>NW_024870785.1:22940000-23540000 GCF_019054845.1 Dipodomys spectabilis | reverse complement strand
CTAACCTCCCAACAGCCAGATGTGGTGGATCTGAACAACCCTGAGCTACATGCCAAAGCTGGGAGGGTAGTCAGGGCAGCCTCTTGATCTCCTGCCCTTCTTCTCTAGTAACTGCTTTTGCTAGGTCCATACCAACAGCATCACTAAGTTCGTGCTTATGTACGCATGGCCATGTATATCCCCTCACACAGGCATGCTGGGATGGCCTTGGGGTGGGGAGACCCAATGAACTTGGGCTGACAAGCAGGGGGAAGCACTTGGTGGGGGTGGGGAAGCACTTAATGGGCATTGGGCAAGGAAGGGTGACGTGGGCAGGCAGGGGGAGCACAGGGTGGGGGTTGGGCAGGGGGGTCGTGTGGTGGGTAGGGCAGAGCAGGAAAAGCAAGGGGTGGGGGTGGAGTGCCAGAATCTGGGTGGTAGAAAACATAGGGGGTAGGGGGAAATGTGGGGCAGGGGTACAGGAAGAAATGGGGTTGAGTGGGATGGATTGCAGAGGGGCAGTGCGGGGGAGGGGGGGGGAGGCCTTGTGGGGTGGAAATGGGGGCAAGAATAGAGGCTGGGCCCATTTAACTAAGAACAATGACTTCCAGGGATGGCTTTCACAGGGTGGCAGAGAAAAGATTGGAGAAGAGGGGAATGGAGCAGGGGGTGGGGACTCACATTGAATCTGGGTCCTTTGGGGATAGCTCCAGCAGCTGGCCCCACTCTGACCTGGTAGGTAGAGGGCAATCCATGGTGAAGCTGGGGCTGGATTGGAGTGAGGGTCAGGCCAAGTGGGGTTGGGTAGTGTGGCGCCCCTTCCGCAAAACCAAGTTATCTAGGGTTGTTTCTTGTACCTGGATACACACATCCCTAAGCCAATGATGTGGGGGGTAACCGGAGGGCTGGGTAAATGGGTGGGTGTGGTGGGGGACACGGGGAATGAGTTGGAGGGTGGGCCTGGAGGCAGAAGGTGGTATGGGGAGGGGATCCACCAGGCCATGGTGAGAGAATGGGTTGGAGTATGCTGGGCATCGAGGGGAATGGGGCTGCAGTGGGCCCAGAGGCAGTGGGATGAGGGGGGCTGGCATTGGGGATGGGGGGGCCTGGGAAGAGGGGATGGGCCCACTTCACTCAGAATCGGGCTGTCCACGGATGGCTCCCACACGAGTCAGAGGGAAAAATAGAGAGGACAGGAATGAAGGGGAGGGAAGGGGGATCACTTGCCTTGAATTGGGGTCTTCCAGGGATGGCTCCCACAGCAGGGCCCACACTGAGGAGGAAGGTGGAGGTCCACGCAGGAAGCTGAAGATCCTTCAGGCACCCTGTGGCTGCAGCAGGCTCAGCAGCAGCTGAGAGAGGGAGGCAAGGTCCACAGCTGCAGCCCCACAACCTCCAGCAGACACTGGGAAGCCAATGAGCTCTGGGATCCACCAGCTTTAGCCAGGCAGGGAAACAGGGCAGATTCAGAGCCTGAACCTTCCTTTTTTGCATCTGCTCACAGCTCAATCCATAGGCATGCGCACATCCCCTCTCCCATGCATCCGTTCCCACGGGAGGGGCAGGGCTGGGAGATGGGGTGGACCCTGAAGGGGCCTCTGGTCTAGAGAGGGTATCCGGCCAGGAGATAGGGCCTAAAGTGGGAGGGTGGGCAGGAAGCACAGTGTGAAGGTGGGGAAGTTCAGGGTTGATGAAGGGGTGGGTATGGAGAAAGCACGGAGTTGGGGCAGGGAGAAGGACTGGCTAGGGGTCAGGGTGGGCCATTTGGGGAATAAGGAGGGCCTGGCAAAGTAGATAGGGGGCCAAGAATAGGGGCTGGGCCCACTTAACTAGAAACAGGGTTATCCCAGGATGGCTCTAGCTATGTGCTATGGGGCACCTGAGCTCTATTGGTGTAGGGAAGTCAGCCTATTTGAGTCACCATGCCTCACAATCTAGACTAAAAGTCAGCAACTACATCTTACTATTCATCTAGCAAGCACAAAAATCTCTTGGGTCATGAAGAGGTTTACAGTGAAGGTGGGTGAGTAGGATGGGACAAATTTGGGGAAACACATTCATAATACCCAAACTCATAATGCGTTTGTAATGTATAAAATGGACCTAAGTATGTGGTTCTTTTTTTTTCTTTTCCATTCCCCCTCCTTTTTCTTTCCTTGTTATGCCAGTACTGGGGCTTGAACCCAGGTTCTTGTGAAAGATTGAAATTGGGGCTATGTCCATTTTATAATATGCTAACTGCTAATTCTGCTTCTGTAAACCTGCTTGCTGCTAACACTGACTCTTCCCCTCCCAAAAATAAGTAAAAAGTTACAAAGTCCAGATGCAGGCCGGCCCAGGGACAAGGTCTGCAAACATAAAGAACAAAAGAGTATGTTCTTCTAAATTCAGTGTTTAGAAACTCTCAGCAAGGGGCTCAAGACAAGGACCATCTGGCGAGCCCAGCAAACTAAGTCAAATGTCAACCAATCACGAGCCTGTAACTATGTGGACTCCCCCCCAGGGAAGCCTCCCCCTAGAGAGCCAACCAGTTTACGACTAGTGTTACAAGACTTCCCACACAACAAAATGATTGCTGGAGTATATGATAATTTTTAACCTGAGCCAATCCTGGGGATCCTGGGGTCTTATGCTAATCTTGTGGTTTTTGTCTTTAAAAGTGCCTGTAAAGACTGCCCGGGGCTTTCAGTCTGCCTTGGACAGGGAGCCCGTTTGCGCAAACGCCTAATAAACTCCTCTTGCTTGTTGCATCTGCTGGTTTGGAGTCTTGGTTCTTGGGGTGCCCTCCCGTTGAAGAAAGCATCCCAGTGAGTCTGGGGTCTTTCACTTGGTGCTCCAAGGAGTTACTGCCCTAGGGTTTCTTGGTCTTCACTGGCCAGACTTCAATTTTCCTGGTTTATGTAAGCCCAACTACAGGTACCATCATCGTCATGTCCTCCTTTCAAGGTGTGTGGGTCCCCTTCTGCCTGCTTCCTGTGGGAGCCAAAACCTGGACTAGGGGTAGTGCACCTGTGTACACACACTCACATGAATGCACATACTTGGTGCCAGATTGGCCTAATCTTATTCTATACTGGACCTGAGGGAAGAAAGGCCAGGGCATGGAGACTTTAGCAACACTCATTCTTAGCTTTTCCATGCTACTCCATGTTACACCTCTCCTGCCTGTCTCAGTCTCATGTCATTCAATTTCTTAGTGTATATGATTTGTATGAGGGTGCTTTTTTCACTAAGGTGTAAAAACTATTTTAATACTTTTTTATTGTAAAAGTACTGTACAGAGGGGTTACAGTTACATGAGTAAGGTAATGAGTACATGTCCTATGGAGCATTGTTGCCTCCTCTTTTATTTTTCCCCTACCATACCTTCCTTCTCACCTCCCCAACTACTCCTGCCCCTTCCCTCCCCACCCAAAGTTGTAAAGTTCGTTTTCAACATGGTGTCTTGTACATCTCATTGTTGCAATGGGTTGACCTGTATCCCTGTTTAAGCATTTTGTTTTTTCCCTTCCGCTCCCCAAATTAGAAAAGTGTACATACAAGATGCAGGGCACTGGAATCAAATACAGTGAAAACAGGAATTATATCGTGGGGGAGGAACATAGCAAAGAAACAAAAAAAATCACATAGTGCATTGTAAGTACGTTAAAAACAATAGCAAAAAGAAAAAAAAAAACACTTGTGTCCCTGTCTTGGGTTCATTTCACTGTTAGAATGGCTATAAAAAAGAAATCTAATAAAAACAGATGATGGAGGGGATGTGGCCAAAAGGGAACCCTACTGCATTGTTGATGGTAATGTAAACTTGTTCAACCACTTTGGAAAGCAGTATGGAGGTTCCTCAAAAGATTCCACATAGAGCTCCCCTATGACCCAGCAATCCCTCTTCTGGGCATTTACCCAAATGAGCACAAACAAGGGTATACTAAAGCTACCAGCACAACTATGTTTATCACAGCATTATTCACGATAGCTAAGATAGGGAACCAACCCAGATAACCCTCAGTAGATAAATGGATCAAGGAAATGTGATATATATATATGATGGAATTCTATGCCTCCATCAGAAAGAATAGCATTGCCCCATTTGTTGGGAAATAGAAATACTTGGAAAAATTATATTAAGTAAAGTAAGCCAGGCCCAAAGAAGCATAGGTCCCATGATTTCCCTTATTCACAATAACTAGTATACGTTTAGGACAAGCAAAAAAGGTCAAAAACTATTTTTATACATCCATTGGAAGTGCTTATTCAGATATATGATATAAATATATTATAAATATTCTCCCATTTTGAGGGTGGGTTTTTACTGTTGAAGTGCATGAAGCTGAAATATCTATATTTATGATGGAGACAAAGTTGTCCATTTTCGTTTTGTTGTTTTCAGTTCAGTATCATATCTAAGAATTTATCCAGCAGAATGTTATGAAGGCTTTTATATTTATTTGATAGCTTTTTATAATATTGCTAGTTCATATTTAACTGTCCATTTAGATTTGATTTTTATGAATGGCAGAAGGAAAGGCTAATTTCTTTCTTTTATATATGGAAAGCAATTTGTCCCTATTTTATTTTTTTGTGTGTGTAGTAATATGCAACCTGTAAAAATTGTTTTTTTGTTATCTTCTAATTTTAATGAGACAAAAGTATTTGTAAATGTATATGTGTTTTGTTCAATCATGGAATGAAATCAGAAGATCTGATTTGAATTTGGTAAAACATTTACAAGAATCAGAAAGACAATTCCCTGGTGGACCTTGTGAGTTGTAAAGGTGAGTTGTAAAAGTTGCGTAAGTAATGAGTACATTCCATGATAAAATGTTACCTCCTTCCTCTTTTTTTCTCCCACTTTCTCTCCCCACCTCAGCTCCCTGCCCCCAAGTTGTAAGGTTCATTTCCACCATAGTATCTTATGAGTATAGCGGTTGCATTGGATCACCCTTTGCCCTTCGTCTCACCATTTTGTTATTCCCCTTCACTTCCCCAAATCAGATAGACATATATTTTATTGTGGCTACCACAATAAAAAAAAAACAGTGATGACAGGGAATAAACCAAAGGAAAAAAAGTAAAAGAAAAAAGAAATAACTTCACACTGTACATTAAAACAACAACAAAACCCTCTTATTCTCATATCTTGGAGTTCATTTCAATCTTATATGGTCATATGTTCATAGCTATTGAACTATAGGACTAACCTAGACATAATATTAATTATTACAAAAGAGGGAAACCATGGGACCTATGTTTCTGTGGGTATGGCTTACTTCACTTAATGTGATTTTTTTCCAAGTCTTTCCTTTTTTTTTTTTTTTTACAAAAGGGCACTTGTCATTCTTTCTGATGGAAGCACATAATTCCATTTGTGTGTTTGTGTGTGTGTGTGTTTGTGTGTGTGTGTGTGTGTGTGTGTGTGTGTATCACATTTTCTTGGTCTACTCATCTACTGAGGAGCATCTGGGTTGTTTCCTTATCTTAGCTATGGTAAACAATGCTGCCATGAAAATGGATGTGCTGTTGCTTTAGCGTGGCCTTTTTTGTGATTGTTTAAGTGTTCAAATTTAAAGAGAATGATCAATAGCAAGTGAGTCAATTTTACATTTATTAACTATTTTATTAAATTTAAAATGTAACTTTGTGGGGAGGGGGGAAGGATCGGCTAGGGAGGGTGGGGGGATATGGGAAAGGATGGGAAGGGGAAACAAAGGAGGAGGCTACAATGCTTGATAAGAAATGTACTCATTATCTTGCCCGTGTAATTGTAACCTCTCTGTATGGTACTTTCACAATGAAAATAAAATGTAACTTTGTGTCAAATTTCACTCAACATTTATTGTAAATAAAAAATAACCAGATAGTTTTTGAGAAAAATTATCAGTGTTGAGTTGATTAGAAAATGTGTACCTTGAGCTCAGAGTTGCAGCTGATGCTAATATTCACAGGACTTGGCAGGAAAAGATCAGAAGAATCATGACTTTGAGTTCACATGGGGCCATGTAGTAAAATGATCTCAAAAAAATGAGTATATATATCATATATGTTATATATATATGGAATAATTATTATATTTATGTTTTAAGCATTTAAACCACTAATATGAAAAGGTTTCTGAATCATATTGCAACATATATGGATTTATTTGTACTTTTTCCAAACATACTTTTTTAGTTGTTGCTGTTATGGTTGGTTATAGGGCTTGAACTCAGGGCCTGGGCTCTTCTGTTTACAGCTAGCACTCTATCACTTGGAGCCACTACTCTACTTCTGGTTTTTGTAGTTAATTAGAGATAAGTCTCATGGACTTTCCTGCTTGGGCTGACTTTGAACTGCAATCCTCAGATTTCAACCCCTTGACTAGCTAGGATTTCAGGCATGAACCACTGGTGCTTGGATGCTACTTGAAGTTTATCAGTTTGCTAGACTAAGGGAGGGCTGCTTTGTCACCAGTTATTGAAGAAAAGAATATCTGATAATGCTCTTAATATGCACTCAGTGATATCCAAGTAAAATATGACTGTAAAATTCTTGCAGGAATCTATTTTTAACTTAATCTCATGGCATGCTCAGATTTATAGGCCGTCCCCCAAACCAGAGACCAGTCCAGAGAGTAAGCCTTTACTTTTGATCATGTTTGGTGCATAGGAATGGCTTTCATCAGATGTGGTTGAGGATGTGATGATTAAATTTGTAAAGTCTTTTCAGCAATGCCATACACCCCTCCAAGAACCATCTTGTCCAAAAATTTGAAAGTCTGGGAATTGCAGCATTTGGAATGGTGAAGCAGAATATGTGAGGAGAGCTATACATCTGATTAAAATATTATTATTTGAAATATTAAAATATTTCAAACATTAACCTGTCAAAAATCAACAACCCAATTATTTAAAGGCAAAGGAGATGAACAAAAAAGGGAAATTGCCAACAAACACATGAAGAACTGCTCAACATTCCTAGCCATTAAATAAATCCAAACCAAGCAATACTGAGAGGCTGGTACCCACAGCTAACACTTGTAATTCTAGCATAATTGGAAATCTGAGGTGTGAATTTTACAGTTCAAAGTCAACCAAGTGCAAATTTCCTGAGATCCTTTTCTTCAATGTATCACCAAAAAAATTAAACAGCCTGAAGCAGAGCGGTGGCTCAAGTGGTAGTTGCCACCCTTGAGTTCAAGGACCAGTACCAGCATGCATGCACACACACACACACACACACACACAGAATATGAATGACTAATATTATGTTGTTTTTTTTTTTTTACTTATTTTTTTTTATTTGGGTCCGATTGTGGGGCCTGAACTCTGGGCCTAGGCACTGTCCTTCAGCTCTTCAGCTCAAGGCTAGCGCTCTACCACCTGAGTCACAGCGCCACTTCCGGGTTTTTTCTTTTTGCTTATGTGGTGCTGAGGAATCGAACCCAGGGCCTCAGGCATGCAGGGCAAGCGCTCTACCACTGAGCCAAATTCCCAGCCCCAATGAATGACCAATATTATGTATACAAGCACAAATGCTGTGGATATGAAGAAAAAGGAACGCTAAACAACTGAAACCACTAAGAAAATCAGTATGAAATTTTAACAAAAACCATAAACAAACAGAGCTATTGTGTGACCCAACCATACTCCTCAAGCATGCATATAATAGAATGTAAGTCAGAAGGTAAGGCACTTGCATACCTATGTCCATTGTAGCACTTGCCACAATAACCGAATAGTGGAAATGGCCCAAACTCCTGATAGCCAATGAAGATAGATAGATAGGTAGGTAGGTAGGTAGATAGATAGACAGACAGACAGACAGACAGACAGACAGACAGACAGACAGACAGACAGACAGACAGATAGATAGATGCATGGTAGATTGATAAATAGATCATAGATAATAGAGAAACATAGACATAGGTCACTAAGCATATCCTATATACTGTGAGACAGTGAATGATTATATACCTCTCTTCTCTCTCACTTTTTGTGCCAAGAATACTTCTCACAAGGAAAAATGTACCACAGGTCCCCAAAAAACTGACATATAGTCATGACTAAAATAGACAGTCCAAGACATTTATATATTTTTTTCTTTGCCATCCATTCTGTCTTGTAGCCATGATCACCTCCTTCCCATTCTAGCTTGGCAGGTACTTGGGAAGCTGTGACTCACTAGGACCTCAACCTCCAAGACACCAGGATAGCAATTCAATTTCTTTTGCTAAGAATTTGTTATTTATTGGGATAAACTCAGCTTTATGTTTTATTCTTCTGGAATAACTTTCTTTAGATCATCAACTTATGAAGAAGACATTAATATTTACACTTTCAGCTGTGTCTCTTAACACAAAAGCTTGTGACCTTAGTCAAGTTCAGGAGGATAGAGTGTTATCAGAGGATGAACATACACAAGCCAGTTGGGGGGGGGGGGAGCATGCCATAATTCCAACAAGTTAGAAGGTGTAGGTAGTAGGTTCATGACCTCAGAAAAAATTCAAGACTTTATCTGAAAAACAAACTAAAAGCAAGAAGACTAGGGCATGATATTCAAATGTTAGAGGACTTGCTTAGCAAATATAAGGCCCCAAATTCAATCCCTGTTACCACAGAGCCTAAGAAGTAAAAAGCATGAACAGATAAAGCATTTCATTCATCTCCATGTTTTGTAATTCTAAAATCACAAATTTCACACCCAGTCTGGGAAATATGGTGCAGACTGTTTTTCCTTCTCACTGTGAAAACATCTCTGTGCGGCATGTCTATTCCAAGTTCTCCTATTGTGATTCTATCCCTGGATGTGGTGATGGCAACAACTGTAGTCTGGTTCCTCTCCCTGAAGCAGGAACTCAGCAGCTAGGCCCTTGCTGTCACTGTCTGTGCTCAGCTCCCCCTGTAGTTTCTGCCACTGTGTCTCTCAGAGCACAATAGTACAACCACTGTGTCTCTCAGAGCACAGCCAAGTCTGACACCAGGACTATGGCTTTCTTCTTTCTTTGTCATACATGGCCTCAAATCCTTTGTGGCTTCCCATCTCATTGGCCTTGGAGAATTTAATAAGGAGCTGTGGACCTTCTCCAGGGTATTGGACATACCAGAATAAGGTTTGGTTTCATAGGAGCAGTTCACAGTTAGGGAAGCCCCTTCCAAAACGGCCACTGGCCTTTTGTCTGGGTCACTGAGTCTCCATTGCTTCCTCCTGAAAACAAAATATTAGAATTCAGCAGGAGATACCTTAATCTGCTTGGTCATGACTCTCCTCTTTCTTAGAGAAACCAGGGTTAAAGATTCTGTCAGCATCATCAGCAAAAGAATTATTTTTTGTGCCATATCACTCACCAAACAATAAGAGCAGTGCAATTACTGGTCCTGGGGAGCAGCTCATTTTCAGAGCCTCTGCAGTCAGTGAATCTTGACTTCTTGTTGTAAGGAAAGGTGAAGGCATAGGGAAAGATGAATTAAGCTGAGGATGACAGCAGGAAGTGGGTGTGTGTTTGGAAGATGGGCCCCCTTGTGGACAAGATCCCAAACTCAGAGGACTGTTAACCTCTCAAAGGCCAGTGCTATAACTCCATTCTGGCTCTCCCTCTCCTCCATCCCCGATATACTTGTAGCTTTCTGGTGATTCTCTTTAATTCTGTTTTCTATTTTTGTATTTTGAGCCATTACACTTATTTAGCCACTACATCTTATTTAGAAACACTACTCCAAACACTTCTAAGAAAAATTTAACTTTACTATTTGACTTTAGTTTTTGCTCACCCAGTGAGTCACTGAAAAATTAGAAAAACAAGTTTTAGGATAGAATTGTAAAAATATCAACAAGCCTAGTAGTCATTAGCTCAGTTTGGATAGCAGAGACAAATTAAATTATGCTATTCCCACACCTCAAACAATATCAGAAATCTGTCAGGTAATTAAAAAATACTTCTCAATGCAAATTAAATGAATAAATGGATAGCTTAATCCTAGCACTTAGGAAGCTAAGGCATGATGTGCATAAGTTCTAGGCCAGCATGGGCTACATAGCACCTTTTAAGCCAACCTAGGTTACATAGTCAGAGACCCTGTCCCAACAAAAATATATTAGGGAGAAGTTTCAGTACCCTGTTTTCACCAATAGATAGGTCGGTCAAGAGAAAAATCAACAAAGAAAACTCAGAACTAAAAAATAATACAAATAAAATGGACTTAAGGAACATCAATAAAGTATTTCATACAGCAGCTGAAATATATACATGCTTTTCTGAAGTCCATTGAGCAGTCTCTAACATAGATAACATTTTATGTCATAAAGAAATCTTACCAAATGCAGAAACATTTAAAAATCCCCTGCATTCTCTTGTATGACAATTAAAGAACTAGCTTAGTAAAAGATACTACAAATATTTAACACTTGAAGATTGAGTAACACATTGTGAATGACAAGTGGATCAATAAAAAAATAAAAGACAAAATCCAAACAATTCTGGAATCAAATGAAAATAAAAAACACAAACTACCAGAATCTCTGGGAAACAGCAAAGGACATGATGTCAGTTGTAGTTAAAAGTGCCCAGACCCTCTACCAAAAAAAATTCCACATAAAATTTCCAAATACATAGACTAACATGTACACCAAACTTGTAGAAAAACAAAAGCAAACAAAATCCTGAGTTACTGGACGGGAATAAATAACAAAGTTTAGGGAAGAAATTAATAAAATTATGATTTAAAAATATGCACAAGCCAGGAGTTCATGGCTCACACCTGTAATCCTAACTACTCAGGAAGCTGAGATCTGAGAACCTCGGTACAAAGCCATCCAGGCAGGAAAGTCCATGAAACTCTTGTATCTTCAATTAACCATGGGAAAACCAGAAGTGATGCTGTGGCTCTATCTGGTAAACCACTAGCTTTGAGCAAAAGAGCACAGAGCCAGTGCTTAGGCCATGAGTTCAAGCAATAAAATAATAACAATAATAAATTAAATATCAACAAACACCAAGGAAGTCCAAAATCATGTTGGAAAACTTTGAAATGAAAAAATGTAATAAAGAATATACAAATGGGCTGGGAAGGTGGCTCAGTGGTAGAGCTCTTGCCTTGCATGCATGAGGCCCTGGGTTCTATTCCCCAGCACCACATAAGCAAAAAGGAAAAAAGCCAGAAGTGGCACTGTGGCTCAAGTGGTAGAGCGCTAGCCTTGAGCTGAAGAGCTGAGAGACAGTGCCCAGGCCCAGAGTTCAGGCCCACGACCGGACCCCAAAAAAGAATATACAAACAAAGGCCCAGGACTGTATCAGGCCTTCTAAGAATTAATCCCAATTGGTATCAAACTCTTCAATAAAATAGGAAAGAAAAGGACACTACTAACCTCATTTATGAAGCCAGTATTGCAGTTTTCCCAATCTAGACAGAGACCCAAACAAAAAAGAGAGAATTATAGATCAATCTCCTGATGAACATTTCTGGAAAAATGCTCACTAAAATACAAACAGAATTCAACAATACATTAAAAAGATCATACACCATGAACATTTTGTAATCTAAGGAAATAGAAGGAATATAAGGAAATATAAGGAATATAAAGAATATAAGGCATCAAATACAGTGAAAACAGGGGTTAGGTGCCCTGCATCTTATATATACACTTCTCTAATTTGGGGAGGGGAAGGGAAAAAACAAAATGCTTAAGTAGGGATACAGGTTGACCCATTGTAACAGTGAGATGTACAAGACACTATGTTGAAAAAATGAACTTTACTTCCAGCCGCCGGCCTACGGCCTGAGGTTCAGATGCCAGGAACCTCGCGGCCCTCCATGGGCTCGTGGGCAAGCCCGACCCGGACCCCCAGCATGTCCCTGTGCAACTCTTCCCGAGGCACTACCTTCAGGCTGGCTTACAGAGGTCCGGAAGCTGCAGAGGAGCACATACCTCTTGTTAAGGAAGGTACCCTTTGCTCGCCTGGCAAGAGAAATATGCAGTAAATTCACTCCAGGTTTTGACTTCAGTTGGCAAGCACAGGCCCTGTTGGCCCTTCAAGAGGTGGCAGAAGCATTTCTGGTTCACCTTTTTGAGGATACCTATCTCCTCTCTTTACACTCTGGCCGAGTCACTCTCTTCCCCAAGGATGTGCAGCTGGCCAGAAGGATCCGCGGCATTCAGGAAGGACTCGGCTGAGTGCTACATCATCTCTGAATGATCCCCTGGGATGCTGTGGAGATGTGACTAGATCCAGTGGTGTCAGAAGTGCTGTGTGAACTCAGCCGTGTGCATGTTGCCTTTTAAACTTTCTTTATGAAGGGGAAGACTGCAGGACTTGCCTCTATAGCAGAGGTATTAGAGAAGACAAGTCAAGACAGTTCCAACAGCTTGAAAAGTATGTGCAGATACTTTTGAGTATTAAAAGTAATACTTTTTGTGAATTACTCATATGACTGGAGGCTATGGGAGAAGCATATTGTTCCTTTAGATCTCTCTGTACTATGTGCATTTTTTGTCATATATATATTTCTACTTTTATTTAAAATATAAGGGGAAAAATAAGGGAAAAATACTTCAATCAGTTACAGGGAAGCACTTGGCATGCCTAGCATACAAATCTTAACTATGAACCTACCAGATTCTTCTTATCATTAGTGCTTATCAGCAAGTGTGTAGCTTTTCAAAACTTAATAGGAGTTGAAATTGAAAATCTTTTTTTTAAGTCTTTCCACCTCCATCTTACAAATTCATCCAGAAATTTAAATGCAGAGGCTATACTATCTAATTCTTAGTTGTAAATCATTCAAGGTATATCATGTCAGTTTAAGATTATAAAGTGTTTTTTCAATGTTTTCATAGGTATTTTAAAATATTTTATAGCTTTGTAGAGAAATAATAAAAAACAATTTTTAATTAAAAACAAGGTTACTGTTATAGCATTAAGTAATTATAAGCCGGGCACCGGTGGCTCACGCCTGTAATCCTAGCTACTCAGGAGGCTGAGATCTGAGGATCACGGTTCAAAGCCAGCCCGGGCAGGAAAGTCTGTGAGACTCTTATCTCCAATAAACTACTAGAAAACAGGAAGTGGCACTCTGGCTCAAGTGGTAGAGCGCTGGCCCTGAGCTGAAGAGCACAGGGAGTACCCAAGCCCAGAGTTCAAGCCCACAACCGACCAAAAAAGAAAAAGAAAAAGAAAGAAATTATAAGTGGTTTTTTTTTGGTAATGTGAAGTTCCTCATGACACTGTTTATACAGCCATAATTTGAACAAGAGAATTGAGGGGTATAGATTTCCCATGATGGAGTAGAGATAAATGCCCTTGCCCTCTGTTGGAAATGAAAACAATGTGAGAAGTTTCCAGAGAACTGGAACATGCCACTCAAAGACCAGAGAGAGGAAGACAATGAAAATGAGCAGGGAAAAGAGACCCTTCACAATGATGCTCTCTACCAAATTCAGAGACAGACTAAAGGAAAGAGATGATTCTAGCATTGAATAATCATTTTAATACTTTGGAAACACTTGGATTTTGACAACAAGTTGTATTTCTGTAGATGTATAAATAAAGCTTATCCTATGAATAAAAAAAGAAAACAATGAACTTTACAATTTAGGCGGGGGGGGGGGGGGCGGGGAATGTAGTTGTGGAGGAGGGAGGGAAGGGATGGTAGGGGAAAAACAAAGGAGGAGGCAACGATGCTTGATAGGAAATGTGCTCATTACCTTGCTCATGTAACTGTAACCCCTCTGTACAGTATTTTTACAATAAAAAGTATTAACATAAAAAAGAATATAGGGCAATATAAGGAAAGCTCAGCATACATAAATCAATAAATGTAATACATCACATATGTAATATCACAAACAAAAATCACAAGATCATTTCAACTGACACATAAAAAGCCCTTAACAAAATTCAACATTTATTTATGATAAAAGTATGAAAAAACTTAGAATCCACTGAAGTCTACATATGAGAAATCTATAACCAACATCATTACCTTTGTACAATTAGCATATACTAATAAAAAATAAATAGATAAAGTTGGGCACTGGTGGCTCATGCTAATAATCCTAGCTACTCAGAAGGCTCACATGTGAGCCTTTGAAGGCAACTCAGAAAGGAAAGTCTGTGAGACTCTTATTTCCAATTAACCACCAGAAATCAGAGGTGGTACTGTGGCTCAAATTGGTAGAGTGATAGTCTTGTGTGAAAAAGCTCAAGAACAGAGTGCAAGCCCCACAACCAATGGGGGGGAGGGAAAACATAAGTAGATAAATACAGTAAATAAATATTTTTATTCTAATTTACATAATGAATGGTCTGGTTGAAGAAATGACACAGCTTTAAAACTTAAATTCCTTGTTGAAAATATCATAATATCTGACTTTATTTAAAAGAACCATAATAGCAAAAAGATCATGTTGGCACAACAACAGACACATTGGCCAATGGAACAGAATAGAGGACCCAGAACTGGGACATGAGTGTGTGTGAGAAGTTGCAGCAGGGCTTTGAGTGGAATGTGGAAGAACTTTCAAGTCAATGAGAAAAATCACACAAGCTAATTTCTAGCTAGTAATAGACTCACTCACATGTTCTAACTTCAAGAACTCAACTTGCTTCAGAGCCTTAGATTTAACAGTCAGACAAACCAGTGAATTAAGTTATTGTTACTATGTGAAACACAGTTGAAACTCAGGGAAGGTAGCAGAATTATGTCTTGCAGTCAGAAGACATCAGTAATAATTAGAGCAGAATAAACTGCTCCTTAGATATTTTGTCATATTTTTCCACAATGGCTTGTAAATAGAAAGAAACATACACAACATACAAAACTTAGACTAATTTTTAACATTCATCTCTCTCTTTTATATGTCTTAAGGCAGTGAGACCTTACTAGGAGTGCCATCTATGTTCATAAATTGTTTCATAAATGTTATTGAATGTGCAATAGATGACACAGGAAATTTGCTTGGTCTTTGAGATGAAGACTAAAAGTCTGCTAGTATAAATCTGTGGCTCATCTATTCTCAGATAATATTCTTTTAAAAATTCAGAAATCTATGCTTTCTAGTTTAACTTTCTCATGCAAGGTCTCCCATTTGCAATAGCAACAGTCTCCTAATGCACAAACTGGGAACTCCAAATACTTATCAAATGCTAAAGATTTCACGTAAACTACTGCAACAACTTGCCCCTAAATTCCTAGCAATCACAATAGAGATTAGCGTGTGGGATGCTGCACTCTTTCTGTACCCTTCAGTTCCTTCTAATATTGAGATACTGCTGTTAGGAACCACTAAATTCTAGAATCACATTCCATGTATGTGTTTCCTAGGACCACTATTACATTAAATCTCTTACACCAAATTTTTCATGATACCAACACTGAAAAAGTGACTGAATAGAAACAGTTTATTTTGAAAATGCAGGCAATTCAGATAGAAAGAAAAGGGAAATATCATCTGTTCACAAGGACATGAGGAAACATGCAATTTCTTTAGAGATGGATTTTGATTTTGTCTATAAAATATTCTCTATAAAAACATTCAGGAAAGAAATATCTGCTTTCCTACAAAATTTTTGTCCTGGAAACAATGCAGTTTGCTTATATGCTATTAAAATGAGATCAAGCAGCATCACTGCCATCAGTAAGGAGACAAACCAGTCTTGCTCAGTCACTGAGTGCTCTCTCTCCCTATTACACTGAAGCTGTCACACAGGAGGCAGAAACAACTGGATATTTCAAGCATGGAGAAGACTGCTCTGGGAGATCATCCAGTGAGAGTCACAGCCACAGCTGTGGTGTCAACATGGGTAAGGGACCATCCCTTCCAGCATCAGATGTCTTGACATCTGGAAGGGAACTCTGACCTCCCTGTCTGCCTTGAAAGAATGTTTAATAAATCCATGGTCATCAGTGACAAGAACAGATTACAATGTTGTCAATATAAAATCTATTTTTGGGCTGGGGAGGTGGCTCAATGGTAGTGCTTTCCTTGTGTACATGAGGCCCTGGGTTCCATTTCTCAGCATCACATAAGCAGAAAAAGCCAAAAGTGGCACTGTGGCTCAAGTGGTAGAGTGCTGGCCTTGAGGTGAAGAAGATCTTAGGGACAGTGTCCAGGCCCAGAGTTCAGGCCCCATGACCGACAAAAAAAAAAAAAAAAAAGTTAAAAACCTGAAAACGGAAATTAAAGGAGAGTTAAGCAAGTGGAAAAACTTCCCATGCTCCTGGATTGGGAGGATTAACATCGTGAAATGGCAATACTGCCAAAGAATATCTACAAATTCAATGCAATACCAATCAAAATTCCAACCTCATTCTTCAATGAAATAGAAGAAGCAACAAAAAATTTCATATGGAACAATGAAAGACCCCAAATAGCAAAAACAATCAGTCTGACCATCTAGGACACAGTTGTGGGGGCGAAGGGGCTGGGCAAAGGCAGGGAGCACAGCCAACCTGCGGTGTGAACCTGTGAACCTGGGGTGCTGCTCAGAATCCCCCGGCTGCCCCTAGCACAAACTAGGCCCCCCAGGTCCCAAGGCCCAGCTTTGACCTTGGAGCGCCCTCTGCTGGCCACTGCTGGCAGGCACAGGCTCCAAGTGGGCAAAGAGCCCAGTCCAGCCTGGGGCCCAGAGGGCTGTGGGCCACCAGCCCTGGCTGTCCTCTTCCCAGAGCCCGGTCCCCTCCCTCTGCCTCTGGTGCTGTGCTGGCTGGGTCTGCAGAGTACATTCTAGCAGGGGCAGGTGGACTGAGATGGGGCTGGGCCGCGGGCCACCCACAGTGAGGCTGTGCAGAAAGTCTTTCTGCAGAGGTGATGTTTGAACAGAGGTGTTTGCCAGCCAGGAAAATGGAGGAAGAGTGTGCTGGGCAGTGAGAGCAGCATGTACAAAGGCCCCAAGGAAGTGCGACCAGAGGAGAACAGGCAGGGCCTGGGATGAGGTGGCTGAGGCTTTATTCTAGGCAGATGAGTAACATGCATAAAAGGTAATGGATGGTCCTGATTAAGGAGGGGGAAGGGCCCCAGCCTCTGGCCTGGCCCTGCACTTGGCCTTGGGCAATGGCTGGGAGTTAGGGGGGTTGGTGGTGGCCATTGTGTACAGCCGTGGATCCCGAATGCAAGACCTCAGGTACCTGTACAGGGTGGGATGGGGCCCATGAGTTTGGGTGGATCGAGGTTCTAGAGCCTGGTTAAGTCTGCATCTCCGTGCCCATGAGGGAGACAGGGCATCACTAGGGCCACTTAGCAGTCAGGGCCGAGCTGCGTCCTGACCTGCAGCAGGCACATGATGCACCAGGGTGCAGCCTTTGCCCAATGCTGAGCCGCACCAGGGACCTGTGCCCAGTGGCTCGTCAGTGTGTGGGTTGCAGGGCAGGGGGGCCATGGGGAGCAGGGGTGGTGGGTGGTGTCCAAGGTCCTGCTGCACCCTGTCCCCTAAAAAGGAGAAGGGAAGCATGCTGGAGGACTTGTGGGGGATCCTGTTTGAGCTGGACAACGTCAGCTTCTCCTTCAGCCAGCTGGACGAGAACTGCATGGCCAGTGAGTGACCGGGGCCCCCACCCCTGCTGCCCCCACTGGGGCGGGCCTCTCTAGGCCGGCTTGCTGTCCATGTGCAGAATGAGCAGTTTCTTTTCATTGATGCCCAGCTGTCTTCACAGATTGTAAAAAAAACAAAAACAAAACAAAACAAAAACAAAAAGCCACAGTCCCTTCTAAGGGAAGCCCTTCTTCAAGGTGAAGACTTAAGATTTGTAAGGGCTCATCCTGTCAGGAAGACTGCACAGTTCTCCCCTCCTCCTCCTCTTCCCCCTCCTCCTCCTCCCTCTCCTCCTCTCCTTCCCTGTCTCTTCCTCCCCCTCCCCTCCTCCTCCCCCTCCCCTCCTCCTCCCCCTCCCCCTTCTCCTCAAGTTTAAATGCCGCTTTCTGCATAAAGAATGTTTTCCCCAGGCCCCACTCAGTAACCATCAGCCCAGCATCACTCTACACCCCGAGGATGTTGGGGCCTTTTTAGTTCGTGGAGACTGAGAGGTCCCTACATCCGGGACGAGGGCTGTCCTGCAGGTGAAGAGGTGCAGGCTTGGGGTGGGCGCAGGCAGCTTCAGGAGGCAGGGCCCAGGCTGAAGGGCCTCAGGGGATCCCAAGTGGGGCACTGAAGGCACAGCCTGTCCAGCTGGCCAGGCAGGGAGCTCAGGGTAGGAGAACAAGGCATTCCTGGGCCCCTCCTCCGGCCCCCCAGACTGGGGTGACATGGGGCTGAGCCTGGCCTGGGGTGGATGGGTGGTGCCAGCACGCAGAATCGGCCCCAGTGCAGGCCCAGCTGTCCTGGGCCTCGCCCTGAGCCACCTGCCCACCTTGCCCTCCACAGACGCCAACATCTTCTACCACATCGAGGGCCGCAGGCAGCTACACACTGTGCTCTTCACCAAGGGTGAGCTTCCAGCCGGAGGGGGGAGGGGCACGGCCACAAGGCATCCAGGGGCCATCCACCCTCCCAGCTCCTGTTCACAGATCTAGACAATGTGGAGGGGCCTCCACCTCCAGGCAGCCAGGCGGTGGAGGACATGGAGTAGGAGATCAACGCCCAGTCGATGGACAAGGTGCAGCAGTACTACTGCAAGCTCAGGTACCCAAGTAGAGCCGCACACCTGCTGTGTGCGGGGCCTTTGCCTGAGGAGAGCCTCCCAGGACGCATGCAGCAGGCCATCCCTGCCCATTCACAGAAGGGGAAACTGAGGACCAGCGAGCAGCCTAGTCAGGGCAGGGCTGTGTGGATCCTGTCTGTGAGGCAGGAACCGAGTGGGGTCTGTGACGGGCTGTCCGTATATCCTGCATGAGGGCATGGTCCCTGAGGAAAAGGAGTGGAGCCCGGGGAGGAGGGTGCAGGCAGTGGCTGCAGAGCTGGGTTCAGGGCAGGGGCGGGAAGACAGGGAGTGATGCTCCTGTCCTCAGCCATGTCTTCCTCTTAGGGCATTTTACCTGGAACGGTCCAACCTGCCCACCGATGCCAGCACCACAGTGGTCAAGACCGACCAGGTGTGTCTCAGGTCACGGGAAGTGTGGGCTGACAGGAGCCCTGGAGTTGGGCCTCACCCCAGCTAGCATGCTGGCCCAGAAGCCCCTGTGGCTCTGCAGCGCCTCTTCCCGAAGGCTCTGGGATGGCCCGTTCCCCTGGGAGGGCTCCCAGCCTCCTGAGCCCGCTCATTCATCCTTTATTTACCAATGAATTCTGTGAGTTGGAGCCTCACACAGATTAGCTGTGAACCCCAAGCTGCATGTGCCCGGGAGGTGTTCCTGTGGGAACGTGCCCCCCGGACTAGGCACAGTGGCTCAGGTCTGCAATCCCAGCTACTGGGAGAGGTAGAAATTGGGAAGATCAAATTTCAGGGCCAGCCTGGGCAAAAAGTTTGTAAATAAGCCAGGCATGGTTGTGTATGTCTGTAATCCCAGTTGCATAGTGTCGTAGGTTGGAAGATGGAAGTCCATGTCCAGCTATTGGACTGCAGAGGTGCTGGGGGCAGGGCTAATGGACTGCCATTCAAGCCTGCACAGGTAGCTGGGGGGCGGGGCTGGTAGACTGCCATTCAAGCCTGCATAGGTGACTGGGGGTGGGACTAGTGGACTGCCATTCAAGCCTGCACAGGTGGCTGGGGGCGGGGCTACTGGACACTGGGCCTGCACACATGGCCTGGGGAGGCGTCTGTGTAAAGCTAGTTCTGGGGAGAGGTCACCCGAGCTTTGGAGACGGTAAAGGGTGAAGAAGGCTAAAATACACGGTGGGCACTGGATGCCAGCCTGTGGGTGGTGGGGTGCTAGGGATGGTTCTGAGGCAGGACCTGAGGCAGGTTCATTGGGCCATAGCCTTTGGGAAGGGAGCCGGGCCTCCCCTAGCCACGTGCAGCCTCTTGCCCTGCAGCTGATCCAGCCCATCAATGCCCTGGACGAGCTCTGCCACCTCATGAAGTCCCTGGTGCACCCCTGGCCCAGTGCCAGTGGCAACCCGGGCGCCAGCCTCATCCCCATCTCCTCGGAGCTCTGCTACCTCCTAGGGGCCTGCCAGATTCCCAAGTGTGGCACGGGCATGCAGTGGTGAGCCGAGTCAGGGGTCCTGTGTGAGGGTATGTGGGCAGGGCTGGCGGGGCTGATATCCACTGCCAGTGGGGTCTGGGTCTGGCCTCACTCCTGTGGCCTCAGTGTGTTTGTGGAGAACTACTCTGTGCCCGGCCTTTGCCTGATGAGAGAGTCTCACAGGTTGCCCACAACAGGCTTTCCCCACCCATTCACAGAGGGGGGAAACTGAGGCCCAGCGAGCAGCCTTGCTAGGGCAGGGCTGTGTGGATCCTGTCTGCAAGGTCTCCCAGGTCCGGGGCTTCAGACAGTCCTGAATTCGGAGTCCTGTGGGTTTCCCACCCATCCTTCTGCTGTTCTTTGTCCTTGCTGAGCCCCTCCCATGTGAAGCCTCCACCCCCCCCCCAGGGAGTCTCCCATCCCAAAGCAGCCCTCATGTGCCCCCACAAGTGGCACGTGCCCCGGGTCTCAGCCCCCTGTCCTCTGTCCCTGTGGGTGGCTGTGAAGCTCTGCTTTGAGAGCGGCCTCGCAGGCAGCTCCTGGGCTCATGGGGGTGAAACTGTTGCGTTGTCCAGGCCAAGAGGCATCATGTGGCACTGCTACTCCCTGGACCTGGGCAGTGTGGACGTGTGTCTGGGGCAGGTCAGGGAGAGACTCAGAGTGGCCGTCCACTCTCCCCTGCGCTGGTGGGCACTGGGGCGCTGCGGCCAGCGGGGTGCTCGTCCACCCTGCGCTGTGCTCACCTGGAGGCCTCCAAGGATCTGCCTGTCATCCATGCTCCCAAGTCCTCCTCCCTGTCCCCCAGGGAGCCCCATGGAGACCCTGCTTCCTCCTTCCCTTACATGGGCAGAGGGGGCCCCACTGTGACCCAGAGGGAGCCAGGATGGACAGGGATGAGGTGGGGAGGCCTCTCAAGAGCTAGGACCTGGGGTATCTTGGGCCGCAAGATACATCTTACCGGCCCCCACCTGGTACAGGAGAACGCTGAGTGTCTCGGCAGAGCAGGTGGCCATCCTAGCATGGAGCCACGGGCTGCTGCCCAAGTGCATCATGCAGGCCACGGACATCATGCGCAAGCAGGTGATGCTCCAGCCCGGCCCCGGCCCCAGGTCATGTCTGGAGGGGGTGGCAGCATCTCTGAGCTGGCCTGGCCTAATGTTTCTCCCTTTCCAGGGCCCCAGAGTGAAGATTCTGGCCCAAAACCTCCGCATCAAAGACCTTATGCCCTGGGGGACACTGTGGTGAGTGGCCGTCCGTCCCCTGCACACCTCCCTGCAGGAAGACCAGCCGAGTCTCACCCATCAGATGCAGCCACTCTGAGGGCTGCCCCTCATTTATGGGGAGTGGAGGGCATGGGTGTGGCTGGGTGGACTGTCCTGCTGATCCCTGCTCCCTGTACCCCTGCCCCCATGGGTGACTTGTCTCCTCCATTCACCTGCTTCTCTCCCTACCTGGCTTCACTCCTCCCACAGGCCTGAGGCCTGGCCATGAGTTCTGTCTGAGTCATTCATTTGGAAGTGTTTTGACTCCCCAGAAGTAGAGACAGCAGAATCTGTGCGCCCTATGATCAGCTTGTCCAGTGCTTTGTCAAGGGCAGGACCCGTGCCTGGGTCCCACAAGGCTGGTCATGCCCTGGCCCCATTTGCCTGTGCCCGGAACCGTGCTAGGCTCTCACCACACAAAGCCGTTGGGCCCAGCATGCATACACCCTGGGAACTAGGCCCTGCTGCTGTCCAGCGTGGGGCACTGAGCCCCCAAGGAGTTTGGGCTTGTCAAGGTCATACAGCTAGTAGATGTCTGTGCAGCCTGAATCCAGAACCTCGTGGTCTAGGCCTGGATGCCCAGCCACCCCCATGGTGGCACATCTGCACCATGACCCATGTCTGGTCCTTGTGCCGGCAGATCGTCCCTCCCCATGGGCCTAACCCCTCCCCCTTGAAATGCAGAGACCCTGGGTTTTCTCCCCATGGCCCCTTCCCTTCCAGGGGGTGCCATGAGGGCTGCCAGCAGAGGTCCCCAAGATCCACGGAGGGGGAATGGGCAGAGGCCCAGGTGTAGTCAGACCTGAGTGCGCCATTTGCTGGGTGCCCACTACACAGGACAGGCGTGGGCAGCACCTGTCTAGCACGCCACATCTTTTGCCCCATTGAGCATTTTGTTGTGAGCAGGAGTCACCTGTTCCACGAAGGTGGAAATGCCAATGGAGCTGCCCCTCTCCCAGCCTCCTCTGTCCCCCACCAGCCTCTACTGCCTCTGCCAGCCTCCGGAGGATGGAGACCTCTGAACAGCAATGTGCCACGTGCTCAGCCACAGCCTCTGCAGCGGCCACGTGGGAGGGGCCAGCCACCTCAAGGCCTGGGGCGGAGATGGCCTAGGCTCCCGCCCAGCCTCCTCCACGCACCTTCAAGGACAGCAGGAGCCATGCCCGTTGAAGGACCCCTTGCAGCACTTCCTCCACACTTGTTCCGGGAGCCCAGGGAGGCTGAGCTTACAGCTCACAGGTGCCAGGCCCCGGGCGTGGAGGCCCACAGGCCCGGCTCCCTCCAGGAACTCAGCCTGCACTTTGGAACGCTGGTCCTTCAGCCTTCACTCTGAGGGACCAAGCTTTCTCCTTCAGCTCTGGCCTCCAGCCGTGCCCCTGGTCCTGTACTAACCCACCAGGCACACATGGGGAGCTGGGCCTCTGCAAGGAAAGATTGGGGCTGGGACAGGGGCCTGGTACCCAGAGGACACAAGAGCCCACCAGCCTTCAGTGTCCCCACAGCTGGTAGAACTGGAGCCATCAGCCCCGAGCACAGGATTGGCTCCGACTTTATTTAGATGGTGTGACATCCCAAGATTTATACCGAGGTTTTTGTTGTTACCTATCGATGTTATCAAAGACTTTTCTTTTCTAAGGTTGTATGATTCTGCCTTGACATTTTACATTTGAAAGAAAAAGCCTGTTGTGTTAGTGGGACCAATGCTCGGTCGCACTGACAGCTTCTCCCAGTTCTATAAAAATAAAACAAAAGAAAACGAACTAAATTATTGAAAAAAATGTGGAGATGTCAGTATGCATTTCCTTTTTCAATAGTAGAGTCACGCGGTAGGCTTCCAGGTCCCCAAGTCCCGCAGGCCCTGCGCCCTCTCTTTGCGGTCCAGCGTGTTTGGGTTGGGGGTGGTGGATGGAGAGGTGGCCAGGCCAGCCCCTGGGCAGTTCCTGGCACAAGGCCATCTTACTTTTGGGGTGTTATCTTCCCTGAAGAGGGCACAGGTGTGTCCAGGGAGGTCATGTTGTCAGCTTCTGAGCCAACAGGGGGTGCCCCCCAGCTGTTCAGCCTTCCAACTCCCTTTCATTACAAGAATGTCCCAGCAGGGGAGAGAGGCTCCATCCCCCCCCCCCCCCCACGCTGCTCCTGCTAAGACACCTTGGTCCCCTGGGTCCCCAGAGGACACTCCTCCTGCCATGTGTGCAACTGTGTCTTGTCATAGACAAAACTTGGGAGCCCCTCAGCCCTGATGAGAGAAATGGCCCCTGTCCCCCTGAGGGACGGCGCACATGCTTGGGGCGTGTGCCCTACGCACAGGTTCTCCTTAAATTCACCATAGATTTCTATTGCTATTGAAGTCAGTTTCATCTGGTGCTGGGTTCTATGGGCAGTAGTATCCAGCCTGAGCTGGCATAGGCCAAGGGCCATGCAGATCTCAACTGTCTGTGTCCCTAAGCCCGCCAGCCCTGTGCCAGCTAGGTTGCTGCTCTGTGCCTCGGAGCTCTTTCAAGGGCTGGGGCACAGACTCCCTTAGATTACAAGATGGGTCTGTAAAACATAACAGATTTTCTTTTTTAGTTCTGGGGCTTGAACTCAGGGCCTGGGTACTGTCCCTGAAATTTTTTTTTTCTTCTTAAGCCTAGCACTCTACCACTTGAGCCACAGCACCACTTCTGGCCTTCTCGGTTTATGTGGTAGTGCAGAATTGATCCCAGGGCTTCATGCATGCTAGGCAAGCACTCTACCACTAAGCCACGTTCCCAACCCCAAATAACAGATTTTTTTTTTTGTCGGTTGTGGGGCTTGAACTCTGGGCTTGGGCGCTATCCCTCAGCTCTTCAGCTCAAGGCGAGTGGTATACCGCTTGATCTACAGCACCATTTCTGGTTTTCTAGTGGTTTATTGGAGATAAGAGTCTCACAGACTTTCCTGCCCAGGCTGGCTTTGAACTGTGATCCTCAGATCTCAGCCTCGTGAGTAGCTAGGATTACAGGCATGAGCACCAGCTCCCAAATGACAGATTTTATATTGTATTTAAAACTGAGCTCTGTTCAACCAAAGGTGAAAAAACAGTGACATCTGTTTTTCCAGAAGTTTCTGCCCCGTCCTGGAGTCCTATGCTTGTCAAGGGGTCAGGGTAGCCCTCGAGTTGCCACTCCCAACCCACAAACCCCATTGCACACGCAGTTAAGTGGAGTTTAAAATACTCAGGGGAGTGGTCTCAGTTGCTGGCCAATCGGTGATTGGCTGACTATAAACAGCCAATCAGAACTGGCAGCAGTGGGTCAATCAGGAAAACCTGTGTCCATGTCTTGAGTGAGCCCCAGTGGATCCCAGGCTGGCTGCCAGTTCTTCACCTGCCTGGGCCTGCGGTCCTATGGTGCTGCCTGGAATCCTGGGCTCAACATAGGGAGTCTCCCTGTCTAGTTCCCCTGTCCCTCCCTGCCTGTCTCTCTCCCATCTCTCCCTCTTTTCCTCAGTCTCTCCCTCTCTTCTTTCCTCCCTTGTTTCCCTAGTTTTTCTCTTCCCTGTTTACTCGCCCTCCCATACTTCCTGCACTTGGGAAGACCCCAAAGTCTGTGAGCCTTTTATTTGGGGGGGGGGTGATCTCCTGAGTGCCTTTCTGTTGGTCACAGCCATCTTAGAGTCCCCTGAGCTAACAGACCTTCCCAGCTAACCTTTCTTAAGAGCCTGGACAGAAAGTGCATCCCTAGGAGCTGTTAACAGCACTCAGCATCTACATCTGCCACTTGTCTGAGCACCCACCACACTGGGCTGGCAGGAAGGCTTGGCTGAGACCTTGGAACTTAGACACTGTGCCTGTCCCCTGACCAGCAGCTGTCTACTTGCCAAGCAACCCCTCTCAGGATGTCGCTGTCTCTTGATTCTTCTGTAAACAATGGAGATGGACCAGACCTGGCTGTAATCTGGGGGGCTAGGGGGCCCTGGGCCAGAGGAGTTCCAGGAGGTTCGCTGTAGGCCTGTGGTGTGCATGGGATACCTGTCCTGTCCAGCAGAGGGCGCTGGGGACCGTGGCGTGCCTGTCGGACCCAATGCCTACTTGGGGTTAGCTCTGCCTAGAAGTTGAGGTGGGACGGCTCGGATGGGTTGAGCTCATCATAAATGCTAGTTTCTCTTGACGTTTTCCATTTTTCTTTCTTTCACTGGTATCAAGGTTTGAGTCCAGGGTCTCACACTTGCTTTGCTGGCATTCTACTACTTGAGCTGTGTCCCCAGCCAAGCTTTGTGATGATTATTTGGGAGGTAGAGTCTTGACTTTCCTGCCTGGTCTGGTTCAAACCTTGATCCTCCAGATCTGAGTGTCCTGAGTCACCAGGATTATAAGCATAAATCATAATAGCGTAGGAACGTGATCTTGCCTTCCCTTCTCTCCTTTACACTCCCAGCTGGATCTAGAAGGATGTGGAGATCCCAGTTTAAACTATACCGAGAGGTCCTGCGAATCGAGACCAGGTCCCCACATTGTGTGTGTGCTCTCTACCCGAACCATGGAACTATGGCCGCAGGGTGGTGCTGTGGGCCAGGCTGTCCCCTGAGGAGCTCATGGAAGGAAGCTGGCTGCTCCAGAGGTGTGTGAGTCTGAGCCCAGCCCAAAGCTGCCGCAGTCCTGGGCACGGAGGGGTGGGGGGCAGAGGCACAGAGGGTCCAAAGCAGGGCATCCAGGAAAGGGCTGTGGGCTGAGTTTGAGTCTCCCAGAGTTTGCTGTGACCCTGAGCAGTCTCCAGTGAGGCTGTTGTCCCAAACACCTCATTCCCCTTTGGGAGAGACAGGGTGAAGGAGGAGAAATTGGGCAGAGGGCAATGTGGGCCGAGGGGCGGGGCCCACACAGGGGCACAGGAACTCAGGCTGACACTTGTGTCCCATCTGCTTCCTGCCCTCCCCAGTGCCACCCTCACGGTAGACCTGGCACCCGCAGAGCCCACAGCCCTTGGACGTCGGTACCCACAGACCTGTCCTAGCCCTCAGCTGGAAACATAATGGCATTTCCTTTTAGTTTTGTTTAGTGCTGGTCATGGGGCTTGAACTCAGGGCCTAGATGCTGTCCCTGAGCTCTTTTGCTCAAGGATAGTACACTACTGCTTGAGCCATAGCTCTACTTCTTGTTTTTTGGTGATTTATTAGAGACAAGAGTCTCACAGACTTTCCTGCCCAGGCTGGCTTTGAACCATGATCCTCAGATCTCAGTCTCCTGAGTAGCTACGATGACAGGTGTGAGCCACCACCACCCGGCTCATTTCTTAGGGTGATGAGCTCCATGATCCTGGGTTCAGATTCCTCCTCAAATTCCTCCATTGGCTGGTGGTGTGTGCGCAGCTTCCTCTGTCCTCATGTGGTGTTGACTAAGGCTTTTCCCTCCCTGTGTTGGAGATGTAGGGTTGCTAAGTGCATGGTGGATGCTGGGCTTCCACCCCGCCCCTGGGCCAGCTAGGTGGTTGTCCCAGGGTTAATGGCTGGTTTAGCCAGACAGCCTCATGTCCTCCAGGCTCCCATGCCTAAGAACCCTTGGGGAATTTATTTGTGCTTGTGAATATGTATAAGTTCATTTAGGATAGGATACACGTGTTTTAGTGAGGGATGTCTGGAGACACAGCTCCATCTGGAAGCAGCACCCCAATAACCAGAGGTCTAGACAGTTCCGATGAAGTGGGCCAGATGGCAGATCCACCAGTGCCCCATGGATCAGGGGAAAGCTTTTCTAGGGCTCAGCATGGGACCAGCAGTGAGTGCCCTCTCTGCCCCCTCCCTGGGTCTGGTGCTGGACAAGCCACTGCCCCCTGGCCCTCTGGCTGGCAGCGGGTTTGAGGTGTCCAGGAGCACTGGAGTGCTCTGGGCAGATGATGTCCATGCCCAGAGGAAGGAGAGAAGAGAACGCTGCCCTCCCCACCACCTCTGTGGGAATGGGGAGACACCCCCCCAGCAGCAGTTCTTCCTCACTCCGTGGCCAAAATCACACTTGTGACTCTTCTACTCCAGTGGCCAGCAGAGAAAAGGAATCACTATGAGGGCTAGCAGCTGCCCCAGGGCCAGCACCCGTGGGAAATGTGTGCCACCCCTCTTGTTGACCCGTGACATGAGTGGCATTACTTAGAGGTCTTCAGTGGCCCTGGGGACAGGGTCAGGACAAAGCCTGGTGCCTTTGCTCCGGTTTCAGATCTGCAGATCTGTGCTAGGCAGATCAGCTTTGGTGCAAACCCCACAGTGCATTTAAGGGATGTGTTTCCCTACTCCCCAGGGTTCAAGGGCCTGGGTGGGGTGTGGAATGGCTAAGCGCTTTTTAAGAACTGCAGGGACATGGCAGTAAGTGGGTGTCACCGCCAGCCAAGATCAAGCCTGCTCCCCCCACCCCCCCAGCAGCGCCTCCAAGCCGAATGAGTTCCATCTCGCCTTCCTGACGGGCTAGTCAGGTCTGTAATCTCTGGGGAGCTGGTGACGAGCCGTGAGACCCCACTTTGACCAAGACCTCTCCGCCAGGCATGCGTCTCACCCCTGCTCTTTCTCCTTCTGCCACTGAGACCCAAGGATTGCATCAGCGCCCCGAGGGCAGCTCTGGGGTCTGCCTCCAGGGACTGGCCACACCATGAAGAAATGCCTTCCTCTTCTTTCACCATGTGTTTGCTGTCTAGATTTCTTTTAGGGTGAGTGGACAGCACTGGCCACTTGGGGCTCTCTGCATTCAGGCTCCCCTGTGGCCCAGGACCCCTGTAGCCTTTCCAGGAGGCAGCAGGGAATGCTGCTCACAGAGAGAACAAGCTATACAGGGCAGAGGCCTTCCCTGGACCAAAAACAAAACAAAACTCCCTGCCTGGGGCGCCACCTGGTGGTCAGATGGGAGTGGCCTCTTGCAGCAGTGTCCCATGCACCCCATGTCTGCCTGCTCTGGGCCTTCCTCCCCCCATGCCCTCCCCTCCTGCCCTCCATGCCTAACTTACAACGTGCTGACCAGGATTGGACAAGGCCACGGCCCCGGGGCTTCTCATTTGCATATTAAATTAGTTTCCTTTCATGGAATATTATTGTCCTTTTATTTCTTTTGTTTTTGTTCTTGTTTTGGCCAGTCCTGGGGCTTGAACTCAAGGCCTGAGCACTGTCCCTGAGTTTCTTTTGCTCAAGGCTAGCATTCTACCACTTGAGCAACTTCTGGCTTTTTTTTTTTCCAGTCGTGGGGCTTGAACTCTGGGTCTGGGCACTGTCCCTCAGCTCTTCAGCTCAAGGCAAGTGCTCTACCACTTGAGCCACAGTACCACTTCTGGTTTCCTAGTGGTTTATTGGTGATAAGTGTCTCACAGACTTTCCTGTCTGGGCTGGCTTTGAACTGTGATCCTCAGATCTCAACCTCCTGAGTAGCTAGGATTACAGGCATGAGCCACGGGCGCCTGGATCACTTCTGGCTTCTTCTGTGTATGTGGTACTGAGGAATTGAACCCAGGGCTTCATGCAGCTAGGTGAGCACTCTACCACTAAGCCACTTCCCCAGTCTCTTTTATGTCTTGTCTATCCTCCACTCCACGGGAATGGCTTTGTAAGTAGGTGTCCGATGTTACTGGTGAATAATGGCTGGGTTTCATCTCTGGGCGGGACGTGGTTAAACGTCTCCCTCCCCCTTTCCCTTTCTTTCTGGAGATGTCTGCAGGGGCGTGGGTAGCCTGTGGGAAGCCATCACATTCCATGCCTGCTCATTCAGTGACTAGAGCAGCCATGGCCACAGCGCACATGTGTGTGCATAGACACACGTGTTGTTATCATTCACGAAGAAGCAACAGTCAGAGAAGATACCTGGGCAGTTGGTGGTGAGCCATCATCCCCACATGGGCCCCATCTCTGTGGGATCTGTGTGGCACACAGCCTGGCCCACATCTGGGCAGCACTGGTGGCTGCTGTGGCTCAAGGCAGACAGCGCTGTGGCACATGGTGTGCATGGCTCGTAGCGCATTTACTGTGTAGCACTGTGCAGGAAGTGGTGCTGAGCTCTGAGCTGAGGTGTCTCAGGCTGGCAACAGGGGCTTGTGTCACTAACTACCCATCTGAGGTGACATGGGTGTGCATGAGGGAATTGTGCATCTGAGAGACAGGAGCTTTTTTATTTCACTGTGTGTGCTGGTCCTGGGGCTTGAACTCAGGGCCTGAGCACTGTCCCTTTGTTTTTCTGTTCATGGGTGGTATTCTGCTATTTGAGCCACAGTTCTACTTCTGGCTTTTTGGGGTTCATTGGGATGAGTGTCACAGACTTGCTGGGCACAGGTGGCTCATGCCTGTCATCCCAGCTACTCAGGAGGTTGAGATTTGAGGATCGTGGTTCAAAGCCAGCCCAGTCAGGAAAGTCTGTGAGACTCATCTCCAATGAACCACTAAAAAACCAGAAGTGGCACTGGGGCTCAAGTGGTAGAGCACTGGTCTGGAGCTGAAGAGCTGAGGGACAGTGCCCACACCCAGAGTAAAAGCCCCATGATGGACAAAAAAAAAAGTCTTTCGGACTTTCCTGTTCCAGCTAGCTTTGAACCACGATCCTGAGATCTCAGCCCCCTGAGTAGCTGGGATGACAGGTGTGAGCCACTGGCACCCGGCCTGAGGACTGCACCATGGGGACTGAGTAGAGGACGTCAGCTCTAGGCCATGGATGCCAGGAAACAAGGACTCAGACTGCATCCTCGGGAGGACTCACTTGCTGCATCTGTACAATGGGCTTGAAATATACCAACACTAACAACAACAACAACACATCAGCCATAAATGCATCTGTCTGCACAAGTGACTTGTGAGCTCTGGTGTCGATGGGCGTCGGCTGTGGTTTGGAGGGGCGGTGCTTGTGCTCAAGGGCAGGGCTGTCACTAGGGAGTGTGGCCTGTTGTGTTCTGCCATCCTGCTGTCCTGTAGCTCCCAGGCACTGTCTACCCGCCCCCTGGGGTTATCTGAGCCCAATCAGCACCAGAGTCTCCCCACCTGCTGTCTGCCACCTATGCTCCCCAGGCACCTGGGGAGACCATGGCCTTCACTCACTGCACCAGGCCACCCGTCCCCTACCATGGAGGTGGAGGACAGGACAGATGAGGCTCTGCCCATCGAAGATGGCTGGGGACAGAGGGACTAGCCCCTGGTATGGGCACGGGTCCCGTGTCTACCCAGAGAGGCCCATGTGACAGACCTGTTTCCACGTGGAAGGCAGGAGGGCATGGTGGGGCCTGGCCCCCGTGCATGCTACGTGGAAGTTCTGTGGGTCCCCCACACCCCAGCCGGAACCCCCCAGTGCCTCGATGTGGGTCCTCTGCAGCTGACCCCAGGCTGGAGGCTGGAGGCCCGTGGCCCACTGCTGTCTGGCACGACCATGCCTTGTCCCTTGTTACTGGGTCTCCCAGGAGCAGTGGTGTGGATGGCTTGGGCTGACCTTGCGGAGCTGAGCTGCAGGGCTTGCCTGGCCATGGGCAGGGGGTGCCCAGCTGCATGCAAGCACTGGAGGGGACCCCTGGCCCTGGTATGGTGGCCTGGACCATGGGACACACAGCCTCCAACATCCCCCATCTGCTCCGTCTGCCCTCTGCAGCAATGGACTGGCTCCCAGGGAGACACTGACATCTTGCTTGTAATTAAACCATGATTTAATTATCCACTGAAATGAGGTTCCAGAATTCATCCTGGATGAATCCTAGCCCTGTTACACAGTGGCTTTCTGCCCTGCTCTTAGAAAATGAGGACATGGGAGAGAAGAGGGAGTGTGTGTGTGTGTGTGTGTGTGTGTGTGTGTGTGTGTGTGTGTGTACTCAGGGCAGCTTTCAAAGGTGGCTGTTCTAGGTTTGTGAGCTGAAGGATCACAGCTCAGGACCTCCAGGCCCAGTGCGCCCCTGTGGAGGTCAGACAGGAGTCATCAGAACTGTCCAAAGCCAGACTGAGGCAGTGCTGTGTGTCCTGGGGCAGGTTGCCATCTCTCTGAGATGACAGGGAAATCACATGGTGAAGGTGCTCTTGCTGGAATCCAAAGTCCTGCTTCAGGCCTCAACTCAGATGTCACTTCTGAGTTGCCTGGTCGGTATGCCAGCCCGGCATGGCTCAGGTGGTAGAGTGCAAGCTGAGCAAGCACCAGGCCCTGAGTTCAAATCCTAGTACCACCAAAAAAAAAAGGAAGTGACTTTTTCAAGCATACTGTTTTATTTCCGTGTTGTCTTCATGATTTTAGTTCCCTTGTTTTCCCTATGCAGGTACAATTAGCTTATTCGCACATTAAACTGTCCTACTGGCTTTTTTTCTTGAGGGGGGTCAGTGCTAGTCCTGGGGCTTGAACTCAGAATCTGTGTGCTGTCCCTGAGCTATTATGCTCAATGTTCTGCCACTTGAGCCATAGCTCCACTTCCAGCTTTTTGGTGGTTCATGGGAGATAAGAGTCTCATGGAGGGCTGGGAAGTTGGCTTAGTGGTAGAGTGTTTGCCTCACATACATGAAGCCCTGAGTTTGAGTCCTCAATACCACATAAACAGAAAAAGCTGAAAGAAGAGCTGTGGCCCAAGTGGTAGTGTGCTAGCCTTGAGTAAAAGAAGTTCAGGGACAGTGCCCAGGCCCTGATCAAGCCCCAGGACAGGGGGGGAAAAGAATCTCATGGATTTTCCTGCCTGGGCTGCTTCAAATCCAGCCCTGTGTGGGAACATTTGACCTTGGGCTTGTTTGTATGTGTGCGTGTGTCTGTGTGCACACTGGTACTGGGGTTTGAACTCAAGGCCTGAGCACTCTTAGATTTTTTTTTGCTCAAGGCTGGTGCTCTACTACTTGAGCTACTGCTCCATTTCTGGCTTTTTGCAGGCTAATTGGAGATAAGAGTCTCAGAGTTTTCCTGCTTGGTCTGGCTTTAAGTCATGATCCTCAGATCTCAGCCTCCTGAGTCACTGGGGTTACAAGCATGAGCCACTGCAGCTGGCTTTGTCCCCAGGTTTGATATCAGGCTGAAACACGGCCCATAGAACATACACCACACTCCTGCGGTGAATTCTGCCTGATACGTTCGTTTCATTTAAACCAAGCTCTCTTGTTGGTGGGCTGCCACTGTGTGAGGAGAAACTGTGTCTTGAGCTCGACTCTGATGATGACAAAAGCTGCATTATTAAGTCAGGAGAAAGTTAATTGTATTTCCTATGGGCCTCACAGGCCAGTGTGCAGGCACGGATGTGATTTATCCCAGCAAAGCACAGCTAATCTTGGCAGTACAGTACACATTTGCTCCTTTAATTGCAAATAATTGTGTAGGGTAATTTATACTAATGCCTGACACCTGAAGGGCATGGTCACGAATGGAGGGTGAGTCTGGGGGATGAGCAGGTGTAATTGTGCTCTCTGGGTGCTGTTCCTTAGTAGCCAAGGAAAACGAAGACGGCTTATCAGCGTCCTGGCCATCCTAACATGGCTGCCTTCGGCTCAGAGCAGATGCTGGTGACCATTTGTCTAGTCCCTTAACCATTCATCTGCTGTTCCTAGTGCAGCAGCAGTGGGGTGGGAAGGAAGGAGCGTTGGTCTCGCTGGAGACCAGGTCCTCAGGCAGGACAAACATGCGTGAGGCCAAGCACAGAGGTGAGGGCGAGGTCTAGGCAAGGCCGACACTCTGAGGATTGGCTGAACTCCTGGAGCTTTGCTGGATGAGAGTTTTCTCGAGCAGAGAAGCAGGATGCTTTTCCTCAAATCATAGCTAGGTGAGGGTCTTCTGGTGCTGGCCCTTGGGTGCCCTTGGCCTGGGGGGGATGGATGGAAGGGCAGACCCCACCCCCCAAGGCTTACACTCCCAACCTCAGCTGACAGCTTCCCAGTGTTCATCACTCCCTGGCCGTCCTGGCCACTTACCCCCTGGACAGCTCTTTACTCCTGGGGGCTGGGCTGATATGTTTCAGGGCCAGAGAGTCCTTGTTTCCAGTTCTGGGGGTGCATGGTTGCTGTCACAGTTGCTCTATGTGCCCTGGTGACACACAGCCCTGGCTGGTGGGAGCCTTCCCTGGCAGGAGCTGGCAGATCACCAAACACATTCCCCAAGCCTATCTGCCTTTTGTGGTCAAGCAGCTTTGTTCTGAGAGGAAAGCTGTGTCCTGGGCGCATGCCCGCTGGCAGCAGTGTCTCTTGTGGGGACAGAATGTGACTGCATGGAGAGGTGTCATGAGCCGAGCCTGTCCCCTCTGTGGTCACAAGGACGAGAACCTGGGTGAGGGGAAGGTGCCCCAGGTGCCTGAGCACTAAGTCAAGGTGCTTTCATGGAGGAAGGGACAGAAGAGGTGTGGCATGATAGGGAACCCTGTCTGTGCGGGGGGAGGACCAGGGAGAGCACTCAGGGGTGCCCCCACTTCAGGATTTGAGACATCCTGAGCCGTCACCAGGACCGCTGGGGTGTGGGAAAGCATTACCCACACTTCAGGGAAGGGAGACAGGGCAGGATCAAGACAAAGGACAGTAATGTGGGCCCCAGGTTGGTGCCCTGGGGCTCAGGGCCTGCTTGGGACCTGCAGGCTGGTGTCAGCTACAGCTTCAAGGATAGTTTGTGTGTGAGTGTCGTCTGTGTATCTGTCTCTCAGGCCAGCATCATAAATGAGTCAGCCAAGGCAGTGATGGCTCATGCCTGTAATCAGATGGTGCTGAGATCTGAGGATCAAGGTTCAAAGCCAGCGTGGGCAGGAAAGTCTGTGAGACGTATTGCCAATTAGCAACGAAAGTCAGAAGTGGAGGTATGGCTCATCAGCCTTCAGCAAGAAAAGTAACAGATAGCACCTACCCATCAAGCCCCAGAACTGGCACGCACACGTGCCATTCTTTCTGTCCAGCAGCTACACACATGCACACACCCATATGCACACGCGCGCATGTACAAGTGCGCACGCGCACGCGTGCACACACACACACACACACACACACACACACACACACACACTACCTCTGTTACAATTTTGGTTATCTTCTATTTTGCCAAACACATCCTCTTCTTCCCCCAGCAACAGCCAAGAGAAGAATTAATTTAGATTCTTTTGCGGTGCTGGGCCTCGCATTGGACGGCTGGCTCTACCGATCTCTGGGCAGCCCTGGTAACTGAGTTTAATGATTTCCCACTCCTTGCATCCTTGACAAAGCCCTCATGTGCCACTGGCTCAGGCTGTCTTCATTTTGTTGTCAGCTTTAGGTTTCTTATCTTGGCCGGGCACTCCAAGCCTCTGCTCAGAACACCTGCTCCTCCACACCCCTGCCTCATATCGTGCTGGACGCTTCCCTCCATCCCATCTCCTCATCCTCTTCCATTAAAAACCTTGTTTGGCCCAGGATTGCATTTGTCAATTGAAAGCAGATGTTGGTCATTAGCTCTTATCAGAAGCCACTGCCTGGAGCTTGCTTTGGGGTGCAGGATGCAAGACAGGACTGGTGACCATGTGCCACTAGGGAAATGGAGATACAGTCACTTAATTTACCAAGACTGTCCCCGAAGGAAGGGACATTATCTCCTAAGAACGAGCACACGACAAAGTACGGCAGGAGATGAGAACTGCTCACGCCTGCCCAGCAGGCTGGAGAATAAAATGGAAGGAAGGGTTTGAAATCTTTTCACACCAAGCTGAAAGAATTGGGGTCAAGAGCTCTTCACAATTAACTCATGTGGAGGTAGCCTCCTCATACCCAATGTGTTCTCTGGTGTGACCATTCCACAGCCTTTTCTGCACTTCTGACCCCACATGTCAGGTCTGCAGGAAAGTCAGCTGGTTGGGTTAGGGGGAGCAGAGTTCGAGGACGTCTGAGCATCAAGTGCCAGGAAGCTTCAGTTTCCTTAGGCCTTTTGATCAGGCTTACTGGGACTTGAACCCCGGGTCATGCATTTTTGCTTGGCTTTTTCTGTTCAAGGTTGGTGCTCTCCTATTTGAGCCACATCTCCACATTTTTGGTTGTTGATTGCAGGTTAAGAGTCTCTCAGGTTTGTTTGCCCAGGCTGGTTTTGGACCTCGATCATCAGATCTCAGCCTCCTGAGTAGCTTGGATTGCAGGTGTGAATCACTAGTGTATAAAAAGAACAGTTCATCTTATAGCTGATGGTATCTTAGGTTTGCTAATAACTGCTGTGAAGAGAGAAAACAAGTACTAGAATTCAGCACCAGCTTGTCTCATAACCAAGAGGGTGGCTGGGTTACTGGGTTACTGGGCTCCTGAGTTCCTGGCTTACTTGTTTCCTGAGTTCCTGAGTTCCTGGGTTCCTGGGTTTCTGGGCTTCCTGGGCTCTTGGGCTCCTGGGTTACCTGCCTCCTGGGTTTCTGGATAATGGCCACCATGTGGATACACTGGACAAGAGGAGGATGCATGTCCTGGGTCCAATGGAGGGGGGACAGAAGGAGAGTTCATTGCAGTGCTCACAATGGTGCCTAATTTATATTTATGAATGTTTTATTTCTGGAACATTCCAGGCCATACTTCTGGAGTGTGGTTGCTGTGGGTAATTGGAGAAGAAGCCATGGACAAGGCAGGGCTGTGCAGCAGTCAGGGGACATGTGACAGGAAACAGGTGGCATCGTGAGAAAGGAGAGATGGAAGAGATGGCGGGGGTGGGGGGGCGGACCCACTGTCCCTGGGGACAGGCCCCTGCCACCCGAGGCCTGCAGGAGCAGGAGGAGGTGGCGTCCTTCCTTCCTTCCTTCCTTCCTTCCTTCCTTCCTTCCTTCCTTCCTTCCTTCCTTCCTTCCTTCTCTCTCTCTTTCTCTTTCTCTCTTTCTCCCTCTGTCTCTTCCTTTCTTTCTTTCTCTCTTTCTTTCTCTCTTTCTTTTGTTTTTCCCGTGCTGGTTCTGCGGCTTGAACTCAGGGTCTGCATACTATCTCTGAGCTTTCTGTGCTTAAGGCTACTTGCGCCAGAGCTCTACTGTGGCTTTTTGTGGTAAATTGGAGAAAAGAATCTCATGGACTTTAATGTCCAGGCTGGCTTTGAACAGTGATCCACTCAGATTTCAGCCTCCTGAGTCATGGGATTAGAGGCGTGAGCCGCCCTGGGCTAAGGTGGCATTCTTGAGAAAGGGCTGCATTGAAACCTTAGATGGGGACCACCTGACAGGGGTGTGGGACAGCGGGTGATGCCACATGGTACTTGCTGCAGACCCGCAGCTGGCCCTCAGGCAGGCATGGGAAGCATGGCCAGGCTCCCAGCAAGGCCCAAGGGCCTGGCGCCTGGATGGGATCACCTTGTCAGACCACCCTGCAGGGGCCAAAGCAGAGCGTGAGAGGGTGGACAGGGATATGCGGGGCACAGGGGCTGGCACCCCTCTCAGGGCTCAAGCTGTACAGGGACCAAGGGCTCGGGCCTGTGCAGGATGGAGGAGTGCTGGGGAGCAGGGTTTCATGTTGAAGGGGGCAGGTCTCCCTCCAATGCACTGTGAGACAGAGGCTCAGGGAGCCCAGGCTGCCAGGCCACACCTGAGCCATGACCCATGCCATGGGAAAGTTGGAAAGTTGGAGCGCCATGTTTCAGCAAGGGTAGGACCCTGAGAGGGAGACAGAGGGGGTACAGAGTAAGGTGGGCAGGGTGGGCAGGGGGAGGAGAGGCCAAGCAGGAGGTCAGGGGTTAAACTCAGGGTCTTGAAGATACCTGTGGAGCTAGCAGAGAAGGATCATGTTTAAGTAGGCTTTCCTTTAAGTATTAAAAAGAATGGTCGTGATGAAGGTGATGTACGGAGGGGTGACAGTGACATAGGTCAGGCAGGGAGCATGTTTCTCTTTGGACAGTGTCACGCAGGAGCAGGTTTACACAGGCACCCTGTGGTTGCTGTGGGAAAGTGGGCTGTGGGGGAGTTGAGGGGCTGTGGGGGAAGGCACTGGGGTCATCCAGTGATGGCTCCCCCATAGGGCATGCCCTATTTTTTTTGGTCAGTCACAGAGCTTAAACTCAGGGCCTGGAAAAGTCTCAAGGCCTTTCCTGCCTGGGCTGGCTTTGAACTACAATCTTCAGATCTGTTTTGGAAGAAGAAAGGACACAGTTTTCTAATTATTACCAAATGGTGAGCCAGGGGTAAAGTGCCACAGAGGATCCTCCGCGGACACCCACATCCGCCTGAGACCCCACAGCCCCAGGAGTCAGTGGTTCCGAGAATATGGGGGTGTTGTCACCTCCTGAACACACTCCAGGCTGTGCTGAGGGTGGAGAACCAAGCTAGGAGTCGCCCAGGACCCCCCCCCTCCAGAAGATGCAAAGGTGTCACCAGCAAGGTCCTGGGCGACTTGATTGGGGACAACAATCCAGGAAGATGGGGCACCTAACCTCTTCGTATCCACAGAGATCCTCAGGCTGCCACTGGCAGGTTCCTCGCCCTGTCCACACAGGGATTACGTGGTTGGTTGGTGGGATTGTTTTGGGCACAGTGGAGGCTGGGGACCATGAGTGGAGCGGCCATGTCTGGGCCATTCCGGAAGCCCTTCACAACAGGAAGTGTGTAGTCGGCCAGGGCAGCCACCGCCCCTGGAAACCAGGCACCAAGGAGGGTCTGTGTTCTGGCAAGTGGTGCGGGGGGGGGGGGGGGGGGGGGGGGGGGGGGGGGGGGGATGGGCACCCCAATTTGCTCATTCCCAGGGGTTCCCAAACCATAGGTGCCCCAAGCTACCTTCTTCAGTTTTAGCATCTACTCAATCTACTTCTACCACTGAGAACTGTGAGTTTTTTTCTTTTAAGAATATTTACTTTAAAAGTCCCTGTTATCTATGTGAGTCAATAATGCCAGTGACAGCAAGGATTTGAGGTGCTACTTTGCTTTGCAATACACGTCAAATGGCCCCGGCAATTAAAACCAAAGATGGCAATCTTGGAAGGACCAGGAAGGACCTTGGAAACCTGCTCCTATCGTTAAGGAGATTTTAATTAGGAGGAGATGTCTGCTGACTTTTTTTAAACAAACTTCTTTTTAGCTTTTAGCCCCTCCCCCCACTCTTGCTGTTAAAGAGAAGCTTAGTCTGAGCTCTCATTTGCAGAACCAACAAAAGGCACAGAAGTTAAAGAGCTGTCCATCTTGTCTTCCCCTCACTCTGTGTGGCTGACCTCCAGTTACCTCTTGTGTCCTGTCTTAGCCTGTTTGGGCTGCTAAGATCAAAATGCCTTAGACTAGGTATTCATTATTTATTTTTTTTTGTTATTTACTTACTTATTGCCAATTGTAGGTTTTGAACTCAGGGCCTGAGTGCATGGCCCTGAGTTCTTTTTGCTCAATGCTAGTGCTCTACCACTGTGAGCTACAGCAGCCCTGGTGGTTCATTGGAGATAAGAGTCTCATGGGCTTTCTTGCCTGGGCTGGCTTTGAACCACGATCCTCAGATCTCAGCCTCCTGAGTAGCTAGGACGACAGACATGAGCCACCAGTGCCCAGCCTTAGACTAGGTAATTTATAAACCACAGTAATTTATTACTCTCAGTTCTAGAGGTTGGAAGGGCATATACATTCAGACAGAATGGATCGTGGGACTGAGGAAGGTGGAGTTTGGAGGCTGCTGTGGGCCTGGGGTAGTGTGTGAGTGTGAACTGATTCCAGCCTGCTGTGAGGAGTATGGGGGGAGGGGTGAACCTCCTTCTCACAGGCTCTCTGGGGTACAGAGACCCCTGGAACTAAGTCCTGCATTTCCCAGGCTCTTTGGGGTGTGGCAGTGAGGTGGCTGTGCACTCCTGTTGGGACTGACCAATGTGTGTGTTAACAGTTGAGGCCCTGGGACAATAGAAAGTTCTGGATGTGCCCTAGATTCTGGTGTCCTTGAGGTCCCGTCCCAGGTCCCTACAGGTCATCGATCAGGCTGTTGGTGACCCTTTTTTAGAATGAGGAGTCGGAGGCATCCACTCTGTAGAGCCCAGGGTGGCCCTGGCTGGTAAGCAAGGCAGATCCCTGAGCAGCCTGGCCATTTATCACCCTGCAAAGGGACACTGGGCTTTTCCTATGGCCCTTCTCCAAACTGCAGAGGGGACCCTGCGCTCAGTCTGGGGGAGATGGATGGTGTCATTATCTGTGTCACGCGGTGATACATCTCAATTTGCAGCAGACGAAGCTCTTTCTACATGCAGCGTCTTCCCAGAGCTGCGATTCATCACCTTCAATCTTTCATTGACTTCCCAAGTGTGGGTGGGTGGCAGGGAGGAGCAGCCCACGGTGGCCTGGGCTGCTGTCACTCCTCAGAGGCTGAGGCAGGGGACAGCCAGCGTGGGAAGGGCCTGGCTAGGGTGGGGGTAGGGCTTAAGGTAGGCTGGAGCAATGGCAGCTTCAATGGGCCAGAGAAGGAGCCATGAAAGGAAGTGACCGGCTCAGCCCTAGGGGTGGGGGTGGGGGAGTTCCACTTCTGGCTTCTTCACCAAAATGTCTCCCAGGGAAGAGGGCAGACTGGACTCCAAGCACAAAAGAAACACCAGAGTCTTCTGTGCCAAGGGAGTATGGAAGGGTTTATTCGAGATGAAATGGGGTGCTGTTTGTGTAAGGTTAATTTTCCTCCCAAATGAGAGGGTTGTCTCTCACTGCAGGGATTCAATAGCAAGTGGGTAATTAAGGTGGTTGTGTGTGTGTGTGTGTGTGTGTGTGTGTGTGTGTGTGTGTGTGTGAAGAGGGGGCTGTTGGTGTCAGTGTGGTGGGAAAACAAACACTGCTTCCTTGCTTCCAGGTCTGAGGAGAAAAAAAACAAAAGAATAAAAAGAGCTCAAGGATAGCCTGGTTCCCATGGGGAAAGTGGGAGCAGGCCCATCAGCGGGGGACCACAGGACCCTGCCCAGGCTGTGGGGGGCTTTAATGAGGATGGAATGGCTGAGGGGCTTTGCAGGTGTGTGGGAGGAGCCAGAGGCAGAGCGGCAGACATGTGGGAGGAGCCAGAGGTAGAGAAGCAGGTGTGTGTGGGGGAGCCAGAGGCGGAGCAGCTGGTGTGTAGGACGAGCCAGCCATCTGCATCACACCAATTGGCCTAGGAAATGGCGGATTCATGTTTACAAAGCAGTATTGGTTTCTCCAGTTATCTTTTGTGTTCTTGTTTTGTGTAGAGAAGGGGAGAGATGTGTTTGTTCTAACTGGAAGAAGTACCACAGCGAGTGTGGGCGTGCAGCCTCGTGTACAGATGGCTCTCAGCTCCACGGTGAGGGGGCAGCAGGAGGCAGCAGAGAGCAGCGGGGCCTGCAGCAGGTGCAGCTCTGCTGGGTCAGGCGAGGCTGGCTGTTGACCTGCTTAGGAGGAGCGCTGTGTGTGGTGGAAGGTGTGTCTTATGTTTCCGAGGAAGATGGAAATCTGTAATGTGGAATCTCCTCACCCCCCCGCCCCCATCTCTGTCTCTCTCTCTTCCTCCTCTATCTCATAGGATTGAACTCAGGGCCTTTGCTTGGCACATCTCCGTGTCATTTCCAGCCTGGCTTCTTGCTGGCTGTTTTCTGAGATAGAGTCTTGCTTCCTGTCCCAGTCGCATGCCTGAGCTCAGACGGAGGACCTTAGGCTTTCTGTCATTGTTGATGGATTACAGGCACCTGTCACTGCCTACATTACCTTGTTGGGGCAGAGACTTTTCAGACTTTTCTGTCCTGGACTGGCCTTGGACCTCAATCCTCCTGTTCTCAGTCCCTGCATGCGCCACTGGTGCCAGGAAAATCTTATTTATTTCTTTCAGTTTTTGGCCAGTCTTGGGGCTTGAACTCAGGGCTTGGGCACTCTGGGCTTCTTTTGCTCAAGGCTAGCACTCTACCACTTGAGCCACAGTGACACCTTTTCTATTTATGTGGTGCTGAGGAATTGAACCCAGGGCCTCATGCATGCTAGGCAAGGACTCTACCACTGAACCACTTTCCCAGCCCTGGAAAAAGAAATATTCATTTTTTACATCAAAACCCCAGCTGTGAGCTGGTCCTGTCTCCTGGCACTGATGAGGTATACATGTTATATACCAGTTAGTCATATATGTTAACCTACACATTTTGCAGCCAAATGTGAGTCATAGTAGTTTTTTTCCCAACGGGCAGTCAGAGCAGGGCTAGGGCAGCTGAAGCAGGGTAAAGGCAGGGAGGGGAGGGCAATGGCATGCAGGGGCAGGGCAGTGGTAGGCAGGGGCGGGGCAGTGGCAGGCAGGGGCGGAGCAGTGGTAGGCAGGGGCGGGGCAGTGGCAGGCAGGGGTGGGGCAATGGCAGGTGTTTCAGAAGCAAGGCTGAAACCTCAACCTGGGCTGCCCAGGGCTTGCTGAGCTGCTAATGCCAGGAAGCTGGGGGCCAGGAGGAGGCAGATCCTCAATGCAGAAAGACAAGAAAGTAGACTACCCAGAATGAAATAAAAATGGAATTCCAGTGTCGCGACTGGACTTCACTTTTACTCTTGACAGATGGAAACTCTTGATGCAAAAAGATTTTTCAAGTTAGTGCCACAATATTATGCCCCCAGACCTCAGCAACTTCTATTTTCTTTCGTACTTCTGCCCACTCCCCAGGTGCAGGCCTGCTGTCTGTGGGCTCTTTTCTGCTTCTTCCCCACCCGGGCTCTGGGTCCCACCTGCCCTGCTCCCCAGGAGGTGTGCGGGTTCCATGGTCATTCTGAAGGGGTCCCAGTGGGGTCCCTGGAGGCTTCCCTAAGCCTCCTGGGAGAAGCTGGGGGATGACACCACCAGACCTCAGGGCTGCCTCTTCTTGCTCATGGGCCCCTCAATTCCTGGGTTTTCACCCACTTGGCTCCTTGTTGCCCCAACCACTGCTGCTCCCTGCTGGGTCCCTGTACTGGATAAGTGTGGTCTGAATGAAGGATGCGGCCTGTGGCTCTGTCCCCGCCGGCACTGCCCACCCCTCCTGGGCTATCCGTTCCTAAGTCCTGCCTTTCCAGCAGCAGCTGTGCTGCATGGAGAAGGCTGATCCACTCCCAGCTCCTGTTTCTCCTGTGTCTGCCCAGGCTTGGGAGGTCATGGCCACCAGTGTCAGTGGCAGTGGTGACAGTAATAGCCCCAGTTACCCCACGGCCCTGTGGCTCCAGGGGACATCAGATTCCAGAGTCGCTCCGGCTTGCAATTTCCAGTGATGGCTTTTGTGAACCGAGTGCATCTGGAGTGATCAGGACAGAAAGCAGCAGACACGGGGTTGTTTCTTCCTCTACAGAGGACTGGCTGTCACTTTGGGAATTTCCCAAATATCTGAGGCCCCAAGGATGGGGACTGTGGTGTACCACCTCCATCCTTGAAGCAGAAAGTTCCAGTCAAGGGTGCCACCCTTGATGAAATCCTGCAGGTAATAGGATTTGCTACTGTACACTAGGTTCCATCACTGCACCCACAGTACTGTCTTGTGTGTGAAAATAGTTTTGAGATTACAGAGGAAGCTGTTTTGCTTTAAGAGACACACCTGAAGGGTTCAAAGGCAAAATGTCATAACCTCTGCACACACTTCCAAATGGTTTAGCAGAGCAGAAATGCCACACACCAATGTGTGCAAGCATACAGACACATACATACTCCATTCCTCATATACCAATGCATACAAACATATTCCACACCAATGCATGAAGATGCACAAACACACACACACATTGTAATTGTGTGCCATGCTGTTTATCTAGACCATGTCTGCGGAGATAAATGACTCATGTGGCACACATTTCTGAGAATGGGTGTGCTGTCTCCAATGACAGAAAAGAACGTTACGTCAAGATACAGACAAGGTGAGAAACACGCAGAGGTTTTATTCAGCATTGTAACAAAGAAGCCCCATCTCATGAACAGTGTGGATTTTCAGCGAGGTGTGCTGGGGTCCCAGTCCCAGGGGGTCATGTGGAGGCAGGAGGGAAGGGTGGGGACTGCTTAGACATCCCTAGGGTACAGAACATGTCCCCATGTTTGCTTCACTACATTCTCCTGCTTAGATAATTTGACATTATGTGTCAGCTTGGCCTAGAAGTATTAAGATATTAGGGGTGGTCAGGCTTTTTTCTTCTTCTTTTTTTTTTTTGTAAATCTGGGTCATTGTAGCACAGATGTCTGCCTTTTTTCTTTTGCAAGTGTTTCTGTGATCAAAGGAGTCATTTTACCGAGTGTCTTTCTCCTGGAGGGTGCTTTTCTTCCAGGTATGTGCATGTGCTTCCTTCCCAGGCTGCAGTGATCCTCTGGGAAGGCCCCTGGGCTGCTCTCCTGCTTGAGGGCCATGGCTCAGGGAGGAAGCAGGGATTGGGGGGAGGCAAAGAGAAAGGCAATGAGTTCTAACTGAGTCACTCCTGAAGTACTTGCCTCCCTGAGGCTCTTCCTGCCCCCCATCGTCCCCACACCGGCTGCTTTGGCTTTACCACTGCAGGCCCTTTATAAGGGACATGTGACATGACTGTGTTTAAACTAAGAACTTAGGGAAAATAAAATAAAATGAAAAGCCTACCCAGGTGCCAGTGGCCTATAGTCCTAGCTACTCAGGAGGCTGAAATTTGAGGATCATAGTTCAAAGCCAGCCCAAGCAAGAAAGTCCATGAGACTTGTATCTCCAATTAACCATTAAAAAGCCAGAAATGGTGCTGTGGGTCAAGTGGTAGAGTGTCAACCTTGATTTTTTTTTTTTAAAAAAAAGGCCTAGGGAGAGTGCCAAGGCTCTGAGTTCAAGCCTCAGGACTAGCACCAAAAATAAAGAAAAAAAAAGCCCAGACTGTGGTATGCAAATATAACCCACAAACACACGTAGTAGAGATAGTTTTCTGTAGTGAGAGAACACAGTGCTAATTTTAAAAAGAGTGCTCAAAATGATACATTTATTTCTCAAATTTGTGATTTTTATGCATTTTAAGGCTGACAGAAAACAGAAAAGCTTACTGAGTAGCATGAAGATGTAATAGATAGCAATTTAAACCGAAGTAACCAATTTCATACTTTTCAAAATAATTCAGCTATGTTTTCTTCTCAAATGCAAATGATAATAATGAATACTTTGAACTTTTCTTTTTTAAGCATTAACATCAAAATGTTTATTGAGAATAAAATATCAATTATCAGAGGACCTATATTTCATGAAGACTCTCATATTTTGTAGCAACTGCCACAGATTATTGGCACTTCTTAGTTGATCGCTGTTGATAACTTTAATGTTTTATTTTTTCCCCTTCTGATTTTGACTGGATCATTTTGAGAATGTGGGAACATACTGACAATTATAAAGAAGAAAATAAATAGTACTTATAATCTCATTACTTATATGTTACCAGTGTTGGAATCTTTTTGGGGGGGTAGGGTGGGGGATCTTATTTTGTCTGTAGATCAGGCTGGCCTTGAACTCATGTTCACTCTACCTCAGCCTCTGGAGGGCTGGGATTACAAGCATGTATCGTCACACTACTCTTTATTGTTCTTGTAATTTACAGAGAATCTGCTCTTCATCCCATCTTCTCAGGTGTGGGGGAAAGAGTGTCCCCCAAGCTGCTATTGATGTGACAAGGTGACCCCCGTTTTCCCTGTACCCAGGGACTGTGCTGTTCTGTGCCTGTCCCTGCCAGCGCCAGGAGGCATTCTCTGTTCTGGGGTGCCCAGGTGGCAGGTGGAGAGTGGCCCCAGGCACCCTAGATGCACCCCGCACCCTCCCAAGCGTGGGGATCCTCAGACCCAGGCTGCTTCTGCTCTGTGCTGTCACCACAGCACCTCGGGGTCCCCCCAGCTCCTGACACCTCATCTGCCCATCTCAACGCCAAGCCTGGAGCCCAGCCAGAGCCTATTTCATGGTCCATTCCAGAGGCCCACAGGCTCCTGTGAGCCCCAGGGCCAGATGCAAGTTACCTCACCCACCACAGTTCCCTGCTCCCCACAGGGGCAGCTCGCCAGTCCTCTGTCCTGGACACTGGCTTCAGGTTCTGAGTCTCAGGTGACAAAGCCATGTTCCCTCTGGAGGCAGGGACAGGCCAGGTGACCAGCAGGCTGGGGGACCAGGGGCCCTGGATCTTCTTTGGAGGGGCAGGACCAGGTCCCCCCGGGGGCAGGGAGCTCTGGGAGGCAGATGTCAGTGAGAAGAGCATGCACTGGGCAATCCGTGGGGTGAGATTACCCCAGTGGAAATGGACAAACCTAGTCCAGGGGGTCCAGACAGACCCACATCCATTCCAGGTTTCCAGTCCTATCTTATCCATCAGGAGTGAGCCAGCCTCCCTTGCTCCCTCCCAGCTTCCTTCCTTCACCCATTCCCTCCCTCCCTCCCTGCCTCCCTACTTCCCTCCCTGACTCCCTGACTCCCTCCCTCCCTCCCTCCCTCCCTCCCTCCCTCCCTCCCTCCCTCCCTCCCTCCCTCCCTTCCTTCCTTCCTTCCTTCCTTCCTTCCTTCCTTCCTTCCTTCCTTTTCTCCTTCCATCTTTCTCCATTCAAAAGACAGTATTAATTAGACATTAATCAGGCACACACTCACTCAGACACACACACAAATCAAAACCACAAAAACAAACACAAACTTCACATGTAACTAGCACTTTTCCTTTGTCCCTGACTTGCCCACATGCAGCCTCTGGGTGTCTGCTCTATGAAATGAGCACTAAGTTGACAGAAAAGAACAAGAGAGGGGAGATGGGGGCAGCGCCCATCAGCAGCCCCCTTCCTTGCAGGAGCTGTCAGCAGATAAGATGGATTAAGTCCATCATGGAGTAGCTACAGCCCAGAGGTGAGGGACTTTGCCGTGACCTTTATGCAGAAAATACCACAGTGAAGCTGTGCTTGGGAGTGACAGACATGTAGTGCGGGCATGTAAGGCTTGGCCCTGGAGGGCAGGACTGTGGCCATGTTTAGCCCTGTCTAAAGAGGGGCCTTCCAAAGGAAACCCAATTGTCACAAATCTCCTTCTGGGGTCCTCACTGGGGGAGGGTTAGACTACTATCACAGCAGGGGTACTGGGCCACAGGCCAGTGAGGGCCTCCTCTCCCCCAGTTATATCCCCTCCTCCAGCAGGAGGGCACCCCAGCCTGGAGACCCACTGGATTTGGAGTCTTCCTGGGCTGACCCGGGGCAGGTCATAAATCTGTGTCTCTTTCCCTATTAATCTGTCCACTGTCACTTTATGTTATCATCTTAACTCAGAACCCTCAGAGAACAGGGCAAAAGTTAACCCCACCCTCTGCTCAGAATCAGAGAGATGTTGTTTTAAGGGATTGGCTTGTATGGGTTATGGTATGTATTAAGTCCAAAATCTGTAGTGTGGGGCATGGGCTAGAGACTCCGGTGCTGAAGTTCAAGTCCAAATGTGTCTGTTGCAGAGTTCCTCTTAACCTGGGGACGTGGGGAGGCCAATCATCATTTTGTGATATTCATCTGGTTAGATGAGGCCCACCTCAAATGGAAGGCTTTGGATTTTTACTCAAAGGTTAAATAGTAATCTCATCCCCCCCCCCAAAAAAAAACCCCAACCTCACAGACATATATAGAAAAGTGTTTAACCACATATCTGAGCACAATGACCCAGGCAAGTTGACATAAAATTATCACATCCTTTTCATTTCAGAATGTCACAGAGCAGGAGTGGAGCAGGGTTGGGTAGGCTTCTTGTTTCCTGTTCCCTGGTGGAGGGCATCTGCTATTTCTTCCAGACCACATTTCCTGAAAGGGACATCTTGAGAGTCCCCTGTTGTTGTCTGAGTTTAGATCAAAATCCATCCTCGGCTACTGTGATTGGTCCAGGGATGGACATGTGACTGAAGGCAGCCAGTAGGAGGCTGACCTTGGACTTTGGAGAAGCTGTGAGGCTGGCCTCTCTTTCTAGGAGATTAAGAGCAGCAGGAGTGTCTTCCTATCTTGTCTGCTGAGAGGAAGGCCAGGCTGGGAGAGAGGGAGTGCTGTACATGTGGCAGACACTTGTCACAGACAGTGTCAACCCAGTGAGTGCCTCTGATCACTAGGTAGACAATACTAAGGACCTTAAGAGCTACAGTGGAAGGATAACTTGGAGAGGGGGGGAGTGAAGGGCTGAGGAGGATGTGTATTTTCTTCCCTTTCTCTGTGAGCCTGACCCTGCCTAGCTCTTTACACTCTCAGCTCCATTTGATCCTCAGGAAATCCCAGTGCAATCAGCATTTTCATGGGAGCTTTTAGCAGGAGCTCAAAAGAAGACAAGATCAATACACTGCCAGACCCAGGGAGTTCTTACTCTGAGTCCATGATTGTCATCCCATGTTTATCTGTCACTCATAAGGATGAGCAAAGGAAGGCAAGGCACCCACGACAGAGTCCACACAATAGAAGGGAGGGTGACATGGGTTAAAGCCCAACACACCATCACCGAGAGAACCCGAGGAGGGTCCAACACTGGGCAGATGGTGGCAAGTGTCCTCACCAGTGGTTTCCCTGATGGGGTCACTAACGTTGCTGGGAAAGTCAAACAGCAGCTACGATTGTGCTCCTGATGGGTTTGCTGAGGGCCCCAGGTTCTTCAATGGTGTCCTGCCTGCTTTGCTGAGCACCCTTGGGCCACAGAATGGTGACCCCTGGATCAGGACTAGCAAGTGTCGATTGGCCTATCTAAGTATCTCATGTTTGGGACTGGGTACCATGTTTGGGGCTGGGTACAGGGCCAGCACACCAGGAACGCTGGGGTTGAGACTTTGGGGGGCGGGCTCCTGGGAAATGGTGGGCAGGTTGCTAAAGAAGTAGGAGAGATTTAGAAGCTTTCAAACAACTGCTCTGCTTGGTTTCACATGAGCACATTAACTGGATAGTAAAGACAGGATGTTGGCATGTGGGATGTGGAAGCCAAATGAGCCATGTTCCAGCCACAGGTCAGAGTTGTGTCATCCTGCAGGTGAGAGAATTTCCCAAGAATGGGAAGTTCCAGGAATACCTTTGTAAAACCGCTCAACTCACAAACATGGCTGGGCCACCTGCTGGTGGGAGCAGCCACCGCATTAGGTGAGCTGCCTCTGCCCTTCTGTGAGCTGCTCCAGGTGAGGGTCTTGGCCACGTGGGCTCCAGGGGAGGCAGGGCTGGGCTGTGGTCTGAGCTCTGACCCAGGGGCCCTGGGACAAGGAGGGACAAGTGTGGGGAGCCAGCAGCCACACACTTCTTTCTGGATCCCAGGGCTGTTGTTGGGTGGGAGGTGGGGGTGGGGGTCTGGGAGACATGGAGTGGTCACCTCCGGGCTATTTGGGAGCATGTCTGCCAGCCTGGGCTCTATGACTGGCAGCGCCACCCCTGGTCCTGGGTTGGAGGAGCCCTCGGGGAGGATGGCCAGGGCGAAGGTGAACTTCTGAGCGGTCAGTTGAGAGGCGGAGGCTGTGCTGGCCAGCAAGGACAGAGGGGGATGGAGGGGGCCGGGCTGGCTAGCATGATTGCCTCTTCTCCCTTCCGCCCGGCAGCTGAGCACTGCCTGTGACCCTCATCTGCCTGCCCCAAGGCACCGTGGCTCCCGTGGATGGCTCCCATGGAAGGGTGGCCTCACAGAACACACAATAGTGGGATGTTGAACAAAGGAATGAGTGATTATCTGGGCTGAGTCCCAGGGGACCTAAGGAGCTACTTGTGGCCACATTGCCTGAAGACAATGCTTACAAATACATACTCACACCTAGACACACTCATGTGTACACAGCCATGCACACAGGTGCAGACACACACATGTGCTTGCCCATGGACACACATACACACACGTGCTCAAACAATGCCCATACTCATCCACCCATGTACACACATACTTACTTACTCAGACACACACATACGTGCACATTAACATACAGGCATGACCCACATGGGTAAGCTTATGTCCAAATCCACACAAACATGCACACACACCCCTCACACACGTATACACAGCCACACACATGAGTTCACGTACACATCCACAATTGGCACACACATAGTGGTGCTTGTGCTGACATGGTCAGATGTGCACACTTACACATGCTCCAATACCCACATGTACATGCTCAGGGTGCACACATGCACACTCATATATATACACACTCATGCACACGCTTACACAGAACCACAGTATGATCACACATACAGGCTCAAATACACATTTGTATGAACTCACAGACATGCACATGTACAGAGGCTCACCATGCACAACCATGCATGTACTTATGTAAACACATCTTATTCTTACACTCATAGGCAAGCGTCACTGAAATGCCAGTCATGCTTGCCCTTTCCCAGTGCCCTGTGTGACCTCCCTGTCTGTCACTGGAGCTCCCAGCCCTGGGGGAGTGTTCCGGGGACCTCCTTACTTGCTCTCCAAGACAACCAGCTTGACACCTGTGTCAGGTTAAAAGCCTAGGGCTGACAACATCCCTGTATTAACTCCTGGGGGACCAGCCGCTCCCCCTCAGCCTTGCTCTACTCTGGGCGGGGCTCAGGATTGGCATCTGCTGCAAGTGTGTGTGTGTGAGTGCATATGTGTGCATGTGTGTGCATACGAATATGTGTGTATAAATCTCTTGACCGGTGAGAGAGTTCTGCATTCCTTACTGGGGCTGAGACTCGGCTGTGGCGGACGGAGCAGTGGAGCAGTGGGTGCAGAGTGGGCTCTCGTGTTTCAGAACCAGCAGAGCCAGTGTGGCTACAGGCTGACAGGGAGTGTGGAGTCGGGCAGGGTGGAGAGGCCCCGGTGAGAACCAGTCTTCCTCTACCTGGGGATTTAGTGGGTCCCCATTTTCAATTCCCTGCTGGGAAGGGCCCCACTCTTTTCTGCCTGGAACCTTCAGATTGAACCTTCTGGAAGAAGGCACTGATAGACTTGGGTTTCAACTTGGATTATCCTGTTCTTCCCCAGGCTTGCTCCTTCCTGTCCTTGAGCCTCCTCCCTCCTGTGGTCCGGTCCTCTGCACATTCCTCACCCTTCTGGTGCTGAGTCCCTTGGCAGTCCAATCTCCTGTGCATCCTGAGCATTGTTACAACACAGCCATCTTGCCATCTATCTTGTTTGTCGATCCCTGCAGAAAAGGAACAGGCAAACAAAGAAAACAATCATGGGGCCTCCGACTAGATCAGCCTAGCACCAAGAAGCAAAGGCTGTGATTCTGTGATTGCTGGTGACATTTTATTCAAGTGCTGGGAATAATGCAGGGGCGAGCTTTAAGACAAGCACAGATGCTGTGTACACAGGGCCAGGGTCTGCCGGGTGCTGAGACCAAGGAGTGTCTGTGTCCACTCAGGGTGTTTGTTGTTGCAGCCAGACCCTTAATGAACCTTACTTAAGTGAGCATGGTGCTTGGCCCCACTCAGTCCTCACAGCAGCCCTGCAGAGGGCCACGCGGTTAGCCCATTTCTCAGACAGCAGTTCCCAGTGTGGGAAGAGCCTGGTGTTGACCTTGGCCCATGGGGGTGACACAGATAGACACATGTGAGCTTGTTGCTCCAAGTGGCTGGCTTCCAGTGCTGTGCTTGACATCACACCCATAGGGGCCTGGTACACATGGAATCCTGACCTCTGTCCTTTCAATATTTAATTCACTTGCTTTCGTGGGCTTTGCATGAAGAGCCCCACAAGAAACCCACAGCCTGCCTCTGTCTTAAAGCTGCAAAACATGTCTCAGGTTAAAACCCCTCTCTCCTGTGTGTGTCTGCCCATGTGTGAGCAATACACATGTGTGTGTGCACACAAATATTGGTATACACAATATTTAGGGCTTTGTTGTGTGTGTGTGTGTGTGTGTCTGTGTGTGTGTGTGTGTGTCTGTGTGTGTGTGTGTGTGTGTGTGTGTGTGTGTTGTGTATAGGTAGTCTGGAGCCAAATGACCAGAATTTAAATCCTGGTTGAGACACTCACCCACAATCTCTGGCAAGTGAACCCCTGGATGCATCTGTCCTTCCATGTCACACGTCGACCATCAGCCCCATCACAGGGCTGAAGTCATGATTCAGTGAAGCTCCTGGAAGGGGCTTGGCATAGGGGGAGCCTGTGCTGGACAATGGTTGCTGTCCTCTACCCCGCGGTGCCTCCCATGTGTGCAGCTTTGTCACACCATGCCGGCCTCCTTCCCTTAGGCTGCGCCCGTTGTGAGCAGAGGGGTGGGGCAGAGTTAACTGCCTGGGTGACCTGCACCAGAGGTGTCCCCTCCCTGTGCCTCTCTTTCCTCTCCTGGAAAATGAGGGCAAGAATTCTGTGTCTCCCATGAGGCCATGTGCAGAACTGGCCAGGGCCATGTCAGTGCCACAGTGCAGAGGCGATGATGATGATGATGATGATGATAATGCTTGCTATTATTTGGTCTGCTTAGATTCGTTCTAGAGTATTACCGGCCAATATGGGACCCTTGCTTTTGCAGCAACAGATCTTCATCTGACAGCATCTGCTTCTAGCTTGCCTCCTCCAGGAGGCCTCCAGGACTGCCTTGAAGACCCTCCCCCCGCCCCATCCTAGCACTCTCGTTTTCCTGCAGAAATGAACCCACCTTATTCAGGCTGTGCCCCAAGCTGAATCCATCACTCTGTCCTCCTGCTTTAACATATGCAGATTCTTCTACTCAGAAAATCCTATTTTTAGGGAATGTATCCCATAGAAACCAGAAACCAATCCCCCTCTCTCTATATGTGTATTTGAATAATAAATATTCTAAAGTATTTATTCCAACACTGAATCATGGTTGATTGTAGTTGATCACAGAATTGGCACCCATTCTGAGAAATGGAGCCTCATTAGGCAATGTGGTCATGTGCATGGCATGCTATTTAGGTGAAGGCATCAAGAGGCAGTAAAATCTCCTGGGATCGGCATGGCACATGTGATCTGTCATTGATGGAAACTGCTTGGAGACCTGTGAAATGTGTCAAGTTGGTGAGGGGAGGCTGCATAGGCCATTTTTATTTGGTTGAAGTGGTTGTTTTGACATGTGTTTTGATAATAAGGATAACAGGTGAGTAAAGAAGTTGACAGGTGAACAGGAGAAGTCTCCTAATTGGGGTCCTCAAGAATCATATTGGCTTTGGGGTGGGGGTTCACAGAAATAGAGGTGAGGCAGAACCCAACAGGGAAAGGGGCTGCCCTGAAAGATCTCCCCAAATTCCACCTATCTACATGTTTGTGGAACCAGACACAGGAGCACGTGCAATAGTCAAGAAACCATCTTTTAAATGACCTTTGGGTTATAGCTCCTACTTGAGACTTTGTACATATGACCTTTATCTTATGCATCTGGTTGAAAAGCTGTGAACCAGCCGGGCACCAGTGGCTTATGCCTGTAATCCTAGCTACATAGGAGGTTGAGATCTGAGGATCGCAGTTCAAAGCCAGCCCAGGCAAGGAAAATCCGTGAGACTCTTATCTCCAACTAACATCAGAAAACCAGAAGTAGCTCTGTGGCTCAAGTGGTAGAGTGCTCACCTTGAGCTAAAGAGCTGAGGGACAACCCCCAGGTCCACAGGTCAAGCCTCATGACTGACCAAAAATGAAATAAAACAAAACAAAACCACAAACTTGGGTACCAGCATTCGGCTACTGTGCAAAAAGATCCACCTCGAAAGGGAGGCTTTCTGTCAATCATATGTCACCCACACCTTGGGCACATCTTGTAAGCCTGCGCACACCTAACCTTGGCCACATGCATCCTGTTGTCCACAAGGTGGGGGATGGGAGGAATCATGAGGTGCCACCACGGAGACATGGTCCTTATTGCCCAGTGACAGGTCAGGGTGCTGCTGGAGTGAGTGCATGGAGCTGGCACAGCTGGATGACTCAAGCATAGGCCGACCCCACACTGTTCCAATGCTGTGCCAGCGCTTCTCCTTGCACTTGCTCAAGTGTGGAGCATCCCTCTGGATACGGCTGTCACCAGATGCCATTCTTAGTGATCTGAGCCATGTCACCCTGCCAAGTAGCACTTAGCCACTAGAAAGGGGACACTTAATGTGGAGGATAAGGTCCCCAAGCCTCTGACAGAATCCAACTTTCCCACTTAGAGGTGCCCCAGCTCTGTGGAGATCAAGGTCAAGGAACGTGGCCTCTAAGGACTAAGGAAAGTCTAAGGCGGGTCCCACACAATTTGATCCCAGAGGCCAAAAGTAATTCCATGACCCTGCCATGGGCCGGTCCTGGAGGAGGTTTGTGCTCCCAGCCTCTTCCACTTCAACAGACACTTGTGCCAATGGAGACTGTCACTCTTGCCCTTGTGGTGACCCACTTTGGTCTATGGAAAGTTATTCCTTTCCACTAAGCTTCCCTGCCACCGCACTGCATCTCATGTCTTGCCTGGATTGCTTCTCAGGACACGGTGGAGAGCTGTGTTCACTCTGCTAACCAACAAGGTCTCTAAAGGAGCATGCTCTCTCTGAGCTTCGCTGAGTAGGAGCATCAGGGCCCCGGAGGTAAGTCACTGGAGATCAAGAGCTGACAAGTCCTTGAACAGTCACGAACAATAACCTGCATTATCTGATGCGACATTCTGGTGACTACTAGGTAAACTTCTTGGGGTATATCACTAAACTCGGCAGGCCTCAGCTTTCCTAAAGCTAACAATTCAATATAGGTGGGCAGGGCTGAGTGGTTCCCATTTTTAATCCCAGCTACTTAGGAATTAAAGATTGGGAAGATTGAGATTTGAGGTTACCCTGGGCAAAAAGTCTGAGATCATACCTAAAAAAACAACAACAGCTGAGAGGCGGTGGCTCACGCTTGTCATCCTAGCTACTCAGGAGGCTGAGATCTGAGGATCATGGTTCAAAGCCAGCCTGGGCAGGAATGTCCGTGAAACTCTTATCTCCAATAAACCACTCAGAAAACTGGAAGTGGCGGTGTGGCTCAAGTGGTAGAGCACTAGCCTTGAGCTGAAGAACTGAGGGACAGCACCCAGGCCCAGAGTTCAAGCCCCATTACTGACAAAAACAAAAAACAAAAACAAAAACAACAACAAAACAAAACAACCTAAAGCAAAGGAGGCTGGGGTATGATTCAAATGGTAGAGCACCTGCCTAGCAAGCGTGAAGCTCTAAGTTCAACTGCTTCTCACCACCACCAAAGAAAAAACAATCAGAATGCAATAAGGTGATGTTAGCAACCTGTGGAAGGGGGTCTCCACCTGACGGCCACCCCCTACCTGATGTTTCCAGAAATGTAATTGGAGACCTTAAGAATTAATTTTCCATTTTGTACTGATAGAGGGGCTTGAACTCAGAGCCTGGGTGCTGTCCCTTAGCTTTTTCATTCAAGATTGATACTCTACCACTTGAACCACTGATCCACTTCTGACTTTTTCCTGAGTAACTGGAGATAAGAGTCTTATAGACTTGCCTACTTGGTCTGGCTTTGAAACCACAACCCTCAGTACTTAGCCTCCTGAGTAGCTAGGATTACAGAGGTGAGCCATCAATACCCAACTAGGTAGGACTTCCCTTTATTCTGTGGCTAGAAAAGAGAACGGAACATTTAGCACAATGCGACCTGTCTTCTGGCCACTCCAGCTTGGCTCACAATAAACCTTTTGTTCTTATCTCTTTAAAGCAGAGTTATGATTTTACATCCACAGCCAAATCTACTTTTCCTGGGAGTAATGATGGGTTTCATGCTGTTCTGATGGCTGCTCTGTTTCCCGGGATGGTCACGATGGCTTAACTATGGCAGGCGGTATTTATTTGGTTTTGAACTTACTGAGGTTGGCATCCCAACTTGTGCGCATGTCTCATTCTCGCCAGGACCTCCTGTGTGCAGGACCTGGTGGGCCCTTGGTGAGCATTTGTGCCTGAGCATTGGCACTGAGAACAGGGGATGGTCTAACTTCAAATGAGTAGCCATGCATCACTTTCCTTATTTGTTGTTCTATGTAGTTAGGACATTGCATTGAATTTTTTATTTTTGATGCCACACATGTAGGTAGCTTATGCTCAAATTTCAGCTAGAGTTGAAATAAAACACGGTAACAACCAAAATGTTTGGCAAAGATGGTGTTGGGCCTGGTAGAGCCAAGACCCACGTTCCTTCTGCTCATCAACCCCTTCGATGCTTCTTTCCCTAGGGAAACGGCAGCCTCGTCTGAAGAGTGCTTCGAGCTTTGTGTCAATGGAGCCAAATGGAGTCAAAGGGTTGGTGTGAGGATCTCTCCCCGCCTCCTTCTCCCAGTCCTCCTCTGCCAAGATTCCTCTTCAGGGCTCTGCTGGAGGCTCTCAGAATCTCCATGCACATCATTGGACAGTCGAAATTCCTCTACAATTGGCTTCTCAAGTAGGGGCTTTTGCTCTGCTTTGCTTTTGGCATGGCTGGGGCTTCTGCCAAATTTAGGCCGCTGCCCAGTGGGCAAACTAATTTGTCCCCCTATAGGAGACAGAGTGATAATCAATAGACAAACACATTAAAGAAAAAAAAGAGCAGAAAGACTGACTTGTCATGCAAATCAGGGCAGAGGGGCATGGGAAGAAAGGACCTCATTTCCCATTCCACAGCCCCAGCAACGCCTCCTTCTTCCTTGCCCAGCAGCCAGGCGGTTTCTGTGAAAACACTTTCCCACAGCAGGAAGCACACTCTGGCACATTCAGGAAGCTTCTTCCTAGCCAGAGTAAACACCACCGGTTCCCAGGAAATCAGCCTGAGGTTAACTGCTTCTTAGCTGTGGCTCAATGTGACTCATTCCAGATGGAACTGGCTCAATGCCGGTCAATCCAGAGGGAACCGGGTCCCTGAAGCTGGGCCTGGGTTCCCAGCAGGGACCATGACTTTGCGGGTGTCTCTTGGAAACCAGGCTTGCTGTGTGTCCTTCTCATTTGTGGAGCCCCTGACATCAGGGGTTGATGTGCGTGAGGCCAAGTTCCAAGTGGTTACACACAAGGGGCTCAGGAGCTGTGAGGTCCTGTGGCCAGCAGAATGGGACACACAGAGGAACATGGTTTCTAGAGATGGCCAGCCATATGGGCTTATAAAGGATTCCTGAAGGAAGCCCTTGTCACTCACAGATCACTGGAGAATGGGACCCAGCAGAGCTCCCAGCAGAATGTGTCATGCAGGGGAGGGGGAGTAAGTAGGAATGGTGGGGAAGAGGGTGGGGAGAGAAAAGAAAATGAGGCATTAGCTGTGCAAGTCTCCTCTAGTTCCACAAAGTGTAGCCATCCCCTTATTATACAAGGTGTTCTTTAACTGCATGGAGATTGAGGATTACAGAGGCGAGATTGTAAGTCCTGGGGTTCAAATTAAGCATTATGTATGTGTTTTGACATTGCATTTTTTACTTGGAGAGTAAGAAAACCAAATAGAAAAGGAGGCTCAAGCAATAGTGGGAATGAATGAGCGCGGCAAGCTCCACCCTCATATGGTCCTCACTTCACTGCTGACTTTGGGCCTTGCTGACCCCAGGCAAGGTCACCTGTCAGCCCCTGTCTGTGCAGCAATCCTGCTGCCTGCCCCTCACCCCGAGTTCTGCAGCCAGGCAGTAAAGATCTGCTCAGGAATGAATGCTGAACCCAGAGCAGAGCTGGATCCTGCCATGTCTGCTGAGAGGACCAGGCCTGGAACAGCAGGAAACGCAACTGCAACAGGTGGAGATGGATGAGGTGTTCCACAGGGTGCCTGCTACAGAGCTGGGGGCCCTGGGTAAGTGGAGCACCACTGAGAAATGGAAAGCAATGTGACCCCACACTGGAGGTGCACAGGGCTCCCAGGAGGCAGACAAGGCCACATGTTCCACAGGCTGAGCAGCCAGGGGATGTGTGGCCCTCAAGGTGCTATTATTAAGGGACAAAGGCACAGGTGGCAGGTGACAGAAGAGCCTTCCATGGTCCAGTCCAGGGAGCACTGTCCATAGCACAAGGACACAGACCACAGCTCCACATCCAGCCCTGCTTCTGACCTACAAGGCTGCTGAGCCACTGCACTTACCTGCTAGGTCCTCCGAGGAAACATTGTGTGCTCCACACCCAACAGGCTCCCCAAGTTCCCACCCATTTGAGGTGGGGTACTCCAGTCAGCTGTTTTTTGGGGATCTGGTGCTCGTTACCCTAAGTCCATGTCTCTGCCCTGGAAATCTCAGCAGGTGCTGTTCGGCCAGCCGAGGTGGGTCTCAGCTTCTCACTGATCCGGGGCCTGTCTCAGTCCCCATCAGTCCAGATGGGGTCCCAGGGATCAGTCATGACGCTTTAGAAGCTCGGTAGCCATTATTTCTGCTTGAAAATGCCCCTGGCCGCTGGCTGGAAGTTGAGCTGACAGTCCCCGGTGGTGTGCCCAGCCCTGCGTGGAGCCCTGTTGGCTGTGGCTTCAGATGGCACACACATAAAATCCTCCCCGTGGAGGACTTGGCTGGAGTGACAGAACAGCCCTGGCCTTGGAAGTGGTGACACGGACAGTCCACGTCAGACCCACATGGAGAGCCTGCTCCTGAGAGTGACAGCGGGGTGAGCCAAAGCAGCAGGACGGGACCTGGCGCTCTGCCTCCCAGCATCTCCTGGTCCTTCCAGGGTCCAAGGAAATCCTGGGAGACAACTGAGCGTGATGGGACTCTTTCTTTGTGTGCTTCAACCAGAGCGTAGGGAAAGGCCCAAACTCACTATCCAGGCCGCCCCTGCTTCCTGCTCTGTCCCCAAGGCTTATTCTAAAGCAGGGCCCAGACTTTGGTGGATATCTCTGAACTCAGCCGCACCATCCCAATGGGCTCTACTGCTCAGGTATCCCCAACTCATCCCCAGCTATCTTCCTGGTTGCTTTTCCAGAAATTCCACCAGAGCCACCACGTCTGGGCACGAAGTTCCCATGCTCCGTGGTACACTGTGAGCCCACGGCACTTTCTCTTCCTTTTCATGCCGTGGCTCTCAGTGCCTGCAGCTCCTTGGCCTAAGCCAGGCAGCACTGTACAGAGCGGAACAGCAGGATGTCACTGGGGCTGTTTCCTGGAACACAGTTCCAGCCCTGGACCACAGTGATCCAGGCAACTTACAGAAGAAAATGAATGATGTGGAAATGCCTGCGTGAGGCACTGCCATGTTCTTCCAGACATTCCACACCAGCCCTGAGATTGCTTTCTCTGGGCGCTTATCAGTGAGGACCAATAGGTACCAGGTCTGTTCCTGAACTTGGTCAGGAATGAGCCTGGCTAAACTTACTCTGAGAAGAACTCCAGTGGGAAGGCCTGAGGTCAGTCACCATGGAACTCCAGAAAAGCTGTCCTTCTCTCGGCTGGTTCCCAGGGAAACTGAGGCAGACAGAGTGGTGAAGATACTTGTTCCAGGGACATAGCTGGGACTGAGATGGGCTCCAGGGGTGAATGAGTCTACCTGTCTCAACTGCCAGGGACTCAGGCCTTCCTGCAGGCCAGGCTCCACTGCATGGGGAGAGGAAAGCAAATGGCCTGACTATATCCAAAGCCTGTTTGGCTTAGACAGCCATAGTAAACTTTTTATTTACTTTAATTTTTAGTTATTTATTTATTTTTATTATTTTTTGCTGGTCCTGGAGCTTAAATTCAGGGCCTGGGCACTGTCCCTGAGTTTTGTTTTTTTTTTCCCCCCTCAGGGCTAGTGCTCTACCATTTGAGCCACAGCTCCACTTCCAGCTTTTTAGTAGTTAATTGGAGATAAGAGTCTCACTGAGGCTGATGCTAGTGGGTCATAGCTATAATTCTAGCTAGTCAGGAGGCTGAGATCTGAGGAGTATAGTTCAAAACCAACCCAGGCAGGAAAGGCTGTGAGACGTTCCCAGGCCCTGGGTTTAAGCTCTATGACTGACCCCTCACCTCCCCCCCAAAAAAAGAGTCTCATGGATTTTGTTGCTGGGACTGGCTTTGAATTACACTCCTCAGATCTCAGCCTCCTGAGTTGCTAGGATTACAGGCATGAGCCACCAGCACCTAGAATAGCTAAAATCATTTCCAAGGCTTAGGGCAGGACCTAGCTGGAAGCAGGAACAGATTAGGCTGGGATCCTTCATGGCTGGTAATGAAATAAAGGCTGTAACACAGAGTTACGAGAAAACGGGTTAAAAATTTCATCTGTCCCTCTACCTGTCGCCATGGCCCGACTAGGAATGTGGAAGACAGACCAAATGTGTAAAAGCATGTAAAACAGCCACAGTCATTTCTCCTGGTGTGAAAAGAATCAAAGCAAAGCCTCATTTACTTTGAGGAAACTTTTTTCCCCCTCCTGCTCAGGGACAGACTTATAAAGGATGATATTTACATTTTCTGGAAGCCTTTAATTTTCTCATTTCTCATCTGTCAAGCTTGAGGCCCTTCCTGAGCCCAGGGATGTTTGCAAACATCAGAGGATCCCTTTACCAAGCGGTCTCTACACGAAGATTTGTTACCAGCTGGGCTGGAGAGCTTAGGCAGTAAGTCACATTGTGTCACTGAGGCGGGCGGGTGGCACAGGGCCTCCTACGTCATTGTTTGGTCAGCATCTGGGTCCTTCACACTCAGGTAGATGACAATGAGCTGGACGCAGACACATCATCTCCTGCTTTCACTGCTGAGACATTGTGTTACCACATCACAACTCACCACATCATCATATCATGTTACCACGTCACCACATCACCATGTCATGTTACCATGTCACTATGTCACTCTATCACCACATCACATCACACATTACCATTTCACCACATCACAAATCACCATGTCATATGTTACTATGTCATGTCACCATATCACCATGTCACGTCACACATTACCATGTCACCACATCATGTTATCATATCACTATGTCATCAACCACCATGTCACCTTGTCACATTACCACATCACACATTACCATGTTACTACCTCATATATCATACCACATTACACGTGGTATCACATCACCATGCGACCACATCACATGTCACCATGTCATCTCATTACATCACCATCTCATATGTTACCATGTCATCTCCTGTGCTATCTGATCTATGTTGGGGTTGCTGCTGGGTCTGGGCTTCCTGTGGAAGTACTGGGGTTACTGGAATTTGAGGGGATCTGAGTGTTCTGCACCACTCCACAGCCTGTGGATGCCTGGGATGACCCCTGACCCCAGGCAGGCCTGGTCCGTGCAGATCTGAGTCAGATCCCAAGTACTGATCATAGCTTTTGTGTGCATACTGCTGGGAGGGCTGAGGAGTCAGGGAACCTAATTATGGGGTCTGGGTGTGACCTAGGCTGCTGTGAGCAACTCTGGAGAGTGACCCTGAACATTGGATCACAGCCAGGTAGAGTGGGCACTGGCACATGTGTCTACAGGGAGGCTGGTCACGTGATCACTGCAGGGGCAGAGCCAACTGCTATGGGGCCAGAGAGTGCCTTTGGGTTACCTGGAGGACACCCATGTCAGGAGGGCCTGGGAAGAGAGGAGGCATTTGTGATTTTGCACTGCTGGCGATTGTGTATTTTCTGAGTAGAAGTTTGGGGCCACTATGTCCACACTTGGATTGAGATTCTTCACATTGTCACCAAGGGGACAGAGCTATAGATGGCGGGAGGCAGGGCTGTGGATAGGTGGGGGCAGAGTTGTGGAAAGGAGGGGAGAGGGTTGTAGATGGACGAGGGCAGGGCTGTGGATGGGAAGGAGCAGGGCTGTGGATGGCAGGGGGCAGGCCTTCCATGGAACTATGTCAGAGGCAATGAGAACCATCTTCCCAGATGCAAAGACCATGCTGCTATGTAATTTTAATATGTTTCTCCTCAACAAACCCAACACTATTTGTACTTAAATAAATTAACTCACTGTGGTACCACTTACTTTGACCTTACCTGTCACCTTAGGAAATCACAGGTTTGATTTCCTCCTCGTACACAATAATCACTAAAATTAAAAGTGTACACCCCGTATCTATTGATGTACAAATCCACCCATCTGTGCTGAGACTCCAATTCTGGCAATAGAATGGGGTAGAAGCGGCGTTCTCCTTGTGATGACCCCAACTGATTCAGTGGGTGGAGGGAGGCGTGGGTTTTTATTAGGTGACAGGTACATACTATTCTCTACAGAGCCAACTATTACAAAATAGTGGTGTTTGCTTTCTCCCACAGAGTATTCCTGGAGGTAGTCATTTCCTTGCTATTTTTACTCACAAAATTTGTTGACAGATATTTAATTATTTCCCTCTGTAATTTAATCCGCTAGAGTGTTTTTCAAGCTGTTTTGACCACAACCCATCATTTTAAAAATATATTTTACAATGAAGCCCAGCATATGTGTGTGCACTTGCACAATAAACACACATGCATCAAAATTTTTGTAAAATAATACTGTGATACTATTTTCTATTCACTCTCACTAGTTAATGTCATAAAATGCTGATTGTGTGCATCGGTTTGGTTTAGTTGGAGAAGCTGGGCTCTGTGTCTCCCCTGGTAGCTTCTGCTTTGCTTCTATCCTAGGATGAACAACTGTTTTGATCAATCTTTTCTCTCCATTAATTTCCTATGTGCATTTCATGAGCCGGTTTCCAATAGCTTAGTTTTCACTAAGGAACACAAAATTTAATTTGTGTTGATACACAAGGAGAAGGAGGCAGTGCCCAGTTCGTGCGGAGGCCTCCAGGGCTGACCCAGGAAGGCAGAGAAGCAGGCTGCTAATAGAGCTGGAAGAGGGGCATGGCATGCTTGTGCACAGCTTCCAAGTTCACTGATTGCAGTCTGTTTTCTGAGTCATGGGGAAAGTGCTGAACAGGTAAAATTATAGTTCTCTGGGAGCCCTAGGTGATAATGAACTTACCATCATAGTTATTATTCTGATAGGGCTCCCAGAGAACATCTTGCAGTACAAGGCCTTGCTGTTCTGAACAGTGGAAACCAAACCATAAAAAATGCAAAATTATTTTTTAAAAATTCCCAGCCATAGAGAAAGGAATGGCCTCCTTCCATCCTTCCTAGTTCTGCACCATCTTAGGGAGACCTCATCAAGAACTACAGTTCCATGTCTGCAGGACCTCAGCAAGTCTTCTCTAGTTGGTCAATTGTCTTACACCTCATTTGCATAGCATGTGATGACCAATCAGAGCTCAGATCAAGCAGGGTATTAAAACTAGACTCAGCTACTTTGGAGCAGAAGCAGCCTTTGATCAGAACCCTCTCACCTGCATAAAGGTCTTCCCACTCACCCTTTGTTATCCATAGATTTCATTCTTTGAGCTCTTGAGACAAGAACCCAAGGAGAAGATGGCCAGTAGAATTGTGATAATACACTAACTAGCAGGCATTGCCTGTGACCTTACTTTAGTGGCCACTGATGGCTGTGGAACCAGAAAGGCTGTATGTAACTTGAAGAGGCTCTGTTCACCTTGAACACAGCAGAAAATCTGGTATCAGTGCTTTTCCTCTGGCCTGAGTGGCACTATCTGCCAGATGGGTAGAGTCATCTGGAAGTCCAGATGAGACTTTTCATGGTGAAAGTGGAGTCTCCCAGAGATGGTGCAAGCTGACTGCGGTAGCCTTAACTGGAGAAAGGCTGTCTAAGGCAAGTCATGGCTTCCACAGCAGCTTTGTTGCAGTAGTCTCTGTAGCTGGGTTGGAGTTTACTTAGTGTGTCAGTTAAGTGTTCGAAGCAGCCTGTCAGTCCCGCTGCTCTCCAAAGAAGGAGAAGATCATTTGACAGACTAGAGGGAAGGCCTGGAAGCTGTCAGTCAAGCTACTCAACTTTAACAACTTTAATTATTCAAAGAGAAACATTAAGGTTTACTTACAGCAAAAGATGTGACATTTTTTCTCCCATGGAACTTTACCTAACAACACTGACTTCCCTCTGCCTGATACCTGTAGAGAGAGTTAGTTCTTTCTATGTGTGCACTGCTTCCCAGCAGAGTCATGGCTGGGGATGAAGTTTTCAATGTACAGGCCTTGGTGAACATTTATCCAAGAAATAGCTAACCTTGGGAACTGCTAACCTCTGAGAGCTACCCTTCTTTTTTTTTTTTTTTGTTTAGTCAGTCATGGGGACTGAACTCTGGGCATGGGTGCTCTCCCTCCGCTCTTCAGCTCAAGGCTAGAACTCTACCACTTGAGTCACAGCGCTCACTTTCGGCTTTTTCTGCTTATGTGGTACTGAGGAATTGAACCCAGGGCCTCATGCATGGGGTGAGCACTCTACCACTGAGCCACCTTCCAAACCCAGAGCTACTCTTCTTGATCCTAAAACAAATAAAATAAGAAAAACACTTGTGAAAACTTACCTGTGGATAACTATGAAAAACAGACAATCCAGTATTAAAGTATTAGGAAATATGAGCTTTTAAAGCTGAGTGAGATGTTAAAACACATCTGCAATCATTATTATTACTGTGCTGGTACTGGGACTTGAACTCAGAGCCTAGGAACTGTCCCTTAGCTTTTTCTCTAAAGGCTTGCAGCCTACCATTTAAGCCACAGCTCCACTTCTGGCTTTTAAGTGGTTAATTGTAAAGAAAGAGTCTCACAGATTTTCCTACTTGGGCTTGCTCCAAACCATGATCCTCAGATATTAGCCTCATGAGTAGCTAGAATTACCAGTGTGAGCCACCAGCACCCAGATAGATTTTAGGTTATTTTTAAGGCTTTGCCAAGTTGTGTCTCAAAAGAAGATAAAAATAATGAAATAAAACTCCCTAACCTATGCAAAGATGTTTCTTTGCTCTGGCATTAATTACAAAATACTAGTGAGTCTGTAGGATGGTTGAGTGGATGAACATTGACAGAATTTATGAAAGTTCATTTCATTGTTATTTTTTATTATTAGTAGATAAGGTAGATGGAGACTCAGTACTTGTGAAGTTTCTAAAGCAAGAAGTTAAGAACACCCTTCTCAATGGAGTTGCCATATTCTTTCCTGATTGACAGACCCGTCGGAACCATCTCTTCACTATGATGGTAATTATTTATTGAAAGTGTAGATTCTTTCGCTGAAATCAATTTGGATGAGATTTGTTACTTTTTATTTGCTCTGAATATTTCAGTTTGAGTTTCCCAAATGTTTGTTGATAGATTCCTAAAGCCTTTGTGCAAAATAGATATCAAAGGACATGACCCTGTGCTCATTTCTAATTTGTATTGTATAAGCTTTTGTCTTACAAGTCACAGTTTAGTCTCCAGCCTTATGACTTGCTTACAACCAAATTATGAGAAAAATTTAAACAAATATATAAGTAAAGTTGGCCAGGTGCTGGCGGCTCACTCCTGTAATCCTAGCTACTCAGGAGGTTGAGATCTGAGGATCGCAGTTCAAAGCCAGCCCAGGCAAGAAAGGCCATGAGACTTTTATCTCCAATAAATCACCAGAAAACTGGAAGTGGCACTGTGGCTCAAGTGGTAGAGCACTAGCCTTGAGCTGAAGAGTGGAGGGACAGTTCCCAGGTCCAGAGTTCAAGCCCCATGACAGACAAAAAAGAAAGAAGGAGAGGACTGGGAAGGTGGCCCAGTGGTAGAGTGCTTTCCTTGCATTCATGAGGCCCTGGTTTCAATTCCTCAGCACCACATAAGCAGAAAAAGCCAGAAGTGACACTGTGGCCCAAGTGGTAGGGTGCTAGCCTTGAGCTGAAGAGCTGAGGGACAGTGCGCAGGCCCAGAGTTCAGGCCCCATGACTGACAACAAAAAAAATTAAAGTAGATAGTTGTCTCACCCCCAAATGTACTCATTACTTACTTTCAATAATGATAAGCTTATCTTCTTTCATTTATAATATACCTCACCTACTCTTCTCCCTCCTACCCAGTATTATTTTGGAGTAAGTATATGACCATTTTATTCATCAGTACTTCAAAATATACCTGTAAAACAATATTACCAAGTTTTGTTTCTCCAGTTTTTTTATTGCTCAGTTTTTAGATACAGTCATGTTACTCAGACTAAGTACAGGAGTACAAGGGTGCTTTAAGTATTTACAAGCACTCTGTTAGCAAATGGAATATTGTCCCAATTCTTTGCATTTACCAGGTAGCTGATTGAATGATTTTTATTTCATCCTACCCAAAAAAGTAGAGGGCACATGGCTCCTTGTATAACACTAGTGACTATTAGTAGATCAACCCTGTGTCATCCCTTCAGAAAGCAGAGGTGGGTGTTTTTGTTTTCCTACTTATGTTAATGAATTGAACTTCACTAATATTTTACCTGACTAAGTTGTTCTTTGTCCAGCAACCTTATGTTCATATGACACCCGCGCCTGTCTCCCTCACTGTCTCTGTCATGTTGGGTTTTTTATTTTTTCTTTTGTTGGTCGTGGGTCCTGAATTCTGGGCCTGGGCGCTGTCCCTCAACTCTTCAGCTCAAGACTAGTGCTCTACCACTTGAGCCAAAGCACCCATTTCTGGCTTTTTCTGAATATGTGGTGCTGAGGAATCGAACCCAGGGCCTAATGCATACAAGGCAAGCACTCTACTACCACTGAGCCACCTTCCCAGCCCTCACGTTGGGTCTTCTTGAACTCTCTGTCCAAATGCCTTGCACAGCATTAACTATTCAGTACATTTATTTTAAAACAGTAAGTTTCTCCAAAAATAACTTAATAGCCCTGTCTGGTGGCCTGATTCCTATGATTGTAAGCATAGTCTGTAAATCTACAAGATAAAGGGAAAGCTTTAACATTGTTTAAACAACAGAAAACTTACAAAAAATACTCTATCCCTGCCTTTGTCTCTTCCTCTGATAGTGTATATCTTTTAGAAGTCAGCTTCTTCAACTATTGGGTCAAACTTTCCAGAAGGAAAACTTGTAGATATTACCTTTGGACATAAACCAAACTTACCTGCAGGTTTTGTTTAAGTAGTAGGTTCTTCCCTCTCCTGATACTGGGCAGGGGTGTAGTTCACTGCCACAATGTGGTCTGCTGAATCTCTCTCCTCATACTTGGGACAAGTACGTGATGTTATTTCATGGTACCATATGTCTGTGGAGTGTCATGAAGTAGATTTTCTGAATGTCCTTTTTCTGGTTTTCTAGAAGAATATCACTGAGCAAGAACATAAGCAGTCCCTGCAGCTCACATTCCATTCACTGTGCACATATTTTAGGTAAGTTTGAGTCTCCTCGATTATTGAATACTTCTAACCTCTGTAGTTATTCTTTTAAACTAGCCCTTCCTTCTGTGTTTTTGGAGTAGTGCTTCTCCTACCCAGAAGTTAGAGAGTTTCTCGCGTTCCTACTAGGCATAAGAATGACTAAAATAGTGATAGACTGATACTCTTGTCAAGACCTTAATCCAAGTCCCTTATAGGACAAGGTAGTATTGAACCCAATGAGGACTTCTTGAGAACTTCAATCTCTAATTAATTATCAAAGACAAAAACTAAAACCAAAGGAGTTTGGGGTCCTTAGTCCTACATTACAACAACTGAAAAAGCCCAGAGTAGTAATGTGTAGAAAAAAAACATTCCAGGAAGAGAGTATATGGAGACTTATAGTCCCATCAGAGAAGCCGATGGGACTGTAGAGTTCCTTAATGGAGGCACAGACACTTGAAGGAGGGAGGGAACTGAGCATCTGCTTACAAGTCGAACTATCTGGTCTGGATGCCAGATTTAGGGCTATTTGTATAAAATGCTTTCAGAATCAGTTAACGAAGATGATGATAGGTCCTGGAGGTGCTGCATGAAGAACATTTGAAGATACAGGGATTGTTAGCCTGGATTGTTGAGTTACCAGTCATGATATCAGATATATTTAACACTGATATCAAGGTACTTTATGTGCCTTGCTTTTGGAAGGACATATGAACAGACAGTGACATAGTCCTAGTTGTAACTACCATTTGTCTTCCTGACCCAAACCCCTCTATTTCATAGAACTGATGCTGACATCTCTCTGGGTTCTTTATTGGAACCTGACCAGGAAAAGCCCCTTCCCACAAACAGGTGTAACGAGTTTGTGTTCTTTAAGTGATAAAGAACCAGGTGGCCTTTTACTTTTACCTGAGAAAAGTGACCTTGCTGGCATGAACATTGGTGAAGTCATAGCTGTCATGAATACCCTCCTTTCTGTGGCTGCTTGAGAGGTACCTCCTGTTTTCTTCTCCATTCTTTACCTCATGCTTCTTTAAGAGTATGTGATAAGACAGTTACTGTGGGGTTTTTTTGGAGGATGGATGGGGTTGATGGTACTGGGTTTGAATTCACTGCCTCATGCCTGCTAAGCAAGTGCTCTACCACCTGAGCTGTGCCTCCAAGCCCTTTTTGCTCCTGTCATTTTGAGGATAGTGTCTCAGTTTTTGCATGGTCTGGACTGAGATCCTCCTGGTCCTGGTCTCCCAAGTAACTGTAGTGGCAAGCAGGTGCACTACCCCAGCTATCATTTGAGGTAGGATGTAGTGAACTTTTTTCTGAGTATTCCTTGAACTACAGCTGTGATTATAGCATGAGCTACCATACCTGACTACAGTCCTTTTTTAATATTGTTTTTGCCATCATATCAGTTTTCTCTTATATGTCTAGACTACTCTGCTCATCTCTGTGTCTTTCTTAAAATTCTCACTACATTGATATGTGCTAGTCTTTCCAGTTCACCACGGATCATTCTAATCTCCATTGTTATTTCTGCCATTTTCTATACTTTCTTTTTCTCTCGTAGCACATCTCAATCATGCATATTCTTCAACTCTAAAAAACCTCTTCAATCATTTACCATTCTCAGTCAAAGCCACTTGGAGAAAACTTCAGGGTTCTCACAAGTTGATAGAAGCAGGAGCTCAAGATGCTGGGACAACACTGAAACCTGGCTCTTCAACTGGGCCATTCAACTCTGAAATCCCACTGACTGTCCAAGAGAGTTTCCCATAATCCCTTACCACTGGGACATCAAGTACTTGTCCTTTCTTCCCTTTCTCTCATCTGTGATACAGAGGAAATTGCATATATCATTAAACCTTCTAGGCCAGACATTATTGCCGCCACTGAATTATCTTCTTGTAAAAGCAAGAATTTATGGTTATAGGGAGGGAGATAGACAGAGTTACATTAGGAGAAAAAAAAGTAAAAATGGTCTAAAGTACACCTAGCCTGAGATTTTTCTCATGTCTGTTAGTTCAACAATGTCTACCCAATGACTGTTGTGTGTGAGGCCTCATGTTAAGTACAGAGGATACAATGATAGAGGAGCCCAAACAAATGTGTGATTAGATAGTTTTGACCATACATCAGGCTGTCAAAGGATGAGCACAGGTCTAGGGAGAAGGAAGGCAATTAGAAAAAGGTATTTTGGAAAAGAAGTGCTGAGCTCAGGGCAGGATTTTGAATAGGGTTAAACAAGCAAGGAGGGAGTTAGAGACATTTCAAATGGAGGAAGGTACACTTACAGTGGGCCTGTGATGAAATGGGAAGGAACAGTTGACTAAAAATGGGATGATAATGGGTAGATTCTGAACATATGGTATTCATGGTTTTAGTGACCTTCAGGTGGTAAGACCTAGTTGCAATCTCAAGATAGACATTGTGGCTAAAGATTTGTAACCAGTAACGAACAGGAAGTCATGATTGGGGACTACCTCACATCACTCATGGGCATCTTGAGGAAATCTACAAGGAAGGTAGCCAGAACAGTAGGAAGGAGTATCAGGAAGAAATTCTGGCAGAGAAAAGAGAAAGAGCTTAATTAGGGCCAGAGTTTGCAGAGCCTGAGGTTCAGTGGAGAGGCTTTGCTCTCCAGGTGGTAACTGGGGAGTGATCCAATAGAGACAAGTAGAATGAGATTGAAGGAAAAGCAAAACCACAGCATGAAGGGACCATTTCAAAATGTGGTTCACATACAAAAGAATAGATGTGGATGGACAATAAGTGAAAACAACTCTCTATAGTATCATTCTTTTTTGGAGGGCGGGGGGTCCAGTCGTGGGGCCTGAACACTGGGCCTGGGCGTTGTCCCTCAGCTCTTCAGCTCAAGGCTAGCGCTCTACCACTTGAGCCACAGCGCCACTTCCGGCTAGTGCTCTACCATTTGAGCCACAGCACCACTTCCGGCTTCTTTCTTTTTGGTTATGTGGTGCTGAGGAATCGAACCCAGGGCCTCAGGCATGCAAGGCAAGCGCTCTACCACTGAGCCACCTTCCCAGCTCCCTGTAGTATCATTCTTAAGTGTGTGTTCACAGGTTCCTTGTTTTTCTTTCTAGTCATCTCTGTACAATATGTTGGTATTGCCTGTTTCTGTTTTTACCTTAATAGCATACAATCTTCTGTGAAATATTTGTTTTGCTTAACAATGTTTTTGAGGTTCATTCATGTGTTGTCATTTGTATTCACTGGTGTACCACTATAGTCTCCTTATGACATACCATAATTATCTGAGAGGTATATAGGTTGATTCTAGTTTAGAGGAATTAATTACAGACAGTGCTAATATTAGCATAATTCGTAGTTTTTTGTTTTGTTTTGCTTTGTTTTTTTTTTTGTTGTTGTTGTTGGTTGTGGGGCTTGAACTCTGGGCCTGGGTGCTATCCCTCAGCTCTTCAACTCAAGGCTAGCACTCTACCACGTGAGCCACAGTGCCATTTCCGGTTTTCTGATAGTTTATTGGAGATAAGAGTCTCATGGCCTTTCCTGCCTGGGCTGGCTTTGAACCACAATCCTCAGATCTCATCCTCCTGAGTAGGTAGTATTATAGGTGTGAGCTACCAGCACCTGGCACTTCATAGTTTTGTTGTTGTTTGTTTTTGTTGGTCGTGGGGCTTGAACTCTGGGCTTGGGCACTGTCCCTGTGTTTCAGCTCAATGTGAGCACTACCACTTGAGACACAGTGCCACTTCTGGTTTCCTGGTGATTTATTGGAGATAAGAGTCTCACAGACTTTTTTGCCCAGGCTGGCTTTGAACTGCAATTCTCAGATCTCAGCCTCCTGAGTATCTAGGATTATAGGCCTGAGCCACTAACACCCAGTTACTTCATAATTCTTTTTTTTTTTTTTATAATATTGTTCATAGGGCCTGAACTCTGGGCCTGGGTGCTGTCCCTCAGCTCTTCAGCTGTAGACTAGCACTCTACCACTTGAGCCTCAGCCCCATTTCTGGCTTTTTCTGCTTATGTGGTGCTGAGGAATCGAACTGATGGCCTCATGCATGCAAGGCAAGCACTCTACCACTGAGCCACCTTCCCAGCCCCTACTTCATAATTTTTTTTGGGGGGGTGTCCAGTCGTGGAGCCTGAACTCTGGGCCTGGGCGCTGTCCCTCAGGTCTTCAGCTCAAGGTTAGCACTCTACCACTTGAGCCACAGCACCACTTCCAGATTTTTTTTTCTTTTTGCTTATGTGGTGCTGAGGAATCGAACCCAGGGCCTCAGGCATGCAAGGCAAGAGCTCTACCACTGACCCATCTTCCCAGCCCCAACTTCATAATTTTTTTAAAATTTTTATTGTTTTATTGTGAAAATACTGTACAGAGGGGTTGCAATTACATGGGCAAGATAATGAGCACATTTCTTATCAAGCATTGTAACTTCCTCCTTTGTTTCCCCTTCCCATCACTTCCCATCCTCCCCCTGCCCCCCTACCCAATCCTCTCCGCCCCCCCCACCAAAGGTGTAAAGTTTGTTTTCGACATAACGACTTGTACTTCTCATTGTTGCAATGGGTCCACCTGTATCCATATTTAAACGAGTTGTTTTTCCCCTTCCCCTCCACAAAATATACCGATATCAAATACAGTGAAAGCACGGGTTATACTGTGGGGACATACAAGGCAACAAAGAAATAATCTTATAAATGTGTTAGAAACAATCGCATGAAAGAAAAAAGAAACATTTGAATACATATCTTAGGGTTCATTTCCCTAACATCACCTTATCTGACCTTTTCTGCTTGACTCAGACATATAATAGATATTGCAAATAAGGGAAACCATGGGACCTATGTTTTTTGGGCTTTGCTTACTTCACTTAATATAATTTTTTCCAAACCTTTCCATTTCCTAACAAATGGGGCAATGTCATTCTTTCTGATGGAGGCATAGATTTCCACTGTGTATATATACATTTTTTTGATTCATTCATCTACTGAGGGGCATCTGGTTTGGTTCCATATCTTAGCTATAGTAAATAATGCTGCAATAAACATAGTTGTGCTGGTAGTTTTAGTGTGGTCTTGTTTGTAAACGTTTGGGTAAATGCCCAAAAGTGGGATTGCTGGGTATTAGGGGAGTTCTATGTGGAGGCTTTTGAAGAACCTCCATCCTACTTTCCAAAGTGGTTGAACAAGTTTACACTCCCACCAACAATGCAGTAAGGTTCTCTTCTGTCCACATCCCCTCCAGCTTCTGTTGTTATTAGAGTTCTTGATTATAGCCATTCTAACTGGAGTGAGGTGGTATCTTAATGTTGTTTTGATTTGCATTTCTTTTATGGCTAGGGATGTTGAGCATTTCTTCATGTGTTTATTGGCCATCCTTCTTTCCTCTTCAGAGAAGATTCTCTTTAAGTCTTTCGCCCACTTATTTATTGGGCAGTTGTTTCTTTGAGGATTTGTTGTTGAGGGATTTAATTTTTTGAGTTCCAAGTATATTTTAGATATGAGACCCTTGTCCGTTATATGGCTAGTGAAGATCTTCTCCCAATCAGTGAGCTTTCTATTGATCTTGCTAGCTATGTCCTTTGCCATGCAGAAGCTCTGCAACTTCTCAACTTCATAATTATTATGTGCCTGAATTTCCCTCTGGAGGTTAGATTCTCCTTCAGAGAAAGTCCATAAGAACAAAGATGACAAAGAGTCACAGAAGGATCATGAATTATTTTCAAGTAGGTTTTTAAAATATAATACAAAAGTGGTAAAATCCCATCTTCCCTTCCAATACACAGGCACAAATTTTTTTCAGGCTCAGAAAAAAATCAGAAACAAAATGAATGGACAGTTCTAAAGTTTGGGCTCATTACTATACATGTTCATCTTCAACAGAGATCTCTAAGCATTTTCAATGGTAGGAAGATTACAAGCTATAAGGCTACTTCTTCCATTTATAAATTCTAAATTCTATAGTCATTTAGTCAATTCTTCTAACTTAAAATATTATTTTTTGTAAAAACATCTTCCTTATATAGAGATTCCACACAGTGGTCCAATTTCAATCCTTTGTAAATTATGTTTTTAAAAATTAAAGGTTGGGCTGGGAATGTGGCTTTGTGTTAGAGTGCTTGCCTAGCATCCATGAAGCCCGGGATTTGATTTCTCATTACCACATATGTAGAAAAAGCCAGAAAAGGCGCTGTGGATCAAGTGGTAGAGTGATAGCCATGAGCAAAAGAAGCTCTGGGACAGTGCCCAGGCCCTGAGTTCAAGGCCCAGGACTGGCAAAAATAAAAATTAAAAAAAATTAAAAAAATTAAAGGTTTCACCAACTACTAGATTACAGCTAATCAGATAGCTGAGATCCAAGCCAGTCTGGGCAGAAAAGAATATAAGATTTTTTTTTATCTCCAATTAATCACCTCTTCTCCCCCCTCCTCCCAGAAAAGCCAGAAGTAGAGCTGTGGTTCAAGTAGTGGAACAGTAGTTGCCTCAAGCAAAAAAGCTGAGGGACAGCACTCAGGTCTTTAGCTCATGCTTCAGAACTGGCACAAAAGAACAAATAAAGGCTTCTGTTCTTTTTAGCGATACATTTTACCATTTAAAGCAATATGTAGCTCCTAGTTCTTCAAATACCTCGACTCTGGTTTTTAGCCTGAAACTAGACATACATTTCCAAAAATGAAGAGCTAATATTTAGTGAGATCACTGCCCCCAGTCACACAATATCAGTGATATCACTAGCAATTCTGTTTTTGTTGTTGCTATTGTTGTTTAAGCCTAGTAAAGAGGTCACATGACTGTAGCATAACAATTTTTGATGTTTGAATTTGTATTTTCATTTTCAAATGAATTGCTAGAAAATGTGATTTTCCTATTGTTGTCCTTCAATGATGGATTATCTTTATTTTTCCATATTTTATTATCAATTTGTTGTACAGGATAGATTTATTTTGACATATCCATATACTCATACAATGTAGGGGCTGGGAAGGTGGCTCAGTGGTAGTGTGCTTGTCTTGCATGCATGAGGACCTGGATTTGATTCCTCAGCACCACATAAGCAGAAAAAGCCAGAAGTGGCGCTGTGGCTCAAGCAGTAGAGCGCTAGCCTTGAACTGAAGAGCTGAGGGACAGCACCCAGGCCCAGAGTGCAGACCCCACCACTGACAAAAACAAAACAAAACAAAACTCATGCAATGTACCTTGATGAGACTCACACCTTCTTTTCAACTCTCCCTCAACCATGCTAGCAAGAGATTTGATTGAAGACTCAGGAGAAGGGCCCAGAGACAGAAGATTCATTACAAGAAAGAGATGAACAATGGGGTGGGCTTCTTTGGGTACAGAAGATGTCTTGTGAAGCAAAAAAAAAAATTTGTAGGTTCCACAAAACTGCAGAGCAATAGGGAAGTTTTCCTAATGCCATTTTTCTTGGTTCACTTCTGGATTGAAATTTCTTTCATAACTTTGCCCATTACACATAGTTTTTTGTTTTTGCTTTGCCAGTGACAGCTGCTTCTATAGAGATAGTTCCTGCCCAAGTTCTGGGAACACCTTATTTGGACATTTCTTGTTTGTCTGTTTCTTTGTAGAAACAGACTGTTGATGCTCAGTGAGGCACCAGGGCAAGTTGGCTCTGTGTTCTTTTCTCTGTTCTGGTCTGTGCAAGGTAACCTGCTCTTCTGGTGCTATCTGCAACTGAAGAGCACAGACTCTGGAGCCAAAGATCTTGCTGTGGACCTTATAGAAAAATGTGAGTATCAATACACAATCCATGAAAACATAATTATAGCTCATGCATCAAGTATGTATATGGCTTATTTCAGTTCAGATCAATAGTTATTTCTGCTTTTGTTTTTGTTCTTTGGAAGTTTTGTTTTGTTGAGACAATATTTCACTCTGTAGCTGAGGAATGCCCTGAACTCGTGACTCTCTTGCCTTAGCCTCTCAAGTGCTGAAATTACAAGCCTGTATCACCACCTTGTTCAGCTTATTTTTGTCTTTTTTTGTTCCATTTCTGGGTCTTGAACCTAGGGCCTGAGTGCTGTGGCTGAGCTTTATTGCATAAGGCTATTGCTCTACTTGAGCCACAGCACCCCTTCCAGCTCTTTTGCTGGTTAATTAGAGATGAAAGTCAAGTTGGCATAGAACCCCAGTCCTCATATCTCAGCCTCCTGAGTAGCTAGGATTGCATTCATGAGCCACCAGTGCCTGGCCTTTTCTTTTTTTGGGAGGGGGGTGCCAGTACTTGAACTTAGGGCCTAGGCATTTTTCCTTAGCTTTTTTGCTCAAGATGAGCACTCTGCCTCTTGAGCCACAGTTATACTTCTGGCTTTTTGCTTGTTAGCTAGAGATAGAATCTCATGGAATTTCCTGCCTGGGCTGGCTTCAAACGTTGATCCTCATATCTTGGCCTGCTGAGTAGCTAGGATTATCATTATGAGCCATTAGCACTAGTGTTTTTATTTAGAATTTGGTCGTTCTACTGCCTAGTCTCCTCTTTGCAATCATACAGCACTCTTAAGTGATATTATTGCATGTCAGGGAGTCTGCCATCTCTATTAATTATCACCCTCAAAAGAAAGTCTTGAGCTTTAAAAATCTATGACTTTTATAAGTCACTGAAAATATTGATACTTGTTTCCTGTAAATCGACAGAAAGTTGTATGAAATCCAACAGATGGTGAGAAATTGACTATTCACTTCTGCCAAATTTGGTCTCAGCAATTGTGACACAATGCTTAGAGTTCTGGATCAGTCCACTTAGGCCTGGGCTTTAGATCAGAACCCTTAATTCATGGACCCATGGTAAACTAAAGGAAAGGGAAGGTTAAGAGCTGACTCATTTGGTCAATTTTTCATATTTTTCCCTTTTTCTTCCCCCGTCCCTTTTCTTTTCCCCTTTTCCTTTTCCCTTTCCCTCTCCCTTTCTCTTTCACTCTTTCACAGTACTGGTATTTGAATTCAGGGCTTTGCTTGCTAAGCAGGTATAACTCAGCCACACCCCCTTTTTTACTTTACTTATTTTTCAAATAGAGTATTACATTTATGTCTGGGCCAGCTTGGACTGCAATTTTCCTATTTGTAGTTCCAAATATCTGGAACTACAAATATATAATCATATGTTCAGATTATTATTGGTTGAAATGAGGTCTCTCAAGATGAATTCTCTCAAACTTCTTGTCTAGACTGACCTTAAACTGTAGCCCTCCCAAGATAGCTAGTACCACAGGCATCACCACTTCTTTTTAGATAAGTTTTCACTGTGTAGCTCATGCTAGCTTTGAACTTGCTGTCTACCCAGGCTGCCCTTGAATTCTCAGTTCTTCCTCAGCCTTCTGAGTGCTGGGATCACAGACATAACTTAGAGTGATATCTCCACTTCATTGAAAAGCAACAAAAAAAAAAAACTCACCTAAAACTTAACTATCACTCATACCAACTACTGAAATTTTCACTGCTTTTCCCTTTCAGAGGAAATTGGATTGATAGTTCGTTTGGATGATGCTTAATGGTCTTGTGATCTGCTGTTCCCTTCTCCCTGCTTTGATAGTCAGCTTCTATAGCCCTCCCTAGCTTTGGCCTTGGTAATAATGTAGTAAATGATGATCTTACCATATCAAATATTAACTACTTTATGTTTTGATAGATGTGGGACAGTTTCTGGCAAGCATGAGTGATTTTGGAATCCCTTTTGTCACAATATAGTGGAAAAACCATAGTAGAAAAACTGTGTAATTCAGTGTTTTCCATGGTCCTCATCAACTGGTAAGGAGAAGTGGCTATTTGCAATAAGCAGGGAGGGGACTGGTGGAAATACCAGCATGTGCAGTGAATACTGAGTACTTCATCTTCCTTTAGGTCATCTTTCTCCTAAACTTCTGTTCTTTGGACATTTCACACTGTACTCTCTTCAGAGAGTTCAGTACATTGACAGAGCTGTTGAAGAAGCTCTGCAATGACCCTGAAGGAGGACAGTGCAAGGTAACTTCAGTTGGCCCTGAATCTGTATTGCTTCCTCTCCTCAGAGAGATATGACTCTACAAAATAAAACATACTGGACTACAGATGTATCCAAATAAATTGCCTCTAGAAGCTTTATTGGTATTTTTGCCAACAAGGATAGTAAATATCATCTTGATTTGTCATTAGCATTAGAAAGAGGCAGAAAAGCTCTATAATTTATCTAATCATTTTAGAATATATTAAGTTACATAAAATCTATGTAAATAAAGTCTGAAAGATTTGTCTACCCAGGTGCTTGTAATACCTGTAATACTAACTACTCAGGAGTTGAGATCTGAGGACCTCAATTTGAAGCCAGTGAAGACAGGAAAGCCTGTGGAACTCACCTCCAAATAACCAGTTGTGGGGAGGGGGGCAGATGAGGAGGGGTAGGCTCGAGCTTTGGCTCAAGTGGTGGAGTGCTAGTCTTGAATGAAAAAGCTCAGGGACAGCACCAAGACCCTGAGTTCAAGCCACATGACAGGTACACACACACAAAAATGAAGTCTAAAAGAGAAAAAGTACATGGAAAGACAAATAAGAAGGTTTAGTATTTAAAAGAATGATCTCCCATACTTAATTTTTATTATATAACATTCGTTCATGGTCTTTTTGAGTTTCGTAACTGCCTGATGGTAGTAGAAAGGGCATATACATTTAGCAGATCTTTTTCTATTTTCTTATTTTGTTTTTTGGTGTAAGACTGGAACTCAAACTTAGTACCTGTTGCTTTGGCTCAACCAACCAACTAAACCATGCCTCCAACCCTGATTTTTTTTGTTGGTTGTGGGGCTTAAACTGAGCCTGTGCACAGTCCCTGAGCTCTTCAGTTAAAAGCCAGTGTTCTACCACTTGAGCCACAGCATCCAACCCTAATCTTCTTTTTTGCCAGTACTGGGGCTTGAACTCTGGGCCTGGACACTATCCCTCAGCTCCTTTTGCTCAAAACTAGCATTCTATCACTTGAGCCACTTCTGGCTTTCAATTAGAGATAAGACTTTCCTGACATAGCTGACTTCACACTGCAATCCTTAGATCTCAGCCTCCTGTGTAACTAGGATTAGAATCATGAGCTATTGGTGCCCACTTCCGTTTTTTTTTTTAAGAGGAAAAAATAGCGGTCTTAGACATGCCAATGTCCTAAGTAAAAATGTGAGCCCTTTAAACTTTTAATTCAGTGTTCTTTTTCCAGTGGAATTCATACCAGTAGTTATTTTTAAAAATAGTTCTGTCACTGCTAAAAGATAAAAGCATGAGGGCTAGGAAGGTAGCTCAGTGGTAGAGTGCTTGTCTTACATGCCTGAGGCCCTGGGTTCGATTCTTCAGCACCACATAAGCAAAAAGAAAAAGAAGCCGGAAGTGGCACTGTGGCTCAAGTGGTAGAGCGCTAGCCTTGAGCTGAAGAGCTGAGGGACAGCACCCAGGCCCAGAGTTCAGGCCTCACGACCGGACCCCCCCCCCCCAAAAAAAAATGATAAAAGCATGAGTCCCTAAAGTATAATCCTAATGCACTTCTGCTGAGTGTTAGATGTCTATTGATCTGTGTGTAGACAGGAAAATCAGATTAGCCTGTGTAAAATTTCATCAAGGCTGTCAAAGCCTGTGATCTACAGCACTGATAGTCTATTGTGACAGTTGGTTGTGTAGTAATATCTGGAATTTTCTCTTACTCATTTGTCTGCCTAGCTGGATGTTGAGACCTGGCAGCAGGAACAGCCTGTGGTACTACATACATGGACAAAGGAATCTGCCCATAACTATGAAAATAACTGCCATGAAGTATCTGTCTTTGTTAGCCCAGGGGCAACCTATTTTGAAGTGGAATTTGATGAGAGGTGTGAAACTGAAAAGCAGTAAGACTCACATGTTTTTTCTTCCAAGCAATAGTGGATCAAAAACAAGAAAAAGAATATAATAGAGATTATGCCTTCACAGGTATGATTATCTGAAATTTACAGACTCTAGAGGTGGGAAGACACGCTATGACACAAAAGTTGGTACTTATAAGTGGCCTAAGGTGAGTCATATTCCTAAAACAAGGTAAATAAGTACTTCTGTAGTGATTCTTGTCCTTTTTCCAACTTTAGAGCAATAAAGGTATGGTGTTTGGAAAAAGGACTAGCTAGGCTTTGGTGGCTCATGTTCATAATGTTCAAAATCCTAGCTACTCAGCAGGTTGATATCTCAGGAATAAGGTTTGAAGCTAGCCTAGGTTGACAAATCTAAGAGAGCCCTATCTCAACTAGCAAAAAGCCAGAGTGGAGGCATGGCTTGAATGGTAGAGTGACAGCCATGAGAAAAATAACTGAAAAACACTCAAAGCTCTAAGTACAACCCTTAATACTGGCACATTTCTAGAATGTAACCACACCCATATTTCTAACAGTTGATTTGATACTCTACTTGTAGAGAGGAACAGTTGCAGTAGAGATTATGTAGCCCACAAAAGCTACAAAGTTAACTATCTGGCTCTTCATAGGAAATTTGCTAATACCCAGTGTTGTTCAGAGTAAATTAAACAGCTGTTAATCTGAGTTCAGAAGGGCCAGTGGATCCAAGAGAAAGACTTAAACCATGGTGAAAGCTAGGAGCCCGGCTGACATATCTGCTTTATCTCTGGGCGGGAGCCTGCTTCATACTGTTTACTTCTCTCTCCTATCAAGGATTTTGGTTGAGAACAAAGAACTGAGCCAGTGATCACTGGCTGAGCAGGTAGTCACTTGAGTTTTAGAAAGCTGAGCAGCAGTTTTCTACTAATTCTGCTTTCTAAATGTAGTTGTGAGTTTTGTGTTTTGGTATCAACATTTCTCCCTTAATAATTTTGAAATTGTAGAAACAGAGACCGCTTTTAAGATTTTTTTTGTCACAAAGAACATGCTTACTGCTGAGTTGTTGCCTCTTTCCATCTTGTTGACCACATGACTTTTGTTTGTCTCTAGAAAGTGACCCTTAAGGATGGTCCTCAGCTTCAGTTCCTCTTTCATTCTGACAGCAGTAATAATGAGTGGGGCTACAAAATCACTGTCACAGCCTATGGCCTGCCTGATGTTGCCGTGTCTTGGGGGTTAGACTTGCAACTCCTTGACTCTTGACTAATGGACCGCCTTGCCTCCCAGTGCATGGCACTCAAGTCTGTGCACCGTAAGTTCACAGTCTTGGCCCTTCCTATCTCATTACAACTGTGTTGAAGAGCAAGGTAGGCACTCTCTTTCATAGGTGGTCTCCACATCACAATAGAGCAAGGTATTAATAATGTTTCTTTTTAGGTTTCTTTAAATCAAATCAAAACAGTTTACCCACTGGGCACCATTGGGAAGTCTCTTGACTCAAGCTTTGGCCCTATCACAAAGTATGTTGTGCATGCCCTCTATCTATGGAGGACAATTGGGAAATTGCTGTTTTTTAGCAGCAGCATAGTCATTTTTAGAGATATAAGTATACTCCAACTAGAAGGTAGAAATATAGTCATTTAATTGTTGTTTAAGTGAAATTTATGTGAACATAAATAGGTATGTGAATATATATCTTATCCTAAAATACATTAATCAACTTCTTATCATTTGTTCCAAGGGATAGATTCATAGAATAAATATTTTTGGAGTATTTTATATCTATATAATTTTTTAACATTTTTCTGATTGTAAAAACAAATATCATTCATCCTAAATGGTCACTTTATGGAGACAAACAAAAGTTATGTGGTCAAAGGGTTATGAGGAAGGTTATGAGGCATCTCAGTAGTAATCATGCTCTTGGTAACTAAAAACACCTCTATTATAAAGTGGCTTTGGCTGGGTGCCGTGGCTCATGCCTGTAATCCTAGCTACTCAGGAGGCTGAGATCTGAGGATTGCAGTTCAAAGCAAGAAAAGCCATGAAATTCTTACCTCCAATAAACCACCAGAAAACCAAAGTGGCACTGTGGCTCAAGTGGTAGAGCACTAAACTTGAGCTGAAGAGCCGAGGGACAGTGCTCAGGCCCAGAGTTCAAGCCCCATAACCAACAATAAAGAAAAAAAAAGTGACTTAGGCTTGTCACAGGTGGCTCACACCTTAATCTTAGCTACTCAAGAGGCTGAGATCTAAGGACTGAGGTTCAAAGCTAGCCTGGGCATGAAAGGCTATGAGACTAATGAAGCACTCAAAAAAGGCAGTTGTAGAGCTGTGGCTCAAGTGGTAGGTGCTAGACTTGAGCAAAAAAGCCCAGGGACAATGCCCAAATCCCGAGTTTAAGTCTTAGGACCAGCAAAAACACAAAAACATGACACTGGAGTATTGGATGTATGTCTCAAGTGTTAGATGCCAGCCAGTGGATGAAAGTGTTATATACAAAGTTCGAGTTCTAATTTTGGACCCCCAAAAAAGTAACATTGGCTGGTACCAGTGACTTTCACCTATAATCCTAGCTACTCAGGAGGTTGAGATATGAGAATCATGATTTGAAGACATCTTGGATAGACCAATCCAAGAGAATCTTTATTTCTAATTAACCAGCAAAAAAACAAGAATGGGGGCTGGGAAGATGGCTCAGTGTTAGAGTGCTTGCCTTGCACGCAGAGGCCCTGGGTTCGATTCCTCAGCACCACATAAGCAGAAAAACCCAGAAGTGGCACTATGGCTCAAGTGGTAGAGAGCTAGCGTTGAGCTGAAGAGCTGAGGGACAAGCCCAGGCCCAGAGGTCAGGCCCCATGATCAACAAAAACAAAAACAAAAAACCCAAAACAGTGTACGTACTAGTGGCTGGCACCTGAGGATCAATGTTTGAAGCCAGCTCATGCAGAAAAGACGATAAGATTCTTATCTCCCATTGACCAATGAAAAGCTAGAAGTAGGATATGACCCAAGTGATAGAGTGCAGGCCCTGTCTTTAAGCCCCAGTACATGCCAGCATAGCTCAACAGATAGAGCATCAGTTGTGAGTGAGAAAGCCAAACAAGAGTTAGAGATCCTGAGTTCAAGCCCCAATATCATAAAAAATAGTAATTAATTAAGATTAAAGCAGAGAAAACCCAAAAGAAAAGTAAAATCATCTTTAATCTTAATAGTCAAAGATAACTATTGACATTTTATTGATTTCATCTGTACTTTATTTTCAGAATATTATTCAGAATAATTATTCGTTTATATAAAATGAAGTTTAAAAATTGTGATATTTTCCCATAATTCCTAAATAGCTTTTTGGTAGGCCTCAGAACTGAAACATTCAGTTTCACTTTAATAAACCACAAATTGTAGCTGAAGTCGGACAAGACAGTAGCATTTCAGGTTAAGGTTTGTTGGGTCTTCGTCCGTCCCATGAAAGACGGATGGGGTCTGAGGAAAGGTAAGTGCGGCGCTTGCCCATTCCCCAGCCTCCCTCAGCCCAGGAGACAATTAGACACAGCGGGGAGCCAAACCCAGCAGGTAGAAAACTCATTTATTAACAGAGAGAAGCCCTTTTTAAAGCCAAAAAGGGCAGGTGGACTTTGGAAAGCAGTATGGAGGTTCCTCAAAAGACTCCACATAGAGCTCCCCTATGACCCAGCAATCCCACTTTTGGGCGTTTACCCTAATGTTTACAAACAAGACCACACTAAAGCTACCAGCACAACTATGTTTATTGCAGCATTATTTACCATAGCTAAGATATGGAACCAACCCAGATGCCCCTCAGTAGATGAATGGATCAAGAAAATGTGGTATATATACACAATGGAATTCTATGCCTCCATCAGAAAGAATGACATTGCCCCATTTGTTAGGAAATGGAAAAACTTGGAAAAAATTATATTAAGTGAAGTAAGCCAGGCCCAAAGAAACGTAGGTCCCATGGTTTCCCTTATTTGTAATATCTAGTATATGTATGAGTCAAGCGGAAAAGGTCAGATAATGTGATGTCAGGAAAATGAACCCTTAGATGTGTATTTTAATGTTTTTTTCTTTCATGCATGTGTTTCTAACACATTTATAAGATTATCTCTTTGTTGCTTTGTATGTCCCTCCCCCACAGTATAACCCTTGCTTTCACTATATTTGATGTCAGTATAACTTGTGGAGGAGATGGGGAAAAACCAGTTGTTTAAGGATACAGGTGGACCTGTTGCAACAATGAGAAGTACAAGTTGTCATGTCCAAAACGAACTTTACAACGTTGGTGCGGGGGGGGGGGGGGGGGGGGGGCTGGGGGGGAGGAAGGAGAAGGATTGGGATTAGGGGGGGAGGGGGGAGGCTGGGAAGGGATGTGAAGGGTAAACAAAGGAGGAGGCTGCAATGCTTGGTAAGAAATGTACACATTATCCTGCCCATGTAACTGTAACTCCTCTGTACAGTATGTTCACAAATAAAATTAAATTAAAATTAAAAAAAAAAAAAGGGCAGGTGGCATGGCAAGGGAGGAAGAGGAACCAATCACTGTCAAGGTCACACCCTATCATGCACCTAAGCGTTCACGGGCTGGTTAGGCACTGATCGGAAGGTCAATTAGGCTCTGCCCACTCTACTCTCTCCCAGCACCATCTTTGCTGCCCATGTGCTCTACAAAGGTTAATATTTAATGTATATTTATGAGATGTCAGAATTCCATTATGAAAAATGTGAATAAATTTTCTCCAAGTCTTAAACAATCAGTTTCTTTCAAAGAATTTCAAGGTAATGAGCTAAAAATAGAACTCTCATAAGCCACTTTCTCTTCAGAGTTAGGCAGTAACCTGGCAGTACCATAGGCAAAAATGGCTTCAGTACTGAACTCCCCATTGTGAAAACCTGTCTTCAGGCAGATTTGTCCAGGGTTGGAAAGAAGCAAGCTGGCCCACTCACCTACATCAGAATGAGAAGGAGGTATTTATTTGTCTGTCAACTGTCTGGGTGAAAGTTGTTTATTAATACTTATTATTTTAAGTTGTAAATGTTAGTGTTATTACCTCCATTAAGCTGCTACCTACTGTGTTAACTCAAAGGGCTAGTGTTCCATAGGTGCTCAAAAGTATGTAATGAATGGCTCTTCTGTGAAATATAATTTTTTGCAGTAAACATCTCTTAATGGTGTCATCAAGTATGCAAATGCCTACTGAGCCACACTTTAATAATTTGTGTCATCTCTTTTGGTCTCCATTCAGCTGTAGTAGGTGTGTAATATTTTAGAAATGAAACAAGGTAGCTCTTTGTTTCTACTTCTTATCACTCTTTTTTCTTACTCTGCTATTTGATTCCTCTTTTTTCTTCCTTTCTCTTCTTTTTCTTCTCTCTTCCCAAGTATTCTGTGGTTAATTGATAAATCCAATGATTCTTCCTCTACTAGTCTCTGTTACCTCTGTGGTGAATCTAATTCATCTAGACTTTCTTCTTTTGGTCCTATGACAGTCCACATGGTTTTCTTACATCTCACTATTCTGTCTGCCTTCTTTACTAACTTATTCCTACTTCGATAAAGCATAGGCTTTATTCAGGTATCTTTCCTTTTCTCATAATCCAAGACTTTGTCCTCTCTTCTCTCGTTTCTGTCCCATTGGTGGGAATAATTCCAAAATATTAGTTACCAGCTCTGGTTCTCCCAGTGCCTGGTATCTATCTTCCCATTAAGTGTTTTCATTTCAATCATTCTGATTCCCATTAATTCCAAAGGGTAAAACCATAATGTCTTCTCAGTTCATTTCGGTTGTGGTCATTGTTTGCTCAGACTTGTCCTTCAATCACTGCTCTCTATCTATCCTTCGTCCTTGTGCTGCTTGTGCCCTTCCTTTCTAGTCAACTGAAAGCCCTCCTTTGTCCTTTCCTCCTCAATTTTACTCTTCATTTCTGCTTTCCTCCATCTTTAGATAGACTTTCATCTTGTGCTTGCATTATTACATTGATACCCCCTAGTCTTTTGTTGTTGTTTTTTAAAAATCACTACATTATCTTGTTATTACACTGCCAAGCTCAATTAATGGCTCCCCATTGCCCACAGGGTGAAGTCTAATCTCCTCAATGTGACAGTGAAGGCTCTCTGCAGTCTCCTTTCACCTTACGTATCTGATTCTAGTTCACATCACTCCCCAACTGAGACATCAGGCCAGATCAGTCTCCCTGCTGACTCTTAACTCTGCTAGTAGTTGTGCTTCTTAGGGTCACAACTGCTCATCCTCCAGGATATAGCCCTTAGCTTTGTCCTCCAGGAGGCTTTTCTTGATTACTTTAACTTGCCTGGAATTTTCTCCTTTGAATTCTTAGCACAGGGTATCCTCTAGATATTTGGCATGAGTCAATATTTTGTTTTATGGTACTGCTAGTTTTAATGTTCTTGTTTTATTTATATACCTTTTTTAAAACCCATGTTTGTCTGTTCTCTCTAAAATAGAACAAGCACCATATTTTATGCTTCCATTTTGACTTAGTAGGTACTCAGAAGATTTTTTTTAATGACTATGTTAAACATGATTTTTTTCCCTGTTCCCAGGTTAAGAAAATCCCTGATGATCCCTGCCGGTGTTTTAGCCTTGATTTTGCCCAGTCAGAGCCTGCTCAGAACTTCTGTGGGCCAAATTCAGAACTGTTCAAAGGATTCATACAGGCATGTAGAAAACAGGCCCCAAAGACAGATATAGTTTCTGGTTCCACTATTGATCAAGCTGTGAATGCCACCTTTGCTGCTCTGGTGTATCTCACTCCAGATTTATATGAGAAGCTGCAAAAATATGTTAACTTATATTACAGGGAATATGTTTGATCTGAGGACTAATTGCTAAGGTTTAAGAAGGCCTAACTTAAGTGAAGATTTTAAAAAAAATGAACAGATTCCTATACCTTCTTCTTGTTAGTTGTACTTGGTGGTGAAGAGACTGAGGGCCAACTGATGGTTAGCCGATTCTAGTGTACAGCAAATAGCCTTGACTTTAAAAATTAGCAGATGCTTTATCCTTATCCAGAATTCTCATGGGAAACTGCTAAGTAGTTGAATTGAAAGAAAAATTAATGTAGGTTGTAATGCAACCTCAGAAACTCCAGGTTGTTCAGCTGTAGGTTAACCAAAAAACCTTTCTGCACTTTGATGTTGTCCTCTGTAAAATTAGGTTAGTATTGATTACCCCTAAAAATCTAAGAAATTATGATTAGAAACTACAATGTTATTGAATGTGCTAATAACATGTAGAAGGAAGAAGATGTAGGTATTAACTCTTACCTTTGGACTTGCAACTTCTTTATGGCATATTCCACTAGGCTTCCTTTGGGTTAGCCTGGTTCTCACTACTTTCTTGCCTTGTGTCCCACAGGGTAGCATCTTTGTGAAATGAATACATACATACACACACACGCACACGTGCACACATGTGTACGTGTTTGCGTGCATGTGTATGTGTGTGTGTGTGTGTGTGTGTGTGTGTGTGTGTGTGTGTGTGTGTGTGTAACCTGCAGCCTAGTAGAACCTACAAAAAAAGAAAATGTCTCCCTGTATACTCATGTACATTCACGGGAAAAGCATTTCAAGCCCTATCTAAAGATAAGGTATGGATTTCAGAGCACTTTTGCAGGACATGTTCTTTCCAGTGCAGTAGAAATAAGCAAGAATAAATGCCTTTCCAGATTAAGTGGTTGTTGCTCTTGTTCCTGTTAAAATTGCCTTTATGGTTCTATAATCTGTACCACACCTTTAATCTCACATTGCAGGTTATATTTTGTAGTTGTAAAACAGCTTGGTGACTACTTCTTAATTCTTATCGCCTTTTAAAAATCCACTCAAGGGCTGGAGTATAGCTCAGTGGCAAAGTGTTTATCTGGCAAGTGGACATCCTGTATTTGATTCCTAGTACCAAAAAAAGAAAAAAGAAAAAAAGGAAAGAAAAGAAAAGAAATAAAGCCACACAAAACTACATTGAGACATGAGTAGAAACAAATGTCATGTGGAAAAGTATATCTCCCCTGAACACTGACTGTGGGGTATATCTCCCTTGAGCAGTGTGGGGTAGGTGAAGTAGTACACATGTTGGTTTTTGTTGTTGTTGTTGTTGTCTGTTTTGTTTATGCCAGTCCTGGGGCTTGAATTCAGGACCTGGACATCATCCTTGAGCTTCCTTTGCCAAAGGCTAGTACTCTATCACTTGAGCCACAACACCCCTTCAGGCTTTTTCTGAGTCATTTATTAGATAGAGACTTTTCCATCTGGACTGCCTTCCAACAGTTATCCTCAGTTCTCAGCCTCCTGAATAGCTAAGATTATAGGCATGAGCCACTAACACTTGGATTCCACATGTTTTTTTTTTTTTTTTTCTCCTTAAATCATGAGACTGACTGGAATTGGCAGAGTGTTCTTTGGCTAAGATTCAGCTAGCCTTGAACTGAAGAGCTGAGGGACAACACCCATGCCCAGAGTTCAAGTCCCACAACTGACCAAAAAAGAAAAGAAAAAGAAATGGAAACTAGCCTGGCACCAGAAGCTCATGCCTATAATAGTACTCAGGAGGCTGAGATCTGAGGATCTCAGTTTGATGTCATCCTTGGCAGGAAAGTCCATGGGACTCTTATCTCCAATTAATTACCAAAAACAAAACAAAACAGAAGTAGGGCTGTAGTTCAAGTGGTAGGCCTTAAGCATATAAGCTGAAGGACAGTGCTCAGACCCTTAAGTTCAAGCCTCGGGACTGGTACAAAAAGAAAAGAACACCAGTAGCTGATGCTTATAATCCTAGCTAATTAAGAGGCTGAGATCTGAGGATTGCAGTTTGAAGTCAGCCTAGACAGAAAAAACCTTGAGACTCATCTCCAGTTAGCCAACCCCACTGCCCACTCCCCTCTAAAAAAATCAGATCTAGAGTTGTGATTCAAGTGGTAGAACGACATCTGTGAGCAAAGAGACAAGCTAGAGGGTTAGGGCCAGAGTTCAAGCCACAGTACTGACACAAAAATAAATAAGAACTAGAAATATCCTAGATAAATACTTGTCCTTTTGTTTTTTTTAACTTCAGTGTTGGGGATTGAAACCAGGAGTTTGCAAGCTAGGCAAGCACTCTGCCACTGAGCTACATCCCAACGCCTTTGTTGTTTGAAAGGCATATATTTTATCTCTGCTTTTTCTGTGAATGCCTTTACAATACAGATACTGCATCAAAGAACTACTCACAAGTTCTTTTTTTTTAATCAGTTGTGGGGCTTGAACTCTGGTTTTAGGTGCTGTCCCTATGCTCCTCAGCTCAAGGCAAGTGCTCTACTACTTGAGCCACAGCACCACTCCTGGCTTTTTCTGTTTGTATGGTACTGAGGAATCAAACCCAGTACTTCATGTATGCTAGGCAAGCACTCTACCAGTAAGCCACATTCCTAGCCTCAGTTTATCTTTCTTGTATTATATGGAAAGAATTCTCTTTCTTCCAGTTTCTAAAACTATGTTCATTATTTGCCTTTGAATGCTCAACCATAGGTGTTAGTATACACCAATAGTCTGCTTATAATGATTTTAGTAGTGTCTAAAACAGTCCCAGTTTTCTATCATATCTCTCTTACTTCTGAGTCTTTGGGAATATCCATATTTCTACTCACTGTTAGTCCTGCTACTAACTCTTATTATTTAATGAGTTAATAGAAAGCACATGTCTATCATCATAAATTTATGTTTTAATATACGGGTGACTATTTCAATATAACTAGTTGACTTTGCAATTGTTTATATGTCATTTTAGTTTAAAATGTATTTTTTTAGATGAGGCTGGGAAGGTGGCTTAGTGGGAAAGTGCTTGCTTTGTATGCATGAGGCCCTGGGTTCGATTCCTCAGCACCACATAAGCAGAAAAAGCAGGAAGTGGCGCTGTGGCTAAAGTGGTAGAGCACTAGCCTTGAGCTAAGGAGCTCAGGGACAGCGCCCAGGCCCAGAGTTCAGGCCTCACAACTGAAAGCAACAAAAAAAAGTTCTTAGAGGCCACCATGGTATAAAAAAAATTCAAAATGCCAAGGTTAAGTGAACAATAAATAGCTTTGTGAGTTAAACCACTGCAGTCAATTTTTTGTTAATTCACTAAATGATGCCCAACTCAGATTTTCTAACTCGCATATCAGTGTCGATATAAATTTTTATGTAGCTTTCTAGACATAGAGTTGGTATTCTGTGTTAGTCAACTTTCTGTTGTTATGACAGAATATATAACAGACTCGGTGATTTATAAAAATACTAGTTATTTTGGCTCATAGGGTCAGAGGCTAGCAGGTCTATGATGATGATGTCAGCTTCTGTTCAGCTTTCAAGTTTCAGAGGTTTCAGTGCATGGTAAGCTGATTTATTGCTTTTAAATCTGTGCAAGGCAGAAACATCATAGAGGAAGAACATAAAGTACAGGAAACTTACTTGCTTCTTGGTGGCTAGGAAGCAAGAGAGATGTTTTTCAACTAGAGAATAAGTTGCACGAGGGCAGGGATGGTGTCTTTTGCTCAGTGTTTTATTCCCATGAGATGTTATTGCCATGAGATGTTTTTTCAACTAGAATGTAAGCTGCATAAGCAGGGATGATGCCTTTTTTATTTCCAGTGCATGATGTAGAGCCTGACACATGTAGACTTTCAGACAATATGTAATGCTTTATAAATTGATGCAACAGAGAACTTCATCCTGTTAAAAATTATTATATTTTGGTTTTTGAGTGAAGAGAAAAGGTTTCATTTAAAAAAGACTTCATAAGTCTTTTTTTGCCAGTCCTGAGACTTGAACTCAGGGCTTGGACCCTATCCCTGAGCTTCTTTTGCTCAAGGCTAGCACTCTACCACTTGGGCCACAGTACCACTTCTGGCTTTTTCTGTTTATGTGGTACTGAGGAATTGAACCCAAGGCTTCATGCATGCTAAGCAAGCACTCTACCACTGTCATATTCCCAGCCCTTCTTAAGACTTTCTTACAAAACTTAATTTGGGCTGAGAATGATAGCTCAAGCCTCTAATACTAGCTACTTCGCTGATCCAGGCAAAAAAATGTTCTCACGACTCAACCAGTGGCTGGGTGCCTGTCATTCCAGCAAAATGGAGAAGCACAAATAGGAGGATTGGTCCAGGATGACCCAGATAGGAAGTCAACCCTATCACAAAAATAACTCATGCAAATAGGGCTAGCACAGTAGCTCAGGTGGTAGAGAACCTGCCTAGCAAGCATGGGGCTCAAAATTTAAACCCCAGTTCTGCCATAAATATATTTTGGGGGGATAACTAGTTATAAAAATACACTCATTCAAGTAGAAACAAAGAAAAGCTTAAAATAATTATCAACTTTATTCTCCCCATGTGAAGAGCACCTCTCAATATTTTTCTAAATACTCAACTAGTCTTTCATCTAGATGTATTCATATATATAATCTGTCATGTTATTTATTACATATATTATAAATTATTTTACTGTTTTACTTTTGTCAGTCATGGGGATTGAACTCAGGGCCTGGGCGCTGTCTCTGAGTGAATTCAAGGCTAGTTCTCTACCACTTTGAGCACAGTGCCACTTCCACAGCATCTCACAGTGTCCGGCGCCAGCAGCTCATACCTGTAATCCTAGTTACTTAGGAGGCTGAGATCTGAGGATTGCAGTTCATAACCAGCCCAGGCAGGAAAGTCCCTGAGACCAAAGTGGTGCTGTGGCTCAAGTGATAGAGTGCTTAGCCTTAAGCTGAAGAGCTCAGGGACAGCATTCAGGCCCAGAGTTGAAGCCCTATGACTGACCATAAAAAAAAAAGTCTGACAGGACTTTCTTACCCAGTCTGGCTTTGAAACACAATCCTCAGATTTTAGCTGCCTGAAGTAGCTAGGATTACATGTGTGAGCCACTGGTGCCCTACTGTTTTACTCTTTTAGAGTGAGGTTTTTTTTTGTTTTTGTTTTTTGGGTTTTTTTGCCCATCCTGGTGCTTGAACTCAGGACCTGTGTGCTATCCCTGAGCTTCTGCTCAAGGCTAGCACTCTTCCACTTAAGTTACAGCTCCATTTCTAGCCTTTTCTGAGTATTTTATTGGAGGTGAGAGTCTAATGGACTTTCCTACCCAGGCTGGCTTCTAACTGTGATAATCAGATCTCAACCTACTGAGTTGCTAGGATTACAGACATGAGCCACAGGTGCCTGGCTGAGATAATTTTGTTCATACTGTTTCAAAACTTATTTTTTGCCGGAGCCTGCCGGCAATGAAAGGGAATCCTGAATTAGGGGACAAGGATGGAAAAATAAAGACATAAGACAAAGGATGGGGTTTGGAGGTCTGCAGCTCAAGACTACAGCACCGTTTATTTTTAACTCTCCTTATTATATACTATTAGAAGTCAAGAGGTAACCTAAGGTCACCATAGTGCAGAAAAGCAAGGAAAATTTTAATAAAAACAAGGTGCAGATTGAAACAAGACAAGGTCAACTGATAGAAAGTAAAACAAACTCTACAGACATAGCAAAGCAAACTCGGGCACCTGGTGCTTTTCATGAAAGCCAGTTCTTTGTACGTGCCTTCAAGTGAACACAAGGGTCAAGATGACCTTGGAGCTTTACTGTCGGCTCCCAACATCTCCCCCGTCTTTGTTTGAAGAAGTGAACCCGCTTGTCTTAGGTTGGGTGGATGACCTTTTCTGCCTTATCCGTCTTCGGGAATTTCTTCAGAGCAAAGCTGAAGGCCCTGTCTTACGTTGGTCAGACTGGTACCCCCTCCTACCCGTCTCTGGCTGCAGTTCCTCTCGGGGGGAATTCATTTATTTGGAGCTTGATCTTATGTAGCTTGCTGGCTAAACTCATAAGAGAGTTTTGCAGGGCACGTATAATATAAGAAAGGCAAAGAAAAACCATCAGCAAAAGCATTCCCAGGCCAAGCAATGACATTAGCAATCCTTTAATATAAGTCAGGGAAGGGATATAGCGTTGAAATTGTTTAAACAGTTTTTTAACAGTTTTTGCCACTTTAGAGTCCAGAGGTAGGGCTTGTGTAGTATTATGAGCAAGCTGATTAAGATAATGGGCAGTTTCAACATTTTGTGTTAGTACCACAGCAGCTGCTGCTGCAGAGGCAGCTAACGAAATAAAGGCCAAAACATCAGCTACAAGTAGCCCAACAAATCGACGAGAGCGCATTAGTTCTTTCAATTGTTCCAACACCTGAATACCAGAATCTTCATACCAAGTTTCAGAAATATTTACAGGAAGCATAACAAAAGATGGTTGTCTAACAATAAGTATGGATTCAGTGATGCTGCTATACAAGCAATTAGTAAAAGAACAATTAGAACAGGTAACATTAAAATAATTAACTCCTACAGAGATATTAAACGGTCCATACATAATGACATGGGGTGGTGATACACAACTTATAATATTTTTTAAAAGGGATGAATTGGGCCAGGTTATGTTGTTGAGTGCAGCCACCAGGGTCCAAACATGATGTTGAGGATGCCCATTTATCCACCACAGCCCTAGATTGTACTTAGTAAGATTAGCTCCAGACCAGTCCATTAATTGAGAATTAGTTCCAGAAATATTGGTAACAAATGGCTGCACATGCCTGCACCTTATTGGATGAGGCTCTCCTGTAGATTCTACTACTTGTGAAGAATTAATGCAACGGGGTATCCTATAGGATGGAGTAGAATTTGCATAAACTAAGTGCCCAGTTGGCAAAGATGTCATCTGTATATTGTACATTTGATTTTTGTCTGGAAATCAAATTTTATGAGTCATGGATTACATAAAAGTACAGCCTGGAATGGAGCTTTTAAAATTGGTGGTAAAGCATAAAGGAGTTCCAATGTTTGAAGCTGAGATATCTCCCATCTTGTTGTGCTGGATGAAAGGATGGGAGGCTGTACTGTATGCTGATCTATTGACATGAATGAGTACTTCAACTCCCTCCCCGGTCACTGGGTGCACAATCGGGGGATCCGGCATGTAAGCCCAATGTGTCAGTGTTTGTGTCATCTGAATGAGCCTCCACAATCCTAACACAGTGTTCGGGCAACCAGCGAGCGTCATTTTCTTCCTGCGAGAAAACACAAACACGTCCTCGACCCCATGTTAAAACCGGATTAGGCCCATGCCAAGCACTTGTTAAAGGATCCTTCCACTAAACTTGAGCAAAACCTCTTTGCTCTCTTTTTTCCCAAAACCGCTGTGCTGTGGATAGGCCATTACAATCTAAGTTTAAAAATTTAGTACAAACAAAGCATGAGAAAGAATATTAACAGGAGGGATGGGGTATAATTCCCCACCTTTCAATTTAAAAATTTGATGTTTGAGCAAACCATTAGCTCGTTCAATAATTCCTTGACCTTGAGGATTGTAGGGAATACCCGTAGTGTGAATAATCTGATAAGATTTACAAAAATTTTGAAAAGCTTGTCCAACATATCCCAGACCATTATCAGTTTTACTATGTTTAGGAAGTCCCATAGTGGCAAAGCAGTGTAGGGAATGGGCAATACAATGTTTGTTAGTCTCCCCGGCAAGAGGAGTAGCCATAATAAAATTAGAGTAGGTATATGGTAACATGGACAAAGGGAAGCCATCCAAAAGATGGAATCAGGCAGGAGTTTAGTCTTTTTCCATGGTGGAGGTGGTCAGGGTAATGATGTAGATTTTCTCCAGGTGACTGTCAAGCTGTAGCAGCAGCAGCAGCAGGGTCTCTCAGTGGCTCCAAGGGACTGTTACACCTCGTGCTGGGCTGTAAATTTCTACACAGACTGGTTAAGGATACAAGTAATACATAGGCTTGGCAGGCTGTGGCCCCACTAGTTTTTAAGACTATTTAGACAATAGCCCAGGACAATTTACCAAGATGATAACTTTTTTAACTAAATAGTTCTTTTAATAAGGCTGATTTTCTAGGCAGATATAGAGGGCTCAGGCCTGTACTACTATTTTCCATGTCTTTTTCTTTTGTCTATTTTGTCACTTTTTTTAGGGGGGTCAGTTTAAAGTGTAAGTAACAAAGAAGGAGCTAGAGAGAAGCAGATATTGAGGGGGTGTTAGCCAGTCTCCTCCAGGCTCTTGCATCAAGATGAATCTGAGAGGAGAAACATTCCAAGAATTCCAAAATACATACACACAAACATTGAGACAAAACACATTTACAGCATGCACGTTGTAGACTGTCAGACAGAAAGTGCCGGACTACAGACAGGCCCAAATGTCCGCATTAGTGGATAGTTTACCCTGATGGGGAACCGGGGGACGTCTCCCACCGGCCCAGTTGGCTGTCTTATAGCGCATCCGCCAAGACTCTTGCCAACCCCAATACAGAACCTGCAGGCTAAACAGATACCAGACAATTACAAAGCAGCAATGTTTTAACTTACAGGCCATTTGCATCATGGTGTCCCTGAATCCTTTTTTCCAAATTTTTTTTTTTTAAGTTTTAAAACTAATGGTTCCTTCCTCTGGGAACCAGGGGTATACTTCCTCAACAAAGTGAAAGAAACATTCTAACTGACTCTGTCTAACTTTCACTCCTTGAGCGTGAAGCATACCCTTGAGATCCTGCACATATAACGTGGGGCTGTTTCCTTGCCCCATAATTTCTTACTCCCGACTATACTATCACCCGCTCTTTTTCTGGACGCGTCCTCTTACCTTAGCGGGGTCCTCTGCCTTGATCCCAGGTTTTCAGTGTCCCTGTTCGGGCGCCACTTGCCGGAGCCTGCCGGCAACGAAAGGGAATCCTGAATTAGGGGGCAAGGATGGAAAAATAAAGACATAAGACAAAGGATGGGGTCGGGAGGTCTGCAGTACCGTTTATTTTTAACTCTCCTTATTATATACTATTAGAAGTCAAGAGGTAACCTAAGGGTCACCATAGTGCAGAAAAGCAAGGAAAATTTTAATAAAAACAAGGTGCAGATTGAAACAAGACAAGGTCAACTGATAGAAAGTAAAACAAACTCTACAGACATAGCAAAGCAAACCCGGGCACCTGGTGCTTTTCATGAAAGCCAGTTCCTTGTACGTGCCTTCAAGTGAGCACAAGGGTCAAGATGACCTTGGAGCTTTATTGTCGGCTCCCAACAATTTTTTTTATTTAACATACTATGAATTATTTTCTATTTTAAAATTCGATTTTAGTATTAAAATTACTTTTAGTATTTTTATATTTAAATTTGAGATTTTATCCACTTTAAATAGTAATTCCACTTTAGAAAAATTTATTTGAACCAGGTTAGTCTGAAGTAACATAGGGAACCCAATCACGTATTTGGGACTTAATTAGTGATTTTGCCCCAGGGCTTTTACCATCCTTATCTGTGTGTCAGGAAAACTTTTTCTGTGTTTCAGGCGATTCAAAGAATTTTTTGTGTGCAATACTGCATTAGTGAATTGTCTTAACTGAATGTAATTTCTTCTTCTCTCCTTTCCCTAGTAAATAGCGGGGGCAAGATAGCCCTGAGTGAAGAGTTTGCACAAGTGTATTCCCTGGCAGATGGGATTCGAATATGGATGGTAAGATTTTCCTTCTCATGTGATTTTTGTACAATTTAGGTTTTCCCACTCTGATGTTAGAATTAAGGTAAGAAACTTTTTCCCCAAGAGTATTATTTTATGATTTTTTTTCCATTCCTGAGGCTTGAACTCAGGGCCTGGGCATTGTCCCTGAACTTCTTTTGCTCAAGGGTAGCACTCTACCAATTTAGCCACAGCACCATTTCCAGCCTTTTCTGTTTATGTGGTACTGAGGAATCGAACCCAGGGCTTTGTGCATGCTAGGCAAGCACTCTACCACTAAGCCACATTCAAAGCACTTACGAATTTTTTTTAAAAAACTAAATTTCAGTTCAGTTCAGAATAGGCTTAAAGTAATTTAGAACCCTTGAAACCATAACTTAGTGAGTGTTAAAAATGTTCAGAGTAAACATTAAAGAGGTTTAAATAAACCCCTTTCATATCTTTCAATAAACCCAAAGTAATACCAAGTGGGCAATTCCTCATACCTGGAAAAAAAGAATTGCCTTAGATACTGGCAGCCATTGATAGTTTCAGTAAGGTAAAAGATCTGTGACATATTTGAAAAATAACTGCAGCATTGGTTGTGACAGTCCAACCTGGAAGAACTAAATGTCTATTGGTGGGGAGAAGAAAAGGAATTGTATCTGGGTGCCGGTGGCTCATGCCTATAATCCAAGCTACTCATGAGGCTGAGATCTGAGGATCTCGGTTCAAAGCCATTCTGAGCAGGAAAGTCTGTGAAACTTTTATTTCCAATAAACCACCAGAAAACCGGAAGTGGCCTGTAGCTCAAGTGGTAGAGCACTTGCCTTGAGCTGAAGAGCTGAGGGACAGCGCTCAGGCCTAGAGTTCAAGCCCCCTGACAAACAAAAAAAAAAAAAGAAAAGAAAAGAAATTGTATATTAATATGTGATATGAGTAATATTACATTACAACAAAAGTGAAAGAAATAAAGCCACATGTATCTGCAAGGTTATCTTTCAATAGATTTGATAAAAGAAAAAAAGAAAAGTATAAATATGCTTAAGTATGATAATTCTTATATGTTTTAATACGAGCCAAATTTTCATGTTATATATAAATGTGTGATATAATTATACAAATACATAGAAATGCTGAACACTGAAATCAGGAGAATTGTTTTTGATTCTTAGGTATGAAAGTAGTGATAGTCTTCATATTATTTATAACTTTTTTTGCCAGTATGGGACTTGAACTCACATGGTATATATTTGTATGCATCTTTAACCCTGGATAGTAATTGAGAAAAAAATTTAAGCAAATGGGTAGAGAATGGATAACAAAATTGAAAGCAAAAGCCAGGTGGGCACCAGTGGTTCATGTATGTAATCCTAGCTATTCAGGAGGCTGAGATCCAAGGATTGGGGTTCAAAGCCAGTTCTAGACAGACATATTGGGGAGACCTTTGTCTCCATTTAATCAGCAAAAAGCCAGTAGAGGTGTGGCTCAAATGGTAAAGTGCCAGCCTTGAGCAAAACCTTTTGAGAGGCTCAGTACTGACAGAAAAGAAAAAAAAGAAATTGAAAGCAAAAGACTTAATTATAGTAACGAAAAAAGAATAGCTTTTGCAACTGAGATGAAATAATCATAGGGCTTTGTGAAGGATTTGAGTAGTGAATAAGAAGAAGGAATTTAGGATAGATCAACCATTGATGGATTACTTAGTAGGAAGGAAAAGCCATGATCAGGATAGGAAAAGCAATCTTTGATTTATGAATTCGGAAAGAAATTAAGCTTTCGACCTGTTATCTGAGACATCTAGCTAGAGAAGTTGGTGGATAATCTAAGTGACCGATGTGTCAGAGACATGTGAAGACAGAGGGTACCTTTAAATTATTTTTAATAGTTATTTTTATTAAAAGTATGAGTTTACAAACACAGCCTTGGTCTGAGTAGACCATAGTTAGTGTCCAAATTATACTGGATAGTTAGAAACTAAAGTAAACAAAATCTCTTAGGAGAAATTAAAAGGCATCATCATCAGATAGTAGGAGGAGAATCAGCTGGATGAGTTAATTCAGAGGTAGAGTACTCACCATAAAACGTGGTAGAACAAGAATCAAAAAAGTATGCTAACAGAGAAACCAAGTGGTAAGATTTGAAAGAAAAGAGTTTCTAAGAAACTTAGCCACATAGTTTAGGTGAAAACTTTTCGGCTATTGAAAAGCATGCAATAGATAATGCTCTAGTGAGCCTAGAATAGACTGCCAACACACAAGATACTGGCTTTCTGTTTGAGACCTTGGCCTCTCTTGTGCCTTCTGCCTGGCTGTCAGCATTGTGGCCCATGCTGTGATCATTGCCTCAATCTGTTCTCATAGTACCCTCCTCTGCCTGAAGTCTCAGCATCACCTAGAGTTGTCCCCTCATCAGGGTAGAACAGAGTTCAAAATTTAAGAACAAGCTGGTGTCAGTAATCCTGCACTTAGAAAGCTCAGATCTGAGGATCATGATTTGAAACCAGTGCAGGCAAAAAAAAAAAAAAAAAAAAGTTGATGAGACTCTTATCTTCAATTAATCACCAAACATCCAGAAGTGGAGCTATGGGTCAAATGAAGAGCACTAGCCTTGAATAAAAAAGCTAAGGGAGGGATGGGAAGGTGGCTCAGTGGTAGAGCGCTTGCCTTGCATGCCTGAGGCCCTGGGTTCAATTCCTCAGCACCACATAAGCAAAAAGAAAACAGCTGGAAGTGGCACTGTGAGCTGAAGAGCTGAGGGACAGCGCCCAGGCCCAGAGTTCAGGCCCCACGACCGGACCCCCCCCCTAAAAGAAAGCTAAGGGACAGCATCCAGACCTTAATTTCAAGCCCCAGAACTCCACATACAGACAAAAAAATTAGAACAAGTTTTGAAGCAAACTAGATATATGACTGTAGTAAGGCCTCCATTTTTCTAGACCTCAGCTGCTTTGTCTTTACTGGTAGGATTTAGAGAAAATCTCCTTCAGCACCAGTATTTTAAATTTTGTGATATAATATAGTCATGTATATAAATTCCTTCCACTTGCGGTAGAGGAGGGAGTTTTGTAGATAGGTCTTCAAAAGTAGTTTTGTGGACAGCTTCAAAGGATGAAGAAAACAAGTTTAGCCCACGTCCTAAGCAGCTGGGTAATAGTTACAAAGTCTTCTATAATTTCAACACTGTGTGTTTTTGCAATAGTTTTCTGTGCTGCCCTGCTGCTCTATCAGGACAGCTTAATTATGTGTTTCAAATCTTCTTACTCCCCAGTTAGAGATGAATCAAAAGTTCCTGATGAGCCCGGGGAATGAGGCTGAAGAAAAACTCAGTTCAGAAGCTGTAGAGGTAAACCGAGAGAGCCAATACTAGCCATGGTTACTGGTCCATCAGGTGTTTTGTTTTTGTTTCATCCAGAACTGAGAGAAATTATGCCTGCCTTCTTGGTAATTCTTGTTGAGGCTGTGTTGACATAGGAAAAGTGATAAAGAAAGATGCTTAAGGTTGTTTTCAAGGATATATAAAAATGGAGAAAATGCCAAAAAGAACTAACATGCTCCAAGTGGAACATCTTTCTAATTGCTTCTTTTAAGAGGCTTCAGATTCATGTATGCAGCTCAAAGAATTATGAAAGAATTGCTATTAATTTTTTAAAAATATGTTTGAAAATGTATTTTTGTAGAGAGCTAGGCTGAAACTTTTACAGGTAAAAAAGTGTAATGCTTGGGCTTTGCATGGAAATCATCAGAACTTGGGAGTGAGGGAAACAAGATTAGTTGTGAGTTGATCATTATTGAGACAGTGGGTATATAGAATAGTCATTTTACAATTCCTCATATATATTTGAAATGTTCACTATAATAAAGCTCTAAAAAAGTATTGGCATGATCTTGATTCATATAATTACAGTTTGATTGTATTATATCAGTAGATGCAGAATTCATGAAGATGAAGTACAAATAGATTATTTTTCTCTCTGAAAGTAATTACTAAGTTTAATTTTTTATTTATCTCTCTATCATTTTATTTTTTTGTACTTAGCAAAAGAATGTATTCAGAAAAGTCTTCTATTACTAAAATTTTTGCCCATGGGCAAAAGTTCAGAAGAAACCTTTGACAAGTTGGTGACTGTCAATGAAACCGATCATCTCCAGCCACTAGACAGGCACCAGAGAACAAGCTCTGTGGTAGAGGAGCATTTCCAAGCCTCAGCATCTTCCACAGAAGCAGGCCCCTCAACTGCTGGAGACAACAGTCCTGACTGGGAGGTCCCATCAAAGCTGCCACCAAGTAGTGGGCCTCCCTCTGCAGAAGTGCCCACTGCTGAGGAGCCCTCCTTACCTTCCACACCCACCCGGCGGCCACCCTTCACCCGAGGGCGACTCCAGCTACTCTCTTTCAGATCCATGGAAGAAGCTAGACCACTGCCTACAGTAAAAGAGAAATATCCATTGTTAAGGATGCCATGGAGTTCATTAAAGATCAATCACTCTCACATGAGAGGTGAGCCAGTCGTTTTCTCCCAGTACTTTCTCTTTTCAAATCAGAGATATCCAGTTGAGGCAAAGGCTTGAAGTTCATGTTAACAGTGGACAAGTGATATTTAGGATAGAACCAAATTTGTTTTACAATATTCAAGATAAAAAAGTGGTGAGTTTTCCCTTAAAGAAGTGTTTTTCATTTAAGATTTGTGTATTATACTGCATGTAAAATATATCTCAGTAATGTTGTTTTTTGTTTTTGTTTTCTTAAGGAAGCATTTCCTTTGGTAGCTGCAAGTTAAAACATTGTTAGCCCTGGGAAAAATTCAGGTTTTGATCTTTTCTGACAGTCCATGGGCCTACCTACCTCCCTGAAAGTTAGTGAGGAATTTCCTAATCTTATGAATTAAAGCTTTATCTCTTGATAGACAAGTAAATATATCAAAGTTTTTCAGAATTAGTTTTTCAAAATGAGTTGTGCCTTCACACAATTTGTGTGCAATTGATTCTTAATGCTGCTAAGTAAAAGTAGTTGATAGTATAATATTCTCCTTTGCATGATGTGTTTAACACCAGCAGCAGTAATTGCTTTTTATTCATAAAGCTTCAGATCTTGGGTGGAGGATAGGTGTTTTTTTTTTTTCCTACCCTAACTCAGCTTCCTGCATATTCTGACTTGAGTTGTCTCCAGTGTTGTAAAAGTTCTTTCCTTAAAGAAAGCCCAAGCCAAGAGCATCCTGGAAGCCCTGAGGGTAATTCAGTACTGTACAGAATCCCTAGGACAGCCTCACTGCTTTTATCCACCACATGTACTTTTCCTGTTGGAGCTTCTGATCTGCCAGAAAGATTCTACCAAGTAAGTACAAAGGACAAATCTGCAAAGAAAATAAGCTGAGGTCATTTTAAAGAAAAAAAACAGATCTTTTCTAATTAATAATTATCATTTCCATGTGGAAGACAAATGAACATTCATTCTTTCATCCTAAGGAATAAAAGGATCATATCTTTAATAGGTACCATGAACATGTGTATTCAGCTGTGTTTTACCAGGCAGAATGATATTTTAATATTTCTCCTGGGCACATTATTATTTGGCTCCTGGAAAATTTGAGCTAAAATATGATATTCATTTACAATAATGATGTTAACTTAAGTGCTTCTCAAGGTGGTTCTAATCTTCACTCAGTAATTGTTTTTTAGTATCTACTGTGCCAGGCACTGTTCAACATGTTATATATTCAGTAGTGGACAAGACAGATCAAGTCCCTGTTTTTTTTTAGGGGGGGGATTTTTGGTCAGTCCTGGGGCTTGAAGTCAGGGCTGAGCACTGTCCCTGAGGTTCTTTTGCTCAAGACTAGCACTCTACCACTTGAGCCACAGTGCTAATTCCAGCTTTGTCTTTTTATGTGGTAGTGAGGAATCAAACCCAGGGCTTCATGCCTCTTAGGCAAGAACTCTACCACTAAGCCATATTCCCAGCCCCCAAGTCCCTATTCTAATTGAGCTTATATTCTCTTGAAGAGTAAAAGAGAACTTTTTTGGGTGGACGGGGGAAAAGGGGATGCTGGTCCTGGAGCTTGAGCTCAGAAGGTAGACACTGCCCCTGAGATTTTTTGCTCAAGGCTAGTGCTCTACCACTTGTACCACAGCTCTACTTCCATTAGTTTGTTATTGTTGGATTATTAATTTTGTGATTAATTGGAGATTCATAGCCTTTCCTGCCTGGTGCCTGGCTCAAGAGAGAGCAGTTTTAAAAGTTAATATTTTAAAATTTAGCAGGGCTTCAGTGGCTTATGCTAGCTGTTCACAAGGTTAGATTTGACTATTGTTGTTCAAAACCAGGATATGCAGAAAAGTCTATGAGATTCTTTTTTTTTAATTTTAATTTTTATTTTTTGTGAACATACTGTACAGAGGGGTTACAATTACATGGGCAAGATAATGAGTACATTTCTTATCAAGCATTGCAGCCTCCTCCTTTGTTTACCCTTCACATCTCTTCCCAGCCTCCCCCCACCCCCTACTCAATCCCTCCCTACCCCGCCCCCACACCAAAGTTGTAAAGTTCGTTTTCGACATGACAACTTGTACTTCTCATAGTTGCCACGGATCCACCTGTATCCTTAAACGACTTGTTTTCCCCATCTCCTCCACAAATTATACCGACATCAAATTTAGTGAAAGCAGGAGTTATACTGTGGGGGAGGGACATACAAAGCAACAAAGAAATAATCTTATAAATGCGTTAGAAACAAATGCATGAAAGAAAAAAAAACATTTAAATACATATCTAAGGGTTCATTTTCCTAACATCACATTATCTGACCTTTTCTGCTTGATTCAAACATATACTAGATATTGCAAATAAGGGAAACCATGGGACCAATGTTTCTTTAGGCTTGGCTTACTTCACTTAATATAATGGCTATAATCAAGAACTCTAACAACAACAGATGCTGGAGGGGATGCGGACAGAAGGGAACCTTACTTCATTGTTGGTGGGAGTGTAAACTTGTTCAACCACTATGGAAAGCAGTATGGAGGTTCCTGAAAAGACTTCACATAGAGCTCCCCTATGACCCAGCAATCCCACTTTTGGGCATTTACCCAAATGTTTACAAACAAGACCACACTAAAGCTACCAGCACAACTATGTTTATTGTGAGATTCTTATCTCCAGTCAACAATCAAAACACTGAAAGTGGAGATATGCCTCAAGTAGTGTACCAGCCTTGAACATAAAAGCCAAGTGAGAGTGTGTAACCCTGAGTTCAAAACCAAGTACTAGCACAAAAAAAATAAAATAAAATAAATGAAGAAATATCAGGTAAAGTAAAATGGAAGATGAAAAATCAGATAGTAATACTGTCATGTGGCTGGTGATTTAATGTAGTTTGAGCTTAGCCAAGAAGATAGTACATAAACCAGCAAATGGATGAGTATATGAGATGACAGAGGCAGCACCAAAGGTAGAAGGAATGATGCAGAGCTCTAGATTGGAGAACTAGCCCAAAGAGCTGAAAGAAAGCTAGTATAACTGAGTGAAAGAGGATATGGTATAAGAGGTCACTCTTGGGGCTTGAACTCTGGGCCTGGGTGCTGTTTCTGAGCTCTTCAGCTCAAGGCAAGTACTCTACCACTTGAGCCATGGCACCACTTCTGGTTTTCTGGTGTTTAACTGGAGATAAGAGTCTCACAGACTTTCCTGCCTGGGCTGGCTGTGAACTGAGATCCTCAGACCTCATCCTCCTGAGTAGCTAAGAGTATAGGTGTGAGCCATAAGTGTTCAGCCTGTTAGAGATTTCTGGAGCCCAGAAGTAACACATTACTATTTGTGAGAGATATCCCTGGCTGTGTGTGCCAGAGATGGAAGTAGAAAAAGCAGTGAAATACTGTAGTGCAGGCAACTGATGGTAATTATTTGGATCAGGGAGTAGTCCTGAAGATGTAGAGAAAAATAACTAACATTCAGGATATATTTTGGTGGCAAAAGAGTCAAGACTGATTGACCAAAAGTGTTATCACTGTAAAGATGCACTATTTATATAAATTGACATGTTGAATTAAAACCCCCTATGTACAACTATTTAAAGATAATTTTTAAATTATTAAATAAAACCAAATTTATTGACAGACATTGAATAAAATATAGGAATCATGGAATAAGAAAAGAAACTCCTAAGATTGGGGCTGAAGCACCTAGGTAGACCGTGATATATTTTACTAAGGAAAAGAAAGGGTATGGAAGAAACAGATTAGGACAAACATTGTTTTACTTATTTTATTTTTATTTTTGTCAGTTATGGGGCTTGAACTCAAGGCCTAGGCACTGGCCCTGAGCTCTTTTGCTCAAGGCTAACATTCTACTACTTTGAGCCACAGTGTCACTTCCAGTTTTAATTGGAGGTAAGAGTCTCACAGGGACTGTTCTACCCAGGCTGGCTTCAAACTGTGATTCTCATATCTCAGAGTTCTGAGTAGCTAGGATTACCGGGCTCAAGCCATGGACATCCTGCTATTGTTTTATTTTTTACCATATTGTTTGAACTGCTTCTTGGATCACCAAGTAAAGATACTAAGAAAAAAGATCAGAATCTAAGATTCTGGGAAAAACTCAGGACTCAGTGTAGAAGTCAGGTCTTATGATTACCATGAACATATAATCTATTTGTTTAACCTGCATTTTAAGTCAGGTACCAGTGGCTCACACCTATAATCTTAGTTACTCAGGAGGCTGAGATCTGAAGATCACTGAAGCCAACTCAGTCAGGAAATTATGTGAGACCTCCAGTTAACCACCAAAAACCTGGAAGTAAAGTGGTGGCTTAAGTGGTAAGTGCTAGCCTTGAGCAAACTCTCTCTGGGACAGCATCCAGGACCAGTTTAAGACCCAGGACTTGCAGACACAAAAAGCCATGAGAATAGATGATACATAGAAAGAGTGCAAATAGATAAGCAGGGGCCCAGGACTGAGCTTTCCATGGTGGCCTCATTTATAAGTCAAACAGAGGGATGAGTCAGCTAATGTGATCAAGAGGGACTGGCCCTAGAAATAGACGGAGGACCTCAGTGAAAGAGGGGATATCATAGAATCTAATAGAAGGTTGCATGTCAAAAGACAAAAAGGAAAAACAAAAACAAAAACAAAAAAATAGCCAGGCATCAGTGGCTCACACCTGTAATCCTAGCTACATAGGAGGCTGAGATCTGAGGATTGCAGTTTACAGCCAGCCCAGGCAGGAAAGTCCGGGAGACTTATCTCCAATAAACTATCAGAAAATCGGAAGTGGCACTGTGGCTCAAGTTGGTAGAGTTCTAGCCTTGAACTGAAGAGCTGAGGGACAGCACCCAGGCCCAGAGTTCAAACCCTATGACCAACAGAAACAAAAAAAGACAAAAATTTCCAGTTGAGTGTTGATGAGAGAGTTGGGGAGGATAAAAACACTGGATTTAGCACCTCTTGGTAGAGCTGTGAGATCAAAGTCCCCTTGGACTGGGTTTAAAAAAGTGGGGATGATAAAACAGAGATACTGTAACTAATTCAAGAAATTTGGCCTAAAAGGGGACCAGAGAAATATAGCATTATAAGGGCATATGGAGCAGGAGAGTTTTTGCTTTTGTTTTTCCATACTGCATTATTGAACCCAAGGCCTTACTCACTAAGTACATGCTCTAACATGACCTATGTAACCAACACTGAACCTGAGGGATTTTTTTTCTTTTTGTTTTTCTTTTTTTTTTATTGTGAAAATACTGTACAGAGGGGTTACAATTACACGGGCAAGATAATGAGTACATTTCCTGAGGGATTTTTTTTAGGAGTACTTTTGAATGCTGGTAGAAATTAGTAAGGGCTACAAACTGGATTTAGGAGCTGATAAGACAGTTTGCAGCAGCAACTTGTATCAGTAAGAGAGGATGGCCTTTTAGAGTTAAATGTAAGGAAGAAACATAGATTTTCATACAATGCAATGTATATGCAAGAAGGTTAAGTACAAAAATGAGTAAATTTTTGTATAAATATTTTATTTTAGTGGTTGAACTCAGAGGTCTCATGCTTGGTAGATGAACACTGTACCTCTTGAGCTATACACCGATGACTTTTTGCTTTAGTTATTTTTAAAATCGTGTCTTATGTTTTTTTCTTGGATGGCCTGGTCTAAGTTCCTCCCATTTATGCCTCCTGTATAGCTAAAATGACAGACACTCTTCCCCATGCTACATTTTATTGGTGAAGATGTAGTCTCACAAACTTCCTTGACCTGGTTGGCCTCAAATCATGATCTGCTTGATTGAGGCTTCCTACGTAGCTGGGACAGGCATAAATCCTACCCCCATCTTCATTTGTGGATTTTTTTCTCAAGTTAAAATATGAAAATAGTCATCAGTGAAATAGAGGTTGAGAAGAAGATAATGGCTATTTAAGGAGAGACAGGTACATTTTAGATAGCAATGAAAGTTGGGTTGGGGACATGGCTCAAATGGTAGAGCAACAGTTGTTTGATAAGTGGAAAATCCTCAGTTCAAACCCCAGTTCTGGGATAAAAAATAAAAGTATTGAGAAAGCCATTTTAATTGCCTGGCTGTTCAAGTACTTCTCTAAGGATTGTGATTGTAAAGATGGGCTCTGATGGTTCATACCTGTAATACTAACTACTCAGAAGGTTGAGATCTGAGGATCATGGTTCAAAGCCAGCCTGGCAGAAAAGTCCCTATGAGACTCTTATCTCCAATTAACCACTCAAAAACTGGAAGTGGCTGTAGCACAAAGTAGTGTAGAGTATTAGCCTTGAACAAAAGAGCTCAGGGACAGTGCCCAGGCCCTGAGTTCAAGCCCCACGACTGACAAAAAAATAAAATAAAAATAAAAAGAATTGTGGCTGTGAATTTAAATTGACACTAGTCAGCCTCGTTATGTAGTATTTACTCCAGTGACACTCAGCTGTTTTGATACAGGTATAAGATTCCTTGGGCAAGATGTATACAGAAAGAGGCCATAGAACTGATGTTTGCTCAAGTCTAAGGGTGGTGATAAACTATGGAGTCTAATATGAGATTGGAGCAGAGAGAAAGCAAGCATGGTAGGAGTAGTAGATGACAAATATGATGTGGCCTCATAAGCTGGGGTTCATTAGGACTGAATAAAAAAGTTGTGTGGGAATATTTAGTAGAAGAGTGGGATGAGAGTCAGTAGGCAGAGTAGCATGCTACGAAGTAGCTATTGCTCGATGACAAGGCCAAGGAAATGATCATCAAACTGAGATGACTAAAGGATACATGAGAAGATCCTCAGCAGTGAAAATAACAGAGAATTGAAAGAAAAAGAAACAGAGACATGAGTCCCATGGATATTCAAGTCACCAAGGTTACTGATCCAAGTAGAAAATCCAGTGAGTTTATTACTAAAGTCAGTGAAGGGAGACAGAATGGTGGGTGCAGAGGCTAAATGAAGCAATTTGTGAAAAATAAGTCACCCAGTATCTGGCCCTCTAGTAGTATGTGGTGGGGCTATGTAACTAAGAAAGATGAATAGTTCTCATCTCCCTACCTTTCCTGAACAGTTCTTTGGCTCACCCATTGGACCTACCAGTTGGTTTGTTCACTATCTAAAGTTATTGTACTTGTTTTCCCTTAAGTTTGTGTGCAACTTTGTTTAGCTTGCTGTTTCTTCAGGTTTTTATGTAAGGAACAGGATTATTTAGTTAAAGTTGTTATTTTGGACACTTGGAAGGCTGTGGTGCTGACCTACACAAAGAAATTTGAGACACTGACTATCAACTTGCTCTCGTTTTGGTCAAAGCAATTAAAGGATTTAGTAGCATAAATAACAGGTACTGGATTACTTTGTAAATTTCTAGAGAAAAAAGATTTTTTATGATTATAAATGGAATTCATGTTCTGTGCTAAAAATACTGAAAAACACAAAGAATAAAATTGTCCTCTACTCTTTAAGCTAATCACTAATGTTGCCTTATTAGTATGTTTCCTCTTAATTTTTTTCTGCCTCATGTGTTCATCAGGGATAGGTTTAAGTGTACCTAAGAATTTATAATGTGACAGGCACTGGTTGTTCATGCCTATAATCCAAGCTACTTAGGAGGCTGAGATCTAAGGATCGTGGTTCAAAACCAGCTCGAGCAAGAAAATCTGTGAGGGGGCTGGGAAAGTGGCTCAGTGGTAAAGTGCTTGCCTTGCATGCATGAGGCCCTGGGTTCAATTCCTCAGCACCACATAAGCAAAAAGAAAAAAAGCCAGAAATGGTGCTGTGGCTCAAGTGCTAGAGCGCCAGCCCGGTTATTTCACAGTTCTTTTGCTTAAGCTTTGTAGGATATTTGTATGAGATAAGAGATTTTGTGCTTTCCCATTACAAACAGTTGGCCACCTTGCAGTGACCCTGTTGTCTTTTGGTAATGGGCAGCTTTGATAACTGTCATTTGTGTGGCCTCTTTAGATCTCTGCTGCCTGCCTTATCGTGCATTCAGCCAGCCCTACTTCATCTTTTGGATATGGGCTGGAAACCTTGTGATCTTGCCTTCTTTGTTGATATTCAGTTACGAGATCTCCTAATGAAAATGTCACAAGAAAATATCAGTGTCCACGATAGTATGATCAGGAAAGAACACAACCCTACACTCTGAAGTTCCTGGAGTAGGAGATGAAAGACAGGAATCATTGACACAATGGGGGTGAGGGCATAGACTCTGGAGTTGGATTAGGGTATGTGTGATACATCTTGGCTTTGCCACTCAGAAACTTGGTGACTGTTAACATGTTATCCAATTGCTTTGTACTTTAGTTGCCTCTTGTTTAGAGTTTAGATAATAATGATACCTGTACCCAAGGCTTGTCATCAAGAATGTATGAGTTATATTTCTGAGTTTTTAAAATGGTGTCTGGCATGTAGTGGTGCTATGTAAGTTGTTAGCAATGGTGCTGTGAATTCAGAGGATGAGGCTCCTCTGTATTTTTGGAAATCCTACTGTATCTTGTTACTTGAGAGAATCTTTTTCTTTTTCTTTTTGTTATACCTCTATGTGGTGTTAGCTACTATAATCTACATTACAGGGACTTGGATTATAAGAAGTTTTTTTTTCTCATTCCATTGTGCAATGGGAATGTGTTTAAAATTAAAGCTGTCTCCTTATTAACTGCCTTCAGCCCTTGCCCTGATGTTAGATGGAACTGATGTCAGAGAAAGGATGCAACATTGGGTAGCCATCACCATGCTGGTCAGTTTGCCCCTCATTTCAATTCTTGTCTGCACCTGCATGATGTAGTCCTCTAGTGGGACAGAATGTTCACACCATTCATCATAGTACTAGCCCTGAGCTAAGAAGAGTAGACCAAATCCATTTTGTTGGAATACATGAATGAGTGTGTATTTATTTGTTGGAATTTTTGGTTCTGTCAGTCGTGGGCCTGAACTCTGTGCCTGGACACTGTCCCTGAGCTCTTCAGCTCAACGCTAGCACTCTACCACTTGAGCCACAGCGCCACTTCCAGCTTTTTCTGCTTATGTGGTGCTGAGGAATCAAATCCAGGGTCTCATGCATACAAGGCAAGCACTCTACCACTGAGCCACCTTCCCAGACCAGTTGTTGGAAAATATTTTGCATTTGCTATTAAGTAAATATTTTTGTGTTTGGGATTTTGGTTGCTAAAACACACTAAGCATAAATTATGGAAATTTATAATTGTACATCCAAAAGGAGCTTATAGGATTATCTATATGAACCTTTTATTTGAAATGAGGGAACAGGGCCAAATCCAAGTATAGTTGTGCCTCGGTGCTTGGTTCAAGGCACTTTCACAGATACTAAAACCTGAAGATGCTCAAGTCGCTTACATATTAATATTTGAATGTAATCTACAAATACTTTAAATCCTGTATACTTTAAATCATCTCTAGGTTACTGTTATACTTTATTATTTAGGGAATGATTACAAGAAAATCTGCACATGTTCAATATAGATGCACTTGTTTTGAATGTTTTTTGATCTCATGATTGAATCCAGCAGTATAGAACTCCTGAATATGGAATGTATAGATATAGAGAGCTGACTATAACATGTTAAATCATATAGCTGGTAGTGGTAAATATGAAGCCTCGGGATCTTCTCACTGTCAAGCTGATTCCATTATGATGTTCTGAGCATCCCCACCAAAACTTTTTAAAAATCATTGTATTTGACCCTACTACATGGCACATAGTAGGTTTATCCCACCTAGTGTAGTGTGCTCTGGAAAAGATTTCTTCCTCTTCCTCTTTTATTGGTGTACAGTCATCAAACAGCTAACTAAATCCTGTATTTTAAAAAAACAATTGGCCTTTTTCCTTCAGAAGTTCAATCTACAGTCTCTATTGAGAAGGAAAGCAAGTAGGAGTGGGAAGGGCTAGAAGGGAAGTGAATAAAGACAGAATGATAAAGTATGATGGAATGTTTTTAAGAGGAAATGGGATGATGGAGAGAGATGGAGGTGGTAAGGAAGATCAGGATTCACTATATGCATGTGGGAAATGTCACAATGAAACCCCCTTGAACATCTAATGTATGCTAATAAAATTAATTGGATGATTTATAAAATGGTTAGCTGTCCTTTATACATGAAACATTTGCTTTTAAGTTGTTAACAGTTATGAAATATAGTAAATTTTCTTATTTAGAAAAATAAAAAGTAACTAAAAATACTCAATCTGTTAGACTTGTGGAACACAAGGTCTGCTAACTAACACTTTTCTTGGGTACCAGCAGAGGCATGCTTTTCTCTTGTTGTGTCTTTTCAGCCAGTGAAGTGAAGAGGTTGAGCTTGCTGATGCCAAGCAGAATTCAGAATGGATGGATGACTGTCAGGTTGGCATGTTTGAGGCCTGGTATGAAAAAATAGCCCAGGAGGATCCAGAGAAGTAGAGGGAAGTAAGACCTCTCAACTAGAGTAATCTGGGTGACTTGCAAGGAGTTTGGAAAAGAGAATATGCCTGGAGTGTGCCAGCATGCTGTCTCCAGAGAGAGCTCCTGGAGGGGACATTAAGGATCGCATTTCTGAGATTAACCTGCGGAGCTCTACATCTTGATATGACCCATCAGAGTGGCTCCCTCCATAGAGCTGGATTTGAAGAAGAGTGGCTCACAAGGCTGATGTATACTAACAGTCTCCTTTGTGCAGGTTACACACAAATAGTATGTGTAAGAGACTTAAGCACATGCAATTGCTGAATGGCTTGAATGCTTAGTATCCTTTGGGCAGACCATTCTATTCCTGTAGATGAGTACTACAGAAGCCACATTCCAGTGGGAAGCCTACACTGAGCATACTGAATCAAAGTTAGATGATTCAGATGAGAAAAAGCATTGGGCTCAGGCAGCTGCCTGTCATCTTACATGAGGTATTATTATTTTTCTTTTTTTAATTTTTAATTTTTGTGAACACACTGTACAGAGGGGTTACAATTACATGGGCAGGTTAATGCGTACATTTCTTATCAAGCATTGCAGCCTCCTCCTTTGTTTACCCTTCACATCCTTTCCCAGCCTCCCCCCCCACCCAATCCTCCCCGCCTCCCCCCCACCCCCCCCTGCACCAACATTGTAAAGCTCGTTTTCGACATGACAGCTTGTACTTCTCATTGTTGCAACAGGTCCACCTGGATCCTTAAACAACTGGTTTTTCCCCATCTCCTCTACAAGTTATACTGACATCAAATATAGTGAAAACAGGGGTTATACTGTGGGGGAGGGACATACAAAGCTACAAAGAGATAATCTTATAAATGCGTTAGAAACAAATGCATGAAAGGAAAAAAACATTAAAATACATATCTAAGGGTTCATTTTCCTAACATCACATTATCTGACCTTTTCCGCTTGACTCATACATATACTAGATATTGCAAATAAGGGAAACCATGGGACCTATGTTTCTTTGGGCCTGGCTTACTTCACTTAATATAATTTTTTCCAAGTTTTTCCATTTCCTAACAAATGGGGCAATGTCATACTTTCTGATGGAGGCATATACTTCCATTGTGTACATATACCACATTTTCTTGATCCATTCATCTACTGAGGGGCATCTGGGTTGGTTCTATATCTTACCTATGGTAAATAATGCTGCAATAAACATAGTTGTGCTGGTAGCTTTAGTGTGGTTTTGTTTGTAAACATTTGGGTAAATGTCCAAAAGTGGGATTGCTGGGTCATAGGGGAGGTCTATGTGAAGTCTTTTGAGGAACCTCCATACTGCTTTCCAAAGTGGTTGAACAAGTTTACACTCCCACCAACAATGAAGTAAGGTTCCCTTCTGTCCACATCCCCTCCAGCATCTGTTGTTGTTAGAGTTCTTGATTTTTGCCATTCTAACTGGAGTGAGGTGGTATCTCAATGTTGTTTTGATTTGCATTTCTTTTATGGCTAGGGATGTTGAGCATTTCTTCATGTGTCTATTGGCCATCCTTCTTTCTTCTTCAGAGAAGTTTCTCTTTAAGTCTTTAGCCCACTTATTTATTCGGCAGTTGTTTCTTTGAGGATTTGTTGTTGGGGGATTTAATTTTTTGAGTTCCAAGTATATTTTAGATATGAGACTTACATGAGGTATTATGTCACTAGCATAAGTGTCAGATATCTGCTGCCTCATAGCCATTCATTTTTCTCTGTATTGAATACCTACTGTATGCCACCTTTACATATACTTTATATATATATTTTGTTCGTTTGTTTATATAGCACTTCTGTGGTGCTTGGTTAGAGCATACCAGCTGATCCTTATTAGTACCTGATTAGAAACCATTCTATAGTGCTCAGGTATCATGGGAGATTTCTTCTACATATTTTCTATTCTTATTTCTAGACTTGAAAGAATGTATTGTCGTCTCTAAGTGCATTTCGGTAACAATTGCTTGATCATGAAACACTGATTTTACTGTTTCCACAGGAAGGATTTATTTCTGGATTTTATTCATTTTTTTTCTTTGTTTTCTAGGAAGGGGGAGTGTGGGAAAGTTGAGACAGAATCTCATTATGAAACCCTAGCTGGCCTCAAACTTAGGAGTATGGCACCATACTTGGTTCATTTTTAATTATCAGGAAAGAGTGTTCTTGCAATATTTCTGTGTCTGTATGCACTGTCATTGTCCAACTAAGTACCCAGACCAAACATTTAAATTCTGTTCTTGCTTGTCCTTTTATTTGGGGGGGGGGGGTCTGGTCGTGGGGCCTGAACTCTGGGCACTGTCCCTCAGCTCTTCAGCTCAAGGCTAGCGCTCTACCACTTGAGCAACAGCTCCACTTCCAGCTTTTTTCTTTTTGCTTATGTGGTGCTGAGGAATCAAACCCAGGGCCTCATGCATGCAAAGCAAGCGCTCTACCACTAAGCCACCTTCCCAGCCCCTCTTGCTTGTCCTTTACCCCCATACCAAATTAGTGCTACCCATCCTGCCTCCTTAGTACCTCTTAAGTCAGCTCTGTTCCACCTGCATGCAATTCCACCCTTAGAGCCAACACTGTCACGGTTAGTCTCCCTAGCTCCTGTCTTGTTCCTTTCAGTCTCTTCTTAGCCAGCAGAGGAACCTTGAGAACACTAAATCTACTCCTATTACTCTTCAGTTTAAAAAAATTAGTGATTCCTGGGGCTAGGAAGGTGGCTCAGTGATTGAGTTCTTGCCTCACATGCATGAGACCATCGGTTTGATTCCTCAGCATCCACAAACAGAAAAAGCCAGACATGGCACTGTGGCTCAAGTGGTAGAGCACTAGCCTTGAGCTGAAGAGCTGAGGGACAGCACCCAGGCCCAGAGTTCAAACCCCATGACCAACCAAAAAATGAGTAATTTCTTAGACTAGTGTTTGACATCTTACTGGCTTAGCCTTTCTAACTACATCTGATCATTTCCACTCTGGCCTGAATTCTACTTATTACATGACACCATAAACCCTTATTTGCTCCCTTTCTGTCAGAGCTGTGCTACTCCTTCTATCTGATACACCTGTCACATTTACCCACACACAATCTATTTGTCTCTTGGTCTCAGTTAAAGGAAAAACTTTTCTCGACCTTTCCAATATTATGGAGAGCATCTTGTGCTGCTACGTTCCCTAGATTTGCCTACCAAAGCACTTACAACACTATGTTCACAATTTGCTTTTTTTGAGGGAATTCCCAGATAGACACTTATTTTGTTCTTCTACAAATCTTAGCTACTATCACCTAGTACAGTTTGCCTAGATTTGTTTTCAGCCTTTTCTATTTCAGTTATTTTTCAAGCAGCCTTGCTTTGGGGGAGAGAGGATGGGAAGGAGAGAAAAGGGAGGAGGCCCAGACCAGCCTGGGCTATAATCTACCTATCTAAGTCTCCTGAGTACCTGGGATGACATGTGCCAGAACCAAACCCAGTTGTTTTGTTGAGATGATATCTTGCTAACTTTTTGTCTGGCCTTGAATTGTGATCCTTCTAATCCTCACCATCCCAGTATCTGAAGTTGTAGGTGTAAGCCACAGCATCCAATGTGCCTAGAAAACTTAAGTACCTCTTAAGTGAATTAATGAATAGTGACCACATAAGAAACTTGTTTAATCATGTTCATTTCAACTTACAGATACACTGTTCATTGCTCGCTACTGTGACCTGCTAAATGTGGACATCTCTTGTGATGGATGTGATGAGATTGCTCCCTGGCATGGCTACCGGTGTCTTCAATGCAGTGACAGGGATCTCTGCAAAACTTGCTTCCTAGGTAAACTTGAGTATGCCATACTCAATAGTAATAATTGTTTTTAAGCTTATGTGATCTTGCCATTTAAAAACTTCTCATTGGGGCTGGGAATGTGGCTTAAGGATAGAGTGCTTGTCTCTCATGTATGAAGCCCTGGGTTCAATTCCTCAGTACCACATAAACAGAAAAAGCTGGAAGTGGTGCTGTGGCTCAAGTGGTAGAAGGCTAGCTTTAAGCACAGAGAGGCTCAGGGAAAGTGCCCAGGCCCAGAGTTCAAGCCCCATGACACACACACACACACACACACACATATAAATATGCATATATATACATATATACACATACATACATTGCACTGTATGGTATATGCACTCAGCAATACCTCCTGCTGATGTGTTCAAAGGACAGTGCAATAGAAATTCAATATCTGGCATCGTTGGTTTTCTTGGCTTTGTCCATGGTAAACCTGGAATTTCTTTTGATACAATATATACGGTTTGAAAATTCATATTGATAATACCTAGGATAAATGATCTTCTCAGCAAATGCTTTTCTTTCTCTAGGCAGGCAGTCAGCAATTGAATCAAGCTGTTGGACTTAAAAAGTGATCCCAAAATTTGCTTGCGGAATGACATTTCAAAGATTTTAGATATGTCATCAGTAATTCTGTAATAGCGCTAAAAGAAGCCCTAATAAAAGATTTGTGGCAGGGCTGATCAGAGTTTCAGCTTTTTGTTGGTCATTTGAACATAGCGACTAGATATTGGCCTCCTGAACAGTGGTACGGCTGGCTTGAATAGTTTGCTTCAAAAAGGACTGCCTTAGATTTCAAGAGATATCTTGAGCTTCACTTCGATGGGCAGTGAAGGAATCAAAACATGTAAAAATGATTAAATACAAATTTATTGACTTTAAATAAAAATATACATATAAACATATATGTATGTGTATGTATGTATGTATATATGTAAACTTCAAAAATTCTTTAGTACATTTGACTTGTATGTACTGAAGCAAAGTACACTGACAATGGTGAACATTGGGGCTTCTTGTCTGTTGGCCCTATAGTAAGAGATACAGCCCCTGCCCTGAAGTACTGTTAGTATAAGAGTGATGTGTTGAGTAATAAATAAGTAGTGCAGACTTTTTCTAGAAAAATTTGGTAGTATAGCAGCACTTCTATGCTATTTCTGTCATGGAGGAGATGGTATAAGAGCTGGTTTTTGAAGAAAGTTACAGTCAGGTGATATGAACTAAATGCTACAGAGGGTAGAACAAGCCCAAGTACAGAGGTGAGCATCTAGAAGGAATTTAGGTAGACACTTTAGTGACTGTCCAAATAAGTGATGGATTAACACAGGCAGAGCTCAGGTTGTGAGACCCCAAGATGTTAGGTTTAGTAATTTGAAGTCTGCAGAAAACAGGGAGATATTAACAAAGTCTCAAGGAGGAAAGCATGTCTGTGTCAGTCTCACTTAGGAAATCAGTCTCTATAGTCACAAAGGCATTGGAGTCAGGACCAGGTTCATGGTAGTAAGAACAGAGGCAATAAAATATGACGTATAAAGCAGAGTCCAAATCAGGTTGGAGATGCCATGGAGTAAGGAAGAGGCAAGAGCAGTCTGTCTCATGCCTTTGATTCCCTCTTACTCACTGGTCATACTGTCTTCTGATCATTCTGCAGTGCTTGCTAACAGAGGCACCAACAGATGGTTAACTCTTGTCAAAAGAGGGTCATGGGAGAAATCTCACAAATCTACCTGTGGGCTTGTGTCTGCCAAACAGCAACCATGCTAGGAATTGATTTTTGCAGTATGCCATTGTCCAGCAGCTCTGTGCTGAGAATATAATTTTTAATAATTTTATTGTTATTATTAAGTTGTTATACAGAGGAGTTATCATTTCATGAAAATATCATTTATGCACTCAGTTATCAGGACAGAGCTAACTGGTCTCCAGAAGATGTGTGTGGACTCTGCCCTCCTGAACAATAGATGTGGAGCAGCTGTAGTGCTTGGATTGTTTTTTTTTGGCCTATCTCAAAGCACTCGGTTCCATCCACTTCACACTGCTCTTTTCTGTCTAGGTGGAGTGAAGCCTGAAGGCCATGGAGATGACAATGAAATGGTCAACATGGAGTTTACCTGTGACCACTGCCAGGGTTTGATCATAGGCCGAAGAATGAACTGCAATGTGTGTGATCTCTTTGATCTTTGCTATGAATGTTATGCAGCAAAGAAATATTCCTATGGGTATGTCTCAGATGACTTGTACACACTTCACATCTTCTTGGTGTATATCTTTGCTTAGTAAGAAGTCTGCTGTTCAGGCACCAGTGGCTCATGCCTGTAATCCTAACTACTCTGGAGGCTGAGATCTGAGGATCATGGTTAGAAGCCAGACCTGGCAGGAAAGTCCATGAGACTCTTAATTCAAAAAAAAAAAAACTTGAACTACGGCTCAAGTGGTAGAGTACTAGCTTTGAGCAAAAAAGCCCAGGCCTGTGCTCGGTGCTGGTGGCTCACATCTACAATCCTAGCTACTCAAGGAGGATGAGATCTGAAGATCATGTTTCAAAGCCAGCCCAGGAGGCAAGTCCATGAGACTCTTACCTCAGTTACTCAAGAAAAAGCCAGAAGTGGTGCTGTGGCCCAGTGCCCCAGGCCCGTAGTTCAAGCCCCATGGCTGACAAAAAGAAAAAAGAGAGACAGAAAAAAAGCCCAGGTCCTGAATTCAAACCCCATGACCAGCACACATATGTGTATACATACACACACACACACACACACACACACACAAGCACTAGATTTTTTTAAAAAGCCAAGTTCTGACCTCCACTGTCAGTTCACTTTTTCTGGGGTCTCCTATAATCCACGTATGCCCACTGCACCAGTTGCTAGTGGGAAATTGTATTTAACATGAAAATATGGTCGAAGCTGCCCCATACTTCTTCCAGAAGCCTGGAATTTGGGGGAAGCAGGCCTCAGAAAACAGTCTCACAAATTAGAGAACAGCCAGGGACATTGACTCCTGGAATACAAATCCTGAATCATTCATTCATACAACTATTCATCTAATATCTTCTGTATACCAGGCTTGAAACAAGGAGCTAGAAGATAGAACAGTGAACCAAAAAGAAAGTCCTTGCTATCAAGAGGCAAGAACCAACAAATAATATGAACTTTAGTACTAGGCCACGCATGGTCACATGAGGTCTCTAGTCCCATTTACTCAGCAGGCAGAGGTCAAGAGGATCATGATTTGAGGCTAATTCGGGCAAAAAGCTAATGAGATTCCATCTCCAACAATAAGCTAGGTATCATGGTACACATCTGTGATCACAGTTATGTAAGAGGCTTTTAGGTAGGAAGATCACAGTCTGAGGCCCACCTCCAGCAAAAGATGTGAGAAAAACTAAAGAAAAGAGATCTGGGGATATGGCTCAAAAGGAAGAGCCCAGCAAGCATGAAGCCCTGGGTTCAAATACCAAATATTGTAAAAGCATATTTTTAATTAAAAAAAATAAGCTCTGTGGTTTCTTTTTTTCCCCAGTGATGAGAATCATACCTAGGACCTCACATGCTACACATGTCTTCTACCACTTAGTTCTACACTAAGCCCTCCCTTTATTAAAGTAAGTTTTTCTTATTAAAAAAATTTTAAACCTAGCCATAACTAGAGAGACTAGTTCACTGTAGTGAACCTTTATATACTCACTACCCAGATTCAGCAATTAAGAAGATTTTGTTATATGTTCTTAAGTTTATTTGAGTCTTTTCCCCCCATAAAGTTTTTTTTTTTGTTTTGCTTTGCTTTTTAAGAGAAGTTCTCATTATGTTACCTAGTCCAACCTTGAACTCACAATCCTCCCACTTGAGCCTTCCAAGAACGTAATCCTTTCACCCTAGTCTCCAAGTGCTGGGATTACAGGCTTATGCTGCTACACTCAGCTTGTTAAAGGATTTTAAACAAATTTAATATCTTAAATCATTTTGTGTTGTGTACTATATATTTACCTCTAAGTTATGAGCATTATCTCATATTACCAAAACAGTATTTCCACATCTTGCAAAATTCACAATAAGGAGTTTTTACTTAGCCTGATTTCCACAGGCAGTTTTCAAGGGGGTTATGAAATCCAGAAATGGTGTGTCAGTGTTGGTTCTTTTTTTCCGAGGTGCAAGCCCATATCTCCCCTTAAAATTTCAATACCAACAACCTAGAGGTATTAATGTTCAGTGGCAGCCAAGTCTGGGTTCATGTTTGGAGTCACAAATGCATACGAATGTCTTGCCTTTGCAGCCATTTGCCTAACCATAGCATCACAGTCCACCCCATGGTGACCATCCAGATCAGTGACCGCCAGAGGCTCATCCAGCCATATATCCACAATGCCTCCTGGCTGCTCTGTGCTGCCTTGGCTTTCTATAGTTCCCATGTGACCAGCACAGAGGACATGGATGAGGAAGAACTGGGTCCTCAGGCCCGCAGCAGTGCTGCCATCCTTCAGAGCCAGTGCATGCAGCTCATTGGGGACTGTCTGATGAAGGCTCACCAGGGCAAAGGTGACTGTTCCTCATGCTCAGACCAGACCCCAGTAGTGGTGGAGGCAAAGCCCAGGCATCAATGAAAGATGATGCTAGGCTCAGAAGCAGCAGAGTGTTGTGGCCTACAGGAGAGATTCACCTCAGCTTAGAATTTAAGTCTCAGGGCTGGAAAGGTGGCTCAGTGGTAGAGCGCATGCCTTGCATGCCAGAGGCCCTGGGTTCGATTCCTCAGCACCACATAAGCAAAAAGAAAAAAGCCGGAAGTGGCGCTGTGGCTCAAGTGGTAGAGCGCTAGCCTTGAGCTGAAGAGCTGAGGGACAGCGCCCAGGCCCAGAGTTCAGGTCCCATGACCGGACCCAAAAAAAAAAAAAAAAAAAAAAAAGAATTTAAGTCTCAGGCTCACTTGAGAGAACTATTGGTATAAAGTAACATTTAGTTTCTCAAAATGTTTACATGATGTTACAAAAATAATAAGTAGAGTTCTTGAAGTCTGTGGATAGAATTTTTAGTAGTTGAATGTTCATAACTTTGCTTAGGAAAGCCAGATATATATTGTTAACCTAGAGGACAAATCTATTTCCATATGCCAGATAAGAGCTATCTATAAAGTAATTTAGCAGGCTTTGGTGTTGCACATCTGTAATCCCAACAACCCAGAGGCTGAGAGGCAAGAGAATCACATGTTCAATGCCAGTCTGATGTTTTCTTTTGACACAGGGCCAAAAGAAAAGAAAAACAAGTTGAAACCCCTGTGTATAGCTACTTAATAAAAAATAGAGAAGGAAAAGAAAAATAGTTTTTACAAAAACTACGTGATTTTGATTCACTGAAGGTGCTAGGGGAAAAAATAGTTTCAATACTAAACTTCTGAGACATTTCTCTTAGGTAATGGACTGTCATTTTAGTTAACATTAGGGAATCAGACCTTAAGAGCAGGTGGATATCAGTATATCAGAGTGATTTAAAAAAATCTGTCTGCCAGCAGTATTTAGAATTCTAGTGTGTGATGCTACTGTAGAAGTACATTGTTTATAGTTTCAAAATAGTCTATGTGGTTTGATTTTGTTTTGTTTAAACAGTCCTGTGGCTTGAATTCAGGGCCTTAGGTGCTCAAGGTGAGCACTCTACTACCTGAGCCACAATTCCACTTCTGGCTTTTTTAGTGGTTAATTGGAAATAAGAGGTTCATAGACTTTCTTGACTGGGCTGGTTTCGAATCATGACTCTCAGATAAAAAAACTCCTGAGTAGCAGAGATTATAGGCATGAGTCACCAATGTTGGCTTTCTTTTGTGTGTCTTTTGTGCTCTGTTTGTAGTAAAGTTCAGGTACCCTTTTTTGTATGGTTTTTATCATCCACAGCAATAACTGAACGGATGTAGATGACCAGGGATGTTACTACTGAGCACTTCTGGTTATGGTTAATGTAGCCCTTCGCCATCTGTGTATATGGCATAGTGTTTTAAAATGATTTAAAAATTTAAAAATGCTTTTTCAGCATTTTTATTAGCTTATATTATGCAGAGGAGTATTTCATTGTAACCTTTCCACACATTTACAATATGTTCCACTCAATCTCATCCCTTTATCATTTGCTCTTCCCCTTTTTTTGAAACAATTGGAACAGATTTCCTTGTTCTATTTTGAAATCTTTTTCAAGCATTTTCATCCCCTTTCAAAAGGTATTTCAAAACTATTCATACTCTGTTTTCCTTTTTCCTTTCCCCCTTTCCATTCCTTTCTAAGTAGTTTTGTTATTTAGATTCATGTTTTGTGTTTATCTTTGTGTATAGTTATATAACTAGATATGTAACTATGTACATATCCATGAAAATGTGTATCTTGGGGCTGGGAAGGTGGCTCAGTGAGGCCCTGGGTTTGATTCCTCAGTACCACATAAGCAAAAAGAAAAAAGCCTGAAGTGGTGCTGTGGCTCAAGTGATAGAGAGCTAGCCTTGAACTGAAGAGCTGAGGGACAGCACCCAGGCCCTGAGTTCAGGCCCCACCACTGGACCCCAAAAAAAAAGAAAAGAAAAGAAAGAAAATGTGTATCTTTTAGGTCTAGCTTCCACATAGAAGTGAAAACATATACTTGTTTTTTGAGCTTGTCTTATCTTGCTCAGTTTGATGTTCTCCAATTACATCCATTTTTCTTTAAATTACATTATTTCATTTTTTGTTATGGTTGTGTAATATTCCATGGTATATATATATATGTCTGTATATATCATATCATATGTATGATATAATTTTCTTTCTACATTCTAGAGATATAAACTTTAATCATTCTCTTGTCTTCTTCCATTGTAGGACTTCTTGGTATACTGCCTGATGGTGACCCTACTCCAGAACACCAGGCTCTGCCAATCACAGTGTCAAAGCTGACATCAGAGGAGCAGCTAGAGAAGAAAACTGTCCATCTCACTCAGCAGCTGTCAGAGACAACTCATTAGTGCAGTGCAATGTAAATAGCATTTCTTTCTTTCTTTTTATTTTGCCAGTCCTAGCTCTTGAATTCAGGGCCTGGGCATTGTCCCTAAGCTTCTTTTTGCTCAAGGCTAACACTCTACCACTTGAGCCACAGCACCTCTTCCGGGTTTTTCTGTTTATGTGGTACTGAGGAATTGAACCCAGGGCTTCATGCATGTTAGGCAAAAACTCTGCCACTAGGCTATACTCACAGCCCCTTAATAGCATGTCTTTACTATACAGGATCAATGGGCTTAGGAAACCATTCACAATAGGCTCCATAGCAGAGTGATTAAGGGCTCATACCCTCCACCAGGTTTCAGACATGGGGTTTAGAGGTCTCCTTTGTCAGACCTCAAGTGTATTCCTATAGTCTCTTTGCCTCCATTTTTCTTTCTTTTTTTGGGGGGGGGGGGTCTGGTCATGGGGCCTGAACTCTGGGCCTGGGCGCTGTGCCTCAGCTCTTCAGCTCAAGGCTAATGCTCTACCACTTGAGCCACAGCACCACTTCCGGATTTTTTCTTTTTGCTTATGTGGTGCTGAGGAATCGAACCCAGGGCCTCAGGCATGCAAGGCAAGCGCTCTACCACTGAGCCACCTTCCCAGCCCCATCCCTCCATTTTTCTTATCTGCAAAATGGGGGGGATAATAACAAAACCTGTAACAAAGGGCTTTTGTAAGGAGTTACATACTTTCCACACTTTAAGATAATGCAATATGAAGTGATTAGGCCATGTATATAGTGAATTCTATGCCAATGTTAACTACTCACATTATCTGGTGGTTTTATAAGAACTGAATAAGATTATGCCATTAGAGAAGTTAGTTCTAGCCCTTGATGAGCAATATACACATGGATTTATGTTTATAATTCAGTCAAAAACTAGGTAATACCAGAAGCTTATGGTTTAAAAATTAAACACAGGATGGGAAGGGATGGGAAGGGGAAACAAAGGAGGAGGCTACAATGCTTGATAAGAAATGTACTCATTATCTTGCCCATGTAATTGTACACCTCTGTACAGTATTTTCACAATAAATAAATAAAATAAAATAAATAAAAATTAAACATCATAGTTCATATATGAGTACAAGCTTAACCTGTAGTAGTAACTTTTAAAGATTGCTTTTGTTTTTGTTTTTTTCAGTTGTGGGGCCTGATCTCTGGACCTGGGCGCTGTCTCTCTGCTCTTCAGCACAAGGCTAGTGTTCTACCACTTGAGCCACAGCACCATTTCAGGCTTTTTCTGCTTATTTGGTGCTGAAGAATTGAACTCAGGGCCTAATGCATGTGAGGCAAGCACTCTACCACTGAGCCACCTTTCCAGCCCCTTAAAGATTGTTTTATAGATATAAAATAAAAATTAACAGAAAAAGAGAAACCTTTTTTTTTTGCTAGAAGAACATCAGATTGCTTCTGTGATATGATGCTGTTTCCAAAGCTTGAAGCCATGCTATTCATGTCTCTGCCTTTGCTGCAGGAGCCATGATGCTCCATCCCCTGCTTTATCAGGGCCCTAGTGCAAGGATTCTTCAGGTACTAGTGATAGCTCACAGGGATCCCATTGTTGTATAGAAGAAGACAAGTAAAAATCCAGGCAGAAGTGTGAAAATTAACTTCATGCCAACATGGAGCCAGCAAAAGACAGCATGTAATCTTCCAGCCTTTCTCTAAGCTATCATACTGGAGGGCCACACGCCCCTGCACCAGAAAGCCCTTTAACTTCCCTTATGATGGGGAAGAGAATGTATTTAGGAGAAACAGGTGAAGTCAACATCCCTGAAATATGCCTCTGGAAACATGTATATCTCTAACTGTCAGTTTATTTATCTATATCAATTCATTTATTTATATCAGAATAGGCTCAGTGATTCTATTTTTATTCAGTGAATTAAATCTCCTCTTTTTTTTTTCCATCGGTCGTGGGGCTTGAACTCTGGGCTTGGGTGCCGTCTGTGTGCTCTTCAGCTCAAGGCAAGCACTCTACCAGTTGAGCCACAATGCCACTTCCCTCTCTTTTTCTTATTTATCTTTATGCATGCTCAAAGTCCCCTATGTTTGGCTAGTAACAACTCCTTCTAACTGGCTTTTGTATCCCTTTGATATGTCACCATTATATGAACACTTCCTTGATTTCTGTTGTAGCAAGATATTTCAGGTTTGTCTTAGGCTTTCCCTGCCTGGGGATTAAAATGAGGTGTTTAGGGGGTGGAGGTGTCTTTTTTTCTTGTCTTTTCTTTTTGTTATATTTGAGTTCTTTTTTTTAAGGGAGGTCCCTGGACATTATTGTTCTTCTTGAGCTAGCCCCCCCTTTTTTTAAATCCTTTCCACTAGCAGCTAGACATACCCAGAATGTCCTACCTTAAAATCTTTTAGCAAAGCCATACTTTCCCTTACTGTTTCCACAACAGAACCTAAGGTTTACCACTGTAATAGTCCTAAGAATCATACTGCTTTGAGATCCTAAGAACAAATCTCTTGTGTTTGTTGTTTGATTTTGAGGCAGGTTCTTGCTGTGTAGTCCAGGCTGGCCTTGAACTCAAGATTTGCCTTAGCCTTCCAAATATTGGGATTATAGGCATGCACAAGACTTGGCAGCCACTTTTTTTTTAACTCTGACATGCTTCTAGCCAATCTTAGAGCCTGTTAAGAATATCCACTCTGAGGGGCTGGGAAGGTGGCTCAGTGGTAGAGCGCTTGCCTTGCATGTCTGAGGCCCTGGGTTCGATTCCTCAGCACCACATAAGCAAAAAGAAAAAAAAGCCTGAAATGGTGCTGTGGCTCAAGTGGTAGAGCTCTAGCTGTGAGCTGGAGAACTGAGGGACAGCGCTCAGGCCCAGAGTTCAGGCCCCATGACCAGACCCAATAATAATAATAAAGAATATCTACTCTGAGCTGGGCTCCGGTGGCTCACGCCTATATTCCTAGCTACTCAGGAGGCTGATATCTGAGGATCATGGTTCAAAACTAGCCCAGGCAGGAAAAGTCTATGAGACACATCTATACTGAAAAACATATGGAGTGAAATTCAAAAGACACAGAGTGGAGCTTGCTTTCAGTTAAGATGGTAGCTCAGCAGACAGCAGACAGTGGTCAGGTGGGAGCAGGCACCATATGATTATATATATATATGTATGGTAGAAAGTGCTAGATCTCCTGTGCCTCTCAACCCAAGGTTGTTTTTTTGACCTGTTCCCCAAATGGCCTCACAGGTACCTTGGTCCAGACATATTGTAGAGCTCAATGTCAGCCCAGCTGCACAAGTACATGGAAATAATCTCTCCAGAGAAAATTCCATGGAGCCAGGAACATTGGCTCATTAGAGAATCCCAATGATTCCCAATGGTCAGCATGAGCCAGCTCTTCATGATGAGAAGACATAAACCCAAAATAAACTCCTGCTGTCTAAGTCCTAGTATAGGTGCGAAAACAGAAAAGTACCCTTGAACTCTGAATAATGAATGATCTTATAACAAATGAAATGGATATTATTCCTAAGACTCGTCACAAAACTAATTCTTTATATGGATCAACTCTTTTGGATAAGATAATGCTCTTCATTCTCATTGGAGAAATAAACCTTTCTCAAGAATCACAGAATTATTTAGAAAAAGGGAGGGGAAGAACCCACAAAATATATTATTAGATATATCTCAGATCATGTTCATCAGCTTTCCTTGTTATTTGTTTTGTCAGTCATGGAGCTTGAACTCAGGGCCTGGGATCTTTTGCCTAAGGCTAGTCCTCTACCACTTTTTTTTTTTGTCAGTTGTGGGGCTTTAACTCTAGGCCTGGGCGCTGGCCCTCAGCTCTGCAGCTTAAGGTTAGCACTCTACCAATTGAGCCACAGGGCCACTTTCCGTTTTCTGAGTGGTTTATTGGAGATGAGTCTCACAGACTTTCCTGTCTAGGATGGCTTTGAACCATAGTCCTCAGATCTCAGCCTCTTGAGTAGCTAGTATTACAGGTATGAACTACTGGCACCTGGCTTGCTCTACCACTTTGAACCATAGCTCCAATTCTGGTTTTCTAGTGGTTCATTGGAGATAAGAGTCTCATGGACTTTCCTGCCTGAGATGGCTTTGAACCATGATCCTCAAATCTCAGCCTACTGGGTAGCTAGGATTACAGGCATGAGCCACTGGTACCTGGCTCACTTTTCTTTTACTATAGCAAAGTATGTGAAATAATTGACTTACAGAGGGGAAAGGTTCACTTTTACTCACAGATCTGAAGGGTTCCATCCCTAAATGATTGGTTTCATTGCATTGCGCCTGTGGTGCCATGGTACATGATGACAGGAACATGTGGTAGATTGAGCCCATTCACCGCACAGCCAGATATGAGAGATGGATGGCACTTGTGTCTAGCAATCCCCATTGAGGCCATGCCCCAATGACTGGGAGGCCTCTCAATAACCCCGCACTTCTGAAAGTTTTCACCAAGCTGATTTGACACATGGGCCTTTATGGAACACTCCAGATCCACAGCAAAGTATAGAAAGTGGAGGCATTCATTTGAGCAAGAGTGGATTTGCCACACAACTTCCCAGACTTTGAGATGGTTTATAGTTTACATTTCTGTGTTCCATTATTCTCACTGTTCCACTAATGTGTAAACCCTGTCTAGACAAGGATAACATTTGTTTTGAAGACACTCTTATGTCTAAAGCCTTGCAGAAGAGCTGGCACATAAAAACTGGTGATGTACACGTCATTGTCAATTAACCAAGGCAACTGGGAACATCCATCCACCATATTTGCATGGTAATATGATTCTGCAACAGAAAAAGTCACTATCCAGTAAAGGAACTACTAATCCTGGGAGAAGAGTGAACCCTGAAGGGCTGACACCACATTTTTTAAAATTCAGAGACAAAGTTGTGTTGGGGACGAATAAAGCCATTAGTCACATGCTTTGTCTTCTGGGAGAGAAGGACCACATATGTATTCCTTTATTCTTTCTACTCTTCCACACATGGGAAAGAAATTGATATGAGGTAGGCCTGAAGCTTTCAAGTAGGTTTCCTTAGTAAGTGCTGTTAAGGGATGTTCAAAGAAATAAGACAACACATGGCCAAAGAGGTAGAGGAAGGAAAAAATGGATAGACAGTGTCTTTGCCTCTGAGTACTTGGTCCACTAGCAAAATTGTGGAGAAGACACTTTCCAAAAAAAAATCCCTACAGACAATTCTGGCTCAATTAAGCCTGATTATTTTGTCCTTAGGATCTGAAGTGAGCTATGAAATTGGGAGAAATTGACTTTTTTTCCTCCCCTCTCCCGGCCCAAGAAATTAACTCCTCATCAGATTGACAAAGAGATAATGCACTGGGTGATCAACGTTATAAATGTGTGCCCCTCTGTAATTACCCTTGTTGATTAGCCTGAGTTGCCTGAGGACATAAGACAATGATATGTCAAATCTTTACCTACTAGAGTATCTGTTAAACCCTTTGTTTCATGGAAAGACATTGACCATGTAAATGGATAATAATTATAATTATTATCCATGTAAATGGATAATATTTACATGGATAATAATTATAATTATTGTGATCATGATAGCAAGAATCATTAGCACACCTAAAATAACACTGAGCATCGTATAGGCCAGCAGAATAGCATCCCCTGAAACCAGCATTGCATTGTTTATCTTCTAATTAAAAAACAGAGAAAAGCTGTTTACTCTATCTCCATATTGGACACCCATGTAGCAAAAAAGAAGTAAATGGAGATCTGAACCTATCTCCACACCTTAGACACAAAAAAGGACTCAACATGTACCACAGAACTGCAAACTGTGGGGTAGGACTATGGTGATTTTCTGTTACAGAGGAGAAGAGTTCATCCCCAGCCCTGAGCTCATTTCCAGGACTCCAGATGTTTTTCTGGGATCCACAAACCTTTGTGGCCACACCCTGGACAAAATGGCAAGACACTAGATGGCAAACCAAAACCTGTGTTTTTCATTCAGCTTTCTCTCACTTGGACAAACTACTTTACATAATCAATGTAGAAAATGAAAGGTTTCTTTTGCTCATGGCTGAAGGAGTCTCAATCTGTGGTTCCTTAGCTTTGATATCTCTAGGTTGTTCAAAAGCAGAGCATCATGGCAGAAGTGTGGTAGGAGAACTGTTTATCTCATGGCAGCCAGGAAGGGGAGATCCTGAATAGCTATAATAACAGTAGTAAGCCACCATTACCTGGCTGGTTGAGGGCATTTTTGCCCATTTTGATTCTTATGATGCCTTTGGGAATAAAAACCAGCTCAATATATCCACAAACATGTCAATATATCCACAAACATGTCCAAATGTCCCCTGAGCAGGAGGCTGAATAGAAAAACATGTTCTCACAGCTAAGCAGAAAAATCTTGAGACCCAGGCTAACAACAACAACAAAAAGGTCCAAAGTTACAATATAAGGAAGTCAGATAGTTCATAAAAACTGTGATAAAAAGATTTCCTCCTCTAGCTGATAAGAGAGGTAGAAAGGCTAGGAACCTTACTACCGAAAATAAATACATCTTCTTAAGTATGCACAGAATGTTAGCTTGGAAAGATTGCTAGTGATTATCCAGCTCAATTCTATCACCTTAGAGACCAGAAACAAACAGAAGCCTGTGTCGTTCAAATGTGTGCTTGGAGATTTGAATCCTTTCTGTTCAGTCAGAAAGCCGACTGGGAGAAGCATGGGAAACCTCTGCGTAATCTGTGTGTGCACTTTGTCAACCAGAAAGTGAAGAGGAATGATGGTGGAACAAACAGCCATTAGACAGAGAAGGTCGCTGGGAGCTTAAGAGGGTTGGAAGAGACAGATTTGGGAAGGAAAGATGGCTAGGAGAAGACTAAAAGAAGTTGGAAGAAAAGAAAGATAAATTGCATGCATCCCTCTGTGCGAAGGTGTTCCTGTGTGAGAAAAGTCTCTGGAGAATGAGAGAAGCACCTTGGCCACATGCTAAACTCCAACCGTTTTTTAAAAGTCTGGTGGCTCACTTCTATAACCCCAACTCCTCAGGAGGCAGAGATGAGAGAATCATGGTTCAAAGGCCAGTTTGAACAACAAAAAAAGATGTATCAAGACCTCCAGCTCAATAAGTAATCCAAGGCAAAGTGGATCACTTCGAGTTTCATACCAGCTTTCTAAGGTGGAGAGGCCTGAAGCAAAGAGCCTCAGTAATATAATGTTTATATTCTCCCTTGTATGCCAAGGGACATTCCAAATCATGTCTTCCTCATCTAGATTCTGCTTATCCAGATTTTTTTAAAAGGTTATTGTTATTATAAAGGTACAAATGGTTTACAGCGGCTGAGGTAAGTGGATGGAGAGTTTGAGACCAGCCTGGGCCACACAGATAAGACAAGAAGCTGGGTGCTGATGGCTTATGCCTATAATTCTAACTACTCAGAAGGCTGAGATCTGAGGATCGCAGTTCAAAGCCAGCCTGGCCAGGAAAGTCCACGAGACTCTTATCTCCAACAAACCACCAGAAAACAGGAAGCAGCACTCTAGCTCAAAGTGGTAGAGCATACCACTTGAGGAAAAAATGCTCAGGAACAGTGCCAAGGCCCTGAGTTTAAGCCCCACAACTGACACAGGAAGCAACAACAACAACAAAAACAAAAAAACAACAACACAACAGTGGAACTACTAGGAACTAGGTTGAAAATGAACTATGTAACTTGTGTGGGGGAAGGAAGGGAAAACCTGGGAGAGAGTAAGGGTAGGGGTGACAATGTCCTAAAAGAATTGTACTCTTTCCCTATGTTATGTAACTGGAACACTTCGGTACAATCACCTTTGTTTGTTTTTGGTTTTGGGGTTTTTTTTTTTTGTCAGTCATGGGGACTGAATTCTGGGCCTGGTGCTGTCCTTCAGCTTATGAGCTCAAGGTTAGCACCCTACCACTTGAGCCACAGCACCACTTCTGGAATTTTCTGCTTATGTGTTGCTGAGGAATCCAACCCAGGGCTTCATGCACACGAGGCAAGCACTCTACCACTGAGCCACTTTCCCTGCCAGGTACAATAATCTTTATAATAACAATAAAAAACTTGTTTAAGTACAGCTGAATAGAAGATCAAATCCCATGAGACTGAGAAACTCAGACCTTCTGGAGATGTTCAACTGCTCCAAACATACTACACAAATCATGAGCCTTCAGTGGTTGGTCATGTGTGTGCTGATGCTGAACATCTAAGCAGTGTCGGTGCTCTCTCCATCTCCCTCCCTCCTCCTTCCTCTCTCTCTCACCCCCTCTCTGAAGATGAAACCTTTAGCCTGAAAGCACAGAAGGGAATCAGGACTAAAATTAGTGATTGTCCATCATTCAGGACTCACCGTGGGCAGGCAGCTGGAGGCCCAGACTCCAGGAAGTCCAGGGCCTGTGATGTGCTTTGGCAAATGAAAGACTGCTTCAAATAACTCAGCAAACACAGCATACTTCATTTCCTCTCTGGTAGTCACAAAGTTGGGTTTGTAATGGGGCGGGGGGAGTGTCAGTCCTAGGGTTGAACTTAGGGCCTGGATTTAGGGCCTGGGTGCTGTTCCTGAGCTTTTTTGTTCAAGGCTGGCACTCTACTACTTGAGCCCCAGCTCCACTTCTGGCTTTTGGGTGGTTCATTGGAATATAAGAGTCTCATGGACTTTCCTGTCCACTAAGAAGACTGAGATATGAGAATTGATGTTTGAAGCCTAGCCTGGGCAGAAAAAAAAATCTGTGAGACTGCTATCTCCAATTAACTACCAAAAGACAGAAGTGGAGCTGTGGTTCAAGTGGTAGAGCCCTAGCCTTGAGCAAAAGCAACTCAGGGATAACATCCAGGCTCTGAGTTCAAGACCCAGGACTGGCACAATTTAAAAAAAGACAAAAACTAAAATTGAACTATGTAACTTGAGAGTAGAGATGGGTAGATAAGAAGAACTTGGGAGAACCATGGAATAATGAACAATGGAAGGAGTGACTGATGAAGATGCATTACACTCATAACCTGACATATGGAATTATAACAAGCTCTATTTTTTAAAATATCACTTACAAGCATTCAAAAATCAGTTATTAGCTCAAAAATGTACAAAGAGTAGGGGTATGCAGACAATTATATAATTCTGATTAAGTAAATCAACAAATATGTGCACAAAGAGATAGCTCATCCTACTCATAGTAACTATTCAACAAAAAGACACTATCCTTTCCAAAAATGATACACAAATTCAATATAATCCCTATTAAAACCTCAATAAGGACTTTATAGACACAGACAAGCTTCTGCTAAAGTTCACAAGGAAAGGTACAATCTCTAAACAAAGAAAAAGTTGAAAAAATTAGTCTATCTGATTTTAAGATTTATTTTATGTTATATCATTACAGTGTGGTTATGGTGAATATCTAAACAAACAGATCAATGCAACTGGATGGAAAATCCAGAAATAGACTCACACAAATATACACAATTGATTTTTTATAAAAATGCAGAAGCAATTCAGTGGAGAAAGGACAATCTCTTCAAACAGTGCTGGAATAATTGAACATCAATAAGCAAAAGAAATAAGTAAACCTCAAGCTAAATTTTCTATCTTCTGCAAAATTAACTTGAAATGGACCAAAGACCTTTTTAACAAATGTAAAATGATAGCAGACTTGGAAAACAACAAGAATGAAAAGGAGAAACTTCTTAGCAGGTAGGTCCAGACAATGACTTGACTTCCTTAAAATCCTGACTGGTAAAAGGAAAAGTTGGGCCAGGAACCCATGGCTCAAGCCTGTAATCCTAGCTACTCAGGAGGCTGAGATATGAAGATCATGGCTCAAAGCCAGCCCAAGCAGGAAAATCTGTGAGACTCTGATCTCCAATAAACCACCAGACAACCAGAAGTGGCACTGGGGCTCAAGTGGTAGAGCACTCGCCTTGAGCTGAAAAGCTGAGGGACAGTGCCCAGGCCCAGAGTTCAAGCCCCATAACCAACACACACACACAAAAAAGGAAAAGTTGGTACTCTGGTTCTCATCAAATTTGCAGGTGTGTAAACTAAAGACCAGAGAAGGTGTGTGAGTGTTTCTTAGTTTTATAAGCAAAAAGCCACAGAATAGCACTAAAGGTTTATTTTTCTCCACGTGGAAACACGAAACACTGGACAATATACTAAGGGGCATCCAATTTTATGTCCGGCTCAGTGAAAAGCAGCTGTAGCACCAGAGGTTAAAATTTTTCACAAAGAAAACAAAACTTGCAAATATTCTGTTTTGATTCTAGATGATTCAACAAGGAGTTTGGATTCAAATTAATTTTAATTAAACCACTACCATGTGCCGCCATCATGCTAAATGACTTTTATAAATTTCCTTGTTTATCTTCATTGTAATTATGGGATATTAAGATATTGAATCCTGATTTTGTTAAGGAAAGAAAGAAAAAGAAAGAAGGAAGGAAGGAAGGAAGGAAGGAAGGAAGGAAGGAAGGAAGGAAGGAAGGAAGGAAGGAATCCAAGGACTATGATGATACATAGCATGACCAGTATATAAATTCAAACTTATCTGCTCTGACATATAATGCTTTCCAGATCACTACATGTCATGCTTTATAAAGTTATCCACCCATTACCTTTTCTAAGTCTTACAGAGCTATGTTCAGAAAAAAAAAATGTTGGGCCTAGAATTGTAAGAATGTTTGCTTTAAAAAAAAAAACAAAACACTAGCTAGGCACCAGTGGCTCATGCCTACTCCTAGCTACTCAGGAGGCTGAGATCTGAGAATCGCAGTTCAAAACCAACTGGGGCAGGAAAAGCCCATATAATAGCTGGGTGCCCAGGGCTCATATCTGTTAATATCTGCTCTCGTAGCTACTTAGGAGGCTGAGATCTGAGGATTGCAGTTCAAAGCCAGCTCGAGCAGGAACATTAATGTTTCCTCTCTCCAATGAACCACCAAAAAGCCAGAAGTGGAAGTATGGCATAAATGTTGGTAGCACCAACCTTGATAGGGAAAAGCTAAGCAGAAATGTAGAGGGTTTGAGTTTAAGCCCCAGTACTGGTGTGCACATTCAAGCACGTGCACGCACACACTCACACACCACACACAAATTATGTATGATATGTCTTTCTGGTTATTTATAGAAAGAAAAAATGTTTTGTAAATAATAGTAACAGTAATAATAATAAATTCAAAATCAATATTGAAATCATTTCTATAGCAGAACATCTAACTCCATCCACAAACTAAAGCTTCTAGAAGTGAAGGTAAGGACTTAACACACTAGTTCACCCAGAACCTAACATTGAAGGCTAGGTACTTCCATCAGAGACAAGACTCAAGTAGTATAACACTAGCCTTGAGCAAAAAAGATCAGGGACAATGCCAAGGCCCTGAGTTCAAGCCACAGAAAAAGCCAAAGGAAGCTGGGCGCCAGTGGCTCATACCTGTAATCTGAGCTATTCAGGAGGCTGAGATCTGAGGATCCTGGTTCAAAGCCCAGGCAGGAAAGTCTGTGAGACTCTTATGTCCAATGAAACACCAGAAGACCAGAAGTGGAACTGTGGCTCAAAGTGATAGAGCAATTGCCTTGAGTGAAACAGCTCAGGGACAGGGCGCAGGCCTCAAATTCAAGCCCCACAACTAACAAATATTTAAAGATGATCCCCACTCCCCAACCAGACTTTTGAATTTACAGTTAGGAAAAACTAGATTCCAGAGAATAAATGGGATGGATGGTTAAGAAGTAAGAATTACAGATAGGGCCTGAAACTTATAAACCGAAACTTCCAGTTTAGTGTCATTCTCAGAAGAGCCCAAAACAAGGAAGCAATATGGATCTACACTGTATGACATTTTAAAACAATGTTTTTTGTGCCACTATTTTGTGCTTGAACTCGAGGCTTGGACACTGTCCCTTGGCTTTTTCTTTCTAGAGATAACATTCTACTACTTGAGTCACAGCTCTACCTCTGACTGTTTGGTGGTTAATTGGGAGATAAGAATATCATTGACTTTCCTGCCCAGGCTGGCTTCAAACTGTGATCCTCCAGATCTCAGACTCCTGACTAGATGAGATTAGAGGTTTGAGCCACCATTTCCACTTAATCATTTTTTTTTTTTGAGGTGAACAAAAGTTACTCTACTCTATATAATCACCACATGGATGAAGTCCTGAATAATGCCAGGGCTAGATTAGACCTTCCTTCCTCTAAAAAGAAAAGAAAAAGCCAGGCTCTGGTGGACTCATGCCTGTAATCCTAGCTACACAGCAGGTGAGATCTGAGGATGGTGTTTGAAGCCAGCCTTTGCAGGAAAGTCCATGAGACTCATCTCCAATTAATCACTAGAAGACTGGAAGTGGTGCTATGGCTCTAAGTGTAGAGCATTGGCTTTGAGAAAAAGAGCTCAGGGACAGCACCTAGGTCCTGAGTTCAAGCCCCACAACCGACAAGCAAGGAAGTAAGGATGGAAGGCAGACAGGCAGGCAGGCAGGCAGGCAGGCAGGCAGGCAGGAAGGAAGGCAGGAAAGCAGGAAGGCAGGAAGGAAGGAAGGAAGGAAGGAAGGAAGGAAGGAAGGAAGGAAGGAAGGAAGGAAGGAAGGAAGGAAGGAAGGAAGGAAGGAAGGAAGGAAGGAAGGAAGAAAAGAAGGGAGAGAGGGAGGGAAGGAGGGAGGGAGGGAGAGAAGGAGGGAGGGAAAGAAATCTCAGGTTGGTTTATGTTCTAAAATTACTAGCAATGTGGAAGAAGTTTAGGTTGTATAAATAAGATGTGACATGTGGGCTTAGCTCCTCACACTAATTTTGTGAGTAATTCTGTGTCAGTCTAAAATCTTTTGAACTCACTTCAGGCACACCTTCTCCTATCTCCCATGCATACAACACAAGGCTGTGTCCAAATAGCAGATTTTAAATGAACAGTCACTTTGCTATCAAGTGATTGTAAATGAGGAAAAACAGAACTTAAGATAATTCTCCCCTGTCATTCTATCTCGTCATTGGATGATTCTATTGGGGCTTAAAACAACAAAGGACAAAAATATCAACTGTACTATTTGTGCCCAGCAACTGGACAGTTTAATTTAGATGTCAAGTATTATGGTGCTTGTATACCTTTTGTTGTTGTTGATGGTCATAGGGCTAGAACTCTGGGCTTGGGCACTCTCCCTGTGCTCTTCAGCTCAAGGTGAGTGCTCTATTGCTTGAGCCTTAGCACCACTTCCGCTTTTCTAGTGGTTTATTGGAGGTAAGAGTCTCATGGACTTTCCTGCTTGGGCTGGCTTTGAACCATGATCCTCAAATCTCAGCCTCCTGAGTAGCTAGGATTGTAGGCATGAGCCACCGGTGCCCGGCCTGCTTGTATATCTTCCAAAATAAATATTGACCCAGATACCAGTGGTTTATGCCTGTAATCCTAGCTACTCAGGTGGCTGAAATTTGAGAATCACAGTTCAAAGCCAGCCCAGGCAGGAAAGCCTTATCTCCAATAAACTGCCAGAAGAGTCTGGAAGTGGAGCTGTGGCTCAAGTGGTAGAGTACTAGCTTTGAGCACAAAAGCTCAGGGACAGTGCCTAGACACTGTGTTCAAGCCCAGGACTGGCACAAAAAAATTAAAAATTACAAAATGCTCTTAATAAAAATCAGCACATATATATATATATATTCAGGTATATGTGAATACATATATATATCATATATATGTGGGTTTACATATATAAGTATATATACAGATGAGAAGATCTAAGACACTTTTAAATCCAATCTTTAGAATGGATTAAATCATAACTCTTGGTGGTATTGGTAGGGAATGTGGAAGTGGTTTTTTTCTTTGTTGGGAAACTATTAATAGAGAATTGAGAAAATGCTGATTTATTCCTCATGTGAATGGCTCATATATTTCACCCTAGCTACAAAGAAAAATACATGAGATTAGTATCTCCAATGAAGTGGAGGTATTAAGAGTGTCAGCCTTGAGCAGAAAAACTGAGACAATGCCCAGGCCTTGAGTTCAAACCCCATCAGTCTAGCATAGATAGATAGATAGATAGATAGATAGATAGATAGAGATCTATACATATATACATACATACATACATACATTGATTGATGGATGAATGGACTGGTGGATGGATGGATGGATGAATGGATGGATGGATGGATGGATGGTTGGATGGATGGATGGTTGGATGGATGGATGGGTGGGTAGATGAATGGATGGACAGACAGGTAGGCAAACAGATATATTTGTACACATATACAAAATACATATATAATATATACTGTATCTATATATCATTATTTTAAATGTCGTGCAAGACAATGTGTATCCTTGTTCTGCATTACCTGCCTCTTATAAGAGCTACACTGTGCTGGATTACAGGCATGAGACACCAGCAACATACTTCCTGAGCTCTCACAAGGCAGATTATTATGCTGTGTCTCTCCATCACAGATGAGAAACTGAAGTGGGGCAGCTGAGACACATGCTCACTGTCACGCATGTGGCAAAATGGAAGCAGGGGACTTGAACAAGGTTGATCGACTCAAGGTCAGACAGTAAACTCCCTTGCCTCATAGTGAGGAACGAGCTATCCTGAGCCCCATTCATAACCTGAAGCTCAGCGCTAAGGCATGGCTCTGAGCATTCCTTACCTCACTAAAGCTTCCAGCCAAACCTGAAAATAGGCAGGTAGCAGAAGGGAAATGTAAATAGAGCTGTGATTCAAGTGGTAGAGCATTAGACTTGAGCTAAAAGTCTGAGGGACAGCACTGAAGCCCTGAGTTCAAGACCCAGTACAGGCACAAAAGAAAAGAGTAGAGAGGAGGAGAAGGGAGGGGAGGAGAGGGAAGGGAAGAGAAGAAGAGGGGAGAGGAAAGGAAACTTCTCCAAACCTCACCTGGAACCAGTGACTGTTGCTCCTCAAAGTTAAGAGGTGAGTTGCTGAATGATAAGAGTGCCTGCCTTGAATGCAAGAGACCCTGGTTTGGTCCCCAGTAATAGAAGAGAGGAGGGATTACGAAAGATCAAAGACTCAAAGAATGTGGAAGAACTATTTTGGGGACACATCATATCTCACATGAAGATTTGCTACACTAAAGCATAGTAGTCAAGACAGTGTGATGTTAAAACTGAAGAAACAGAATAAGGACACAGTGTAGAGAACTGAGAAAAAAGCCTAAGTAGAATCCTGAGATATGATACTAGATTACTGAATAAACAACCACTGGGGCTAGCAAGCTATCTATATGAATAAGATACAAAAAAGACCTTGACTTAAAGGCTTTGCAAACAATTCTTATAAACAAAGAGGCAAAGGTAGAAAGCAACACTTGGAAGCTTAAGAATAGTGTATTTTAAAAATGGCAAGTTCCCCAAGGAAATAAATATATATGTAAGAAAATACCAATAAATATATTTATATTAAACCAACAACTTTTGTTCAGTAAGTGACATCAAGAAAATATATAAACGTGTTCTTAAGGTTGAAGACATTTAAATAGTACGTATTCAAAAAGGAGTATTTTAGTTAAGAAGATGATTGATAGGATACATGAGATTGAATAAAATATCTGAGCATGCAATTCACAAAAAAGGCAGATGTGATAGGGCAAGAAATATGAAAAATATTCAATCAGGAACAATAAAGAGATACCACATTTGTCAGACTAGGGCAAAGTTAAAATTATACTGGACAATACCAAATGACTGGAGAAGGGCTGTATAAGAATATATGTGGACACGGATGCAAACTGTATCCATAGCCAACTGCATATGGAAGAGTGAAAGTTATCAACACCACTAGCTCAAGTTCATGAAGAAAATTTCATATATAATATAAAGCAGTATATCACATATTTAATATGCATTGTCATCATTATTTCTGATGATTTTTAATACATTAGAAAATTTTGCAAGGAAGTAAAAGGTGTAAGAAACCTTAAGGACCTTCATTTGTGAAATAACTTCAAGTTCACCACCACTTACTACTTCCTAATATTTTCTCTTTTTGTCTGAGGAAAGTAACCCAGGTTGACTTCAAGCTTACAATCTTCCTACCTCAGCCTCAAGTGTTGGGATTGTCAGCATGACCTGCCTCTTTGTTTGCGTTTGAGCCCTGAAGTCACTGAAGTGAAAAAAAAAACAACCCTCCCAACAAGTCCTCACCACTGAGCCTGAGCAAGGCAGGGTGTATCCCATGAAATCAGTGCATCTGGGAAGGCACGGGCACCTAGGCAGACATGAACCAGGAAACTGAAGGTCAAAAATGGGGGTAAATTGGGTAGCACTGGCCACTGGGCCAACACAAATCAAGAAGACAGAGTTCCTCCAGATGAACAAGAGGAGGCCCTCAGGCACAAACTCACTATAGCAGATGAAGGACTAGTTAGGGAGGATGGCAGCATCCCCAGCTCCAGGACAATAATCCTGTGCTACACATGCATTAGAAGGATATGGACATGGGGCAGTCTCCAAGCCCTGGGATTCCTTCTCCTGAGTCCAATATAGCCCATGACCAGTACTATCTGGCACCCATAAGTGCCCTCTTGTGAATATGGGTATACAAACACAAAACCCCTGTCCTGAACTGGTACCTGGTCAAATTTAGACAAGGAAGCAGGGAGGTTCTAAAATGGAGAAAAACAGTCCATTGGCACTATAGCAGATGACGCACTGGCTGGGAGTCGTGGAAGCATGCCCAGCTTTGGGCCTATAGCCCCAGGCAACACAAGACACTGTCTGGAAGGAAGACCTGAAAGACTCTGTCTCTGACCTTCCTTCTCTTGTGGTTGTGCAATACAACATGAAAAGATGAAACTGTGTCCCTCAAACTTGTGCACACAAGTGCAAGCAAAACCACATACCCACACAACCCACCAAGCAATCGGTTCCCAAGAAGGGGCAAGCAGATGCACTTACCTTGAAACTTGGTCATCTCAGATGGCATTGGCACATGGGCCTACCAAAGGCCCAGAATAGCAAGATGATAGACCATGGGGTGAAGAACAGGCCACTGAGCATGACCTTCCTGTGAGAGGAGAAGAACTGAATGGGGAGAGTTGCAGCATCCTCAACTCTGCGTTCATAATTCCAGTATACATGCCACAGTTGAAAATGGTGGTAGACACACTACAATCTTCATCGTGCCATATCTTGTGACTTCTAAAGCCCTCCTTTAGTCTAATATGGCACCATATCCATGCATTTCTGTGTATACATGCGCACATCAGTTCAGCCAAAATTTGGTTCCCATGGAGTAGTGGGAAGGGGCAAATATTACTTTAAAATAGTGGTATCTTGAATGACACCAGCCTCTGGGCCCAGAGACCAGAAAGACAGAGTTCCTGGAGGTGAATGAAGGAGGCCCTCAGGCATGAGTTCACTGTAGCAGGTAAAGGACTAGTTAGGGAGAGTGGTAGCATACCCAGCTCCAGGCCAACAATCCTGGGTTACACAGGCATTACCCAAGTGTGGATGTGGGGCAGTCTCCAAGCCCTGGCCTTCCTTCTCCTGTTCCAATATAGCCTGTTAACCAGGTCTATCTGGCACCACCTACTTAACCTCCCTATGAACATGTGCACACACAGGCACAGCTAGGCTATTTGGAACCACACAGGTGCCTTCATGGGAATTTGTGTATATACAAATCTTGCCTTGCAAGTCAGTTCTTACAGGGCCAGGCAGGAGGGGAACAGCTTCCCTTGAATTGGTGGCATCTTGAATGGTACCTGCACCAGACTATCACAGATCTCAAAGGTGGAAGTTTTACAAGATGAAGAAAAACAGGATACCAGGCATGACCTCCCTGTGGAAGGTGAAGCACTGCATGGGGCAGGCAACAGTATCCTCAGCTCAGGGCCCATAATCCCAGTATACAGGCCATAGTTGGGAAGGGTGATGAATATACTCCAAGCTCCAACATGCCATCTCTTGTGCCCTCTAGAGCCCACCTCTAGTCCAACTGGTACCACATAGGTGCAATCATATATACACATGCCTGCAACACCACATCCATGAATGGGTTCCCACAGGATGGCTGAAGGGGGTGAAAATGGGTGTATGTCAGATGACACCAGCCCCTGGCATGACACAAATCATGAATAAAGAGTTCCTTTAAGAGAAGAAGAATAGGTCCTGGACATGAAGTCACTGTAGCAGGTGAAGGACAAGTTAGGAAAGTGGCAACATCCCCAGCTCCAGGCACATAACCCCAGGCTACATGGGCATTAGAGAGGTATAGACACAAGGCAGTCTCCATGCCCTGGTATTCCTTTTCCTGGCCCAATATTCCCACAACCAGGCCTATCCAGCATCATGTATGTGACCTCCTGTGAAAGTGTGTACTGGCACATGGGCCTACCAACAAGAAAAGTAGTCCAAAAGGTGAAGACCAGGACACCTGGCATGACCTCCCTGTAGCAGAAGCAGCACTATTTAGAAAGGGCAGCAACACCCCAAGTTCCAGGCCTATAACCAGGGCTCCACAGGGCTGTGAAGGATGTTTTACAGTCTCCAACCCTAGCATTTCTTCTCTTGGGTCCAATAAAACACATCATCAATCTAATTTAGAAACACATAAGTGTTTTCATAGGAACATGTGTATACACATGCAAAATCCCTGACCTACAATTCAGTTTCCACAGGGCAATGGAGGAAAGGGAACCATTTATCTTTAAGTGGAAGCTTCCCAGGGCTACACTGGTATTAGCCAGCTAAGCTGTGGCCTCCCTTCTTCTGGGTTCAATATAGTGCACAACCAGGCTACTCTGGCACCACATTTGTACCCTTCTGTGAGTGTGTGTACACACATGCACACCCATCTCACAACTGGGTTCCCACAGTTCCAACAGGGACTGGAATCACTTACTGAGAAACAAGGACATAGGCAGATATACCTGTACCTGGGCTAACTTGGACCAGGAAGCAAGAGGTCCCAAAGTGAAGAAAATCAGGCTGCCTTGTGTGACCTTCCTGCAACTGGTTAAGCACTGGTTAGAGAGCACAGCCCTGTGCTGAGCTCCAGCCCCTTAACCCCAAGCAACAGAGGCCATACGCTGCAAGGGAGACATGAAAGACCTACTCCCTAAGCCTTCCTTCTCTTGGGCTGGCATCAGCACCTGTGTGGGAAAATCTGGCCACAGGTTCATGTGTCCCTCAAAATTGTGTACACACATCCAGTTACCACAAAGGAGGAGTGGTCCTACTTGCCTCAAAACTGGGGCATCTGGAATGGCATTGTCACCTGGGCCTACAGGTTAGTTCATGAGGCAAAGAACAAGGCACAGGGCATGTTCTCCCTATAACAGGAGGAGTTCTGGTGGGGAGGGTGGCAGAATCCCCACTTCCAATCCCACACCCTGGGCTATACAGGGCACAGCTAAATATTGACACAAGGCAACCCCTGTGTCAAGGAAGCCCCAAACCTTCCTTCTATTGGGTCCTATAATATCACACACAGCCAGTCCAATCTGACACCTTGTACATACCCTCCTGTGAATGTGTGTACACACATACATAACCCTTCACCAGTGATTCAGTTCCCACAGAGTGGCAGAAGAGGTCTAACTTATCATGAAATGGGGGGCATGTGGAATGGCACCTGCTGTGGCCTGACACAGACCAGGAATTCAGAGTTCCTTAAGATTAGCAAGAAGCCCTCAGGCATGAACTCCCTGAAGCAGGTGAAGCACTAGTTAGGGAAGGTGCTGGCAGCAGCTCCTGTTCCATATCAATAATCTCGGGAAACACAGGCATTAGCTGGGCAGATATGTGGGACAACTGAGGCACCATGTATGTACATTACTTTGCATGTCTGCAAAACCTCTCACACGCGATTCTTTTTGCACAGGGGATGGGGTGGGAGTCAACTTACCCCAAATTACAGATATCCAGGATGGCACTTGCCACTGGACCCACAACACCACAAAGAGGTTATAGAGCGGAAGTTGAAGCAGCCCTCGGGTATGACTGCCCTGTTAAGAGATGAAACACTGGTTGAGGAGGGTGGCAGCATCTGCTGTCCAGGCCTATAACCCCGAGCTACACAAGTCATAGCCTGAGAGGCATGAAAAACCATTCCCAGCCTTCCTTCCCTTTGGCTCACAAAAGCACATGAAGAGGCAAACCTGACCACACTTAGTGCACGCCGCACACTAATGTTACATACAACCACACTGCAATCAGTCCCCACAATGTAAGGAACAGGCTCATTTGATACTTGGGCATCTGGGATGTACTAGAACCTGTGTCTATAGGATGGATCCAGCAGAAGAATAGTCTGCAAGGTGAAGAACTGGCCACCTGGCATGACCTCCCATTTAGAAGGAGAGGCACTGGTTGGGAAAGGCAGCAGCACTCCAAGCCCTCAACCCCGAACTTCACAGGCTTTAGCTGGGACAGTCTCCAAGCTCTGGCCTTTCTTCTATTGGGTTCCAATATAGCACATAGCCAGGCTAATCAGGTACCACTGACGTGCATTCCTGTGATCAGCTGTACATATGCATGCATACAACCCCTCACCTATGATTTGGTTTCCTCAGGGTTAAGGTTTCCTCAGGGTTAAGGCAGAAGGACACCCACTTACCTCAAAATGGGGGCATCCATGGATGGTACCCACACTTGGGCCCACCCAGACCAGGAATATGGATGTCTGTGAGGTGAAGAAATACAGTTCACCATGCAGGACTTCCCTGTAGCAAGTGAAACACTAGATGTGAATGCCAGCAGCATCCTCATCAAGCCCACAATCCCAGCTACAGACCATACCTTGGAAGGCATGAAAGACTCCATCCCCAGCCTTCATTCCCTTGGGCCCTCAACAGCACAAGAAGAGGCAAATTCAGCCATACATATGTGCCTTCTTCAACCTTGTATATGCACACACACAATGCCACACCTGTGAATGATTCCCATGAATGGTGGAAAAAAGCCCACTTACCTGGAATCTTGGGCATTTGGGATGGCAGTGGCCAGGGTGCCCTACATGGAGAGACCAACCAAAGGTAATCCACAAGGTGAAGAACAGGCCACCGGGCAACTCTCTGTAACAGGAGAAGCATTGGTTGGGGGAGGGCAGCAGCGTTCCCCATTCCAGGCCTATCACCCCAAGCTCCATGGGTTATAGCTGGGAGAAAATATGAGCACAGAGAGGAGGCCGACTCCAAGAACAGGCCTGCCTTCTCTTAGCTCTTCTATAGTGCATCTCCAGCCCAATATGGCTTCATGTATGTTCATTTGTGTGAATGTGTAAACACAAATGCATACAACTCTTTGCCCATCATCCATTTCTAAGGAGGGGTAACATGGCCCATTATCTCAAAGCAAGGGCATCTGGGATGGCACTGACACCTGAGAAGAAGTGGACCAAGAAGATGGAATTCTACCAGCTGAAGATGACAAGGCCCTTGGACAAGTTCTCCTTGTTTCAGTTGGTTGGGGAAGGTGACTGCATCTAAACTGTCAGTCTCCGAGCCCTGGGTAATAGCCCAGAGAAAAGGTGGTGCAGGCTCCATCCCTGGCCTTCCTTCTCTTGTATCCACTATAACACGACAACACAGCCAGATAGGTTGTGGGGTCTGGCAGAGGATGTAGGGTCCTGGCAAGAGAAGCTAGGCCCACTTAACTCAAAACAGGGCTGATCAGGGTTGGCTCCCATGGGAAGCAGTGGAGAAAATGGAAAAGACAGAAATGAAAGGTATGGGACTCACTTACCTCGAATTGGTGTTATCTGGGTTTGGATCCCGCATCTGGGCCCACACTGAGCAGGAAGGTGAAGGACACATGGTGAACCAGAAAATCCCTTGGGCTCCATGTAGCTTTGGCACATACAGCACCAATTGAGGAGGCAAAGCCCACAGCTCTAGCCCCAGTTATCTTCCAAGAAGATAACTGGGAAACCAAGGGACCCCCAGCTCCAGTGACTGTGATACATGGATCCAGGCCTATCTCATCAGAAATGTGGGTTCATGCCCAAGAACCTCCCCTCACCAGTGCATACTAGGATGGCCTGAGGTGGGGGGACAGGATCGGTGTAGGTAGCGGGAGGCACATGGTTGAGGTGGGGGAGTCACTGGAGTGGGGAAGCATGAGGAGGGGGAGCACAGGGTGGGGGATGGGAAGACAGGGTGAGGGTGGGACAGCATGGGGTGGGGTGGGGAAAGCACAGGGTAGGGTAGGGATGGGCAGGGTGGTAGTTGGGAGAGGGGGTTGAGGTGGTGGCTAGTGGGGTTGTTGTGGGGCCTAGTGGGTTGGGGTTAGGGGGCCATAAAGTAAGGTTGGGCCCACTTAACTTGAAAGAGGATTGCCTAGAGATGCTCCCACACAGTGGCAGAGAAGAGAATGGAGAAGAGGGAAATGAAGGGAGGTAAGGAAGGGTCCTCACTTACATTGAATCTGGGTTGCCCAAGGATGGCTACTGCAGCTGGAATATCTGCCTGTGGGGAAGCTGAAGAGGCCCTCAGGAACCAACACCATGCAACATGGGCTGCAGCTGTTGGGGGAGGCGGCTATATCCATAGCTCCACCAGTGGATATAGGGAAATGGAAAACCCCAGATCACAGAGACCATAGCCAGGAGGGAAGAGGGTAGACCATGAGCCCTTACCTTCCTTCTCTGCTGACTGCTACAACTAATATGTCCTCTTGCACACACATATATCCCCTTACCCATATATCTTCCCACAATAGAAGGGGTGGGGCTGGGTTGGGGTTGAGGGTCAGGCTGGGAAGGAGTATGGGAAGTGTGGCCCACTTACCTTGGAACCTGGTTATCTAGAGTTGACTCCCACAGGGGGGTCCACACATCCTTAAACCAACACATGGGGAGGGGCACAGGGAATGCTATGGCCATGGGACAGAGGTGGACATGGGGCTGGGTGGTCAGAAGAATGAGGTGCTGGTGGGCCAGATGACACTGGGAAGGGGGGCTGGCAGAAGGTATGGGGGCAAGGGAAGATGAGTTGGGCCACTTCACTCAAAATAGGTTTTTCTAGGATGGCTCCTGCAGAAGAACAGAGAAGAAGATGAAGAGAGGAAGGAAGGGGAGTATGAGTATGGGTGTCTCACTTACCATGGATAGGGGCCGTTCAGACAGATGGCTCTACTAGCAGGGTTCACACTGCCCACTTGCCTGGAAGCAGCCACAGCCTGAGAGCCATCAAACGCATGGGCAGTCACATGCCCACATGGACTATGAGGATGGAGAGCCACACATCCAAGGCAAAGAGATTCCTAGGTTTCGTGTAGCAGTGGCAGGTGCAGAACCAGTTGGAGGAGGACGGCAGTGAACACGGCCTGGGTCCTGAGACTGTTGGTGGAGTCAGTGGAACCAAGTAGCCTCAGGCAGGAGCTAGAGAAGATGCCAGGCAGACTCGGAGCCTCCTGCTTCCTTGCTGTGGTCGTGGGCACCCAGGCTCATCCAGGTCTGCGTGCTTGTGAGTGTGCAACATGCATGCTCATGTGCATTGCAGGTGTGAGTGCGCCAGGCGTGCCCCTCCCTCACACTGCCCAGCTGGGCTTCTTAGTCTCAATCTCTGGAGAGGCTGGAGGACCCACGATCACTGGAACCCAGACCTGAGGTGAGACTTTCCCAGTTTCTACTGGAAAGCATCCAGTGGAGGGTCTTGCATGGCACCCTGCTGGGTTGGAGCACTATCTATAAAATAGTTTTATACCCCATTTTCCAGTGAGCTTTATTCTCTTTTTTGCAAGTCCTGGGGCTTGAACTCATGGACTGGGCACTGTCCCTGAGCCTCTCTGTGCTCAAGGCCAGCACTCTACCACCTGAGCCATAGTGCCACTTCCAGCTTTTTGCTGTTTATGTGGTACTGAGGAATCGAGCCCAGGGTTTCATGCATGTGTTAGGCAAGCACTGTACCACTAAACCACATTTGCAGCCCTTAACCTCCAGCCTCTCAGGAGATTAGGAAGCCCAGCCCAAAGGCGTGAAGGCGGGGCATGCCGCATGTGCATAATGGTGAGAGGTACGCACGTGCAATGCGCATGCGCGTACACGCTGATGAGGGACACACATGCGCGCGTGCGCACATACACGCACGCAGACCCGGATGAGCCTGGACTCGGGAGACCACACGGCCACCCCAGAAGGAAGCAGGATGCTCGGGGTCTGCGCTGCATCTTCTCTCAGCTCCGGCCTGAGGCTGCTGGGTTCCAATGCTTCCCCCTACAGTCTCAGGTCCCAGGCCGCGTTCGCTGCCATCCTGCATGCACCTGCCTCTGGGATGGGAAACCCATGGGTGTCTCCGGCCTGGCTGCGCGGATCTCTATCTTCGTAGTCCATGTGGACATGTGACCGCACATGGTGTGATGCCCTCCCTGGCTCGGGATGGTTCGAAGTAACTGGGCCACTTCACCCCCCCACCCCAACCCGCACCCCCCACCCCAGCCGCTGACAGGAAGCACGCGGGAAATGACCGGAAGCTGGGTGAGGGGTCACGCGTGCGCACTTCCAGACCTGGACGCGCGGTGCCCTAGACGCCCACAGAGAATGAAGGTGAGGGTCTCAAAGGCCTGGCTGCCTTCCCTCCCTGGTATGGCCCCAGGGTGGTCAGTTCCACCGCGGTGGGGTAGGGGGGTGGTGTGGGGTGCGGGGAAGTGGCCCACTTACCTTGAACCAGCCCTAGTCCAGGAGGGCATCAAAGGCATGCGCGGCCACACATCCACATGACTATGACGAAGGAGATCCATGAAGTCCAGGCAAAGAGATCCCTGGGTTTCCTAGAGCAGCGGCAGGCTCAGCACCAGTTGGGGGAGGATAGCAGTGAAAACAGCCTGGGTCCTGAGACTGTCAGTAGATGCAGTGGAACCAAGCAACCTCAGGCCGGAGCTGGGAGAGGATGCAGGGCAGACTCTGAGCTTCCCACTTCCTTCTTGGGTGGGCTCTTTGGTCGAGGGTCCAGGCTCATCCAAGTCTGCGTGTATGTGCGTGCGTGCATGAGTGTCCCACACCACAGTGTATGCTCATTTGCATCGTTCGTGCATGCTCTCACCATGTGTGCGCGCCCCTCCTTCACACTTCCAGGCTGGGCTTCTATATCTCCTGAGAGGCTGGAGGACCCATGATCACTGTAACCTAGACCTGAGGTGAGACTTTACCAGTTTCTGCTGGAAGCGTCCAGTGGGGGGGGGAGTCTAGCATGGCACCCTGCTGGGTTGGAGCACTATCTATAAAATAGTTTTTGTACCCCATTTTCCAGTGAGCTTTGTTGTTGTTTTTGCAATCCTGGGACTTGAACACAGGGCCTGGGCACTACCCTGAGCCTCTCTGCTCAAGGCCAGCGCTCTACCACCTGAGCCATAGTGCCACTTCCAGCTTTTTGCTGTTTGTGTGGTACTGAGGAATCGAACCCAGGGTTTCATGCATATGCTAGGCAAGCACTGTACCACTAAGCAACATTCTCAACCCTTTTGTTAATCTCTAGCCTCTCGGGAGATTAAGAAATCCAGCCCAGAAATGTGAGGAAGGGGCGCACGTGCACACAAAGGTGAGAGTATGTATGTGCTATGCACATAAGCATGCACGCTGGTGAGGGACTCGCATGCACACACTCACACACTCATGGAGACCCGGATGTGCCTGAACACACACAACCACAGCGGCCACCCAAGAAGGAAGCAGGATGCTCAGAGTCTGCCCTGTATCCTCCCTTGGCTCCGGCCTGAGGTTGCTTGGTTCCCCTGCATCCACGGATGGTCTCAGGACCCAGTTTGTGTTCGCTGCTGTCCTCCCCCAATTGGTGCTACACCTGCCCCTGCGATGGGAAACCCAGGGGTGTCTTTGACCTGGCTACATGGATCTCCATCATCCTAGACCATGCGGGTGTGTTACCACACATGTATTTGATGCCCTCCCAGGCTCCGGCTGGTTCAAGGTAAGTGGGCCACTTCACACACACACACACACACACACACACACACACACACACATGGAACCAGAAGCGGGAGTCAAGGGACCGGAAAAGTATGTGAAAGCACAGGAAGCTGGGTGAGGGAACTCGCGTGCACACTTGCAGAGCTATAGAAACCTGGATGCATGGTGCCTTAGAGCCCTCTGGAGACTGAACGGGGAGGCATGCCACAGAGGCCTTCTTGCTACCCTTCCCCAGTATGGCCCTGGGGTTGGTCAGTTCCACCGTGTCCTCTGGTGGTCATGGACCTGGAGCCACATTCACTGCTGCCTTTCCCAAACCAGCACTGCACCTGCTACAGTGGCATGGCCGAGCGGACCTCCATTTACCTGGTCTGATGTGTCTTGTTGTGGGTGCCATCACGGGGACTCCCTCATTACCAGGAAGTGCCCCCTCCTCTCTCCCAAAGGGAAGCGATGGTGAGGCAGGTCCACCATTCCTGTCGATACAAGAAAAGATGGAGACTTGGAGAAAGGAGTTGAGTGTGGGGATGAACTCCAAGAAGCAGATCACTGAAGGTGTGTCTTTGAAGGAGGTGTAGCACGGAAGTGCTGTATTAAGTGATCTTTGAGTGAGCACACACTTCTTCTCAGTCCTCTTTCTGTCTCTTGGAAATTGAGTAGCTCTGTCATGTTCCTCCCTGGCATGATGCTCCATTTTGTCTTTTGTGAACATAGATCATGTTTTTGTAGTTACTTGTTTCTTAGGTGTCCCTGAATACAATATGCTGTTCTTAGTTTGCAGAACTCTTCTTTCTCATATCATCTGTATTCCTAGTTAGAAGGCCTACTCTCATAGTGTAACGAAGGCATGAGGCCTCCTCTAATGGCCTAGCTAGGGCTTGAGGAGTATTCTATTTTTTTTTGTAAATTTTTATTGTGAAAATACCATACGGAGGGGTTACAATTACATGGGCAAGGTAATGAGTGCATTTCTTATCAAGCATTGTTGCCTCCTCCTTTGTTTCCCCTTCCTATCAGTTCCCATCTAGCCCCCACTCCACATGCCCTTCCCCCCCAGTCCTTCCTCCTCTAGTCCTGACCCCCATGCCAAAGTTGTAAAGTTCATTTTTCAACATGTCTTGTACATCTCATTGTTGCAATGGGTCTATCTGTATCCCTATTTAAAAATTTCTTTTTTTCCCTTCTCCTCCACAAATTATACAGACATCAAATACAGTGAAAACAGGGTTTATACCATGGAGGAGGGACATACAATGCAACAAAGAAATCATCTTATAAATATATTAGAAACAATAGCAAGAAAGAACAATCATTTGAGTCCTTATCTTGGGGTTCACTTCATCTAACATCAACTTATCTGACGGTTTCAGGCATATACTAGTTATTGCAAACAAAGGAAACCGTGAGACCTATTTTTCTTTGGGCCTGGCTTACTTCACTTCAGATAACTTTTTCCAAGTCTTTCCATTTCCTAACATATGGGGCAATGTCATTCTTTCTGATGGAGGCATAGAATTCCATTGTGTATATATACCACGTTTTCTTTCCTTTTTTTTTTTAATTGTGAAAATACCATACAGAGGGGTTACAATTACATGGGCAAGGTAGTGAGGACATTTCTTATCAAGCATTGTTGCCTCCTCCTTTGTTTCCCTATACCATCCCTTCCCCTCTCCACCCCTCTCACCCTCATCCTCACCCCCACCCATCTACCCCTCTACAACCCTACCCCCTGCCAAAGTTGTAAAGTTCGTTTTTCTCTGTTTTTAGTGTGTTTTTATAGAATGGGTTTTATTATTTTATATTGTATTTTTTAATTGTGAAAATACTGTACAGAGGGGTTAAAATTACATGGGCAAGATAATGAGTACATTTCTTATCAAGCATTGTAGCCTCCTCCTTTGTTTCCCCTTCCCATCCCTTCCCATCCTCCCCCTACTCTCCCACCCAATCCTCCTCCCAACCCCCACCAAACTTGTAAAGTTCGTTTGTCAACATAAAGGCCTGTACATCTCATTGTTGCAATGGGTCCCCTTGTATTCCTATTTAAACAGTTTATTTTTTCAATTCCCCTCCACAAATTATATCACCATCAAATACAGTGAAAGCAGGGCTTATACCCTGGGCGAGGTACATACAAAGCAACAATGAAATCATCTTATAAATATGTTGAAACAATCGCAAGAAAGAAAAAAAAGCATATGAATCCTTATTTGGGGTTCATTTCGCCTAACATCAACTTGTCTGACAGTTTCTGTTTGTCTCAGACATATACTAGTTATTGCAAATAAGGGAAACCATGGGATCTACATTTCTTTGGGCCTGGCTTATTTCATTTAATATAATTTTTTCCAAGTCTTTCCATTTCCTAACAAATGGGGCAATGTCATTCTTTCTGATGGAAGCATAGAACTCCATTGTGTATATATACCACATTTTCTTGATCCATTCATCTACTGAGGGGCATTTGGGTTGGTTTCATATGCTAGCTATGGTAAATAATGCTGCAATAAACATAGTTGTGCTGGTAGCTTGAGTATGGTCTTGTTTGTGATCATTCAGGTAAATGCCCAAAAGTGGGATTGCTGGATCATAGAAGAGCTCTATGTGGAGTCTTTTGAGGAACCTCCATACTACTTTCCAAAGTGGTTGAAGAAGTTTACAGTCCCACCAACAATGCAGTAGGGTTCCCTTCTGTCCCACGTCCCTTCCAGCATCTGCTGTTATTAGAGTTCTTGATTATGGCCATTATAACTGGGGTGAGGCGGTATCTCAATATTGTTTTGATTTGCATATCTTTTATGGCTAGGGAGGTTGAGCATTTCTTCACGTGTCTATTGGCCATCCTTCTTTCCTCTTCAGAGAAGTTTCTCTGTAAGTCTGTTTTTTTTTATTGGGGGGGGGGTGTCCAGTCGTAGGGTCTGAACTCTTGGCCTGGGCGCTGTCCCTCAGCTCTTCAGCTCTACCACTTGAGCCACAGCGCCACTTCTGGCTTTTTTTCTTTTTGCTTATGTGGTGCTGAGGAATTCAACCCCGGGCCTCATGCATGCAAGGCAAGCACTCTACCACTGAGCCACCTTTCCAGCCTCTCTCTGTAAGTCTTTAGCCCACTTATTTATTGGGCAGTTGTTTCTTTGAGGATTTGTTGTTGGGAGATTTTACTTTTTGAGTTCCAGCTATATTTTAGATATGAGACCCTTATCCAGTGTATGGCTAGTGAAGATCTTCTCCCAATCCGTGGGCTTTCTATTGATCTTAGTAGCTATGTCTTGTGCCACGCAGAAGCTCTGCAATTTCATGCAATCCCATTTGTCCAACATTTCTTTGATTTGTTGTATTTCTAGGTCTCTATTAAGAAATTTTTGGCCTGTGCTAAGGAGACCTAGGTTTTCTCCTATTACATCATGTCATGTTTTCAGAGTGTCTGCTTTGACTCCAAGGTCTTTGATCCATTTGCAGTTGATTCTGGTGCAGGGTGATATAGAAGGATCTAGTTTTAGTTTTCTACAAGTAGTTAACCAATTTTGCCAGCACCATTTACTGAAGAGGCTGTCTTTCTTCCATTCTATTGTTTTAGCTCCCTTATCAAAGATTAGATGGCTATAGGTCTGTAGGTTCATTTCTGGGTTTTCAATTCTATTCCATTGGTCCTGAAGTCTGTTCTTGTGCCAGTACCAAGCAGTTTTGATTACTATGGCTTTGTAGTAGAGAAAGAAATTTGGTATTGATATTCCTCCAGCATTGTTCATTCTGTTAAGGATCATTTTGGCTATTCAGGGTCTTTTATTGTTCCATAAGAATTTTTGGATTGCCTCTTCTGTTTCTTTGAAGAATGCGGTTGGAATATTGATAGATATTGCATTGAATTTGTACATAGCCTTCTGAAGTATTGCCATTTTCACGATGACGATGTTGACCTTTCCAATCCAGGAACATGGGAGGTTTTTCACATTCCAAGTTCTGTTTTGATATCCTTTTTCAAGTTTTTAAAGTTTTCATCATAGATGTCCTTCACTTCTTTGGTTAAGTTAATTCCTAGGTATTTTTTTGTGGGGCTATTACAAATGGAGTTGCTTTCCTGATTTCAGCCACGCTTTTCTCATTGTTGGCATACTGAAAAGCCATTGATTATTGAAGGTTCCTTTTATACCCTGCTACTTTGCCAAAGTTTTGAATCAGGTTGAGTAATTTGGGAATGGAGTCCATGCGATTCTTTAAATACAAGAGCATGTCACCTGCAAAGAGGGAGAGTTTTACTTCATCTTTCCCTATTTGTATCCCTTTTATGTTTGCATCTTGTCTTATTGCTGTAGCTATCCATTCTAATACTAAATTGAAGAGAAGTGGAGAGTGGACATCCTTGTCTTGTTCCTGAGTTAAGAGGAAATGGCTTTAGTTTTTCACCATTGAGTATAATGCTGGCTGTAGGTTTGTCATATACAGCCTTTATTGTATTCAGGAATGTTGTTGGATTCCTAGTTTTTCCAGAACCTTCATCATAAAGGGGTATTGGACCTTGTCAATTGATTTTCTGCATCTATTGAGATAACCATGAGCTACTAATGCTCAACTAAGAATATTTTTATAAAAGAGTATAAGAAGACTCAGGAAGAGTGCTCTCAGAGGCCCATACAGTGGTTCGATAAGCCCATACATATAGTCAAGCTGAAGGCATTATGCAAATCAAGGTATAAATCAGACCTGAGTTTTCATCTTTCCTTTTTTTTTTTTTTTGTTCGATCATGGGGCTTGAACTCTGGGCTTGGGCGCTGTCCCTGCGCTCTTCAGCTCAAGGCTAGCACAGCACCACTTCCAGTTTTCTAGTGGTTTATTGTAGATAAGAGTCTCACCGACTTTCCTGCCAGGGCTGGATTTGAACCATGATCCTCAGATCTCAGCCTCCTGAGTAGCTAGGATTACAGGCGTGAGCCATCAGCACTCGGCTGAGTTTTCATCTTTCTATGGCACAATTGAGTTCACTTAATTATAAGTGAAATAGATGTTGCTTTGGGACTCTCTAATTGATCTTTTTATTTAGCAAATGCTTCAGAAGTTTTTCATCTTTATAGTACTTCTCAATTTCCAACGCATTTTTTAACATACATTATTCCAATGCAGCATTATCAGAGCTAAAATAGGTCTCTCCAGAATATAGATGAAGACATTGAAGCTCAAATAATTAGTACCTGATTGCAGAGCCAAGGGTTGGGAGAAGCTGGAATGTCTAAGAAGTTTAAAGTCTATATAACAGTTTTTCTCAGAAAAAAGTGCTTCAATAATGCTTCACTAATGACTCATACCACCTGTGATCTTAAGTAATCAAAAGGCTGAGATCAAAGAACTACAGCTGGAAGGCAATCAGAGCCGGAAAGTCTATGAGACTCTTTTTCCATTTAACCAGTAAAAAGCTGGAAGTGAGCTGTGGCTCAAATGGTAAAGTGCTGGCCTTAAACAAAAAGCTAATGGCCAGCACCCAGTCTCTCAGTTCAAGCCCTAGTACTGGCACGTGAACACAAAAATCTACCTCCCTATGAGTAAAAGTCATAAGTCACCGCCCGCCACATTGACCTATATTAGATGGAAGTAAATAGCCGTTTCCTTGGAAAGGTCACTGACTACTTAGGTGTTGATCAAAACAGCCATCAGAAAGTAAGCATTATTTTCCAAAATAAGCCAAATTCATTGCTTTTTATTTCTACAATAATGGCCAAATGCCACTGTAATTATTTGAGCATATGTAAGAGTGATTGTGCAAGTGGAGAAATGTAACTTGCAGGTCTTTATTATTTGTGGATGACATAGGAAAGAGAGAACTAAGTTACATTCTACCACCTCCCATTTCTATGACATGACAGACATTAATAATCAACCATGATGCACTTCCTTATTGAATTCAGATGAGGCACTCCTGTTCTCAGTTCTGATTCAGTTACCAAGTAATTGTTCAATTGTCTATTTACCACCTTGTTTTCAGAAAAGATCTGCACAGAGGACCCATTTAAAAACCATACTTGAATCCACATTTTATTTTGAAGTAATATGTAAAACTATTTTTAAATTTTCTTATGCCAGAAACCTGTAAACAAAATAGCCCACATAACTATAATCTGTGCAAAATTATGTCAACATTTACAACAACAAGAAATTTGCAGACCTGCAGACTCAATATATAAAAGTGGCACTCCCTTCGTAATTGCTAAACTTTCCTCTTCAAAAGTGTGGCTGTTATGTGCTTGTTGCAATTGTGGAAATTAATTTTATTCCATGGACCTTATAGAGTCAGTCATTTCCTTACAAAGAAAATTTCACCATGGCATTATTCACTGTGACTCTCTCAGAAGCCAGCAGTTTCTTTCACAAAGTGGAAGGCAGTGCTTTAAATTGGAGTCTCAATCCTCCATAATTGGATCTTTGGCACTCAGTGTAACAAAGCAGCCCATGAGCAAAAAGTTGTTTTAGATTTAAGGATGTGTTACTCTCTTAAGGGAACTTTCTCAGAACACATTTACTTCTTTTTCAAGCTCCATTTTTTTTAACTTCCAGCTCCTAACTTCCTTTTTTATTTTTTGATGCTAGACCTAAGGCTTGAACTCAGAGCCTGGGCACCATTTCTTAGCTTTTATCTTGAGTGTGGAGGTCTACCATTTAAGCTACAACTCAACATCTTTCTGGTGGTTAATTGGAGATAGAAGTCTCATAGACTTCCCTTCCTAGGCTGGCTTTGAACCATGATCCTCAGATCTCAGTCTTCTGAGTAGCTAGGATTACAGCATAAGCCACCAGTGCTTCTTGGCTGTGCTGACAGATGACTTCTGAGCATATATATATATATATATATATATATATATATATATATATATATAGTTGTTGTTGTTGCTGTTTTAAATTGCCTCTAAATTATTCCATCACCTAGGTCTCTCTTCTTCCAAGTTACAGCCACTGATTCAGTGGAAGGGACACTTAGATTTTAAGTTAGGAGACTGTTGGATTGGAGTCTTCTCCTGACACTTTTCAAAGTAGGTTTAACTGTAACTTAGGACTGAATTGGTGGCAAGCAACAGAAACTCAAGTCCAATTGGCTTTAGCAAACAAAGGAGTTTTTCATAGGCATGTGTTTTAAAGGCAGAGCAGGTAGGTGGAGACAGTGAGAAGGAAGAGGAAGCCCATAATAAAGGCCTAGTCTGGGTCATCCTTTGGGAAGCCCGAGGTCCATCTCAGGATCACAGGCCTAGTTTAACCAACAATGTTTAGAAGAAATAATTGTGTATGATCTTAGGTACTTCCAAGTAAATAAATGGAGTTTTAAATTATTGGACATAATTTAAGATGCAGTATGAGCAAAGAGAAAGGCAGTTTCAGGGAAAGTTTCATGAAAGAGAGGGCAAAGGAAGTCAGTATCCCAAAAGGAAAATGAATTGGCAGGCATGCAAAACTACTAAAGAGCAGTGGATGGGGGGAATTTGAAGAGGGCTCAAAGCCACATGGTTAAGAAGCCAGGCCTCCTCCTCCTTGTCCACCACAAGAAGCCCTGTGCTGGAACCTTACTTCATTGTTGGTGGGAGTGTAAACTTGTTCAACCACTTTGGAAAAGAGTATGGAGGTTCCTCAAAAGACTTCACATAGAGCTCCCCTATGACCCAGCAATCCTACTTTTGGGCATTTACCCAAATGTTTACAAACAAGACCACACTAAAGCTACCAGCACAACTATGTTTATTGCAGCATTATTTACCATAGCTAAGATATGGAACCAACCCAGATGCCCCTCAGTAGATGAATGGATCAAGAAAATGTGGTATATATACACAATGGAATTCTATGCCTCCATCAGAAGAATGACATTGCCCCATTTGTTAGGAAATGGAAAGGCTTGGAAAAAATTATATTAAGTGAAGTAAGCCAAGCCCAAAGAAACATAGGTCCCATGGTTTCCCTTATTTGCAATATCTAGTATATGTATGAGTCAAGGAGAAAAGGTCAGATAATATGATGTTAGGAAAATGAACCCTTAGATATGTATGTAAATGGTTTTTTTTCATTCATACATTTGTTTCTAATGCATTTATAAAATTATTTCTTTGTTGTTTTGTATGTCCCTCCCCCACAGTATAACCCCTGCTTTCACTATATTTGATGTCGGTATAATCTGTGGAGGAGAAGGGGAAAAACAAGTCCTTTAAGGATACAGATGGACCCGTGGCAACAATGAGAAGTATAAGTTGTCATGTTGAAAACGAACTTTACAACTTTGGGGGGGAGAATTGGGTGGGGGAGGCGGGGGGAGGCTGGGAAGGGATGTGAAGGGTAAACAAAGGAGGAGGCTGCAATGCTTGATAAGAAATGTACTCATTATCTTGCCCATGTAATTGTAACCTCTCTGTATAGTATGTTCACAAAAAATAAATTAATTAACTAAAAAAAAAAAAGAAGCCCTGTGCTGAAAACTGCACTGGTCATCTCTTCATCAACCTTTTCCCATAGAGAGAGGCCAATAAACCAACATAAAAACTGCCATCTATATACACCCACCTGCCAGCTCTATTATATGATTCATCATTTATTTGATTCATCATTTATCAATGTCTACCATGGAGCAAAATCTTCAGCTAGACATTTTTGTTGTGTTGCTGTTGGTCATGAGGCTTGAACTCAGCCTGGCCGCTCTCCCTGAACTCTTTGGCTCAAGGCTTGCACTCTCCCACTTTGAGCCACAGTACCACTTTTGGTTGTCTGGTGGTTAATTGGAGGTAAGAGTCTCACAGACTTCCCTACCCAGGCTGGCTTTAAATCACATCCGCAGATCTCAGCCTCCTGAGTAGCTTGGATTGCAGGCATTTTCTGCCACCCCTGACTACAAAACATTGATACTTACAAAATGCTGAAGCTGGATGCTGGTGGCTCACACCTGTAATCCAACTACTCAGGAGGCTACAATTGATCTGAGAATTGCAGTTCAAAGCCAGTCTGTGTAGGAAAGTTTGTGAGAATCTTATCTCCAATTTACAAGCAAAATGTCTTCAGCAGACATGGTCCAGGTGGTAAAATGGTAAGAGTGTCAGCCTTGAGCCAAAAGGCCAAGGGAGAGAATGAGGCTCTGAGTTCAAGCCCCAATACTGGCACAAAATTCAAAAACAAAAGAGACAAGTGCCAGTGTCTCATGCCTATAATCCTAAGTCCTCAGGAGGCTGAGATCTGAGGATCACAGTTTGAAGCCAGTCCAGGCAAAGAAGTCCACAAGACTCTCATCTGCAATAAACTATTCAGAAAAAGCTGGAAGTGGCACTGTGGCTCAAGTGTAGAGCCCTAGCCTTGGGAACAGAGTCTCAGAGACAGTGCCCAGGACCTGAGTCCAAGCCCCAGAACTGGCAATAAAAAGGAAAAAGCAAAAGAAAGTTGAGCAAAATGAGTAATAAGGGGCTGGGAAGGTGTCTCAGTGGTAGAGTGCTTGCATTGCATGCATGAGGCCCTGGGTTGGATTCCTCAGCACCACATAAGCAGAAAATGCTGGAAGTGGTGCTGTGGCTCAAGTGGTAGAGTGCTAGCCTTGAGCTGAAGAGCTGAAGGACAGCGCCCAGGCCCAGAGTTCAGTCTCCATGACCACCCCCCAAAAGAGTAATAACAATAATTAGTAGATGTTTATATATACCACAATAATCAATTATAAATGATGAAAATTGAAAGAAAAATATTCACTTGGTATGTATATTATTCTCTTCATATGTGGGTCTATTTATATACATATATATAAACTCACATATATGTAAGTTTACATGCTTGTATATATGCAGTTAGGTTTTCCTATATGTACATGGATGTACTTAACTATAGGCAATTGTTCTTGTGTAAATATATGTAAACATATATACATATGAAAACATATACATACATACATATACACATATCTTACTAGAAAATAAAGCTAACTGATAAAAGTCCCAGAATGTTTATTTATTGAAAGCTTTTGAAAGAAAAGTGCTGACATATCGCCTTAAAAATAACTTGACATGGGGCTGGGAAGGTGGCTCAGTGGTAGAGCGCTTGCCTTGCACACATGAGGCCCTGGGTTCAATTCCTCAGCACCACATAAGCAAAAAGAAAAAAGCCAGAAGTGGCGCTGTGGCTCAAGCGGTAGAGCACTAAGCCTTGAGCTGAAGAGCTGAGGGACAGCGCCCAGGCCCAGAGTTCAGGCCCCACGACCAGACACCCCTCCCCCCCAAAAAAGAAGAAAAAAATAACGACATGCTGGGAAGTTGGCTCAGTGGTAGGGTGTTTGCCCTGCATGCATAAGCCTCTGAGTTCAATTGCTTATGTGGTAACACCACATAAGCAGAAAAAAGCCAAAAGTGGCACTGTGGCTCAAGTGGTAGGGCACTGGCCTCGAGCTGAAGAACTGGGGGACAGCACCCAAGCCCAGAGTTTAACCCCCACGATTGACAAAAAAATTTAAAAAAAAAAATTGACTTTTTAAATCTGTCACCTCTTGCCATGGAGTTGTTGTCTAAGAGGGTAGGCATGCAGACTGCACACATGCTATGTTTGGTGGTGACACCAGAACTTTTGCAGTTTGGGTTGCTCAGGTTGGGGCTGGAGGCAGAGAGCTCTGTTTTTCAGTTATCACTTTTGTTGGCTTCATCAATTTAGAAGTGGTCAAGAACTTGAGTTCCTAATGTGTATTTTTTGAATAGGTAGGTGTGTGTGTGTGTGTGTGTGTGTGTGTGTGTGTGTGTGTGTGTGTGTGTATTTGTCTGTAGAATCCCAGTATGTTAGTTTGGGTTCAGATCCAGGAATGTCAGTTTAAAATGAAGGTGAAAGTGTAAAATGTGTTTTGCTTCCTTGTGAAATGGCACTGTGTGTGACAGAGGTGCTGCTTATTACTCTGTAATGACTAATGCTGATGGAAGGACTGCTCACTCTTTCCATCTTGACCACTCCAGCACCAGGCCAGCACATTTATTCTGTGAATGATGTGTTTTTCTGGTCTCTACAAGAGACTGCAATGCTATCCCCAGAGTGTTTTGTGAGATCACTGTAATGCCAACAGTTCTTTCAAGCTTTCCACAAGCATCTGATCATTGCATAGCCCTGAAATAGTCTTAGAGAAAGGTAGCATGGGGCCTTATCTGCTTCTTTTGTTGGTGTTCTTGTTGTTTTGTCATTGGGGGACGGGGGAGAGGGGCTTGAACTCTGGGCCTGGGTGCTGTTCCTCAGCTCCTCAGCTCAAGGCAAGTACTCTACCACTGGAGCCACAGCCCCACTTCTAATTTTCTAGTGGTTAATTGGAGAGTCTCATGGTCTTTATTGCACAGGCTGGCTTTGAACCGTGATCCTGAGATCTCAGCCTCCTGAGTTCCTAGGATTACAGGTGTGAGACACCAGTGTCCAGCTCATCTGTCTCTTTCTCACAGAGAACCTGAAGCCACCTCTGCTGTCCTGGGACAGTGGATGATGTGTGCACAGAGCTGACCACACAATGGAATTCTTTACAGTTTTTTTTTTTCCTGTCCTCCTCTTTATTTTTCTTTCATGCTGATACTGAAGCTTGAACTCATGCCTAGGTGCTGTTCCTTAGCCCTCACTGCTTAAGGTTGCTGCTCTACCACTTGAGCTACAGCAAGATTTTTAGCTTTTCATGGTTAATTGGAGATAAGAGTCTTATGGGCTTTCTTGCCCAGGCAGCCTTCAAACTGTCAACCTCAAATCTTAGCCTCCTAAGGGATAAGGATTAAAGGCATGAGCAACTGGTGCCCAGCTGCCTTTCCTTCTCCTCCTCAACTTTCTCCTTGTCCTCTGCCTTAGAGGAGGATCCTCTTTAGAGGATCCTCTCAGGCTTTTTGGAGGGTGATTGGAGATAATCGTCTCATGGACTTTTTTCTTGTCTCGGCTGCCTCTAAATCATGATCCTCAGATATCTCCTGAGTAGCTAGGATTTCAGACATGAGCACTGGTGCCAGGCTTTCTAGTTTAACTTTATTTTAGTGCTAGTACTGGGGCTTGAAGACTAGGACATGTGCTGTCCCTTAGGTTTTTTACTCATGGGTGATAGTACAACATTTGAGCAACATGTTCACTTCCAGCATTTGGTTGGCTAAATGGAGATGATACTCTCCTCTCTGGAGCTTTTCTCCCTAGGTTGGTTTTGAAATGGGGACCTCAGATGTCTGATTCCAGAATAGCTAGGATTAGGTATGTGAGGCACTGGTGCCAGATATCAATAGTACTTCTTGAGAGAGGCACATCATAGATATGAAAAAGAGGGGCATGAGTCATGTGACCATTGGATCTGGGAGAGTGTCTACCAGGGTATAACCAGGGAAGAAGGGTTTACGAAAACAGGACAAAGCCTGTGACTGTGAGGGGCAAGGGATGGAAGGGATGCGAGGGCTGAATAGTGGCAGATAGGAGGATGCTATGATGGATCCTGGAGGCCTAGGGTATCCTGAGGGCATTACTACTAATGAACTAAAACACCGTTGAGCCTTGAGCAGAGTGGTGACATGACTGCTCTTAACAATCGTCATCCTAATGTTCAGCCATTGAGAATCAGTAGCAGAAGAACATAGGTGGAGGTAGTGAACCCACTTAAGTTACTCATTTGGCCATGTGAAGAGTTGTACTGACTTTTAGTGTGACACACACACACACAGAAGTTGGGGCTGAGGAATGGGGCACTTCCAACTCCACAGCATGCTGCCTCTTCCACCTCAAGAGATGCTCCCTTCCAGGTGTGGACACATGCACAGGTGCACATGTGCTTGTGAAGAGACTGGTAGAGTTATGCAGAGAGCCCGAGAGAACAGATAGCACAGAACAGAAACAGAATAATTTAGGACACCCCAGAGCTCATAGCAGAGGCACCTACACCAGACTGAGAAAGGAGGGAAGATTAGCTAGAATGTGCTGCCAGGATCCAGATCTAAATGATGAGAAGACATTAGTAGCCTTAGGAGGAAGTAGTGCAAGAAGTCAGGGCAACACCATGTGGGAAGTTCTGAAGCAAAAGAAAGGAGAGTTTGGAAACCAGTCCAAAGTGTGAGCAAGGAAATGGAATGTCATCATAATCATGAGGGGAAGAACAAGTAGCCTAAGGAGAAAATAGTACAAGAGGTCAGGAACCAATCCAGATGCCCATCAATAGATTAATGGATCAAGAAAATGTGATGTATATTATATGCATTATATTATATATAATATATAATATGTATATAATGAAATTCTATGCCTCCATCAGAAAGAATGACATCAACCCATTTGTTAGGAAATGGAAAGCCTTGATAAAAATTATATTAAGTGAAGTAAATCAGACCCAAAGAAACATAGGTCCCACAGTTTCCCTTATTTGCAATAACTAGTAAATGTCTGGGACAAGTAGAAAAGATCAAAAGCTATGTACATATGACCAGATAAGATGAAGTAAGTGAAATGAACCCCAAGATAGGGACACAAGTGGTTTTTTCTTTCTTGCTATTGTTTCTAACATATTTACAAGGTACCATGTGATTTTTTTGGTTGCTTTGTATGTTCCTCCCCCATGGTATAACCCCTGTTTCTGCTGTATTTGATGTTGATATAATTTGGGGAGGGGAATGGAAAAAACAAAATGTCTAAATAGTAATACAGTTGGACCCATTGCAGCAATGAGAGGTACAAGACGTTATGTCGAAAAACGAACTTTACAAATTTGGCGCGGGGGGCGGGGGTGTTGGTAGGGTAGGGAGGTGTGGAGAGACGATGGGGGTGGTTGGGAAGGGATGGGAAGGGGAAACAAAGGCGGAGGCAACAATACTTGATAAGAAATGTACTCATGGGGGGGGGGGGCGGGATCTCTCCTGTGCTGTCCTGTGGCCTCATCGAGTTCGCTGGCTTCTCTGAGCTGGGTCTCAGCATTTCAGGATCAAGTGCAGTTCTCTGCAAGAAAACCATGTTTTTAGGACCTCAGGGTCCTTCCCTTAGGAAAGCCCTCCCCCACCCCGCCCCCCAAAAGAGCTGGCTTGATGATGGTCAGACTCTTGGTAGGACAGGCATCAGAATGGCTGCATGTAAAGACTGGGGCTGTCAACTCTGTGGAAGGTTTGAATCACCTACTATGTTGAACGCCTACTATGTGCTGGCCAGCAGCAGGGTAAGCAAAGAGGACAGAGGGGCTGGGAAGGTGGATCAGTGGTAGAGCGCTTGCCTTGCATACATGAGGCCCTAGGTTCGATTCCCCAGCACCACAAAAGAAAAAAGAAAAAAAAGCCGGAAGTGGCACTGTGGACCAAGTGGTAGAGAGCTAGCCTTGAGCTGAAGAGCTGAGGGACAGCACCCAGGCCCAGAGTTCAGGCCCCACGACTGGACCCAAAAAAAAAAAAAAAAAAGAAAGAAAATGCAAAGAGGACAGAGACCTCTGCCCTGTGCAGCTTGCCTTCCAATGCAGGAGAAAGAAGATACACACTTTAACAAAGTGACAAAATAAAGGCTTTATGCGGGAGACCTCGTAGAGGGCGAGATGGATTTTGTTTTTGTTTTTTGCATGCCCAATGAGGTAATGAGTCTTGTGGCTATAGGGAGAGAAATAATGTAATTAAAAGGAAAAGCCCAGTGCAAAGGTCATGAGGTAGATGAGCCCTTGATATGTGTGTGTGTGTGTGTGTGTGTGTGTGTGAGAGAGAGAGAGAGAGAGAGAGAAACAGCAGGAGAAGTTCAGAGAGGGAGCTGACATGGCATCGTGTGAGCTTGTAAAGACCAATATTTGAGCCATACCTCCATTTCCAGCTTTTTGCTAGTCAGTTGGAGACTTAAAAAAAAAATCACTGGGCTCCAGTGGCTCACGCCTATAATCCTAGCTACTCAGGAGGCTGAGATCTGAGGATCACGATTCAAAGCCAGCCTGGGCAGGAAAGTCTATGGGACTCTTATCTCCAATAAACCACCAGAAAACCTGAAGTAGTGCTGTGGCTCAAGTTGTAGAGCTCTAGCCTTGAGCTGAAGAGCTCAGGGACAGCACCCAGGCCCAGACTTCAAGCACCATGACCGAAACCACAACAACAAAAATCTTAGTTTTGTCTGCCTGGGCTGGTTTTTTGTTTTTTGTTTTTTTTTGGGGGGGGGTCCGGTCTTGGGGCCTGAACTCTGGGCCTGGGCGTTGTCCCTCAGCTCTTCAGCTTAAGGCTAGCGCTCTACCACTTGAGCCACTGTGTCACTTCCGGCTTTTTTTTCTGCTTATGTGGTGCTGAGGAATTGAACCCAGGGCATCAGGCATGCAAGGCAAGTGCTCTACCACTGAGCCACTTTCTCAGCCCCCCTGGGCTGGTTTTTGTGACCCTCAGATCTCAGCCTCCTGAGTAGCTAGGATTACAGGATTACAGGCGTGAGCCATTGGCATCCAGCTCTCCAAATTCTTTATTCAGCCACTTAACACAGAGTCACAAAGAGGCTGAACATAACACAGGTGCTGGGTGGGATGTTGAACTAAAAGCATGAGGCAGGATCCCTGCTTAGGAGGCACAATGAGCCCTTAAAAGCATCAGCACCCTCTCCCCCACCCTCTCTCTTTTTTCTCTCCTTTGTCCACCCCCATGTGTTTGCATCCTGAAATGGTCAGGCAGGGGAGGATAAAGGACACTTATTGTGATCAGTCTGGAGGACGTGAGGGTGGGGGTTGGGCAGCACCTTGGGGGCCTGGGCACATCCTTGTCTATTGTTTTACCTAGTTCACTTATTTGTGGTTGGTTATTTTTGTGGGTCAGTACTGGGGCTCGAACTTAGGACCAAGGTACTGTCCCTTAGCAACCCCTTCCCTCTCAAGGTTAGCGTTCTACCACTTGGGCCACACATACGCTTTTGACTTTTTATTGGTTAATTGGAAGTAAGATTCTCATAAACTTTTCCTGCCCAGGCTGGCTGCAAACCACGATCCTCAGGTCTCAGCCTCCAGAACAGCTGGGACATCGTGTTTGTTAAGCAACCCCAACAGACCAAACCACCGTATGCCACATCTTTTGGGGACTGGTACTGGTGCTGGTGCTTTCTTGTAGCAACTCTTCTCCACATCTCCATTTGAACATCTCTTGAGAGTTGGGAGTGAGATTCTCTCCAGTCCCAATGCAGAGCCTTAGGGACCACTCCAACTGGCAAATAAGCAACCTCTCCTCAACATCCACCTTCCCCTCACAAGCCCCCTACTACATGTGTCATTATGGTGAAAATCATGCAAATAACTTCAGCGGGGGAGAGGAGGAAGTCTCTCAGCAAATGGCTATTCAAAAATGTAATAAAATTAACCCTATAATGTGATCTGGGCCTCCCCCCCCCCCCAAAAAAAAAGAAATGTACTCATTCCCTTGCTCTTGTAACTGTAACCCTTCTGTACAGTATTTTCACAAGAAAAATAGCTTATTAAAAAACAAACAAAAGAAGTCAGGACAACACCATGTGGGAAGTTCTGAAGTGAAATAAAGGAGTTTGGAAACCATTCCAGAGTGTGGGCAAGGAAATGGAATATGGTCATAACCAGGAGGGAAGAAATCCTGAAATACATTCTTATTCCTAGGAGTAGAAGGTCCTTGTGTGGACTGTGTTGGCTTAGCAATCCTTTGTTTGGTCTCTGATTACTAGATTTTTCTTGCCACCTGTAGAGTAAGTGGAGTAAGCCAGGCTGTCTCACCACAGCTTCTGGAGGGTTTGGGGTCTATACTTGTCCCACATTGGGATTCAGCTGTTTCGGCATTTGCATGTAACCTAGAGTCACGTGTGCAGGGGCCACCTTATGCAAGTAGCCTGGAGAAGTGGGTGAGCATGCATGGCCTTGAGAGGCCATCTTTGCCTCTTTTGCAATGCACTCTCTCAGCACTTAGCCTCTTAGAGAATCAAGTACTAGTTCTCATGACTCTGTGGGATTACTGGACTTAACGTGGTTCTGATTCCTGTGGTGTGGGCTGAGACTACTCTAATGGCCCCATTGCACAGCCCTGTTCACTTTCTTTTAGAACACTGAAGGCAAGCGGTTTAACCCCAGCAGTGAGAAACTTAGTTACAGTTGGCCACTAGCCAAGAACATGCAGTTTAGCCCAGGCTGTGTCGAGGCCACTTTACTTTCAACACAAAAGCGAATGCAGAAGAAGTTTGGCTGTATTTGGAGATTTGTTTCACATCATCAAATGAAGGCTGGAATCCACAAACTGAATATATTTACAGGTCTGACAACTAGGAGGCAATTAACCCTTCTCTCATTACCCCTTCCTCTCCGGCAGCCACAAAGTGTCAGTTTTTTCTTTCCTTCCTTTTTATCCTAATTAGACCCATGCAGTAGGGTGAAAGGTGGCCCATGAGAAATTAGAACAATGTCACCAAAGCCCCTTTGATCTTAGGGAGATGGAGGGGAGTTTCTGCTCTTGGACAGGGAGGAGCTGGGTGTGGTGTTGGTGTCACAGCCAGACTGTGGCAGCCATCTGCCTAGCTCCATGATTGGGGTATGTTGCTTAGTGTGTCTGTGTCTCCATCTCTTCCAGTTCCCAGGACTCTATTGCTCTTATCTGAGGGGAAAATTCTATGTGACACTACTTAGAATGGCAAAGAAAGCATCATTCTGTGTCTGAAAAATGGTTTCTTTCAAAGATAGTGATGAACTGGCTTGGAGATCTCAGACCCAGAAATCAAGAGGATACAGACTTCTTTAAAAAAATATAGTATGTTTACAGCCAGGTGCCAGTGACTCATGTCTGTAATCCTCCCTACTCAGGAGGCTGAGATCTGAGGATTGCAATACAAAGCCAGCAGGGCAGGAAAGTCTGTGAGAATCTCATCTCCACTAAACTATGAAAAAAGCAGAAGTAGAACTGTGGTTGAAGTGCTAGCCTTGCGCCCTTGCGCAAAATAAGTTCATGGACCATGAATAAGCCCTGAGATCAAGTCCTGGCACTAGCACCAAAAAAATTTACCCAAGCAGACTGTAAACTCACACCTGTAATCCTACCTATCAGGAGGTTGAGACGTAGAGGAATGAGGTTCAGAATCAACCTGAAAGAAAAGTCCTCCATACTCAATTTCCCATTAACCAGCACAACACTGGACTGGCTCAAGTGGTAGAATGTTAGCTGTGAGCCAGAAAGGATTATGGTTCAGGGTTAGACCTGGCAGACAAAGCTAGGCATGAACCCCTGAGTTTATGCCCCAGTAGGCATAAAAGAAATAAATGTTCATGCTTGTTATTACTGTTACTCAGCAGGCAGAGAGAGCACAATCAGGTTTGATGCCTTCCTATATAGAAATAGCAAGGTTCTTGTAAACAGAAGGGTCTGTGGGACATAGCTCAAAGTAGAAATGTAGGACAGTCCTTGAAAAATGATCATGATAGGAAAAGTTTAAATGGGATAGTAAGTATGAATTCATGGGAATTGTCCCTTCCTCTCCACATGAGCTCCTCAAGTGCAAACACAGGCTCAGCAAACGGCTCCAGTCCCTTGCCTCCAGTCTTGGGCCTCTGGCCTCAAGCCTTCAGTGCCTTTTTGAAAGCCATTACAAAGGACTCCAATACCCAAGGTGGAAGGCAGGGGGCAGAATGTCACTTCCTTCCTGGCTTTCTTCAGTGTCACACTGAGTCTTTTCCTTGTTTATTCTACATGCTAGATTTGCTAGCTAGTCATTTTAATCATTAGAAAAACAACCACCAACAAACAATCTGCTGCTTTTGGAGTTGATAAGTAAGAAGAGATTAAATAACCAGGGAAAGTTAGAGACAAAGTAACTTTTCCAAGTCATGGGCTAGCTCTCAAGATGGGGCTAGAATGCAAACTTCCTCAGTCCCAGCAGGAGTTTTAGATTGGTAATTAAGCTCCTCCAGAATTCCTTTCTCCTACTTAAAGATAATTATGGCCCGAAATCTCACTACATTAACTGCATAACTATTCCATCTGTAAGTTCCTTGTAGAATCACTACTACTACTACTACTACTACTACTACTACTACTACTACTACTTCAGTTTAAATACATCTTTTGTTTTTTTCTACAGTGCTTTTTTTGTTGTTGTTGGTCCTAGAACTTGAACTCAGGGCCTGGGCAACTGTCCTTGAGCCTCTCTGTGCTCAAAGCTATTCTCTGGGCTCTACCACTTGAGCCACAGCACCATTTCTGGCTTTTTTGTGTTTATGTGGGGCTGAAGAACTGAACCCAGGCCTTTATGAATGGGAGACAAGCACTCTACCACTAAGCCCCATTCCCAGCCCCTCCACAGTGCCTTTTGATCCATCAGGGTTGAATTTCTTTCTTAAACTAACACCTTCAGTTTGTGTTGTTGCTGTGGTTTTATTTAGGTTGTTTGTTTCTGACATTGTCACTTGCTTTCTGGAAAACTATAGAGGTTAATCATATGTGAGATTATTTTCTGCCCTGCCACTGTGGTTGAGGCTATGCACAAATGCCAGCTTTATAGCAAGCTGTATGAGAATTAAAAAAATGGTACATTAAAAATAAATACCTAGCACTTTTGTGATTTAATATGCATCTTGTTCTTCAGCCTGCTTTATAAACTGATTGACTGTGTCGTTTTCCTTATGAAATTCAATGTTCCTATTTATTTTATTTTAAAAGGGACAATTTATTAGACATTTGGATAATTAATTAGATGAGAGTGTCAAACAGGAAATCTCTGTCTGAACAGTCTTAGTTTACCTGCTTTGTGTCTACAAAGTGTGGCTGGAGAGATTGGAAGTGTTGTGTGAGTTGTAGAGTTTTGGCTTCTCTTGGGATATCTGCAGAGCTGACCCGCATGTAGGTATTGCCCTACAAAGTATCGGACTGTGATAGGTGGTGGTCCTAGTATGTGTGTAGTCCACTAGACAATAACGGGCTGTGATTGGTGGTTGTCCTCTCAGGGCTGACCTCTATCAGTTCCATGGTATACTTGTTCATTCGTATGTCTTCTGTGCCTGGCTCATGAATGATATCCATGACCTTCACCTTTCTTTACTCTGTGCTCCTGGGATTGGATGCCTCTTCCTTCCATCCTGATAACATCTCCCACCTTTAAGGCACAGAAGAGGTGTGATGACACCAGCCACTCATGGCCAATCCTAGCTATTTCAGTAGGTTAAGATCTGAGGATCATGGTTCAAAGCTAGTCCAGGCAGGCAAATCCCAAGTAACTCTTGAATTCACCAGCAAAAAGCTGGATGTGGAAAGGAGGTATGGCTCAAGTGGTAGAGTGCCAGCCTTGAGGAGAAAAGACAAGTGAGAGTTTGAAGCTCTGAGTTCAGGTCGTAGTACTGGCATACCAAACAACAGTGTTGTTGAGGGAGAGGGAAGAGAGAGCAGAGTGCCAGAACCCTCACTCAGTCACTCATAGTATCCCGGGGCACTTTACTTGCATTACATGTCCTGACTCCAAATAGGACCAGTTTCAGAACTGTATCCCAAATAACTTGGATATGATTCATGGTAAACTAAGCTCATGAGTTTCAGGGTTTTGTTGCCTGAGGGTAAATGCACACAAAGTAGTAGTAATCATACTTGTAATTATGTGATCAATCAGTAGGCATGAATCAATAATCATTAGTCATTTCTTGTCATAGTGAAGGATGCACAGTAATGTTTGAATGTACAACTAATGTTTCTTGGATACAGTCATGCCTTATCACTCAGGTTGCAGGGGTCTTCACATGCTCCTCCCAGTGACTTAGCATGACAATAACATCTTAGCTTGTTCCTTGATGTGCTAATGGAGAGGGAAATGTGACAATGTGGAATGTGCCATCTTCCAAAAGAACACAAAAGAACAACCCAAAAGCAAAAGCACAGATCCGTGTGTTCTGTAGCAGTGTGAAGATGACATTTTACCTGCTCTAGATAAAAATGAGAAGCAGAGGGACAAGGAGCAGTGGTTTATGGAGCAATACCCCTTTGCCACCTCTGAATGAACCCCACCTTCCCTTGCCAACTTGCAACAAGCCTGCCAAGCCACATGCAAATCCACAAAGTTCTTTTTTTTTTTTTGGTAGTACTGGTGTTTGAACTCATGGCCTCACAAATGCTTATCAGGTTTGCTCACTTGACTGGTGCTCTACCAGTTGAGACATGTCTTCTGTTTTGCTTTTTGCTGGTTGCTTTGGAGATTAAGTCTCTGGGACTTATCTTCCCAGGTTGACTTTGATCTTAGTCCTTTGGATCTCTCTCCCATGAGAGGCTATGATTCTAGGGATGAGCTGTCAGCACCTGGATCACAACTAGTTTTACAATGTCCATTAGGAGGACCAAAAAGACTCAGAAGATTAAATGACTTTTATAGATAATAGGGATAGAGGGTCACCCTGACCCGAGAGCCCCCTTCTGTCACAAAGGGAGGCCTTGATTCCATGGTTTTTGCAACCCTTCCTACACAGATAGCATCTTATTTAGAGTGGCGTTACTTTTCACATCTACGGAGATAATTGCTTGCTACTGGTAAACTCTGTCTCTAACTAACAGAGATGTTCTCAGTACTCCCAAAATAAACACCATGAAAGCAAAGATTATGTCTGTCTTTGCTATAGACAATCCCCCAGTGACCACAAAAAAATCTGCACACTTAGAAGGCAATCTGAAAATATTTGTCAACTAAATGTTTGTTTTTATGATAACTAAGTGATTGCTTTAACACAGGAGAGATTGTACATGTCTTAAAGGGAGCATATGTGTTGTGGGACCTATGTCTTTGCCAATCAACTTAGGACTGAAAGTCCCTGCAATTCCTGGGTGAGCAGGGAGAAAAGGGCTTCATAAATCAGCACCATAGGTCACACAAAAAACCCTGTGCCAGGCACTCTTAGGTCCTCCGGGGAGTCCTTTGTTGCTTACCTATGACCACCAGGTGGCAGTGTATAGTCCCTCAACCCTACAGCTGATTTCAGTCTGTCCAATGCCATCTGACAGCCTTTGTGTGGTCTTATTCCTTGGAGATGTCTTTATGGTGCTTATGAGTATGGAATGAGATTCCTTTCTAAGTACTGCATGGAAAACTAATTGCGTTCTTGTTCTTGCTGAATATTTAAACAGGGAGGTTGAGAATTGAGTTCAGTTTAGTAGAGCTGACATTGACATCATGCACCATGTAGGAAGACCTGTCTTACAGATTCCTCTTTAAGACTCCATTTGGGTGAAAGCTGTCTATGCATGGAAGGCTCCTGGCTGGGCTAGAAATAGCACCAGGCTTCATGCATTAGGAATTACTTTTTTTAGGCTTCAGGAATTACTTTTTGAATAGAAAATTGGAGACTAGAGTCTCAGGAGCAGAGCTCGACATTATTTCTGGGTTGAGGCTTCTCTTCCCTACAGCACGTGAGTGTCTACTTGGCTGAGGTTATTCCTCGCTGTGTCACAACTCATTTCATGGCCTTTCGAGTCAGGTTGGGTGAAGATTCTCCCCTTTGTCTCTTGAAAGGTTGTTCATTTGGTTTGGAATTTCAACATAGTCAATTTAAGGTTATTTCTCTTATTTCCAAACTAAACAACAGCAGAGATAATTTCACTGTGTGACCAAGGTAGTTGAAGGGTTGAGTTTGAGATGGTGCTAAGTATGACCCTTGGGATGAGATCATGAGATTCAAAGGACCAAGGCCTTACCCAGTATTCCCACTTCCAGCATTTCCTGTTGTCTGTCTGTAGAGGACTTTGTGTATTTATGAGTTTTTCCTGCCAAAAGTTTTTGCTTTTGTATCTTAGTCATTCTCTGGCCTCTGAAATCTCAGTCATATGAATGTAGCTCATGAGGATAGCTATAATATGTGAATTTGAAGACACTTTTCTTAATGGCTTCCTCGGCAAGTAGTATCTTTTATAGTACAGCTCCAACCAGAAGTAATGGAACGCAGAGGGAGTCTAAGATCCAGATTGTTACAGAGATGTTATTTCTCTAGATGCAGACAAATGCATCTCTTGTCTGGGACTGAGACAATGTTCATTTTACAAGCTTTTCATATGATTTTGATTCGGGTCACCCATGAGCCAATGTTTGGAAAACAGTATCATTCCCCAAAGATCACATGTAACAAGAGGATATCAAAGGATCTCAAAAGAATTAGGGGCTCTAGTATTTATTTAGTACCAGTTTTCTTTTTTCTTTTTCTTTTCTTTTTTCTTTTTGTCAGTGGTAGGGCTTGAACTCTGGGCCTCAGTGCTGACCCAAACTCTTCAGCTCAAGGGTAGGGCTCTGCCACTTGAGCCACAGTGCCACTTCCCATTTTCTGGTGTTTTTTGGGGGGAGATAAGAGTCTCATGGACTTTCCTGCTCAGGCTGACTTTGAACGGTGATACTCAGATTTCAGCCTCCTGAGTAGCTAGGATTACAGGTGTGAGCCACTGGCACCAGGGTACTTAGTGCCTGTTAGAACTCTGGCACTGAATTTGGCATGCAATAATCTTGTTACTTTAACTTGTGCAGATTCCATCCAGGGTCCTTTGGCTGAATTGATTTTTTAGGAAAACATTTTTTAAATTTTTTATCTTCATTGAAAAGATGATGATCTGGGGTTTACGCTTACATAAGTAAGGTAATGGATACATTTGTTTTTAAATACTGTTACCCCATCCCTATTTTCTCCCTCTTATGCATCCCTACTCCCCTTCCCCACAAGTTGTAAGGTTCATTTCCAACTTAGTGCCAAGTGAGTATTAACGTTGCATTACTTCATCCTTTGTCCTGCGTTTTCTGTGATTCCCTTTCTTTTCCAAAGAATGAATAAATTTATATAAAAGACACAAAGTACAGAAAACTAAAAGTGGAAAAAAAGAATAACTACATACAAGATATAAAAAGAGCCTCTTGTTTCTGATTCTTGGAGTTCATGTTGTTATGTTTCATTATATATGGTCCTATGCACTTAGCAATTTGGGGTATTGAGAGCTTGTTATAGAATATCATAGACATATTGTAGTTCTTACAAATGAGGCAAATCATGGGTCATTTTTTAAATTATTGTGAAAATACTGTACAGAGCGGTTACAATTACATGGGCAAGGTAATGAGTACATTTCTTATCAAGAATTGTTGCCTCCTCCTTTCTTTCCCCTTCTCATCCATACCAACCCCCCCCACCCCCAACCCCCCTCCCCCCCCCCACCAGCCAAAGTTGTAAAGTTCGTTTTTCAACATAACGACTTGTACATCTCATTGTTGCAGTGAGTCCACCTGCATCCAGAGTTAAATGATTAGTTTTTTCCCTTCCTCTTCACAAATTATACCAACATCAAATACAGTGAAAGCAGGGGTTATACTGTGGGGGACGTACAAAGCAATAAAGAACTCATCTTATCAATATTTTAGTAACAATCCCAAGAAAGAAATAAACATTTGAATCCTTATCTTGGAGTCATTTTGCATAACATCAACTTATCTGACCTTTTCTGCTCATCTACCTCACCCCAGTTAGAATGGCTATAATCAGGAACTCTAATAACAACAGTTGCTGGAGGGATGTGGACAGAAGGGAACCTTACTGAATGGTTGATCAGGTGTAAACTTGTTCAACTACTTTGGAAAGCAGTATGGAGTTTCCTCAAAAGATTCCACATAGAGCTCCCCTATGACCCAGCAATCCCACTTTTGGGCATTTACCGAAATGATCACGAGCAAGCACATACTAAAGCTACCGTGGGTCATTTTTAAAGTATATATTTATTGTAAAGATACATGGGTCAATATTTAATAGAACCAGATCTCATTGACTATGAAATAATTCTCCTATAATCTATTAATCTCAAAGGTTAAAACAGCTATAATAACTGCCAGTCAGGTACCCAAGTGAAGCTGGTATATAGAGAATATTATCCATCTCTAGAGAATGTAGACACCTATCTGGGTCTCAGTGCAAGCTCTATTTGTTGCCTAGTTTTCTGGGTTCTTTATTTCAGGTGAAGCTCAACACATTATTATTTTTTTAAATGCAGATGTGCACTGGTTTCTCTAAAATATTGGTGGCAAGAATAGGCTTAGATAAATGTAGTGTAGCCAGATTCAGATTATAGTTGATGAATTTATAATCCCAATCTAATTCTTGATGGGTAGTGTTGGTTTGAGATGGAAAAAGACCTTTAATTATGGTGGAGAAGAAAGAGTGTCAGCTATGTAGTCAGGAGAATTGATTTTAGTCTTAGTTCTATATGACACGAGCTCTGAGACCTCACCTCTCTAAGTATCAATATTCTATAGGTAGAGGAAAATGTGCTAATAGTGCCTTTTCACAGGACTGCCCCAAGGCTAAAATGAAATACATGCCAGTATCCCTTCCCTGTATTTGCATTTCTTTCTTTCTTGTCAGATAGTATATCACCCTGTTGACCTATGTTGGCCTGAAGCACATGATCCTCCTGTATCATCAGCTTTCTAAGTGCTGGGGTTACAGGCATTTACTACCATGCCTAGTTTACAGATCAATATTTTCTTTCTTTGAATTCTTCACAAGCAACTCTTACAATGTTTGACATATCCAGGTAACAACTTAAGTAAATAACACCTGTTGTTTGCTGGTTTTATTTACTTTTAAAGCTATCAGAAACAATCTGAACAATCTACCTTGCTGCTCTCAGTCAAGGAAATATTTGTAGAAATCTAATTTCAAGGTAATAATGCATTTCCTTATTGTGTGATAAGTAGAAAAACATCTCAGTGTAGTTTGGCTATAGGTTTTTATCTATCCAATCATAAAACTAATGGACTTGTATAAAGTAGACTAACCTACAGCTTTGAGCTGAAGAGCTGAGGGGCAGTGCCCAGGCCCAGAATTCAAGCCCCACAACCTACAAAAAGAACAACAACATTAAATACAGTGAAAACAGGGGTTATACTGTGGGGGAGGGATGTATAAAGCAACAAAGAAATATCTGTAAATACATTGGAAACAATAGCAAGAAAGAAAAAACATTTGAGTCCTTATCTTGGGGTTTATAAAAAAAGATATACAAAAAGACCAACAACAACAAAAAAATCCAAACCAAAAATATCAGCATAAGTCTTATAACACTCAATACATGTACTTAATATCATAGCTTTGATTCCACATTTATTTGTGCACAAACATTTCAGTTCCTTAGCATGTCATTTTAGTGTTAAGTCAATAAACAGCTGTATCTTAAAATAGAAATTTGCATTACATGTTTCGTAGGTCTTCAATGTTCTGAGGGTGAAGTTGGATGTTTGGAGAAATAAGCTACACATTTGATTCACAAAGGTTGTTTGGTGGGTCTTTTTAGTTTATTTTTGTGAGGCTTAAACTGAGAGCCTCACATTCTCATTTGCTTTGTTGCTCAAGACAGCACTCTTCTACTTTTGTTTTTCTTGTGGGCTACTTGGGGATAAAGAGTCTCATGGATTTGTCTGCCTAGGCTGGTTTCTCGCCATGATCCTCAAAACTCAGCCTTCTGTATAGCTAGGATTACAAGCATGAACCACCAGTGTTGAACACTCTGTGGCTCTTCATTTATCCATGACACATTGAGCACCAATGTGCAATAGCTGTAGAAAAAAAAATTGAGTCCATAAGAAGAGTCAGTCAGGCGGGAGAAAAGAGGTCATTGAAAATAATATGTTTACCGACAATTGCTGGTGGCTCTTGCCTGGTTGCTGAGGAGGCTGAGATCTGAGGATCACAGTGTGAAGTCAACCGAAGGTAGGAGAATCCTTGAGCCTCTCATCTCTAATGAATCATCAGAAAGCCAGAAATATTGGCGTGTGTGGTTCAAGTTTTAGAGCACTAATCTTGAGTGAAAATGCTAAGGGACAGCTCCTCCTAGGTCCTGAGTTTAAGCCCTAGTGTACACACACACACACACACACACACACAAACACACACACACACACACACACAGAGTATTATTAGGTCATGAAAAATGTGATAAATGAAAAAGAACAAGGAGGTACTTATCTGGGAGGAACTCTCTTAACTATGTGGCTGTTTTATTGAAACCAGAGTTTGGAGAGAGACATGATTTTATCTAGGAGAAAAGCAATTCAGGGCCAGTGTATGTGGCCCTGAGATGGATTTGGGAGTGTGGGTAACTCAGTTACGAAAACAGCAATAGCCAGAAGAGAATGACCAAGAGAAGCAGCAGTGAGGAAGGGTATCATAACACAGAGACATTTCATTTTCCTTCTGAAATGAGTAGGACGCCATTGTGGAGCTCCAGGCAAGAAACACTTCATAGTGTGGTAGTGTTTGAAAGAGAGTAGGGATGGGAGACCTTGTTTAGGGACTGTAGTTTGCAGGTGTGGGAATAAGGATGCATTGCACTCACGTGGATTGCATTACAGGTACACACAGTGGTATATTCAGTTTCTGCATGCAGTTTAAAAGCCCAACATGTAGTATTTTGTGATGGCATGGATATAGCATAAAAGCAAATAAAATCTCCAGGAGAATTCCAAAGTGTGTGAGAATGGAAAGAGTGCTGGGAAGATGACAGTACTGATTGTGAGTTTTTATCTTTTCTGGATTCATCAGGCTTTTCCTATCCATATGTTTGCTCCCATAGCACTCTGTGCAACCTTCTCCCATAGGTGGCAAAGCTCAATTTGAATTCATGCCTCCAGTGTGGATATAGATGCTGTGGTTTTTTCTAGTGGCAAAAAGCAGCAATTGAAGAGGTGAAAAGAAATACAGGTTACTGCTTGCTTTTTTTTGGGGGGGGGGACATTTCTTGTCCTCCACTTGTTCCTCATGAGTACTGATACACAAGCTGTGCCCTCAGAAAGAACCGTTTCTCCAAAATGTTCCACCATATGGAGTGAAATATTTCAATCCCAACTGGCTTATTTGTCTTTTGTCTACTTCTTTTGTCCGTTACTCCCATAAACCTAATCATTTATAATTTCCTGGCTGCTGGTTGATTCTCTCCTTTCTTTTCTTCTAAACACCATGCCCTTCATTATAAGTAGTAGGCTCCTGTGTTCCCAGTGCCCCCAAACTCATTGCTTGTCCTCCTTTCACAGCTGAGCAATACCAAGTGTCACTGACTTGTGTTCATGGAGCTTTCTGAATCTAGGATGCTGAGATTTGGAGCTGGAATGTCCTACAGGCTCATGGAACCATTTCTCAGTGCTGCCCTCTACTGGTTCAAAGATCTGCTTTTGCAGGTTGCATTAACAAAGATCATTTTGCTACCTTTGCTAAGAATAAGACAAATGAGCATCATACAATTGTCTTTTACTCTGGAAATGCAGGAAGAGATTCTTACTTTAGTCAATTCTTGTTCCAGTGTGTGTGTGAGATGAGGAACTCTTTGTGAGCTGCCATCTAATGTCACCAAAATTGAGATTTAAGTTACATTCAAAAAATAAGTGAAGTCAATGCATGTTTCCCCTTCTATTGTGGATGGTAGATTTAGGTTATAAACTCATCAGTAAATACGTTGGGTGGTATGCATGTATACACAAATGTATTCACAGAAATACGGTGGATTGAAGGGAGATCTCAAATATGTAATTCCTTAGAAAGGCAAAGAATTTAGCAAAATGAAACACCAGGAAGCAGGTACTGGAAAAAATGGGTGGGGTCAAGAGGAAAAGTGTGAACAAATAGTAAAGAGGGGGGAAATGCAGTCAAGAATCCAATGCATCTGCTACAAAATTAAGAGTGAGGGAAGGGCTGGGTAGGGAAAGGATGAGTTGAAAGGGGTACCATTGATCAAGATATATTGTATTCGTGAACTGCTTTGTTACATGGGAACTCCTTTGTACAACTAAAGAATAATGACATTCAAAATTATGTTTTTAAGAAAATGCTGCTCAAGGGCCTATCTATGGAATTTTGCCCTAAAAGTTACATTAAGTGCTTCCATCTAAGGTATATAATCTTGAACAATTCTTACTTTTGATCAGTTTTATTTTGATCAATTTGAAAGGAATGAGGTCAAGTAATTTCTGCATTACCTTCATTAATCCAGCAACATTTTTGAAGTACTTAACTATGCTTGTAGATTATGCCAATGTCCTAAGAAGGGGGTGTGAATACAAATATGAACTGCCCATTTCCTTTTCTCTTAAGAGAGAGGGCATGAACATTTCAGCATAGGGCTGGATATGAAACTTGGAAGCCTTTGTAATCTATGTGGTTGGTCTCTGTCACAGTCCCTCTGGTTTGCTGTCATACTGGGAAAGCTCATGGTAGGGACATGAATGAGCCCAGCAACCTTCTAGGGAATTTGGTTTACTAAATAAGGTGGAAGGATGCATTTGGTTTACTTGGTACAGTATCAGTGGCTTAAAAACTGTATTGGAGTAGAGGAAACAAAATAGAAACCATAATGACATGTCTGAGAACACCAAAGTGTGACTACTTGGAGATGATTCTTTCACATGATCTGATAGCAACAGTGCTTGGGAAGTCTTCCTAGAGAAGGTAATATCTTAGAAGATTCTCACAGAGAGTGATATTGGGGGAAGAATTGTCAGACACAATTCTTAGGATGATTATTAAGAATAAAATAAAATGGTGTAGTAGATTTAGGTGATCTTTACACAATAGGAAACAAAGATTTGGAGACTTCAAATGTGCTGTGTAATTATTCTCTGCAACAACAGGTAACATTTTTTTGCATTCAAAAAGCATTACTAATGTGTTCTTACAGATTTTCAATATGGGAAAAGCAACATGTAAGAATTGATTCATAGGCACTTTTTTTTGGTTGGTCATGGGGCTTGAACTCTGGGTCTGGGCTCTGTCCCTCAGCTCTTCAGCTCAAGGAGAACACTCTACCATGTGAGCCAAAGTGATACTTCCAGTTTTCTGAGTGATTTATTGGAGATAAGAGTCCCGGACTTTGCTCCTAGAACTGGCTTTGAACCGTGATCAACAGATATCAGCCTCCTGAATAGCTAGGATTAAAGGCTTGAGCCACCAGTGCCCAGCTCATAGGCACTTTTATAAACACTGAAGTACTTGAACTATTGAATCAGGTCAGTTGACTGGGAATGGATAAGGTTGATATATTGCCTGCTCTGTGGGAGTTTTTATTTGTGTATATCATTTATCTCTTTGATTCAGAAAGCCTGTGCTTAGACATCTCCAGACTTAAGTATCTCCAGATACTTATCAGAGACACACTTATCAGAGATGGGTAATCAAGCCAGGGCCATCCCCAGTTAGTCAGCGACACTTTGAAACTCATTCTCTCAGAGGTGACTTACATCCATCACTCTTCTTTGGGGACAGGTTTCTGCAGAGATACAGTTCCTGTGACTCTGTGGCCTCATCTGATATCAAAGTGCTCCATCATGAAAAGCCTAGACAAGGACCTCCTTTTCTTTGCCCCATCTTTCTAAATGGAAGTTAAGATTTATATTGCACAAAGCAAAAGGGCATGCTTTGGAACACAGTGTCTGCTTCTCTGTGCAGTAATGTTTAGAATGTAACATCTTCTCCAGGTGACCTTGTTAGAGTTGGATACATTTTACCAACGTGGTCGCATCCTCTTTATGGTCATTGTTTCAATCACTGCAGGGCACTGGTCTGCAGTGGGAGGATAAGGCAGCCTGGTTCTGTTACATGATAGGAATGAGAGACTTCGCTGTTAAGCCATCAGAAACTTGGAACCTACTTTTTGCCATTCAGGATTGGTTTCTGCTTAGTCCATAGGAATGGCCATCTGCCACCTTTGGATATTATTTTCTCATTTGGGAAGTTGTGCCCAACTCATTAGTTGTCTATTTTTATTCAGAAACCAAAAGAGATAGATTCAAAACCTGGACATAAATCAGAGTAATTTCCAGGCTTGACTACTTCCCACTCCTTGTCATGGGGCCTTCTCCATAGACTCCTCACAAATGGAGTTGTTTTGACCAGAGCAAAGGATGAAAGAGAATGAGAGAGAGCAAGAGAGAGTGAGAGAGCAAGAGAAATATCCCATTGTGAGAGTAACAGCCATTTATATTGCAATCTGAGAAGTGATATCTCTCATCTCATTTCTTCCACGTTCTATTCACTAGAACCAATAACTAGATGTGGCCACATCTGAAAAATGAGAGATTGCAGGCGATTGTCAGGACAGGTGTAGTTTTTAACCTGGGACTAAGGGGACCTGCTCAGCTAATGCTAATAGGTCTTGAAATGAAGGGACAATCTACACCTCATCTATGCTCTTGTCATATCCGGTGCCTGAATGAGTCTGTGCCCAAGATGCATGGTCTCAGAGAGGATTGGGTGTGCCTGGCACTAGTTGGAACCATCCCAAGACTAAGGGCCACTGAATGGGACAGGAAACAAAACAGGAAATTCATAAAAGAGCCTAAGAGACATATAAGACATGAAACAGCCTAATGTGTGTGAAGAGCCTAAGGAATCTAGGGAGAACTTTATGGAAAAAGATAATGGGCCAGTATTCTCTCCCACTGGGAATTTGCCAGTCATGACAGCATACTCCTGTAGGACTACCAGTCACAATGCTGAGGGAGGAAATTTATAAATTTCAGTACATCTTGGGCTACATCACCCAATTCTATCTCAGGAAGGGAGGGACAGACAAAAGGGAGGAAAAGTACAACAAGAAAATGAAAAGAGAAAATTAGGAACTAGTAAAGAAAAGGTTGGGGTAAACAGAGGAAAGAAAGGAAGGAGAGACTAAAAAGAACCAACAATAGGGAAAAAGTATATGTTGGGATGTCTTAATAACCATCATGTATGACCCAACAATGATAAATGTCAGTAACTACTTATGGAGACTTTTTAAAAAAGAAAGAATAAAGTATATGTGACAATATTTGACCAAATGAAATAGCGTTATGGAGGAACAGCTCTCTGAGATTCTTCTGTGAGTGAACTTACTGGGTTTTTATGGGGTAAGAGGAGAATGCATTTGGAACTAAGTCTTGCTATGTAGCCCAGGTTGGACTGGAACTCACTATACAGGCCAATCTGTCCTCCATCCCTAAACCTCCTGTCTCTGCCTTCTGCATTCTGTGTTTGTGAGTATGGCTTTATTACACCCAGCTCATTTTTAATGCTGCTGTTCTTGCCAGTCCTGGGACTGGAACACAGGGCCTGGGCACTATCCCTGGGCTTCTTTGCTTAAGGCTAGCTCTTTCCCACTTTGAGGCACAGGGCCATTTGCAGTTTTCTGGTTATTAATTGTTGAGAAGAGTCTCATGGACTTTGCTGCCTAGGCTGGATTTAAGCAGAGATCCTCAAACCTCAGACTCCTGAGTAGCTAGAATTACAGGTGGAAGCCATCAATGCCTAACGCATTATTAATTCTTTTCCCTTTAAAAGATCTTTGAGATGGCTCAGCAGTGGTGGCATATGCCTCCAATCCTAGCTACTCAAGAGGCTGAGATTTGAGGATAGCAATTGAAAGAATGTCCAGGCAGGGTTCTGGGAAGATGGCTAAGTGGTAGAGCGCTTACCTTGCATGCATGAGGACCTGGGTTCGATTCCTCAGAACCACATAAGCAAAGCAAAAAGAAAAAAGCAGGAAGTGGTGCTGTGGCTCAAATGTAGAGTGCTAGCCTTGAGCTGAAGAGCTGAGGGACAGTGCCCAGGCCCAGAGTTCAGGCCCCACAACTGGACCAAAAAAACAAAACCAAGCAGTGTCCAGGCAGCAAAGTCCATTATATTCTTCTTCTTCTTCTTCTTCTTCTTCTTCTTCTTCTTCTTCTTCTTCTTCTTCTTCTTCTTCTTCTTCTTCTTCCTCCTCCTCCTCCTCCTCCTCCTCCTCCTCCTCCTCCTCCTCCTCCTCCTCCTCCTCCTCCTCCTCCTCCTCCTCCTCCTCCTTCCTCCTCCTCTTCCTCCTCTTCCTCTTCTTCTTCCTCTTCCGCTTCCGCTTCCTCTTCCGCTTCTGCTTCTGCTTCTGCTTCTGCTTCTTCTTATTCTGCTGCTGCTTCTGCTGCTGCTTCTGCTTCTGCTTCTTTTTTTGGGGGGGGGGGGGGGGTTCTGGTCATGGGGCCTGAACTCTGGGCCTGGGCACTGTCCCTCAGCTCTTCAGCTCAAGGCTAGTGCTCTACCACTGAGCCACCTTCCCAGACCAGTCCATTAGATTCTTATCTCCAATAAACCACCAGAAAACCAGAAGTGGTACTGTGGCTCAAGTGGTAGAGAGCTAACCCTTAGCTGAAGAAGGGGTGGGGTGAAGTGGCCCACTTACCTCAAATCAGCCGTACTCTAGGTGGGCATCACATGCATGGGTAGTCACACACCGACAGGGACTAGGAGGATGGAGATCCCCGCAGCTAGGGCATAGAGATTCCTGGGTTTCTTGTGCCAGCGGCAGGTGCAGTACCAGCTGCGGGAAGATGGCAGCAAACACGGCCTGGGTCCTGAGACTGTCGGTGGACACAGTGGATGCAGTGGAACCAAGTAGCCTCAGGCCGGGGCCAGGAGAGGATGCAGGACAGACTCCAAGCCTCCTGCTTCCTTCTTGGGTGGCTGCTATGGTGGTGTGCTTCCAGACTCATCCGGGACTGTGTGCATGTGTGTGCCCATGCGTGTCCCTCACCAGCGTTCATGCTCATGCCCTTTGCACGTTTGTACTGTCACAGTTTGTGCCCATGCATGCCCCTTCTTCACACTTCCCAGCTGGGCTTCTATATCTCCTGAGAGGCTGGAGGACCCATGACCACTGGAATCCAAACCTGAGGTGAGACTTTCCCAGTTGCTACTGAACAGCATCCAGTGGAGGATGTAGCATGGCACCCTGCTCGGTTGGAGCACTATCTATAAAATAGATTTTGTATTCCGTTTACGAGTGAGCTTTGTTCTTTTTTTTTTTTTTTTTGCCACTCCTGAGGTTGAACTCAGGGCCTGGGCACTGTGATTGAGCCTTGCTGTGCTCAAGGGCAGAGCTCTACCACTTGAGCCCCTTCTAGTTTTTTGCTGTTTATGTGATACTGAGGAATCGAACCCAGGGTTTCATGCGTATGCTAGACAAGCATTGTACCACTAAGCGACTTTCCCATCCCTTTTGTTAATCTTCCAGCTTCTCAGGAAATTTAGAACCCAGCCCGGAAGTGTGAGAGAAGGGCGTGTGCATCTGCACAAGGTAAGAGAATGCACATGCATTGCACATAATCATGCACGCTGGTGAGGGACATGCATGCACAGACACGCACACATGCACGCCCACCTGGATGTGGGTATGACCACAGTGGCCACCCAAAAAAGAAGCAGGAATTCGGGAATCTGCCCTGCATTGTCTCTGGGGTCCATCCCGAGGCTTCTTGAATCCACTGCATCCACCAGCAGTCTCAGGACCCAGGCCATGTTCATTGCTGTCCTCCCCCAACTGGTGTTGCACCTGTTGCTGTGATGGGAAACCTAGGGTATCTTCAGCCTGACCGCATGCATCTCCATCCTCATAGTTGTGTGACTGCGGCATGTGTGTGATGCACTCCTGGGCTTGGGCTAGTTCAAAGTAAGTGGGTCACTTCACACACATGCGTGCATGCACACACACGTGCACAGGCGCGAACACACACACACACACACACACACACACACACACACTCATAGGACCGGAAGTGCAGGTCAAGGGACTGTAAATGTGTGTGAAAGGACCTGAAGCTGGGTGAGGGGACTTGGGAGTGCACTTGCAGAGCTACATAAACATGGACTAAGGCGCCCTAGAGCCCCAAGGAGAATGAAGGGGGGGGGCGGGCTGTCTCAGATACCTCCTTGCTACCCCCAGTATGGCCCCAGGGTTGGTCAGTTCTGCCGGGCCCTCTGGTGGTCATGGAGCTGGAGCCACATTCATTGCAACCTTTCCTGAACTGGAACTGCACCTGCTACAGTGAGGTCTCTTTGCCTGTGGACCTCTGTCTTCCTGGTCTGCATGTGCCTTGCTGCAGTGCCATCACGGGGACGCCCTCATTGCCAGGAAGTGCCCCTCCTCTGGATCCCCCTCCCCATAGGGGACTGGAAGCCATGATAAGGGGAGGCCTATTACTCCTGTTGATACAAGAAAAGATGGAGATTTGGAGAAAGGAGTTGACAGTGGGGATGAAGTCCTGTCTTGTACACAATAGATATCCACTAAGAGATTCACAGTGTACAGTGGCATACTGATAATTCAGAGAAGCCTAGTAGTAGAAAAAGAATGTCATTTTCGCTCACAGTCTTTAGCACTTCCTGTGAAACTTGCATCAACATCCTCATTTTCTCTATCTTTTCACAGACCATTCCCCAGGAGCTCAGGACATCTGGTTTTGATCAGAGTTGACACCAGAGTGCCAAGGGACCATTATCATTGCATGGCCACCACCATCTGGATTTTGTCCACAGGGGACCTGTCCCCTTTCCTACTGGTGCTTCAGCTGCCTCATCTGCAGAATGCAAGGTCAGAAACATTGAATGTCCCTATTACTTTCTTTGACCAAACTGGTTTATGGGAGCCTGTGTTTCCATCCATCCTTGAGGGGTGGATGCTTTAGATGACATTGCCAACTTACTTTAAATGATATCTTTGTAATACAACTTACCTTTTATCTCTCTTAGCCAATCATACTTTGCTCTCTCATACCCTGTGAGCATTTTTAAAACATTTTTTGCACTTGCAAAGCAGGCAGTTAATAATTGGATCAGAAATGTAGCTTGAAACTTTGTTTTTCACTTGCAATAAAGGTAATTAATTACAGGGTCAAAACTGTAATGTATACATTACTGGGCAATTTTCCACTGCGGGATGGAAGGAATATTGACACTTAGAAGATGCCATACAAGGTCATTTGCTTCAAATGACCTAGGTTTACATTTCTTTTTAGCAAAATGTTTTAAAAGGTTGAGAAAGCATTCTCTTACTTTTCAAAACAACTGTGGGACCCATGAAAACACAAGCCATGTTTCTGCACGCTAAGTACTATATTAGCTTTATTGAAGAAACCAGGGTTCCAAAGGCCTTGGAATCAAGGCCTTCATTTGTTGAGGTGACAGAAGGAGGCTCTAGTGTCAGGATGATCCCCTGTCTGTATGATGTGTGAAATCTTCTGCTTCCATTCGTGCTTCCATTCTGCCATACATTTGCTAAAATGTGTTCAAATCCAGGGTGAACCTTCAGGAGAACAGAGAACAAAATCAGTCAGTCAATCTTGGGATCCCAACTCCTGTGACCACAGAGACACATTTTTCTCATTTTTGTCCTGAGTTGTGGCTCCTGTGGTTGCTTGGGGAATGGAGCATAAGGAACAGAGAGAGTGAGAGGGTAACTGGGAGCTAAGCCTTGGCCCTTCCTGCTCTCTTCTCCCACTCCTTGAGATCTATCAAGAGGCCTACCTTGGAGTCTTTCTGCACCTCCCATGTTTTAGGTTGAGTTGAATTTAGGCATAAGGATATTGCAGAATATTCTACAAATATGCCAATTCCAACCACAGGTCAGATGGTCTTTTCCATTATGAGGCAGACTTACTTGCTCAGCTTACCTGCTGTTGTTTGACAATCTTCCATAGTGCTGGAGTGACAGCTATATGTAGAGGGAGAGCCAGGGCCCAGAGTGTGGCTACTCTGTGATTCAGACCCAGATCTCTCACTCACTCATGATGTTTTGTTTCTTGAGGTGCATAAAATATGTTTTCAAACCTTATGAACACTGACATGTATGAGTCATCTCCATCACTGACTGATTCAACATGATCACGGGATACAGTCATTATATTGCCTTCTAGGAGAATGCTCTGTGTATCACTCTTTGTTTCATTCAACGGCCCACTAAAATTCATGAACGTCAGCTCTGGATGAGCTCCATAAAATCAGTCTTGGGGGAAAACTGGATATCTTGAATGCTAAGACTAAGATAAAAATGAGCATCACTGGAAGTGGTGCTGTGGCTCAAGAGGTAGAGTGCTTCAGCTCACCTTGAGCTGAAGAGCTGAGAGATAGTGCCCAGGCCCAGAGTTCAAGCCCCACCACCTACAAGAAAAAAAAAGACTATCCAACTAAAAATGCACATCATTCAACTTTATTTTCACTAGAAATGCAGGAAGCGATTCTTACCTTGGTCAGTTTCTAGTCCTGTGTGTGTGTGTGTGTGTGTGTGTGTGTGTGTGTGTGTGTGTGTGTGTGTGTGTATGTGTGAGTGTGTGTGTGTGTGTTGGGCAGGTAGGGAACTCCTTGTGAGCTGGCATTTAATGTCACCAAAAATGAGATTTAAGTTACATTCAAAAAATTACATTCAAAAATATTAAATGAAGTCAATGCATGTTTCCCCTTCTATGTGGAAGCTAAATTTAGCTTATAAACTCATCAGTAAATATACTTGAGCCTGAAATCAAGGCCTGGGAGCTGTGTCTAAGCATAGCTTTTTTGACATTGTTGTTTTAATTGTTACTTAAAGCGAGCACTGTACCACTTGCCACATCTGGCCTTTTGGTGATTAATTGGCCATACGAGGCTTAATGGTCTTTCCTGCCTGTATTCACTTCAAAGTGTGATCTTCAGATCTCAGCCCCCTGAGTAGCTAGGATTATAGGAGTGTGTTACTGGCATCCAGAACAAACTCTTTTTAAAGACGATTCTTATCATGTAATTAGTTGTCTAAAGAAAGGTCTCAGGATATTTCCATACATGCATACACTGCATCTCAGTTAAACTCACTCCTCCATCACTTTCTTTTGTTCCATCCTTGAAACAAATGTAGGCAGGCATTGGTGGTTCATACCTGCAATACCTGCAAGGCTGAAATCCAAGGATCTTGATTCAAAGCCAACTGGGACAGAAAATTTTGTGAGACACTTATCTCCAATTAATTATCAAGAAGCCAGAAGTGGAGCTGTGGATCAAGGGACAGAACAATAACTTTGAGCAGAATAGCTAAGGAACAGTGCCTGCTGGATCCTGAGTTCAAGGCCCCCCACCCCCCCGTCAACCAATCTCATTGTTCTCTTTTAATGCACTCATATGTATTTGTACCGTGTTTACCCTCAGCTTTCCTCTTGGCTTTCCTTCATATTTTGCTTTCCTATCATTTATTTTGTTTTTATTTTTTAGTGTAACTTAAGGCAACAATGGATTTTCTATATGCTTTTTCACCAGTACATATATTATGATTTAGTCAGATTCACCTCTTTCATTATGCTTTGTTTCCATACCCCTCTACCACCACATTCAGTAGCTTTAAATGTGTCTCCTTATGCCATTTTCTTACCTAGTCACAATGTATTTTAATCTTATTTATACCCTATCATTTCCCCTCCCTTTCATCCCTATAGTTCCACCTTTAAATCATGTTTTCTAGTCATGTCTGTAAAAATGTTTATATCTAGATATGCATATCTTTCTAAGTCTAGATGGGTGAAAAAAAGTGATACTTGGCTCTTGGAGCTTGGCTAACAAATCAGATACATCCTTCCTCCCCCAACCCCCATCCTCTTTTATAGCTATAACTTTATTTTGGCTTTCAGGGAAAGCAAAGCACCTAAAGCAGAGCTGCTCAAGAGGCTGAGATCTGAAGATCACAGTTGGAAGTGAACCCAGGTAGGAAAGACCATTAAGACTATTATTGCCAATTGATCACCAAAAGGCCAGCAGTGGAGCTGTTATTCAAGTGGTACAGCAAAATTAAAACAAAAGCAACATCATCAAGTAATTGCTTGCTTGCATTCCTCTTCATAGAGTAGTAGACATGAGTGTGGTTGGAGCTGGGTTCCAATTCTAGATTCCACACTTAAATGCCTGACTTGTAATTTTAAGCTGCAATCTTCTGTGTGTGTGTTTGAATAATAATAAATAAAACACAATTCTTAGGATGATTCTTAAGAATAAAATCAACTGGTGTAGATAGATTTGGGTAATCCTTACATAATAAAAAACCAAGTTTTGGAGATTTCAAACATGTGTAATTATTCTCTGCAACAACAGGTATCATTTTTTGCATTCAAAAAACATTACTGATGTGTTCTTACAGATTTTCTTTTCTTTTCTTTTCTTTTTTCTGGTGGTTGTGGGGATTGAACTCTGGGCCTGAGCACTGTCCCTCAGCAATTCAGCTCAAGGCTAGCATTCTACCACTTGAGCTACAGGTCCACTTCCGGTTTTCTGGTGGTTTATTGAAGATGAGTTTCATGGACTTTCCTGCCCGGGCTGGCTTTGAAACTCGATCCTCAGATCTCAGCCTCCTGAGTAGCTAGGACAGGTGTAAGCCACCAGTACCCGGCTTCTTACAGATTTTCTATATGGGAAAAACAACATGTAGGAATTAATTCATAGGCACTTCTTTTTTTTTCTCAGTCATAGTACTTGAACTCTGGGCCTGGGAGTTGTCCCTCAGCTCTTCAGCTCAAGGCGAGCACGCTACTATTTGAGCAACCATGACACTTCTAGCTTTCTGAGTGATTTATTGGAGAAAAGACTGTCACAGCCTTTCCTATCCAGGCTGACTTTAAACCACCATCCTCAGCCTCCTGAGTGGCTAGGATTACAAACATGAGCTACCAGCACCTGGCACATAAGCACTTTTATATAAAAACTGAAGTACTTGAAGTGTTGAATCAGGTCAATTGACTTTGAATGGACAAGGTTGACCTATTACCTGCTCTGTGGGAGTTCTGTTTGTGTGTAGCATTTATTTTTATGGTTTAGAAAGCCTGTGCTTATACATCTTCAGACACACTTAGCAGAGATGGTTAATCAAGCCAGAAGCCAGGGGCCATCCCCAGATGCTAGTCAGCACCACTTTGAAACTCACTCAGTCTCTCTGAGCTGACTTCCATCCATCACTCTTCTTTGGGGACAGGTTTCTGCAGAGATATAGTACCTATGAGTCTTGGCCTCATCTGGTATCAAACTGCTCTGTCATGGGAAACCTAGCCAAGGACCTCCTTTTTCTTTGCCCATCTTTCTAGATGGAAGTCAAGATTTCTGTCTCACAAAGCCAAAGGGCATGCTATTTGGAACCACAGTCTCTGGCCCTACGTGCAGTAAAGTGACTTCAGAATGTAACATCCTTGTTACAGCTGGATGCATTTTACCAAGGCGGTCTCATCCTCTTTCTGGCCATTGTTTAAATCACTGCAGGGCACTCATCTGCAGTAAAAAGATGCAGCAGCCTGGTTCTGTTGCATGATAGGAATGAGAGACTTTGCTGGAGGAGACTGTCTGCTAAGGCATCAAAGACTTGGAAAAAAGTCTACTTTTTGCCATTCGGGACATGGTTTCTGCATAGTCTGTAGGAATGGCCACCTGCCACCTTTGGGTATTATTTTCTTATTGGGGAAGTTGTGCCCAGCTGATTATTATTCAGAAACCAAAAGAGATAGATTCAAAACCTGGACTTAAGTCAGAGTCATTTCCAGGCTTGACTGCTTCCCACTCATGTCTTCCAGCTGTCATCTGGAGCTGCAGCTCCTTATCATGGGGCCTTCTCCATAGACTGCTCACACATGCATTTGTTTCACCCAGGGCAAAGAGTATAGGAGAATGAGAAAGAGGAGAGAGCAAGGGAGAGCAAGAGAGAGCAAGAGAGAGAGATCCTACTGTGAAAGCAACGGCTATTTACATTGCAATCTGAACAATGATATCTCTCATTTCTGCCATGTTCTATTCACTAGAAATAACTAGACATGGCCATTTCTGAAAAATGAGAGATTGCCAGGGATTATCGAGATTGGTATGGTTTTGTCCTGGAACTTCCTTTCAGAGTGTGTTCCCTTAAGGGGATCTGCTCAGCTAATGGCTCATGGGTCCTGAAATGAAGGGACAATCTACACCTCATCTATGCTCTGTCATATTCAGTGCCTGAATGAGCCTGTGCCCAAGATACTTGGTCTGAGAGAGGGTTGAGTATGCCTGGCACTGGTTGGAACAACCCCAAGGCTAAGGTCCACTGAATGGGACAGGAAACAAAAAAAGGAAATTCAGAAAAGAGCCTAAGAGACATATAAGACATGAAACAGCCTCATGTGTGTGAAGAGTCTAGGGAATCTAGGGAGAATTTCATGGAAAAAGGTAATGATCCAGTATTCTCTCCCATTGGGAAATTTCCAGTCATGCCAGTGTACTCCTGTAGTACTGCCATTCAGAATGCTGAGGCAGCGAGAACATAAATTCCAGAACAGCTTGCACTATATCACCCAATTCTATCTCAGAAAAGAAGGAAGGGACAGACCAAAGGGAGGAATAAGTGCAACAAGCAAATGAAGAGAAAAGGAGGAACTAGTAAAGAAAAGGAAGGGTAAACAGAGGAAAGAAAGGGGGGAGAGAATTCAAAGAATCAAGAATAGGGAAAAAGTATATGTTGGGATGTCTAAATAACCCTCATATATGACCCAACAATGATAACTGTCAGCAACTACTTATGGAGACTTTTTAAAAGAAAGAATGACGTAGTAGGTGACAATATTTGGCAAAATGAATTAGGGTTATGGAGGAACAGCTCTCTGAGATTCATCTGTAAGTGAACTTCCTGGGTGTTTTAGGGGGAAGAGGGTTTTTGTTTTTTGGAACTAAGTCTTGCTATGTAGTCCAGGTTGAAGTGTAACTCATTATAAAGGCCAAGATGGCCTCAATCTCTGAACCTCCTGCCTCTACCTTCTGCATTCTGTGTTTGTGAATAAGGCTTTATTACACTCAGCTCCTTTTTAATGCTGCTGTTGTGTGTTGTTGCCAGTCCTGGGACTGGAACATAGGGCCTGGGTGCTGTCCCTGAGTTTTTTTTGCTTAAGGCTAGTTCTCAACCACTTTGAGGCATAGGGACACTTGAGATTATCTTGTCATTTTCAAGAAGACTCTCATGGACTTTTCTGCCCAGGCTGGATTCAAACCGAGATCCTCAGGTCTGAGTAGCGAGAATTACAGGTGGGAGCCACCAGTGCCTGACACATCATTAATTCTTTTCCCTTAAAAAGATCTCTCAAGTTGCTGGGTAGTGGTGGCTCATGCGTACAATCCTAGCTACTCAAGAGGCTGAGATGTGAGGATAGCAGTTGAAAGCCTGCCCAGGTTAGGAAAGTCCATGTGACTGTTATCTCCAATAAACCACCAGAAAACCAGAAGTGGCACTGTGGCTCAAGTGGTAAAGTGCTAAGCTTTAGCTGAAGAACTGAGGGACAGTGCCCAGGTCCGTCCAGAGTTCAAGCTCCATGGCCAAAAATAAATGAATAAATAAATGAAATAAAGAATAAACTTCAGGTCCATAAAATAGGAGTCTGCTTCTGAGATAAGACATAAGAAATATGTCTTGTTTTTATTAGAACAATTATAGATATATTAAAATCCGAGACAATGGTACTAAAAAATATAAAAGCAAGATACTTTATTTCTAACCTGTGAGGGATAAACAAAGATTGAAAAGAATGATTAAGCAAATCAAATACAGTAAAAAGACATACAAAGCAGCACAGGAACCCATTCAAACTGGAATCAGAAATGAGAATGGCAGATGTGGACAAAACTATGACTTCATCTTGGATGTCTGGTCTCTCTTCTCAAGAGGAAAGACATTTTTGAGTTGAATCTTTACAAAGTCTCCATATCTCAGGCTCCCTTGTAATTAGATGTAGACCATGCTATGTGAAAAGGACAGTGTTATAATTTCTGTACATGGTTAGTCTCTGTAATACCCTGTGGGGCCCCAAAAATGAGCGGGGCCCAATAGTGTGGCCCCATGGTCTGGCCTGCTGGAAGGGAAGCAGCATCAAGAGTCAAGTCTCACAACTCCACAGACCCGGCCACTGGACAGAACAGGGCATTGAGAGACTGATGTCACCACCCCAAGGGGCTCTGGAGGGGCGTGCCATGGCTGGGGCATGCCACTGAAAGGGGTGGAGCATGCCACCAAAAGGGGGAGGGGCATGCTCCTGGAGACATGCACATAGTGAGCTGCCTATTGGGATTGGACTTGGGCAGCGGGGGATGAGCATTAATGTCAGTTTGAAACCATTAGTGGGAAAGGGGTGCAGCCTATCTGGGTGTATATAGGCTGCATGCTCCAAGGCCAGTGAGGACGTTAGGGGGAAAACACAATGGGAGGGAGGAGGGAAGAGTCCCGAGGACACCTGGACTCCTGTGGAGAGGGGAGTCCAGAGGAGACCAGGTGTCCTGAAGAGAGGAGAGAAGGAAAAGACCAGGAGCCCTGTGGCAGGAACTGAGTATGGAGGAAAGAGAGGAGTGGGAGTGGAGGGAGAGAGATGGCAGGAGGGGAAAGCCTGCTGCAGTAGGTTAGGGCAGGCCTGTGGAGGACAGGGCAAGCCTTGAGAGGTCCTTTGGGGCTTCTCGAGGAGCTATTCAGGGACTTTTTTTTGGAGTCCTGTTGTGGGGCCTGAACTGTGGGCCTGGGCGCTGTCCCTCAGCTCTTCAGCTCAAGGCTAGCACTCTACCACTTGAGCCACAGTGCCACTTCTGGCTTTTTTTCTTTTTGCTTATGTGGTGCTGAGGAATCGAACCCAGGGCCTCAGGCATGCAAGGCAAGTACTCTACCACTGAGCCACCTTCCCAGCCCTTCAGGGATTTCTTGAGGGGCCATTTGGAACATCCTCCTGAGGTAATTCCATTTGGGCCCTCCCTCTAGAGAAGCCTGTGGACAGTGGAGAGATCTGCATGTAGGGGAGGAAGGGAAGAAAGGGAAAGCCTTCCCCTTTGGAGGTTTGGAGCTTTGGAGCTTTGGAGATCTGAGGTTTGGAGGTTTGCGGACCGACTAATTGGTGGTTTGCAAAAAAACCAATAAAGGTTGGAGGGTCAGGACAGCCTATTGGAGGTTTGGAGGTTTGGTGGTTGAGCCTGCTCTTGGTTCTGGGTATCTAACCCAGGACAAGGTAGTCTCAAGACACCTTTCTGGTGTAAATGGTGTAAATAAACTTCTTTTGTTCACTTCTCACTGTGCCTCCACGGATTGTCTCACTCTCTGGGGTTCAACAATACCCCACTGGGTGATGTCCTCACAGGGGATTTCCTAGGATGCCCAACCCCGAAGAAAGATGAGGGCCACTGGCCAATGTCCTCATGGTTCCCACATGGCTGCCATGGTAGCAGTAAGAGCATCCTCCCATGTGTCCAGTGTCGTTGGCAATGGACTTCCTGGCCCAAGTACCTAACTGCCAGTGGGTGTGCACTGGGCTCTGATTGGTCCACTTCCTCACTGATGTCAATGGTCTGACTTGTGATTGGTCCATGTCCCCCTGACATCACAGGGCATTGTGAAGCGTGCCCAGCAGGGTACATATGAGGCAGCTTCTCTCCAGCTTTTTCAGTTACAGCTCTGGGAGCTTTTACTTGGTGACCCGCTGGACTAACTCAGAGCTACTTGGTTGCTTTCATTGGGTGTGGGGGGGGGGGTTGTGTTGTTTGGGTTTGGGGATATCATTTACTCATCTGGCAGTTGTGTTTACATTGTTAGTAGTTTAGCTTCCTTTTCTTAAGATTTATTAGTTGTCAACTTCATTGAGATCATCTTAGGCAATTCTTAAGCTTGATCACTTGCCATCCCAGGGGCAAGATGTTAATGTACAACTTTAGTTCCTCCCCCAAGGAGGAAGAGATCACTGTCATTGGACAGTACAACTTGACAGAGATCATCGGTTATGGCAGCTGTGGCTATGTGAAGCTGGCCCATCCCTCACAAACACAACATGGCAGTCAAAGTTCTCCCAAAGAATGATCTGAAAAGCCATGAGATAGAAAATGAGGTAGCCATTGTGAAGAGTGTACGTCACCCACACATCATCTGATTGTTCCAGGTGATGGAGGATGAAGACTGTGTGTACCTTGTCACTGAGCTGGCCACTTGGGGCCATCTCTTGGGGTGGGTCAATAAATCCCCTTGCAGTTGCCTATTCGAGTATGAAGCCAAGAGATTGTTCAAGCAGATCACGAATGACATTCACTACATTCATGAGAACAGAATTGCATACCTAGACCTGAAGGCTGACAATATCCTGTTGGACACCAATTGCAAGTCAAGGTCAGTGATTTTGGCATTAGCATCAGGGTGACAAGGCAGTTGCTAAAGGGGGGTTGTGGAGCCTTGCTATTCCACCTCCCTAAAATGTTCCTACAGAACATGTTCAATGAGTACAAGGTGGACATTTGGGGACTTAGGCGTGCTTTTGTACATGATGACAACGGGAAAGTTCCCATTTGAGGGGAATAAGATGACTCAGATACGAAAACAAATCCTAGAGGCCAGGTACACTGGTCCCCTTTACCAACTGCAATGGGAGGTGATCTCCTTCCTAAACTGCTGACTGTGGGCTTCAATCTGAGGCCTGCTATTGAGGAGATAATGGAGCATCCATGGCTGGCTCTATGTGTGGGATTTGGCATGCTTCCTGATGAGCCACTGCCCAGCAAGCTGGACCCCATTATTGTCACAGTCATGGGCAACATGGGGTACACCGTAGCTGGTATTGAAAAGACATTCCAGGACAGAGCATTCAATGGCGCCATGGGCACCTACCTGCTCATCCAAGAAAACATAAAGGAGAATACCAGAAGTGTGGAATGAAAAACGATGCCTTTGGCTAGTCCACCATGCACAACTCCTGAGGACAATCCCACCAGCCCTCTCCCTCCAAGAAAAAGAGCCACCTTTTCTTCAGGACATAATGCCTTCAGCTTGTCCTCAAAATTTCAGTTACCTCTTGAGAGCCTGAAGAGCCAGTCTGCCTGTCCTTCCACTCTACACCCTGTAGAGCTCCAGTTCCAGCTTCATTTGGGGCCCAGATTCTTTTAGCTGGTCAGGCACACTAGACAGTTTCCACTCAGTGGAAAATGGTCTTCCCTCTGGGCATCCTCAGGAGGAGGCCATAGCCCCCCGGTGGAACATTAGACAGGACTGGAGGAGGGTGGCTAACAGGATAGTCACCATTTTTCGCAGACTCTGCTGCTGTGTGAAGGCCCCAAAGTAATGTCCACAGATTGAGAGCAAAGCTGTCCCAGAGAAAGCGGTGCAGAACTCTGAAACAGCACAATTGAAAGCCACCGGACTCAGACCTTCGGGGTGACTCTAACTGGGGTGTGGAAAAGCAGATAGATGTGGAATTGAAGAGCTGCAGGTGAGGAAGGAGTCGTGCAGGAAGTTCACACTGTGGAGGTCTCAGGCCAGCATGGCCAGGTTGTGTGACAGCTGCTAGGGGAATCTCCGGTAGGGATTCCTTCCGGAGAAAGGACAGCTGACATCACCAAGGCTTTCCAATGCTGAAAGGTAAGCTGAAAGGTGGCCTCAAGCTGCTGTCCTTTCTGAGCTGGGCATTTCCACATTGATCCCTTAAGAGTATTGTCACTTTATTGAACAACCTTTCCCATTTGTCCCCTGAACACTAAGGTGTTTTTGTCCCAAACGCTTCAGGTCATCTCACCTTCTAGGTAGGTTGCTTGTGTCCCCACTTGCTAGTTTATTTATTTAGATTTTTTTTATTGTGAACATACTGTACAGAGGGGTTACAATTACATGGGCAAGATAATGAGTACATTTCCTATCAAGCATTGTAGCCTCCTCTTTGTTTACCCTTCACATCTCTTCCCAGCCTCCCCCTGCCCCCCCCCCTACTGAATCCTCCCCCCACACACACACCAAAGTTGTAAAGTTCATTTTCAACATGACAACTTGTACTTCTCATTGCTGCAACGGGTCCAACTGTATCCTTATTTAAACGACTTGTTTTTCCCCTTTCCCTCCACAAATTATACCGACATCAAATACAGTGAAAGCGGGTGTTATACTGTGAGGGAGGGACATACAAAGCAACAAAGAAATAATCTTATAAATGTATTAGAAACAATCACATGAAAGGAAAAAAAAAACCTTTGAATACATATCTTAGGGTTCGTTTCCCTAACAACATCTCATCTGACCTTTTCTGCTTGACACAAGATATACACTGCTTATTGCAAATAAGGGAAACCATGGGACCTATGTTTCTTTGGGCTTGGCTTACTTCACTTAATATAATTTTTTCCAAGTCTTTCCATTTCCTAACAAATGGGGCAATGTCATTCTTTCTGCTGGAGGCATAGAATTCCATTATGTATATATACCACATTTTCTTGATCCATTCATCTACTGAGGGGCATCTGGGTTGGTTCCATATCTTAGCTATGGTAAATAATGCAAAAATATTTATTTAGGTTTAAAGTGAGGCCCTTTAGCTTGGTGGTATAGTAATCCATGGATCTGAGGGGCAGGAAGCATCCTGGACTCTGCTTCTCCTTCCCCAGTCTCTAGGTGACTGGGTACAACTACTGAGCACACTAGTTACATTGACTAGGTTGGAGCATAAAGGCAAATCTTCACTGAGAATGGAGAGGTACCTGTCTCCATTCACCCAGTGTACTGTCAATGGTTTCTGCCCTTAACTTTCCTCCATTTCAATGCACTTTCCTGAGTGTGTGATTTCTCTCTAAACCTCATCATTATCCCAACATAAAACCATCATCCAAGCAGCTCTTCTTTCAGAGTTGTTTATTTGCTCACAATCAAAGAGACCCTATTACCTAGACAGGTTGTTTTGAATTGCAACTCCTCCCATGAGCCCCCATTTTCTCTAAGGGCAACCAGAAGGCTGGGTTAGCTGAGTTTCAAATAAGAGAACAGTCTGACCAACCAGAGCCACTGTTTAGACTGGCCAAGGATATGAAGTAGAATAATATTCCTTCCTTGAAGGTAGAGGTGGAGAAACCTGTGAAGGAGCAGGATTCCTGAGAAAATATGAAGATACAGTGGTGCCTGTGGATGGACCCTGCCTGGGATGACTGAATCTGGACAGGAGCAAAAATTCGGTAGGTTGGGATATGACCTCTACCACTGGGTTATTTGTGTTGGTTTAGGCAGGGCCATGAGATTTCCACAGACAGGTTTTGATGCAGGCTAATTCTGTCTGCCCTTGAGTGACACGTGTGTTATAGAGAAGATTTGGGTACACCTGGCTTTTGCTATGTGGGCACTGATGTCAGGAGGCTAAGCCTGCAGAGCAGACTGATGAAGATTTTCTGCAGGAGGTGGGATCAGTGGTCCAGCTCAGAGCTATTCGGGAGCAGATCTCCCCTGAAAGAACAAAATGGGATTCTGGTAAAAGTCCCAATAAGAGCTACAAGAGGGAAAAGATGGGTACAAAGTAAATGACAGGGTGGACACTAAATGTAAAGAAGAAGACAGGAGGCAAGTTAAGAAGGGAGCTGAGGAATCCTGCATTCCACATGCGCCATTCTTCAGTGAAGAAAGTGATTGGGAAGGAATTAACTTGATTTGTAAGATTTCTCAATCGCTATTCTTTTATTTTTTTTCCTTTTGTTTGTTGTGTGTATGTGTTTGTGTGCTGCTACACCTCAGTGTTTTTCTTATGCTCTGTATCCTTTGCCTTCTCTGTTCTCTCTCCACTTTTCTCACCTTCTCCCTGCTCCCTGTTTTCACTCCTCCCATAACTATTCCTATTCTAATTCTCCTGTTCCTCTTCTTGCTGTTCTACTACCCTCTACCATTCCTTCTCTCTCTCTTCCCACTCTTGAATCTGTCTCTTCTCTCCCTCCACCTCCCTCACTCCTCCTCTCTCTCTACACTTCTCCCTTTTTTCCTATTTCCCTTTCTCCCTGTCTTTCTCTTGTCTCTCTCAGTTTTCATGGATATGTCTGGTTCTCTCCTGCTTGAGTTACACTTCCAGGCTTGCATTTCTCTAGTTACTTGAAGATGAAGTCTTCCCAGACTTGCTGTAAATGCAATCTTCAAGGTGTCACCACCCTAAGGGGCACCGGAGGGGCATGCCACCACAAGGGGGCGGGGCATGCTTCTAGAGACATGCACATAGCAAGCTGCCTGTTGGGATTGGACATGGGCAGCTTGGGGGAGGAGCATGAATGGCCATTTGGGACCTCCCTCCAGGAGGTCTGTGGACAGTGTAGAGGCCTGCATGTGGGGGAGGAAGGTAAGAAAGGGAAAAGCCTTCACCTTTGGAGGGTTGGAGCGTTGCAGCTTTGGAGGTGTGAGATTTGGAGGTTTGCAGACCGATTAATTGGTGGTTTGCAGACCAACTAATAAAGGTTGGAGGGTCAAAACTGCCTATTGGAGGTTTGGAGGTTTGGTGGCTGAGGCTGCTCTTGGTTCTGGGTATGTAGCCCAGGACAAGGTAGTCTCAAGACACCTTTCTGGTGTTAATAGTGTAAATAAACTTGTTTTGTACACTTCTCACTGTGCCTCCACGGATTGTCTCACTCTCTGGAGTTCATCAATACCCCACTGGGTGATGTCCTCACAGGGGTCTTCCTAGGATGCCCAACCCCGAAGAAAGATGAGGGCCACTGGCCAATGTCCTCATGGTTCCCACATGGCTGCCATGGTAGCAGTAAGAGCATCCTCCCATGTGTCCAGTGTCGTTGGCAATGGACTTCCTGGCCCAAGTACCTAACTGCCAGTGGGTGTGCACTGGGCTCTGATTGGTCCACTTCCTCACTGATGTCAATGGCCTGACTTGTGATTGGTCCATTTCCCCCTGACATCACAGGGCATTGTGAGGCGGCATTGCCCAGCAGGGTACATATGAGGCAGCTTTTCTCCAGCTTTTACAGTTACAGCTCTGGGAGCTTTTACTTGGTGACCCGCTGGACTAACTCAGAGCTACTTGGCTGCTTTCATTAGGTGGGGGGGAGGGGGTTGTGTTGTTTGGGTTTGGGGAATTACTCATCTGGTGGTTGTGTTTACTTAGTAGTTTATCTTCCTTTTCTTAAGATTTATTAGTTGTCAACTTCATTGAGATCATCTTAGGCAATTCTTAAGCTTGATCACTTGCCATCCCAGGGGCAAGATGTTAATGTACAACTTTAGTTCCTCCCCCAAGGAGGAAGAGATCACTGTCATTGGACAGTACAACTTGATCATCGGTTATGGCAGCTGTGGCTATGTGAAGCTGGCCCATCACTGCCTCACAGACACCACAGTTCAAAGTTCTCCCAAAGAATGATCTGAAAAGCCATGAGATAGAAAATGAGGTAGCCATTGTGAAGAGTATACGTCACCCACACATCATCTGATTGTTCCAGGTGATGGAGGATGAAGACTGTGTGTACCTTGTCACTGAGCTGGCCACTTGAGGCCATCTCTTGGGGTGAGGCAATAAATCCCCTTGCATTCGCTTATTCCAGTATGAAGCCAAGAGATTGTTCAAGCAGATCACGAATGACATTCACTACATTCATGAGAACAGAATTGCATACCTAGACCTGAAGGCCGATAACATCCTGTTGGACACCAATTGCAAGTCAAGGTCAGTGATTTTGGCATTAGCATCAGGGTGACAGGGCAGTTGCTAAAGGGGGGTGTGGAGCCTTGCTATTCCACCCCCCAGAAATGTTCCTATAGAACATGTTCAATGGGTACAGGTGGACATTTGGGGACTTAGGCGTGCTTTTGTACATGATGACAACGGGAAAGTTCCCATTTGAGGGGAATAAGATGACTCAGATACGAAAACAAATCCTAGAGGCCAGGTACACTGGTCCCCTTTACCAACTGCAATGGGAGGTGATCTCCTTCCTAAACTGCTGACTGTGGGCTTCAATCTGAGGCCTGCTATTGAGGAGATAATGGAGCACCCATGGCTGGCTCTACGTGTGGGATTTGGCATGCTTCCTGATGAGCCACTGCCCAGCAAGCTGGACCCCATTATTGTCACAGTCATGGGCAACATGGGGTACACCGTAGCTGGTATTGAAAAGACATTCCAGGACAGAGCATTCAATGGCGCCATGGGCACCTACCTGCTCATCCAAGAAAACATAAAGGAGAATACCAGAAGTGTGGAATGAAAAACGATGCCTTTGGCTAGTCCACCATGCACAACTCCTGAGGACAATCCCACCAGCCCTCTCCCTCCAAGAAAAAGAGCCACCTTTTCTGCAGGACGTAATGCCTTCAGCTTGTCCTCAAAATTTCAGTTACCTCTTGAGAGCCTGAAGTGCCAGTCTGCCTGTCCTTCCACTCTACATCCTGAAGAACTCCAGTTCCAGCTTCATTTGGGGCCCAGATTCTTTTAGCTGGTCGGGCACACTAGACAGTTTCCATTCAGCGGAAAATGGTCTTTTCTCTGGGCAGCCTCAGGGGGAGGCCATAGCCCCCAGATGGAACATTAGACAGGGCTGGAGAAGGGTGAGTAACAGGATAGTCACCATTTTTCACAGACTCTGCTGCTGTGTGAAGGCCCCAAAGTAATGTCCACAGATTGAGAGCAAAGCTGTACCAGAGAAAGCAGTGCAGAACTCTGAAACAGCACAATTGAAAGCCACTGGACTCAGACCTTCGGGGTGACTCTAACTGGGGTGTGGAAAAGCAGATAGACGTGGAATTGAAGAGCTGCTGGTGGGGAAGGAGTCGTGCAGGAAGTTCACACTGTGGAGGTCTCAGGCCAGCATGGCCAGGTTGTGTGACAGCTGCTAGGGGATTCTCCGGCAGGGATTCCTTCCAGAGAAAGGACAGCTGACATCACCAAGGCTTTCCAATGCTGAAAGGTAAGCTGAAAGGTGGCCTCATGCTGCTGTACCTTCTGAGCTTGGCATTTCCACCTCGATCCCTTAAGAGTATTGTCACTTTATTGAACAACTTTTCCCATTTGTCCCCTGAACACTAAGATGTTTTTGTCCCAAACGCTTCAGGTCATCTCACCTTGCAGGTAGGTTGCTTGTGTCCCCACTTGCTAGTTTATTTATTTGGGTTTAAAGTGAGGCCCTTGAGCTTGGTGATATAGGAATCCATGGATCTGAGGGGCAGGAAGCATCCTGGACTCTGCTTCTCCTTCCCCAGTCTCTAGGTGACTGGGTACAACTACTGAGCACACTAGTTACATTGACTAGGTTGGAGCATAAAGGCAAATCTTCACTGAGAATGGAGAGGTACCTGTTTCCATTCACCCAATGCACTGTCAATGGTTTCTGCCCTTAAATTTCCTCCATTTCAATGCACTTTCCTGAGTGTGTGATTTCTCTCTAAACCTCATCATTATCCCAACATAAAACCATCATCCAAGCAGCTCTTCTTTCAGAGTTGTTTATTTGCTCACAATCAAAGAGACCCTATTACCTAGACAGGTTGTTTTGAATTGCAACTCCTCCCATGAGCCCCCATTTTCTCTCAGAGCAACCAGAAGGCTGGATTGGCTGAGTTTCAAATAAGAGAACAGTCTGACCAACCAGAGCCACTGTTTAGACTGGCCAAGGATATGAAGTAGAATAATATTCCTTCCTTGAAGGTAGAGGTGGAGAAACCTGTGAAGGAGCAGGATTCCTGAGAAAGTATGGAGATACAATGGTGCCTCTGGATGGACCCTGCTTGGGATGACTGCACCTGGACAGGAGCAAAAATTTGGTATGGTTGGATATGACCTCTACCACTGGGTTATTTGTGTTGGTTTAGGCAGGGCCATGAGATTTCCACAGACAGGTTTTGATGCAGGGTGATGCTGCCTGCCCTTGAGTGACACGTGTGTTATAGAGAGGATTTGGGCACACCTGGCTTTGCTATGTGTGCATTGATGTCAGGAGGCTAAGCCTGCAGAGCAGACTGTTGAGATTTTCTGCAGGAAATGGGATCAGTGGTCTAGCTCAGGGCTATTTGGGAGCAGATCACCCCTGAAAGAACAAAATGGGATTCTGGTGAGAGTCCCAATAAGGGCTATAAGAGGGAAAAGATGGGTACAAAGTAAATGACAGGGTGGATACTAAATGTAAAGGAGAAATGACAGTAGGCAAGTTAAGAAGGGAGCTGAGGAATCCTGAATTAAACATGGGCCATTCTTCAGTGAAGAAAGTGGTTGGGAAGGAATTAACTGTTGATTTGTAAGATTTCTCAATTGCCATTCTTTTATGTTTTTCCTTTTGTTTGTTGTGTGCATGTGTTTGTGAGTGTGTGCTGCTACACCTCAGTGCTTTTTCTCTTATGCTCTGTTTCTTTTGCCTTCTCTGTCCTCTCTCTACTTTTCTTACCTTCCCCCTGCTCCCCCCCACCATTTCTCTTCCTTTGTTTTCAGTCCTTCCATAATACTCCTATTCTACTTCTGTTCCTCTTCTTGCTGTTCTACTACTATCCTCTACCATTTCCTCTCCCTCTCTTCCTGCTCTTGAATCTGTCTCTCTCCCTTCACCTCCCTCAGTCCTCCTCTCTCTCTACACTTCTCCCTTTTTTCCTATTTCCCTTGCTCCCTCTCTGTCTTTCTCTTTTTTCTCTCTCACAGTTTTCATGGATATGTCTGGTTCTTTCCTGCTTGAGTTACACTTCCAGGCTTATATTTCTCTAGTTACTTGAAGATATGTCTTCCCAGACTTGCTGTAAATGCAATCTTCAAGGTGTCAACTTGGGAGATATGTAGGATTACAGACAAGAGCCTACAGCATCAAGGAATGCAATTGGCTTTGTTAATCTGGTGTGGCAAATGTTGGTTTCTCTATTTTGAAAGGGGATTTGTGTATTTATGTGAGGGACAGCTGTGTAAGAGTCACCTTACAATTGGTTGTGGAAGGAAGGGGGTGCTGTGTTGGTGTGAATGGACAGGGAAGGATGACATGTGCACTGTACAAGTGCACTGAGAGGTGTTAGATTCTTAGTAGAGACTCTATGAGTCCCCAGAGAGGCCCCCTTTCCCAGAGCACCCGGCTTGGGCATGGTGCTTCTGTTTTCCGGTAAAGACTTTAGGCCTCATGGAAGAATAGCAGAGCCCAATTTTTGTCCTTGGGGAATCAAGAATGCTATCAGAGCCAAGTTTTAAATATTTGAACATTCTGAACATCAAGAGGCCATTTTTGGAATCACAAAGTGTATGAATTAAAATATATTCTCTTCCTTTCAATTAGAGGTGGTCAAGGAACAGGAGACCTGGGGAATCATGGAGATAAACTGGGATCTGTGGAAGGACATAGCCTGGATGGACTTTGGTTGTATATGGACCAAACCTGTGGATGGACCCTGCCTGGGATGACTGCCTTCCCACAAGAACAAAAATTCAGTAAGATTAGATATGAGCCTTCACACTAGAATATTTGTATTGGTTCACCCAGGGCATTAGAATTGCACACAGAGGCAGTGCTTAGGATTGATGCTGCCTTGGGTGACAAGTGTGTGATGGGGAGGAGTTGGGCAAATCTGGCCTTTTCTATGTGTACACTGGGTCAGGTGGCTGAACCTGCAGAGTAGACTGATGAGATTAGCAGCAAGAGGAGGGCTGGGGCTCCTGGTAGATCAGGGGTACTTGGGGAGCAATGCTATTCTCAAAGAATGAGATGGGTTTCTGGTGAGAGAAGCAATAAGGGTCCAAATAGGCAAAGGATGCATAACTGGTTTAAGACATGGTTGATACTGATGCTGAAAGAGAGCTGAGGAGGAATGTAAGGAATGCTGAACTCCTCATGGAACAGTGTTCAGTGAAGAGGGTGGGTGGGGAGGGAAGTAGTATTAATTTCCATGATTTCTCAATGCTTTTTTAATTGTCTTTTTGTTGGTTGTGTGTATGCATTTGGGAATGTGCTGGCTTGAACTCTGTTCTTTTCTCTTTTTCAGTCTCCTTTTCCCTCTGTGGCCTTTCCTTGGGCCCTCCTCCCCCTACTGTCTCTAATCTCTCCTTTCTTACACCCCTATTCTTCTTCTCCTCTTCTCCTCCCTCTAATCATTCTCTTCTCCATATCTTATTCCTTCTCACACAATCCTTTCTCTTGAATTTGTCTCTTTGTCTCTTTGTGTTTAGGTATGCATGCATGTCCCTCTGTTTTTCTCTCTGTCCATTTTCCTTCTCCCCCTCAGGCCCCCTCTTTCTCTTTTTCTCTCTTGAGTGTGGGCGTGTTTCTGGCTGATGTTCTACCAGTGGAGTCACTCTTCTAGGCCTGATTTTCTACTGAGTTGGACATGGAGTCTGCTCAGGCTGGCTTTATCTACAGTCTTCTCAGTGTCAGCGTGTACAGTAGTTAGGATTATACAGGTGAGCCTCCAGCACCTAGACTTTGTGAATCTGGTACAGCACAGGTTGGTTTCTCTGTTATTACAAAAGGAATTTGTGTACTTGTATGAGGGACAACTTAGAAAATTTGGGGGAAGGAAAGGGTGTTGGGTTGGGCTGCATGTGGAGAATGGAGAGGTAGAGAATTACATTTCCATAGTACAAGGGTTTCAGCACTAAGACATGTCAGATTCTTAGGAGAGACCCTTTGAGTCCCCAAAGATGCTTCCAGTTGACACCCCCTTCCCCAGAGCACCAGGCTTTGGACATGGTGCTTCCTTTTCCCTGGCAGTTCCCAGGGGAAGCCTCTAGGTCTCATGGAAGAAGAATAGAACCTGATTATTGTCCTAGGGCACGTGGTGTGGAGGAAGCTGAGTTGCAAATATTACCACACTATAAACCTCCAGAGCCCACTTTTGAACCAAAAAATGTAGGAATTACAATACTTTTCCTTCCTATCAACTAGAGGTGGAGAAACCTTTGAATGAGTAAGAGACCTAAGAAAGCATGAAAATATAGGAGCATGTGGATGGAGATGAATACATGCGGACATGAGCAGAAATTCAGTAAGATTGGATATGAACCTCCACACTGTGATATTCATTCAGCAGGGCATTAGATTTCTACACAGAGGAAGTACTGAGGGTGATTCTACCTTTGGGTGACAGGTGTGTGATGGGGAGGAGTTGGACACATTGGACTCTGCTGTATGTTCACTGGAGTCAAGAGGCTGAGCATGTAGGGCAGACTGATAAGATTTGCAGCAGGAGAAGGCTGAGGCTCCCAGTGAAACAGTGGTTTACCTCTGGGATATTTAGGGAACAGAGCTCTTCCCAGAGAATAAGATAGGATTTTTGTGACAGAAGCACTGAAAGCCAAAAGTATACAAGGAATGGGCACCTTGCTGATAGACAGGGTTGACCCTGATGCTGAAGGAGAGCTGAGAGGAGGAAACTAGGGATTCCTGAATTCCACATTGATCATTGTTCAGTGAAGTGAGGAAGTAAGTACTGTGAATTTCCATGGTTTCTAAGTTCTTTTTCTTTGTCTCTGGGGTCCTGAAATGAAGGAGTAGACTTCAATTCATGTCAGTGGGTTTGGCTTGAGGCTAGTTTCTAGTAGTCCCAGGGCAGTAGAGAAGGTGCCTAATAACTGTTGCACTGGGTGGGATTTCAGTGTTGGGTTGCATTATGGAGATGGGGGTGGGGCATTGTGGACCCTTGGGGCAGTGGGTAGGGCCTTGTGCCAAGCAGGAAGCAAATCATTTTATGATTCCATACCAGTCTTGTCTTAAGGGGCCAGATAAGCTCACTCTCCAAAACTCAGGTCTTCCTTTGACTTTCCAATTGACAGTGTGATGCATGTGCATGCTAGAACACTCCTAAACCTTTGTGGAACAGCTCAGCACTTGGAGAAAAGACAAAAAGTTGGCCTGAGCATGAGGGTTCTACAGGTTAGCCACAATGTCACACAGACCATTACCTAGGACGGGTTCATGGCTGGCAGAGAGACTTGGAAGAACTCCAGTGAGGAGTTCAGGTAGTATGGAAAGGCTTCCCAGTGGAGGAACAGGTTATTTGGTATGTGCACACCATCTCCATATGTAAGATTGAGGGCACAAAGCTTCAGGCAAAGGGCTTGGAAACACAGGTGGGTAGACCACAAGGCAAGGGTGACAGGGGCTGTGGAGAGGAGTCATGGGAAAACAGTGGGAAAGAGCTTTGACCATGTATGGCAGTATACTTGTTGAATAAATGTGTGAGGGAGTGGGTAGGCTTTCATTCAATGGATATTTACTGAGTGTCCACAGGATGAGTGACATCATGCTGAAGACTGACAGAATGCTGGAAACAGCATAAAAATATCTCTCTTTGTGAGTTTACACTCAAGCATGGAGAATGAGAATACCCAAACTTACAAAAGTAGTACATAGTATATATGAAAAGGAAGATTAAGGCAGAAAGAATCAGGATGAATGTTGGAAATAATCTGTGTTTTTGTGTGTTTGCAGATGTGTGTTGTGTGCACATGTGCACAAGGTTGTATTTTTGAGTATCAGAGTAGACCTCTTTGGCAAGTGGGTTTTGGGGAAGGACTGAGCAGCTGGGTGTGGGGAAAAGCATTCTAGGCAGCAGGAATAGCAGTGGCCCCCAACTGGCAAAGTGCAAATGCCAGTGTGGTTGCAACAAGGAAGCCTGGGCTCAGTGTGGAGAGACAGGATCAGAGAAGGGGCAGGAGCCTCTGGGAAGCACAGGCTCTGCACTGTTTTCCAGCATGGCTAAAGACACAGGACATTTTTTCATATATTTTTGGCTATTTGCATTTCTTCTTTTGGGAAATTTCTATTCAGATCATTTAGCCCTGCCTATTTTTTTGCAAGTCCTTGGCCTTGGCACTGTATCTGAGCTTCATTTGCTTGAGGCACTCTACCACTTGAGCCACAACTCCACTTCTGGCTTTTCTATGTATGTGGAACTGAGGAAACAAACCCAGAGCTTTGTGCATGCTAGGTGAGCACTCTACCACTAACGCACATTCCCAGTCCTGTACAATTACTTATAGATAATAAAAATCTAATTAGGAAAGATTCTACCTTCCTTCAAGAGCCATTAAGAGTTCCATGCTGCATCATAATGGTTAGTAATGACTTATTAAAAATAACACCCTGGGAACTTTTCCACTTCCAGCCATTGACAATGGTGGCTGCTCCATAAACATATTTGGAAAATAATGTCACTGAAACCTTTTTAAAAATGAAATAAAATACGAAATAAAAACATTGCTGTGGGCAAACTCAGATAAACAGAGAGTCTTTTACAGAGCAATGGCAGACAGGAACTTGTACTACTCAGCAGCAGTTGTGGTAAGGTCTCAGCCCTTCAGACCTCATGGTCCCATCCTAAGGTTAAAACTTGGCATCTTTTTAAAATCCTATTTGTGCCAGGTGCTGGTGGGTCACACCTGTAATCCTAGTTCCTTGGGGGACTGAGATCTGAGGTTCTAGGTTCAAAGCCACCCTGAGTAGAAAGCCCATGAGACACTTATCTTCATGTAACCACCAGGAAACTGTAAGTGGCATTGTGGCTCAAAGTGGTTGAGCATTAAAGCTCAGGGATAGTGCCCAGGCCCCGTGTTCAAGCCTCATGCATGGCCAAAAAACATGTGAACATCAATTTGTTTGGTTTTGAAACAAAGTAAATAATTTCAAATTGATGACATTTAAATTCCAAAGGAAATGACTAATCCTTCAAGAGACAAGAGGCAGGATCTCCGCCCACCCTGACTCAAAAGACCTTGAAATTGAGTCATGACAAAATGTAGTAACAACAGCCAGTACAGGATAGTGTGGACTGGCAAATCCTTCTGCCACCACCTAGTCAAGTATAAAGCCAGGAGGCTGTTCAAACAGATGGTGAGTGTTGTGCACTACCTTCACAAGATGGAATCACACACAGAAACCTGAAGTCCAGGAACATCCTGTTGGATGGCAAATGCAATGCCAAAGTCAGTGATTTGGGGCTGAGCATCAGGGTATTGCTAGGGGAGTTACTAAAGGGGTTTTGTGGAGCCTTGATATTCAGACCTCCTGAAATGTTCCTATACAAAATGTATGATGGCTATAAAGAGGACATTTGGATCCTAGGTATGCTTCTGTAGGTGAGGACAACAGGAAAGTTCCCATTTGAGGGGAGGAAGATGGCTGACATGGGTACACATCCTTGAGGCCAGGTACACAGCTCCCCTTTATCTATCTGCAAAGAGACATGATCTCCTTTCCAAACTGTTGACTGTGGATGTTAATCAGAAACCCATGGCTGGCTGTAGGTGTGGGGTTTGGCCTGCTTCCTGATGAGCCACTGTCCAGCAAGCTGGACCCCACTAGTGTCACAGTCCTGTGCGACATGAGGTACAACATAGCTGACATTGAAAAGGCAATCCAGGACAGAGCATTCAATGAAGCCATGGGTACATATTTGGTCATACAAGAAAACTAAAAAGAGAGTGCCAGAAGTGTGGAGTGGAAAATAACGCCTTTGGCTATTCCACTGTGCCACAACTCCTCAGGAACTTTCCACCATCCCTTTATCCACGAAGGAGAGTCAGCTTAGCTGCACAACTTAACACCTTCAGTTTGTCCTCAAAATTTCAATTGCAAGATGACAAACAGTTGCCTCTGAAGAGAGGCCAAAGTGCTAGTCTGCCTGTACTTCCCTTCTGCTCCCCACAGAGCTCCAGTACTAGCTTAACCTGGGGCCAGGATTCTTTTAGCTGGATGAGCAGACTAGAGAGTTGGCACTCAGTGGAAAATGCCCTTCCCTCTGGGCAGCCACAGGGGGAGGCCATAGCCTCCAGCTGGAATAAGTGATGGGGCTGGAAGAGCGTGGCTCACAGGATAGTCACCATTTTTCACAAACTCTGATACTGTGTGAATGCCCCAAAGTAATGTCCACAGCTTAAGAACAAAGCTATTCCAGAGAAAGAGGTGCAGAACTCTGCCACAGCACTAGGGTGTGGCAAAGCAGAGAGGTGTGGAATTGAAGAGTTGCAGTAGGGGAGGGAGTCGTGCAGGAAGTTCACATTGCTGTGTGCCCAGTATCCCCAGCAGAGGTCTCAGTCCAGCATAGCCAGGCTGAGTGACAAGTGCTAGGGGATTCCCCAGCTAGCATTCCTTCTAGTGAAAGGACAGCTGACAGGGAGCTGACTTTCAAATGTTGAAAAGTAAGCTGAAAGGTGGCCTCAAGCTGCCTGTACCTTCTGAGCTTGGTGGATCCACCTCAATCCCTTACTTTCAAGTAATGTCACTTTATTAAACTTTTCCCATTTGTCCCCAAACACTAAGGTGTTTTTGTCCCAAATGCTGCAACAGGTCATCATCTCACCTTCCATGTATGTTGCATGTTGTCCTACTTACTTACCTAGTTTGTTTACTTAGGTTTAAAGTGAGGCCCTTAGGCTTCTTGGTATAGGAGCAGGGTGATCTGAGGGGAAGGTGGCATCCTGGACTCGCTTCTCCTTTGGCAGTCTCTAGGTGACTGTGTACAACTCCGGAGAGCAGTACTTACACTGGCTGGGTCGAAGCTCAAGGGCACATCTTCATTGGGAAAAGAGAGGGACCTGTCTCCATGCACCATGTCAGTAGTTTCTCCCCCAACTTTCCTCCATTTTAATGCAGTTCTTGTGTGTTCTCACTAAACCTAATCACCATTCTAACATAATGCCATCATCCAAAAGTCACTTATTTCAGACTTTTTTACTCACAGTAAAAAAAAAAAACCAGTAAATTTTAAAGACCCTATTTCCTAGACAGGTTACATACAATTGCAACTGCACTAGGAGTCCAAATTTCCCTAAGGGGAATCAGAGTGCTGAGGGAGCTGAGTTTCAAATCTGAGAACATTCTGAGCAAACAGAGTCCCTGGTTACACTGGAAAAGTGTATGAATTAAGCTAATTTTCTTTCCTTTCAGGTAGAGGTGGACAAACCTGTGAAGAAACAAGAGACCTGAAAAAAGCATGGAGATATAGCGGTGTCTGTGGATGGACCAGGCTTGGGATGACTGTGTCTGCACATGAGCAGAAATTTGAATGAATCTGTCTCTCTGCCTCTGCCTCTGTCTCTCCTCTCTTTCTCTTTCAGTTTGCATGTACATCACAGGTGCCCTACCGCTTGATTCCAACCTCCAAGCCTGCATTTCTATGGTCTGCTCTTGCTGGCTTTAAGTGCACTGTTCTGGGTGTGAAGTTCTGGAATAGTTAGGATTTTAGTCTAGGGCCATACACACCTGGCAGTAATTTTGACCTTGTTCATCTGGTGAGTTTGGTTTTTCTAATATGGAAAAAGGGACTTGTGTACTTATCTGGGGGACAGCTGCGTGAGGGACAACTTACAAATGGTTGTTGAAGGAAGAGGGTGGTGGGATGGTGTGTAGAATCGACAGGGAGGCAAGCCATGTATACTGTTCAAGAATGTCTGCACTGACTGTTGAGATATCTTGGTAGAGATTCTGGGAGTCCCCTAAGAGGCCCCCAGGTGTCACCCCTTCTCCAGGGCACCATGCTTCAGCACGGTGCTTCCTTTTTCCTGGCTTTTCTCTGTTGAAGTCTCTAGGCCTCATGAGAAATAGCAAAGTACATTTTGTTCCCCTAGGGGAACAAGACTACTGGGAGAACTGAGTCTAAAGTATTAGAACCTTCTGAACATCCAGAGCCCATTTTTATGAATTAAAACATTTCCCTCCCTTCCAGCTCCAGGTGGAGAATCCTCAGAAGGAGCAGCAAGATACATGAGAGAGCATGGAGATATATTGGTGCCTGTGGATGGAAGGGGCCTGGATGGACTTTGCCCGTGGATAGACCCTGCTTGATATGACTGCATCAGGACATGAGCAGAAATTCGGTATGTTTGGGTATGATCCATCACTGGGTTATTTGTGTTCGCTTCTCCAGGGGCATTAGATTTCCACATAGCAAGTGCTTTTGTCTGATGCTGCCTCAGCTGACAAGTATGTAATGGGGAGGAGTTGGACACACTTGATCTTTGCTATGTGTGCACAGGGGTCAGGAGGCTGAGCCTGCAAAGCAGACTGATGAGATTTGCAGCAGCAGGTGGGCTGTGACTCCTGGTGGATCAATGATCCAGATCAGGGTTATTTGGGGAACAGAGCACAGCTAACAGGATGGGATTGTATTCCACTGACAAGAAGCAATTTGGACCAAAAGAGGGCAAAGGATGGGCACCTTCCTGATAGACAAGGTTGACACTGATGCTGAAGGAGAGCTGAGAGGAGGAAGCTAAGGACTCCTGAATTCCACATGGATCAGTCTCCAGTGAAGAGGGTGGGTGGGAAGGGAAATAGTGTTAATTTCCAGATTTTCTCAGTCCTTTCCTTTTCTTTCTTTTTGTTTGTTGTGGGTATATATTTGTGAGTATGTGCTGGTACTGGCACTTGAACTGAGTGATTTTCTCTGTGTCTTCTTTTCTCTCTCTTCTTTCTCCCCATTTCCTCTCTCCCCTTTTCCAGCTCACTTCCCTCCAGACCATTCATCTCCTCCTCTTCTTCCTCTTTCCCTCTTCTCTTTCCACTTCTCTTCCTCTTCTCTTCCCTTCTACCTTCCTCTGTCCTCATGAGACTGTCTTTTTCTCTCCTGCCTCTCTAGATCTTTCTCTTTGAGTTTGCATGTGAATAAGGGATGCTGTACTACTTGAGTCACACCTCCAAGCCAGGATTTTTCTAGTTAATTGAAGATGAAGTCTGCCCAGGTTGGCTTTAACTGTGATCTTTGGGGTGTTAGCTTCTGGAAGAGTTAGGATTACAGGCATGATCCACCACCATCAGCAATGCTTTTGATCTTGTTAAACTGGTGTAGCACAGGATGGCTTCTCTGATGTGTAGTTATCTGAGGGACAGGTGTGTGAGGGACACCTTGAAAATGGTTGAGGGAAGGACAGGTGTGGTAGGCTGCTGGGCCAAATGCACAGGGTGAGAAGTACATGCACAATTGAAGGGTGTGAACACTGAGTGATGTCATATCTGGGTAGAGATTCTCTGAGTTTCCAGAGTCCGCCAGCTAATATCTCCTTCCCCAGACTTTGGGCATAGTGCTTCCTCTCCCCTTCAGTTCCCATGTGAAGGCTCTAAGCCTCATGGAAGAACAGCAGAGCCCTGTTTTTGTTCTTGGGATATCAGAGTGCTCGTGAGCAGCATTCTGAACATCCAGAACTCATTTTTGAATCACAAATGTATGAATTAAAATACTTTTCCTTCCTCTCAGCTAGAGGTGGAGAAATCTGAAGGAGCAAGAAGCCTAAGAAAGCATGAAGATATAGGATGGACCCTGCCTGGGATGAGTGCATCTGGACATGAGCAGAAGTTGGGAAAGTTCGGATGTGATCATCCACCCCTGGGTTATTAGTGTTGATTCAGCCAGGGACATTAGATCTGCACACAGAGGCAGTTGCTGAGGGCTGATGCTGCGTTTAGTGACAAGTGTGTAAGGGAGGAGTTAGGCCTTTGCTATGTGTGCACTGGGATCAGGAGGCTAAGCCTGCAGAGACTTGAGATTTGCAGCAAGAGATGGGCTTGGGGCTCCTGGTGGATGAGGAGTCCAGGTCAGGGCTATTTGGGGGGTAGAGCTCAGCAAACAGAATGAAATGGGATTCTGGTAAGAGAAGCACTGAGGGCCACAAGAGGACAAAGATGGGTATCTGGTAAATGCCAGGATGCACACTAAATGTAAATGAGAAATGACAGGAGCCAGGTTATGAAGGGAGCTGAGGAATCCTGAATTCCACATGGACCAGTGTTCAGTGAAGTGGGTGGGTGGAGGGAAGTACTGTTGATTTCCATGATTCCTCCATGCTTTTTTCCCCTTTTTCTTTTTGTGTGTATGCTTGTGCTGGTACTGGGGGGCTTGACCTCAGTGCTTTTTTTCTTATTTTCCTTTTCTTTCTCCTTCCTCTCTACCTTTTCCCCTCATTCCCTCCTCTACCATCTCTCTTCCCTTTTCTTTCTCCCCATAACTTCTCCTATTCTACTTCCACTATCCCACTCTTGTTCCCTTCATGCGCACTTCCATTCTCTCTCCTTCTCTTCCTGCTCTTGAATCTGACTCTGACTCTCTCTGGTTTTCCCTCCCTCTCTCACACTTTCTCTTTTTCAGCTTGCATGGTCATGACTGGTTCACTATCACTTGAGTCACACCTCCAGACTTGCAAACTTCCAAATAGTCAGTCTGCAAACTTCCAAAGGGGAAGGCTTTTCCTCTTGCTTCCTTCCCCCTCCTCTGCATGCCTCTCCAGTGGCCTATCCACAGGCCTCAGGCCTCTTCATGCTCTGCTCTGCTCTGCTCTGCTCTGCTCTGGTTGGAGTCTCTTGCTGTCTGTCTCTCCCCAGCCCCTGCTCCTCAGAACAGACAGACTATATATAGACTGGACCCCTCCCCCACTCCAACAGCTATAACAGTTTCAACCTCCACTCATGCCCTGCCCCCAGGAAGTGCAATGTCCCACCCCTTCTTGACCCCCCCCTACAGATAGACCCAGGGGAACAATGAGCTCAGCATGTGGGGGGAGTAGGATGCCTTTGGCCATGCTGGTTATTACACTACCACTACAAGATAGCTCCAGGCTTGAATTTTTGTAGTTAAGTGAAGATGGAGTGTTTCCAGACAGGCTGCTGGGATAGTTAGGATGACAGGCAGAGCCTCCAGCATCAGGCAGTGCATTTGACTTTGTTAGTCTGTTGTGACATAGCTTGGTTTCTGTGTTGTTATGAAAGGGATTTGTGTGCTTATGTGAGGCACAGCTGTGTGAGGGACACCTTATAAATGGTTGTGGGAGAAAGGGGGTGGTGGGCTGGTAGACAAATTGAGGGAGGGTCAGCACTGAGTGTTAGCTTATCTTGGTAGAGACCCAGTGAGTCCCCAGAGAGGCCACCAGCTGACACCCCTTCCCCAGAGCACCAAGCTTTGGGCATGGTGCTTTCTCTTGGCAGTTCCCAGGGGAAGACTATTGGCCTCATGGAAGAGTAGACCCTAATTTTTCTGCTGGGCAAACCAGTGTGCTGGGGGAGCTGATGTTCAATAGTCAGTCGTTCTGAACACCAAGAGTCCATTTTGGAATCACAAAGTGTATACATTAAAATTTACCGACTTTGGCCGGGCGCTGGTGGCTCACGCCTGTAATCCTAGCTACTCAGGAGGCTGAGATCTGAGGATCGCGGTTCAAAGCCACCCTGGCAGGAAAGACTGTGAGACTCCTATCTCCAATAAACCACCAGAAAAACCGGAAGTGACGCTGTAGCTCAAGTGGTAGAGCACTCGCTTTGAGCTGAAGAGCTGAGGGACTGCGCCCAGGCCAGAGTTCAAGCCCCACGACCGACAAAAATAAAAGAAAAGAAATTTACCGACTTTATTTCAGCTAAACATGGTGAAATATGTGAAGGAACAGGAGACATGAGAAGACATGGAGATATAGTGGTACTTGCGGATGGATGGGACTGGATGGACTCTGCCTGTAGATACATCCTGCCTGGACTGACTATTCCCACATGAACAGAAATTCAGGAAGCTTATCTATGAGCCTTCATCACTGCGATATTTGTGTTGGTTCAGCCAGGACATTAGCTTTGCACAGAGAAGCTATGCAGAAGTTGATGCTGCCTTTAGGTGACAAGCGTGTTAGGTTTTTAAAAAGAGGTAGCCGAGTAAGAACAGCACCAGCACATACATGGTATTCAGGTAAGGGGTAGATTTATTCAGTAGACCTGCTGGGACCAGGTAAGGTTGGCACTCCTCCATGTGGCTGGGAAAGGCCTGGGAATGAGAGAGAGCTGGGAAAGAGAGGAAAGAGAGCGGAAAGAGCTAGAGCAGAGAGAGCAGAGAGAGAGAGCAGAGAGGGAGCAGAGAGCTAGAAAAGAGCAGCGAGAGAGTAGAGAGCTAGAAAAGAGCATCGAGAGAGAGAGCCTCTGGGCCTGGGCTAGGCCTTATCTAGGGTATGGGCGGAGAAAGGTGTGGCCACATCAAAATCAGATGTGACCTCAGCAGATGCAGATGTGACCTCTTCCAGGTGTCGCAGTTGCCTAGGTAACGCAGGTACTGGGTGGAGACTTTGCTGCAAGGAGGGAGGAATCTGCTGGCCATCCAGGAGCAGACCTTACATTCCAGCCTTTTAATAATCATGAAATAGGGCAAGGATTCTCTCTGGCTACTTCCTGCTGACAAGGGGCATCGACAATAGGGGTAAAAGGCTGGAATTTGGTCCCCTTCCAGAGAAGGCAGTGAGCAGCAGCTGTCCCTTGGTGGTGTGAGTTCTTAGATGAAGTCTGAAGAAGTCTCATGAGCATTGAGGGGCTGAAAAAAAAAATACTAGAGAGCAAATCAATGGCAAGAGGAAGGACTTGGGGCTGAAAATGTTGGTAGAAATGTCCCTAGTTATTTCTGACATCTAGTGACTTGGTAGAGGAGAAGTCAGGTAACAAAGGCAAGAATATAAATTCCTGTTCAGTTAATAGGTAGACAGGTATAGAATTGGATGGGCAGGCTTCTTACTTCCACTGACCTCCCGGCTCTGGTTAATTTTGAAAAGCAGGCACAAAGTAGCTGATGTGACATCTCCTCTTACTCTTCTCCATGTTCCTTTGTTCCCCAGACTGACTGAGTCTAGATGCTCATTGCTGGGATGGCTTGTCCCAGTTGGTATTCAAGGAGGTTTGAACTCAAGGCCTGAGCACTGTCCCTGAGCACTTCTGCTCAAGGCTAGCATTGAACCACTTTGAGTTATAGTACCATTTGCAGAGTTTGGCTGGTTAGAGATAAGAGTCTTGAGCCATGCTTCCAGCCTGGCTCTTTGCAGGTTAGTTGGGAGATGGAGTCTTAGGGATTTTTCAGCCCGGGCTGGCTTTGAACTGAAATCTTTGCCACAAAAGCCCTTTATTATTTCCAATTAAAGCAACAAGGAGATCAAGTAGAATAAGTAGAGTTACCTAGTTCTTATCAAGAATTGACTAACGAATATTCTGAAATGACAAAACTCATTAGATGTGATGAGAATTTTAGCACAGATATGCCCAATATTTTAGACTCACATAGTCAGTACCAGAATACATAACACAAAACAAAAAAGGCAAAACTCAAAACCCAAAATTTTGACAATGTTTAGACATCTTTGCTAACAAAGCACATCAGATGTTTGGGCCTCAGTTACTAGGGCCTGTGAAAAGAGCAACTTGTTAGCAAGGCACCTTAGAATAGATGGAGTAGTAAGCTTGGTGGAAGGTTAAGGGCCAGATGGGGCCAAACCCTTAACCCACCATGTGGCCAAGATGGTGAATTCAAGATGGCAAATTTCTGAAAGAATGCAAAGAAAGCCTGAACAAATAGATCAAGCCTACATTGGCTAGCCTTTGAGAGGGAACCTAGAGGGGGGTCCCTTGAACCCAGCCTGCATCGCACTCTTCAGGGCACAAGCCAAAATGTAGAAAAGAGAAAGGGAGAGATAGGGAAAGTTGGACATGAATGGCAGAGAGAGAGCAAAGAGAGCCTGAAAGTAAACAGACTTCTGACCATTTACCATTGCAGTGGCAAAAACTGTCTACATCTGAGAATGGCATAAAATGAGGCTCTCTGGCTTTCCAGGGAGAGCAGGAGGCATTTCAAAGGGTTTTCACGGCTCAGGTGTGACTCGCAGCACCCCATTAAGTGTGTAGGAGAGTCAGTCCAATGAGTGAAGGAGAGCTGACCAGGCAGAAGCGGCATCCTGACTTCCTCTAGAGTCTTCAAGAGAGAAATGGCCAAGCCCCCAAAACCAAGTGTCCTCGGCTTCAGAGGTGACCGGCCTTTCAGCTAAAGTCCATAGGCGCTCTCTGGCGTGGCACCACGTCTGGACAGAGACTGAGCAACAGAGAGCTGTAGAGAGTAGTTTCACTCACCAGAGTAGAGAGGTGGTGTGGACGTGAATGTGAAGGCCAGCAATGGTATCCATGCGCTGTGTCTGCAGCAGACAGATGGGTTCGCAAAAGGCCTCAGAGCAAAAAGGGAAGAACAAACGAAAAAAGAAAAAAGAGGGAAAAAAAACAGAGAGGAATCCCACCTATCCTGACTTTAAGCCCTTTAGCCGAGTCACTGCATCATTTATGTAAGGTTTTAAAAAGAGATAGCCGAGTAAGAATAGCACTCGGTATTCAGGTAAGGGGTTTTATTCAATAGACCTGCTGGGACCAGGCAAGGTTGGCACTCCTCCACGTTGCTGGGAAAGGCCTGGGAATGAGAGAGAGCTGGGAAAGAGAGGAAAGAGAGAGGAAAGATCTAGAAAGAGCAGAGAGAGCAGAGAGGGAGCAGAGAGAGTTGAAGACAATCTTAAAAGCTTATTTATTGTATGATCTAGAAGTGGGAGAAAAAAAAATGTGTTGGTTGCCAGGATGAAACAGGTTTGGGATGGGATAAAGAGAAGTAGTGGGTTTAATTATTAAAGGGAAGCATGAGACAGACTTATTTTGGTTGAAGAAACATATCTGTAGATATGGGATATTCAAATAATAAAAATGTATTGGACGTAATAGGTGCACAAAATAATTAAAATAACTGGTCTTCATAAGGTATTTGTGATATATTAATGTCCTACTTGTGATGTCATACTAGAAATATTTATTTTGATTTTTTTCTGATTTTTTTATTGTGAAAATACTGTACAGAGGGGTTACAATTACATGGGCAATATAATGAGCACATTTCTTATCATGCATTGTAGCCTCCTCCTTTGTTTCCCCTTCCCAGCCTTTCCCATCCTCCCCCCACCCCCTCACCCATTCCTCCCCGCCCCCCCCACCAAAGTTGTAAAGTTTGTTTTCAACATAACGACTTGTACATCTCATTGTTGCAATGGGTCCATATGTATCCCTATTTAGACGATTTGTTTTTCCCCTTCCCCTCCACAAATTATACCAACATCAAATACAGAGAAAACAGGGGTTATACTGTGGGGGAGGGACATACCAAGCAACAAAGAAATAATCTTATAAATGTGTTAGAAACAATCGCATGAAAGAAAAACAAACATTTGAACACATATCTTAGGGTCCATTTCCCTAACATCACCTTATCTGACCTTTTCCGCTTGACTCAGACATATACTAGATATTGCAAATAAGGGAAACCATGGGATCTAGGTTTCTTTGGGCCTGGCTTGCTTCACTTAATATAATTTTTTCCAAGCCTTTCCATTTCCTAACAAATGGGGCAATGCCATTCTTTCTGATGGAGGCATAGAATTCCATTGTGTATATAATACCACATTTTCTTGATCCATTCATCTACTGAGGGGCGTCTGGGTTGGTTCCATATCTTAGCTATAGTAAATAAAGCTGCAACAAACATAGACATGCTGGTAGCTTTCATACTAGAAATATTTAAATAAATTGGAAAAACTATTCAAGGAATTTATCTGCGTTCTTATAACATCATAAAGATCTATACTAATCTCAATATATTTTAATGATATCTAGAAAACAGAAGTCAACATTGAATGTTTACATTTAAAAATATTCTAGGTCCAAGCTTGAGGTGAAACTTACCTTGCTAATTAGAAGGCAGAGATTTAGAAGACTGATATCAGGGACAGTTTTGACAAAAACAATCGTGAGAACTTGCAAAAACAAAGTAAGCCAGGTATAGTGTAATTTTCCTGTTATCTCAGGTTTGTGGAAGCCATAGGTACAAGATCATTGTTCAAGGGAGGTGTGGCTTGAAATATAATCTAAAGTGGTTAGATCTTTAGAAACTTCAAGCACCAGTAGTGCTAAGGGAAAAAGAAAAGAAGAAAACAGAAAGGAAAGAAAGGATAGAAAAGGAAACTATTTCCCCTTCATTCTTGTAGTTTCATATCATTGGGTACAAGAATTGAGAGTATTTTGTTTACTGTTTGAGGATTCAGGCCTCTCTAATATGAAAGCATTTATTTAAAGTAATTATTGTATTACTACTATTTATTTACTTATTATTAGGCCTTCTTGGAGATTGAACCCATGGCTTTGTATATATTAATCTAGTTCTACAATTGAGCTGTACCCCAGCTCTCTTGCATAGTTTTGGAAATTGTTTATGAATTCTTCAATAGTTAGCTATTCTACTTTTCATCTTACCTTTTCTCTCCCACCATTTCCCCTATGTATTTTAGTTTATGTGTTGAAAACTTTCCTCAATTTTATCTTCTAAACTTAGAACTTTGCTGTTGAGTTTACAGAGAAATTGGTTGTTTTTATGACATCTTTTAAAATTATATACAGATATATGTATTTCACATGTATGATTGATTCTTAGAGTTCATTGCAATAAGCAACATTTACCTGGTCATATACACATAGCTATTGAGCCATTGTGATCCTCTCCTAAGTATAGCTTCCCTTGTTCTTGCCATGCGAATGCTTAGAGTGCTGTTAGTTAATCATGTCGAAGTGTAATTATTTGTCTTTTACTATCTATTGGATTAACTTGTAGATTTCTGGACATAGTCTATTTATTACAAATGAGGAAAACCATGCAGCATATATTTAATTGTATCTGGCTTATTTCACTTAATATCAATTTTTTCCAGTCTTTCCATTTCCTAAGGAATGGTGTAATGCCATTCTTTCCAATGGAAGCACAGAATTTCATCAATACAATAGAATTGAAGACCCAGAAATGAATCTACTCCTATAGGCACATAATCTTTGATATGGAAGTCAGAAACACAGGATGGAAGAAAAACAGCTTCTTCAAAAAAAATTGTGCTGGTAGAATTGGCTGTACATAGAAAACTAAAGTTAAATCCTTATATATATATCCCCAGAACCAGAATCTATTCCAAATGGGTTGAAGACCTCAATGTAAGTCCAGATACCTTGAGAATGTTACAGGAAGAGTTAGGGGAAACACGAGGGCTCCTTGGCACAGGTCAAAACTTTCAAAGTCTGGATAAATGGGATTACATCAAACCAAATCAATCATTTGCCAGACTCAAAAACCATGAAGAAAAAAAAGAGATAGTGTAGCACAGATTTATTAGGGAACAAACCTACAGATGAGAGCCTCAGCCAATGCTAAACCCTTCCTCCCTTTTCTAACAAGGTTATTTATCATCAGTTTACATGAATATAAGAGTTTTCTGGTGGGGATTAGTAAGAAAACAACTAATGCTAAAATGTAGATAGCATGTGAAATGAGTTGTAGCTGGAGAAAGGGAGGGATTAAGGCAGGAGGGTCTAGTTCAAAGCCTTGGCTTGGTGCCAGCTAAGTAAGGTGTAGCTGCACAAAGGAAGAGAGGTAAAACAGGAGTGGTCATAAATAAAAGGACTGGTCTGAAGCCTCAAAATAAGGACCTCAGTCTGTGTGGACCAAACAGTCTCTAACATGAGGTTCTTCTTAAATTAACAAGCACGATTTTAGATTTTTGCAGAGTGGGATGGCACATACTCACAGGCAATGTCTGCTATGTCAGGTAATCCAATCTACTCTTTCACATGCTACCCAATAACCAGGTTTCAACACAAATGACTACAATGAGATTGTACAAATGAGACTGCGACTTTTCCCTCTCGTGAATCAAAATTCTGTCAAATGATTTCTGTCTTCCAGATGTTTACATAACATTTCTCATGATCTTTTCTATTATTTTGTCTTCATTATTGATGTTCATAGTACTTTTTTGTTGTTGTGTGTATATGCTATTTTCAGGGCTTCAACTCAATGTTTAATGGTCTCCCTTGTATTTTTTTGCTCTTGACTGATGATACTCTATTTCTTGAGCTACATCCTCACCTTCTCCTTCTTGCTGGTTAGTTGGAGATAAGTTTTCACATTTTTGTCTGTTTAGACTGACATTGAACCAAAATCTTCAGGTCTTAGCCTCCTGAGTTTCTAGGATTCTACACATGAGCTGCTAACACCAAGCTTTACTTTACTGTTATTTTAATTATATGTTAGATGAAAGTGGAAGTATATTTGTGTTAAGTGTGCAATTTTCAAATACAAGTTTGAATCAACTTGATATAATGTAACTGTTATCAATTTGAACAGTTAAATCAATGAATATTACACATTCTCACAGAAATATAATTGAAAAGGAAAGGCATAATTGTTTTCTTAAAACAAGGAAAGGAACCATGAATTTCTTTTTTTTAATTTTAATTTTTGTATTTTCTCTTTTTCTATTGTGAAAATACTGTACAGAGGGGTTACAATTACATGGGCAAGATACTGAGTCATTTCTTATCAAGCGTTGTAGCCTACTCCTTTGTTTCCCCTTCCCAGCCATTCCCATTCTCCCCCTACCCCTACCCAATCCTCCTCCTCCCCTCCCCCCACCAAAGTTGTAAAGTTCGTTTTTCCACATAACGACTTGTACATCTCATTGTTGCAATGGATCCACCTGTATCCCTATTTAAACGATTTGGAACCATGAATTTCTTTCACTTTACAAATCATGTTTTATATAATTTTAATTAGCAGACTTCCATGACTAAAAGTAAAGATATTAATTGTATACCATAAGATGCAAAGTGATTATATTTAAGAATAGATATTTCTTTCATCACAGCCAGAAGATAAGTTTTTGAGCATTCTCACTAAAAAGAAATGTTACATGCAGAAAATAATGGATATGATGTAGCTTGATCATTATACAACATATAAATGAATGGGATTACCACTCAATACTTCATAAATATGTAAAAACTAATTATGTAGCTAGGCCCCAGTGGCTCACGCTTGTAATTCTAGCTACTAAGGAGGCTGAGAGCTGAGAATCATGGTTCAAAGCCAGGCTTGGCAGGAAAGTCCATGAGACACTTAACTCCAATGAGCCGCCAGAAAACTGGCAGTGGCTCAAGTGGTAGAGCACTAGTCTTGAGCTGAAGAGCTGAGGGACAATATCCAGGCCCAGATTTCAAGCCCCATGACTTACATAAACTAAAAATAAACAGTTAAAAATAAACAAATATTTTGACATAAATATTAAAATATATTCTAAAAATCTTTAAATCCTCACTAGATATAATAGTTTATATAAATGTAGAGAAGTGTTCTCGGGTTTTAGTTGTCATTGAATCAATTGTGTAAATCACACATTTCTCACTTAATTTATATTTGTATGTTTATATACTTATATACCATAAGTATAATTAACTGATATGTGATAGGAGGTGCTGTTTTAGGAATCTCCCTTGGCTTTCTAACATTACCCCTAAAATCAATATGCCCTCCAACCTTGTAAGAGGTTCCATCTCATTAGAGCAGAAAAGTATAAGCCATAATCATTGTTTGGAACAAGTGTAACATTTTTCATGCATTTAACTTAGTTTAAGAACCAAAACATTCAAGTCATCTTAGCCATACTAGTAATAGCAAAATGTCTTCTGAGCTTTTCAGTCTCTTAGAGATGAAAATTTTTAATTATGCATCTATTTTTTTCTGCCTAACATCCTATTCCTTAGGAAGATCTTTTTGTGTAACCCTGTGTTCCTGATTAGAAGACCATTAGAAGACCAGAACAAAGACAGTAATGAAAATAGCCAAGGAAAATACTTGAAAACAATTATAAAACAATCGCAGACACTCTTGTTTTCAACGGTTTCAATGAGAATATACATTAAAGTATCATATTTTTGTTATCCTTTAAAGAGCAATAATTAAGCTTTAATTAGCAGTGAAGAAAAGAAAAGAAACGTTTATTTGAAGACAGCTTGACTTTGAACAATCCAACATAAGCATAATGGATTTATATTGTTTTTCTCTGTAGTTGCCGAAATAATAGAGAGCAACATCCAAAGGCAGAAAAACACCTAAACCAAAGCAATAAACTTTTGTCTATAAAATAATTGTGAGGGTCTGACTCTTTCAAAGTCAGGCTTGCAAAGAGGAAAAGGGTATTTGCTTGTGAACAATAAAAAGTATAAAAATTCTTTATTAATATTTTATGTATCTTGACCAGGACTTCTCGTTTTGGAGAAGAGGAAAGGTATGAAAAAGTTCAAGATTGGGCTGGGAAGGTGGCTCAGTGGTAGAGCGCTTGCCTTGCATGCTCGAGGCCCTGGGTTCAATTCCTCAGCACCACATAAGCAAAAAGAAAAAAGCCGGAAGTGGCGCTGTGGCTCAAGTGGTAGAGCGCTAGCCTTGAGCTAAAGAGCTGAGGGACAGCGCCCAGGCCCCACGACCGGACCCAAAAAAAAAAAGAAAAAGTTCAAGATTATTTGACTATTCCCCAAGATCATTCTTATTTGTAAGCTACAGTAATGCAAGGAGCCTTGGATACTCTTAGAATCATGCTTGTTTATATTTAGAAGCATTATTTGTTGCTGGGTTATAAGCTGCAAACCCTTGAGTATTAATAAAGAGTCATTTCCCAAGAGAAGAAATTTGTTGTGTAAACAAACCTAAAATATCAAAGACTTAGCATAGTGGAAACTATTTTCCAGCTATATCACAATCTGTAGGTGTAGATTTTGTTTCCCAATGTTCCAGAGGACTCATTTTTTAAATCTTCTTTTTCACCATCTACTGATCCTATAACATCCTATACCATCCTGGGATTGCTATCTTTCCTGGGTTCTCTAATTTCTGTTGGAAAGTTAGAAAGGATAGAAAATTGAGTTTCTCTTTCTGTTTTTACCATATTTTGCATTACTGTAGAAACTAAGTCAAAATGACATAAATTATCTTTATAATATTAGGAGACAGATTTCATTTCCATATTCTTACCCTAGCCTTCTATATACTTTGGTACTTAGTAATCCCCAAATGTGAAAATAAAGATAGGGAGCTTCTTATTTAGATATTGCTTAGAATTTCAAGACTTCATTAATTCAAGTCCCTTAGTAGTATGTATATCATACATGTATACAAAGCCGGTGGCAATTTTTTCTTATTCTCAGAAACTAGGAAATGTGGTGTCCCTGTTGTTGCATGAGGAAAAGGCCAGAATTGAGTAGTTTACTTAACCAAATCTGCTGTAAAAAATTTCTAGAAGTTAATTGGCTTGAACAACCCGTATTTATCATTTTACAGTTCTAAAAGACAGAAATCTAAAAGAAGTCACAATACGAACTTGACAACTTTGGCAGGGACGGGGATTGGGGCGTGGGGGACAGAGATGGGAAGGTATGGGAAGGAGAAACAAGAAGGAGGCAACAATGCTCGATAAGAAATGTACTCATTATCTTGCCCATGTAATTGTAACCCCTATGTACAGTATTTTCACAATATAAAAGAAATCTAAAAGAAGTCTCACCAGATTAAAATCAAGCCACCTACAGAGCTAAAATATTTTTCAGATGATTCTAGTGGAAAAGGCATTTCCTTCCTGTTCCACTTTCCAGAAACTTCAGAATCTGGGTTGTTGTCTTTTACTTTATCTTCTAATGTAGCATCTTTACATCTTTCTGATGGTTCTTACCTAATCATGTTCCTTTTAAACTACTTTTACGTCCCCATTTTAAGTCCCCATCTGATAATTATTCAAATATGTGTTCCTTGGGTAATGAAAGGTGATTATTTTACAAACATATATATAATGCAAATCTACATTTGTGGGATTAGATAGTTGGGGACGATAGATATTTTGGGAAAGCATTTTACTCCCTCCCACAATGAGTGTGTAGCATTCTTTCTACTATAACCTGTTATCCTTTCATTTGAACAACATATTTCTTCAGTAAAATATAACTAGAAAAACATTAGTTCCTGAAAGCATTTAATCCTGATTAAAACACTGTCATGTACTAGAAATCGTAAATGTTAGAGAGCAGCTCCTGAAGCAGTTCTGGCACTATCACTTTTTATACATTCTGCTTACAATCTTCTCTGTTCAAGAGCATTTGATTGTTATTATTTTGGAATTATGGTTAATATATATTTGACGGCTATTTTTAAAGAATGCACCACCCAATACTGGTTCTCTTCTTCTAACTTTTTTGTCTAATCTATTTATGAAAGAAACAGCTATTTGAATTATATGAACTGCTTATTGAAGTTGAATCAGTGTGGAGAGGAAAAGAAGAAAAAAGACGTGTCTGTGTGTATATCATGTTAAAAATGTACCTACAAGCCGGGCACTGGTGGCTCATGCCTGTAATCCTAGCTACTCAGGAGGCTGAGATCTGAGGATCGCGGTTCAAAGCCAGCCCGGGCAGGAGAGACCGTGAGACTCCTATCTCCAATAAACCACCAGAAAACCGGAAGTGTCGCTGTAGCTCAAGTGGTAGAGCGCTTGCCTTGAGCTGAAGAGCTGAGGGACAGCGCCCAGGCCCAGAGTTCAAGCCCCACGCCCGACAAAAAAAAAAAAAAAAAGATGTACCTACAAGCTATTTATCTTAAAATCATCTATTTTTCATTATGTTTAGATTTTGATAAAATTTAGCCTCTCAACTCACACAATGTTAATGCAGTCTTATTTCATGCCTCCCAAAAGCAAACAACAAATAACTATTCATTATATAAATATTTTTTAATTTTAAAATTATTACTTATTTTAAAAACTATATTTTTAAAAAATTAGCCAAGGCAAATGGTTTCTTAGATATTTAGATTCATGTTCAGACTCCATGGTAGAAACCAGAAAGGGAAAAGAAATCATGTTTTTATTCTTCTTTGAGACACTCTGATTTACTTCATCTATTTCTGAAAGAATGAAATTCTGGCTTTGAAGCCTTTTGCTTAATATCCACAATGTGTCATTCTTCCTTTATTAATAGGAGAATTTGGAGAAAGGATGAGAATTCACACTAGACAACGGAGAAGTGGAAAAGAGAAGGAGAAATCTAGATATTTTGTTCTTCCTCATCTCAATCACAATGTCTGGATAATGATTGTGGATATTAGATACAGTGCTCTAGAGTGATTAACACATTTATAGAAACAGATAACCCCACAAGTGATCACATAGAGAATGCTTATTTATAAAAAAAAATTAAAATTGCATTAAACAGGAAGTGTTATTTATTTGTTTAGTTCTTGTTTGGTATTGGTTAAATTCTGGTGTGCTATAGTCAACTATCATAAAGGTATCGTTTAACTAGGGATACAGGTGGACCCATTGCAACAATGAGATGTAGAAGTCGTTATGTTGAAAAACGAACTTTACAACTTTGGTGGGGGGGCGAAGGATAGGGTAGGGGGAGATAGGGGGATTATGGGAAGGGATGGGAAGGGGAAACAAAGAGGAGGCAACAATGCTTTATAAGAAATGTACTTGCTATCTTGCCCATGTAACTCCTCTATATGGTATTCTCACAATAAAAAAAAAAAGAATCCCTTTCAGAAGAAAAAAAATTTGAAAAAAGAATGGCAAGAAACTAACATCTTAATATCATATTCGAATAATAGCTTAATTCTTGCTGTAAATCTCACCTACCGGAAGCTGATGCAGGACAGAGTTATATGCCAAGATATGCAACACTTGAGATAAAGAGGAAAAAGAAGAGAATTATAATACAATCAATCATACTTGCCATCACATGTCTCTGCAGGAAGGAAGCTATTATGTACCTTTGTTTCAAAACCTACTGATATCTTCAAATCATGTCTTTTATGCATGGATGTTACTGGAATTAGAGAACAACTTTATACTAAGACAGCATAAAATCTCAAAGAAAACTGGAGTAATCATTTCAATACCACATTTTGCTCTGCTAGGAAAAGAAACCATTTTATAGGCAATACTTTATACTTTCTTACCTAGTATCTTTTTTTTCCAGAACTGGGTTTTGTTACTATATGTGACTATCCACCAGAATAAATGTCTTCATTTATCTGTATCTTGTGCAGACAGCATAATCAATTAGATGTATGTAGGAGTTCACCAGTATCACTTTTTAAAAATACAAAAAAATGTGGACAGGGAACCAATATATGTATTTTTCCACCATCACCTTCCACACTTTCCTTCTTCCTTCCTAGGAAACACACCCAATCAATAAAAAGGCTTAGATACATTTGACAAGATCCAACACCCCTTTATGACGAAGGTTCTGGAAAAATTAGGAATCCATGGAACATTCCTCAATACAATAAAGGCTGTAGATGACAAACCTACAGCCAGCATTATACTTAATGGTGAAAGACTAAAGCCATTTCCTCTTCACTCAGGAACAAGACAAGGATGTCCACTCTCTCCACTTCTCTTCAATCTAGTATTAGAATGCCTAGCTACAGCAATAAGACAAGATGCAAACATAAAGGGGATCCAAATAGGGAAAGAAGAAGTCAAACTCTCCCTCTTTGCAGATGACATGATCTTGTATTTCAAGAATCCCATAGATTCCACTCCCAAATTACTCAAGCTGATTCAAAACTTTGGCAAAGTAGCAGGGTATAAAATTAATCCTCAAAAATCAATGGCTTTTCTGTATGCCAACAATGAGAAAAGTGTGGCTGAAATTAAGAAAACAACTCCATTCGTAATAGCTCCACAAAAAATAAAATACCTAGGAATTAACTTAACTGAAGAAGTGAAGGACCTTTATGATGAAAACTTTAAAAACTTGAAACAGGAAATCAAAACAGAACTTAGAAAGTGGCAAAAACTCCCCTGCTCCTGGATTGTAAAGATCAACATCGTGAACATGGCAATACTTCCAAAGGCTATCTACAAATTCAATGCGATACCTATCAATATTCCATCCTCATTCTTCAAGGAAATAGAAGAGGCAATCCAAAAATTCATATGGAACAATAAAAGACCCCGAATAGCAAAAACAATCCTCAAACAGAAAGAACACTGCTGGAGGAATATCAATACCAAATTTCAAACTCTACTATAAAGCCATAGTAATCAAAACAGCTTGGTACTAGCACAAGAACAGACCGCAGGACCAATGGTATAGAATTGAAAACCCAGAAATGAACCTACAGACCTATAGCCATCTAATCTTTGATAAGGGAGCTAAAAAAATAGAATGGAAGAAAGACAGCCTCTTCAGTAAATGGTGCTGGCTAAGCAGATACTCTGAAAACATTACAGAATGGAACAAGAGAAACCCTAGGTCTCCCTGGCACAGGCCGAAATTTTCTTAATAGACACCCAGAAACACAACAAATCAAAGAAAGGTTGAACAAATGGGATTGCATGAAACTGCAGAGCCTCTGCATGGCAAAGGACATAGCTAGCAAGATCAATAGAAAGCCCACGGATTGGGAGAAGATCTTCACTAGCCATACAATGGACAAGGGTCTCATATCTAAAAAATACCTGGAACTCAAAAAATTAAATCCCCCAACAACTAATCTTCAAAGAAACTACTGCCTAATAAATAAGTGTGCTAAAGACTTAAAGAGAAACTCTGAAGAGCAAAGAAGGATGGCCAATAGACATGAAGAAATGATCAACCTCCCTAGCCATAAAAGAAATGCAAATCAAAACAACATTGAGATACCACCTCACTCCAGTTAGAATGGCTAAAATGAAGAACTCTAATAACAACAGATGCTGGAGGGGATGTGGACAGAAGGGAATCTTACTACATTGTTGGTGGGAGTGTAAACTTGTTCAACCACTTTGGAAAGCAGTATGGATGTTCCTCAAAAGACTCCACATAGAGCTCCCCTATGACCCAGCAATCCCACTTTTGGGCATTTACCCAAAGAAACCTAGATCCCATGGTTTCCCTTATTTGCAATATCTAGTATATGTCTGAGTCAAGCAGAAAAGGTTAGATAAGGTGATGATAGGGAAATGAACCCCAAGATATGTATTCAAATGTTTGTTTTTCTTTCATGCGATTGCTTGTAACACATTTCTAAGATTATTTCTTTGTTGCTTTGTATGTCCCTCCCCAACAGTATAACCCCTGCTTTCACTGTATTTGATGTCGGTATAATTTGTGGATGGGAAGGGGAAAAACAAATCGCTTAAATAAGGATACAGGTGGACTCATTGCAACAATGAGATGTACAAGTCGTTATGTTGAAAACGAACTTTACAACTTTGGTGGGGAGGGGGGGTCGGGGAGGATTGGGTAGGGGGAGAGGATGGGAAGGGATGTGAAGGGAAAACAAAGGAGGAGGCTACAATGCTTGATAAGAAATGTACTCATTATCTTGCCCATGTAATTGTAACCCCTCTGTACAGTATTTTCACAATAAAAAAAATAAAAATAAAAATAAATTACAAATTAAAAAATAATATAAAAAATAAATATAAAAAGGCTAAGATATTTGGCTCTTGACCTTGAAGTGGTAGCAGAATGTTATGGATGTCAGAGCTGTTAATAGTGTTTTATATAATAACACCACATGCAACAGCCCTATGAGTCCTGTAGGTGTTATTTTTTTTTAATTGTGAAAATACCATACAATTACAGGGACAAGATAATGAGTACATTTCTTATTCAGCATTGTTGCCTTCTTGTTTCCCCTTCCCATCCTTTCCCATCTCCCCCCTCCCCACACCGCCTACCCCTCCCACCAAAGTTGTAAAGTTCATTTTTCGAGATACGATTTGTACATCTCATTTTGCAATGGGTCTTCTGTAATTCCTTAATGATGTGATAGGAATGTCAGCCTTACTGGACTTAGTATTATTTTCCACTTCCTTTTCTACCACCTGGCCTAAATTATAATATATAGTAATGGAATGAAAAAGTAATGCCATGTTAAGAACGTCATTTAGGGCTCTGAGAATGTGGCTTCATGGTACAGTGATTGCTTTGCATGCATGAAACCCTGGGTTCAATTCCTCAGTACCACATAAACAGAAAAAGAATTGGTGCTGTGCCTCAAGTGGTAGAGTGCTAGCCTTGAGCAAAACAAAAAGAAAAAGCTGAGGAACATGTAACTGGCCCTGAAGTCAAGCCCCAGAACTGGCAAAAAAGTCACTTAGCTAGTAAATGCCAAATAAAGAACTTATACTCGGAATATATAATTGATCCTTCTCACTATTACCTAACAATAGTCCTTAATTCATGTACTTTACCTATATTAGAATACTGTGTTGAAAAAAAAAGTTTTGCTAATAGATCACGTCAATTAATGTCAGGAATGTGCTTAGATATCAGGTGAAGATTAATCCTGGAAAATCAAAGATTCCAGGCTTTTGAGTGGTCACTCCTAATCAAATCAGAAGGGTAGTCTAAGTGAGATTTGGAAATCTTTTTGGTCAGTTATGGCACAAAAAAGGCAAAGGCTAATTAATAGTTTTGACAGACGTGAGGGAATAACTCCATATGGAAGAAATAAATGATAATAATAACTACATTATACCAGAAACTGTTCTAGGGAACCATTTTTGGTTATTGAAGAACTAGTTATCAACTAGGCTTATTCCTCATTGCCTTTAGCATTATAAATCACTTAGGCTAGTTCTTAATCTCTGTGTGATAAGTTGTATCTCCTTCTATGTTGTTCTTTCATACCTGATCTCCTTTGCTTTCTAAAAATCTGTCTTTCTCTATTTCTCTATTAACAATTATTGATACTAAGTCCACATACACAGATGGCAGAGGATGCTAATATGAGAGTCCCATAGCTCATGAGTCATTAATGTAACAACATGGAAAAGGAGGACATATTTATTGCTACCTCAATTTTTCTGAAAAGTTGCAATGTCATCATTTGATTCAAATTTCCATTCTTTGTCTACATAGTGTCATGAAGTGCACTAAATGCAAATATGAGCTGGGTGCTGTTGGCTCACGCCTGTAATCGTAGCTACTCAGGAGGTTGAGAACAAGGATTGTGGTTCAAAGCCAGCCTGGTCAGAAAAGTCCATGAGACTCTTACCTTCAATTAACCACCAGAAACTTGGAAGTGGTGCTGTAGCTAAATGGTAGAGCACTCAAGTTGACCTGAAGAGCTGAGGAATAATTCCCAGGATCAGAGTTCAAGTCCCATGACCAAACAAAAAAAGTGCAAATATGACTTTAAGTTTTCCCAAAAGGAACAACGAAGTCAACAGTAAATTTTCCCAAGCAGAAAAAAAGTAATTCCAAAATGATTCAGTGCACCTACTTTTGCTGTTATTTGTTATGGCTTCCTTGTTGGACATATTGTCTTCTTTTAAAAATTGTCAAATATTAGCTTTATAATAAACTTCATCTAATATTTCTTGTTTCAAAAGAGAAATCAACACAGTTGATGTCACTTGGCTTTCTTACTATCTCAGTTCAAAGCCAACCCAGGCAAGAGAGTCTGTCAAATTCTTATCTCTAATTAAACATCAAAAAAGCCAGAAGTGGAGGTTTGACTCAAACAGTAGTGTACTAGCTTTGGGGGCAGGTGAGCAGGAAAGACAACTGTTCAAGGACAGGGTGAAGCCTCTGAGTTCAAGCCCCAGGACAAGCACAAACTAAACAAACAAACAAGCAAACAAAAAAAAAAAAAACCACGCATTTCTTTAGGACCATCCTTGAGGCACTGGTTTGAGAAGAGGCTCCTTTTACTGACCATTCTCACTGGACCCTGCGTTTTGGGATCCTTATTGCTATGGCGAACTCAGGACCAGATTACAGGAATGGATAACTGACTTCTGCAACAAGAGAATCATCTCAGGAGTTAAATATCCATGCATAAGACATCTTAAATCCTCCGTCTTTGTTTCTTTGCGGTAAAACACTTTAAAACAAAGTTATTTCTTTTTTTCTATGCTTGCCTTCAAATGGCATATTGTTTCAATTTGTAATACTCTCAACTAGAAGTTTACAGAAAAGTTTTATATGAGTAAAGAACACACTCGAAAAAGTCAGGACAGAGTTTCCTTCAATCCTTGGATTATTCTCCTGTACAGTAAAAAGAACAGTACAAATTAACTTGAACTTTCTCATTTCTCTATGTTCAATTCCTCTCTTGGAATCAGTTTCCACTTAACAGTGCCTTCCACTTACTTCCAGTAACATTCTATGGTGCTGCTCCCAGTAAAAGTGAATGTTTTCTGGCTTCATTGAAATAGCACAAGTACATCTTTGGATATGAGGTAACGTGTTTCAGACAACTTAGTATCAAGAAAGTATGGAATTTTTATGGCTTATAAAACATTATCCATGTACATATGCCAATATAAGATGATGCTAAGTGAAATGAACCCCAAGATAGGAACACAACTTGTTTTTTCTTTCTTGCTATTGTTTTTAATGTATCTAACATGTATTATGTGATTTTTTGTTTCTCTTCTATTTTCTTCCTCCATGGCATAACCCCTGTTTTCACTGTATTTGATGTCAGTGACCTGCATCTTGCATATACATTTTTCTAATGTGGGGAGGGGAAGGGAAATATCAAAATGCTGAAACAAGGATCAAGTATGATCCATTGTAACAATGAGATGAACAAGACCCTATGTAGAAAACAAACCTTACAACTTGGGGAGGGGAGGAGGGAGTTGGGATAGGGGAGAGAAAAGGGATGGCAGGGAAAAAACAAAAGAGGAGGTAAAAATGCTCGTTAGATAATGTACTCATTAACTTACTTGTGTAACTCTAGCCCCTTTCCACACCATTTTCACAATAAAAAACATGAAAAAAAAACCATTATCCTGGAGCACATTAAGTTCAAATTCTGGTTCCAAGAAAGTCAGATATGAGAGCATGGACTTAACTGGAAAAAAAGGCCATGTTGAGAGAGCAGGAATTACACTTTTCTTTTTCTTTTTTCTTTCTCTCTCTTTTTTTTGATAGTAGTGGGGCTTGAACTCTGGACCTTGGCACTGTCCCTCCACTCTTCAGCTCAAAGCTAGTGCTCTACCTCTTGAGCCACAGCACCACTTCCAGTTTTCTGGTGGTTAATTGGAGATAAGTACCTCAGAAACTTTCCTACTCATGCTGGATTTGAACTGCAATCCTCAGATCTCAGCCTACTGAGTAGCTAGGATTATAGGCATGAGCCACCATCACCCCGCTTAAGATCACATTGCTAACAGTGTACACTCAGAATAAGTAATGTGTATGTTCATCTATCTTTATATGAACTCAAGTTAAAAATCTGGGCTACAGGCTACTTTACACTCACAAAAATGTTTGTAGTTTAAAAGTTGATACTACTGGAAAAATAGAACCTAAGAATGTAAAGGAGTCTGGGAAGTTCAGTGTGCATCCAGCCTGGGCAGAACAATCTTTGAGATACTATCTATAATTAACCAGCCAAAAGCTGCATTGAAAGAATGGCTCAAGTGATGGAATACTAGTTATGAGGAAAGTTGCTGAATAAGAGATTGAGGTTTTTGCATACATATATACAAACATGCACATACACACAGAGGCACTTATATGTGCAAACCCACATATGAAACCACTCTTAGAATGTGTAGAAATGTTAGAGAATAATAGAAAATATGTCCACAGTAAGACTAGAATCAAGTGATAATTTTTAATATTAGAAAGTCCTCAAGAGAACTTTCCCCAAAAAGCTTAAGAATATTACATAGGTAGGGACCAGAGATAGTAAGACAGTCAAGTAATCATTATTAAAGGTATCAGATCCATGGAGGAGTGAATCAGAGACGCCTGCAGGTGCTTCTGAAAATGTTCACATCCTGTGTCAAATGTTAGAACAGCTTTAAAAATTGTACATAAAGTCTGAACCATCAGGCTAGTGGAAAATATTATCAGAGAAGTTCAGAATTGCTAGTCTGTATCTAGATTAAATAAACCAACAAACTATGGTAGGACAATGTGATACAAGTCAGGAATTCTAGCGCTCAGACTAAGACAGGAGATTAGAGAGTGGAATTACATAGTGATACCTTCCCAGGACTAGGTAGTACCATTTTGTCTCAATAAAACAAACCAAACAACAAGAAAGGAATACACAGTTGGAAGTTTGGGTTAATTTTGTCATTATGTTTTGAGAAGTCAAGTTTCTTTTTGAAATGCAACTCATATATAATCCTCAGTTGTGTTTTAAATTCTCTCTTCATTATAAAACATTCCTAGATGCAACATAGCTCATGATTCCCAACCAAAAATTTGAAAAAGTAAGCATCATTCTGTTGGATACCAATGAAATGTTGAAGGATTACAAAAGATTAAGCCTGGAGAAACAGCAAAGTTCATCTAATGTAGGACTTAGTAGACCTGGCTAAATTAGAACTTAGATTTAAAATAAATATTTTTGTTTGTAATTTCATATTCTATAGGATACTACAAAATTCTTTTCAAATAGAAGATTTAATCCCGATCCTGGCCCCCAGGCTCCTGAAGTTTTCTGGTTATGGACAGGACAGGTCATTTAGACCCATCTCAGGTGGCCTCTATTGCTCTGGGCCCGGGAACTGGCTCCAGGGATGGGTCAGCCCTCCTTCTGGTGGCCATGGGCTGGGACTCGCGTGGGAGGTAGAGTCTGCCCATGGCTGCCACAAGCCTCACGCTCTCCAGCCATTCCCACCCCCTGCCCCTTACCCCAGATCCTGGATGCTAACTGCCCCCCCCCACCTTTCCCATTTCTCCAGGCCCTGGTTCCTGCACGTCTAGAAGTCCAGGCTGTACGTGTGCCTGCCCCATGGACATATAGTCCACCGCAGCGTTCCCACAATTCTGCGTCCAGCATCAGAAGGGGCTTTCCATGACTCTGAGCACCCTCGGTGATGTTGGTTCCCATTGCTGCCCCACTTGGACTCCCCGTTTTTAGACCACGCTTGTGTGTCTTTACAACACACCTCCTGACTGGACCTGCATCCTGAACTTTAGTTCTGCAATTCGTTTGGTTCCTCGCTCCCTGGAAAGGATGGGGCTCAGGGTCATTCACGCACAATTCTGGGGTGGCCCATGATGCTCGGTCAACTGCAGGCTTGAGCCAGCCGGAGCAGGTGGAGCTCCTGTTTGCCATGATTCTACCTCCAGAATGATGACATGGTTTTAATCTGGTTCAATCCAGAACACATTGTAATGGAATGTCTTTTTAATCGAAGGAGTTTCAAAAGCAAACATTGTGAACTCCTGTGCAGGTGTTCCACAGATGCAAGGAAGCTCTCAATAAATCTGGGTTCTGCTTAAGACCTTGTGTGATCTCTTTTCCTCCCCTCAGCTATCATCGCCATCATGGTATTCACGCATGTCATGTGGCTTGGACTCTGGGCCAGGGCTCCATACCTCAGACCTTCAACTCAAAGTGAGCACTCTATCTGTTGAGCCACAGTGCCACTTCCCACTTTTTCTGTTTATGGGGTACCAAGTAATCTAACCCAGGGCGTCCTGCGTGGCAGGTGAGCCACTCTACCACTAGGCCACATAGCACTCTTACCATTTGAGCCACAGCTCCACTTCTCTACCACTGGAGCTGCAGCTTCATGTTGGGCAATTGGGTGGTACATGGGAGATAAGCCCAGCCTGGTTCCAAACTAAAATCCTCAGGTTGAGACCATGGGCACGATCTCACCCCCACCCCCTGCTGCGCCTGGCAAAACTTCGGTTTGAGTGGGGATGTAGGGAAACAAGGAGCCTCCTTCATTTTTTGTTACAAGTATGAACTCACAAGTGAAGAGGGAAAGAAAAGGAAGAAGAGGAAGGAGAGAGTCAAGAAGCGGGAAAAAGAGAAGGAAGGAAAGGAAAATTGTGAAGAAGGCAGGAAGGAAGGGAAAAGAGAAAGAAGGAGCCAGGCACAGGTGGCTCAAGCCTGTCATCCTAGCTTCAGGAAGCTGAGCTCTGAGGGTTGATTTAGGTCTGAAGCCAGCTGGGGAAGACGAATCCAAGAAGACACCCTTCATCTCCAATTAGAGGCACAGCTCAAGTGGTAGAGGATTAGCCTCGAGTGAAGAAGCCCATCCAGAGTGTGGGGCCATGAGTTTGAGTTCAGTACCAGCAGGGAAGGAGGGAAGGAAATAGGAGGGAGGGAGAGAAAGAAAGAAAGAAAGAAAGAAAGAAAGAAAGAAAGAAAGCAGAGATGTATGGCAGAGAGACACTCCTACATTGGAGAGGGTTGGAGAAAGCCTTGAATAGGGTGGAAGGGAACCCAGAGACCTGAGCAAAGAGCAGGAGCTGGTCCCCTAGATGCCACCAGGGAGGGCTGTCCCAGGTAGAGGGAACCCCACATGCAGCGACTGAGAGGGGTGTAGCCAGATGTGGAGTCCAGAATGCATGAGGAGAGCGGAGGGAGGATGAGATTTTACTGAGTGCTCAGGTAGGTTCTTCTGGTTTTTCTCAGACCAGCCTCAGACAGGAGTGTCTTCCGCCACCTCCTCAAGGAAGGCCCATGCCGTCAGGGTCCGCACAGCAGTCTTGGGCAGTTCTAGAGACCAGGCCTACAGGGGCCACCGCCCAATCTGCTCTGCATCCAGTGAAGGACAAGATCTAGAAGAGGGAAGGTGGACAGTGAGCAGATGTCTCCTATTTCCCTCATTTCCAGATAAGACCCCTTCGATAGGGTCCAGATCCAGGGGGATACATATAGGTAGGGGGTTCACCGGACCCTGGGTGCTGAGGCTGAAGCCCGAATGGATGAAGAAACAAGACCTCATCTGCACCAACTGGCTGGGCGTGGTGGAGCACACAAACAGTTCTGGAGAAAAACAAGAGACCCTACTGGAAAATAATGAACAAAGTGGGGAGGGGACCTGATTGAGGGGTGAACACCTGGCGGGCAGAGCCAGGCTGCACAGCCATCCCAGGCCCCTTTTCTGAGACATGTGCAGCGGGGGCCCTCAGGAGGCGCCAGCAGAGAAGCAAGGGAGGATGGGAGAGGCTGCCCCCACACATGCCCGTGCATGTACCCCACGGTGTCCTGGGCTCCACCGGCAGTGGAGTCCTTGTCCACACAGGGTGGGGCCGAGGTTAGGCAGTGAGAGGCAGCCAGGCCACATCCTTCCCCATCCCCCTTGCCCCACCACCCCGCACATGCACACCACCTGGCCCAGGCCACATCCTGTCCCTGGAGCTAGAGGACCTCAGGCCTCAGCTCCCCTAATCCCCTCCCCACTGCAGACCTCGGGGCCATAGACTTGTGGAGACTGACAACTGTTCCCATCCTCCCCATCCTCCCCATCATCATCATCATCGTAATCGTCATGGTCGTCATCATCACCATCTTCACCGTTATCACCATCATCATCATCACCAAGGATTCTTCTAGGCTGGGCGTCTATGTGGCTGAAATGTTCATTTCTTATATGTTTATCATCTCGAGTGTATCACCTATTATGTATGAGTTGTGATATAGTATACATTTCTTTTAAGTCTAAATCATTTTATTATATCATGTGTTGATAGATGTCATGTTGAATTACAAATGTCGATATCTACACTTTCCACAGGTAATATATGTTCTATTGTAGGGTATATGAATTACTATTGTATTACACATTTGAATTTATAGTATACATTATTTTTACTCAATTATTGTATTATCTAGTAGATACGAACCTATGTATTCTATAGTATCCTCTATTTTATTCTGGCATCTATCATTGTTGCATAGTTTATAGTAGGTAGTATATTATATACCAATTTATATCACATGTTATGTATGTATTTGTAACTACACATTTCATAGGTGAAATTGTATTACTTGGATTCTATCCTGTGAATTTTAGTATAGATTATATGACTGTATATTTTATCGTGCCATCTGTTGTTTTATTATATCATCTATTTATACTATGGTTTATATTTGCATTATATTAAACATGATGATATTGAACAATCTCCGATGTCTTTCCATTATAAAATAGCTGAGGATAACTGATCAACCCGGAGATCTTCCTGGTTGATAGCTGATCGACCCGGGGACCCTCCTGGTAACAGCTGGTTGACACAGGGACCTTCCTGGGGACAGCTGGTCGACCCAGGGACTCCCAAGGTCAGCTGGTCTCCCCGGGGAATCCCTCGGTTCACCCCCCACCTCCTAACTCAGGCCTCAGAACACTGGGAACCATGGGAGGGTGGAGACAGCTGCAGCCCTCTCCCTCTATGAGGGCCTGAAGACCTCTCAAAATAAGGCCCACCCGAGCTGAAGCCCGGCTCGAGGTGATACAGCCCGGGCACAGATAGGCCCTTTACTCCCCAGATGACCCCCAGGAGCCCTCACCCCAGAGGGCAGGATTTCTGTCTGCATGCGGCCGGAGTGGCCATCCCAGGCCCGTGCCCTCGGCCCACCCTGTCTCACACACAGAGGGGGAACCCCAAGTCAGCCTTTCCTGGGGACCCTTGCCTTGGTGAGGCTCAGGGAACTCGGAGGACTGAGAAATCCATACCCAGGGCCCACCTTCGCTTGGAGGGGGAGACCCCGAAGTCTGCCTTTCACGGGGATCCCCGCCCGGAAGGAGCCCTGCCCAGCCCCTATCCCAGCAGCAGCAGAGGGAACCCTGACCTCTCCGCCCCACTCTGCTCTGGTGTCTGAGAAGCCCTCCTTCAGTCTCTGTGGGGAACTCGGGCTTTGGGATACAGTTAGTCTCTATGAGCAGGGCCGACACTGGGGCCCCTCGCCCACCATAAGGGGGACCCAGAAACCACCGCTCCTGGGGAGCCCTGCCCGAGCAGGGGCCAGGATCCGTGGCCCACCTGCCCTCTCCAAGGCCAAGTCGGCCGAGGCCGTCCCTGGGTCCCTGGCTCCCAGAACCTCCCCAGGGGCTGCTGGGTGCGGCTGTGGGTACTCCCATGTCACCCTGTCCTGCTCCGGCATCTGCCAGGCCTGGGCCCCACTAAACAGGCAGGATCGGCACCCAGACTGCTCAGAGTGGGGCTCCCCGCCCAGGGGACTGGTCCTGTACCCCCAATCTCAAGATGGACCTTGGACTTTGAGTTTCCAAAGTCCAGGGAGCCACCACACACTGCCGCATGGGTGCCAGTGGCCCCGTGGGGTGGCGCCCTGATGGGAGGACTCCCCATCGACACTGCGGAGCCTCCACCCCTGGGGGTCTCAGTGACAGGCCGCCTGCCCCTGCGGTCACTGGAGGAAGGAAGGGGTGCCGGGAGATGATCACCCCGCACCCCGTGAGTGGTGGTGTCCCTCTTTTACACTGTGGCAGATGTGTCCTCCTTGTCCCCAGACTGGTGAGCTCACTCACGGGCCTTGTCATGGAGGACCAGGGAACCGCACCCAGGCCCAGCGGAGGCACACCCGTCCTCATAGCCACTCCTCATAGCCACTCTGGACCCTGCCTGGGAAGGACCACCAGGGTTCAAGTGAGGGCTCCCAGCCCCCCACACCTCATGACTGTGGCCTTCTGCCTGTGTCACCTCCCTGAACCTACTAAGCCCTTCAGGGCCGGCCGGCCTCCCTGGATGAGGACCAGGAGGCAAGGCCTGGGTCCTCCCCATGGGTGCTGTGAAGCTATCACCCAGGGGTCCCAGAGCAGGGTCGTGTGGAGGCTGCGGCCCCAGCAACCCGGTATCGCCCTGGGTCAGCCTTCTCCCGTGGTGGGCTAGTCCCTTCTGTATGTTCTATGTCTGCCTCTGATGGGGAGCTGTGGGGGCTGGGTGTCCCCAGTCAGGTTCCAGAGTGTTGGGCACAGTGGGGAGTCATCACCCCCAGCAGACATACCACTTTTCCATGCATGACTCATGTGTTTTGGTCCCATGGTACTGTGTCGGACCACCCCCCCCCCCCACAGCCATCCGGGGGCCCTCTGGGGTGTTGTGTGCCAATGCTTCCCAGCCCTGCTGCACCTGTCCGTATGGTGTCTCTCTCAGGGAAAGGGCACACAGATGAGTCTCCCCATCCTCACCCTGGTGTGCTACAGGAGGGGACAGCAGGCCTGACTGTCGCGCCGCGCATAGGCCCGTGTGCGTTCCAAAAGCACCAGAGGAAGGGAAGAGGTGCTGTACTACCCCCCTCCCGTCCCCTGTCAGGGGCAGCCACTTGTGTTCATGTGTTGGGCCTTCCCATTCAGCCATAGGGTCTGTCTCTCACCCCCAGCCAGGGGAGGGCTGTGTCAGGGATGGCTCAGCACGTGAAAAAGTGTGTGCTTTCTGGTGGAAGATTTTGTGGGCCTCTGGCCTGTGTTCCCATCCTTTTCTCCACTTCTTCCTTGGCCTCTTCCCAACGGGGCACGGTCTGACACTGCCCCTGTTGCCCTGGTCTCCGTAGTGCTGCCTGGGTTTTTCTTGTCTTTTTCTTCTTCTTTGTTCACTTTTTTTCTGTTTACTTATACTTTTCCTGTTCTGGTTCTCCTGAGCATTTGGGAGTCCTGGATGTATGCCACTTGAGCCCTTATTCCTCCTCCTTCTGCTTACTCTTCTCTCCTTCTTCCTACCCTTCCTGGGGTTGTGATCGATGTGGTGACTGGCATCCCCTCACGGGCCCGGGATAAGCCATGCCAGGCGAAGGACGGATGTTCATGGCAGACTGGACTGCTCTTTTCATTCTGTCTGTGGGCCCCTGGCTTCTCCATCCCACCGGCGGTGGTGTGTGGGAGGCAGGGGTGCAGCCTCCAGGCTCGATCTGGCTCTCCCCACCCTTGCCATGAGGTCGGGGAGCTGTTTTCTAGAGGAGGTGGGTTAATCTGATCTCGCTACTATCCTTCTAGCTACAGGTTACGGCCCCCCACCTCCCCTGTGGGGTCGGTCCTGTGTGCTTCCCATGGGAGCTTGAGCTGAATATGTCTTTCTGTGGTGTCGTTATCGTTCCTGACCCACCCGGGCTGTCTGGAGGGTGTTGAGCTAAGGAAAAGGACTGAATCTCTTTCAGGTGTGGGAGACCTGAAAAGGCGCAGAGGATGGCAGACATTGGTGTGGGTTCTTGGTCTTGGAAGATGGGAGAGACCTCAAGAGGCAGGTGTGTGTGTGTGTGGAGGGGAAGTCTGTGGAGAAGATCCCCAGCTGTTTTGGTGGAGTCTGGTGAGTACCAATCTTTCCACTCTTTTCGGGAGAGGAAGATGGGGAAGGATCAGGGCCGTTCCTCCAGGGTGGACCCCAATCTGGCTGCCTCATTCCAGGGTTGTGGGGGGATGTGGAAGTTGGAGGTAAGAGCTGGAGCCAAAGGCAGGCAGTGGCAGCAGCAGTGCAAGCACCTCCTTGGTGGAGGAGGAGGAAGTCCCGGGGGTGGGGGGGATGGTGTCCTGTGGCTGCACACCCACCCCCTCCACCACACGTGTGTACAATGGGTTGCTGTGTTATGAATAAAAGGGTGAGGTAAGCACAAAAGTATAGCAGTCAATAGTCATATCTGGGTGTGTCCAGCCCAGCAGTAGGTGCCAGGAGCGGTTGTGCACCCAAATGTGTGCCAACCCAGCCACTGATTCACCTACCCAAGCGTGGAGTGTGGTGTCCCAGAGTGGTGTCCCTGGCCCTGAGCCCCGTGTTCCTGTCAGTCAGGCCAAGTGGGAGAGGGGAGAGGAAAAAGGAGGGAATAGACAGAGAGAGGCAGGTAGGTAGGTGGAGTTAGGTAGGAGGGAGGAGGTGGGGGTGGGAGGCTGTGGGAGGTAGCAGGCAGGGAGCAGGGTGGACAAAGGGAGGGGGTTAAATGGAGACAGGAGGCAGAGGTGGGGAGATAGGGAGGTGGGGCAGTAGAAGAGAGTTGGGGAGTCAGGAAGAGAGTTGTGGATGGAGGCTGGGAGGGGTAGATGAAGGAATGTAGCAGGAGGAAGGGGGAAGCAGGGTGGGTTGAGGGAAGCAGAGGGAATAGATGGAGGTGGGAGGGGGAGGCAGTGGTGGGGAGGTAAGGAGACAGGGGTGGGGGTAGAGGAGAACATTGGGAAAGCAGAGACAGAGAGTTGGGTGAGAGAGGTAAGGAGGCAGGGTGTGGGTAGAGGAGAGCCTTGGGGATGGGGAGGCAGAGGCAACAGAGTTGGGGAGGGAGGCAGAGGTGTGAAAGCAGGGAGGTAGGTCAAGGTTAGAGGAGAGCATTGGGGAGATGGGGCAGGGAGGCAGGCAGAGAGTTGGGGAGGAAGGAAGAGGCAGGGAGCTAGGGAGAGTTAAGGGGGGAGGGAGATACAAAGACAGAGACAGGGAGAGGTAGGGAGACAGAGGCAGGAAGAGTTAGGGAGGTGGAGGTAGGGAGATTGTGTGGGGTAGGGAGAGGGAACTAGGGAGAGAAGGTACAGGGCAGGGAGAGAGTGCAGCTGTGGTGGGGGCAGCAGTACAGGGCAGGAAGGCAAGAAAGCAAAGCACAGTCAGCAGGCAGGCCAGGGTGTAGCAATGCCTTTTATTTCTGGGGTACTTGAGCCCTCCCTGTTGTGTGTCTCTCTCTCACCCCCCAGCACAGGCCAGCCCGCCCAGTGTGTGCAGTCTCTACTTCTTCCTGTCTCTCGCCTGCCCCGTCCCCCTGCCCACACACACTAAGCCATGAGCCCTAACTGAAACATTCCTATGCAGGCCAGGGCCACTTGGGCAGACAAAATGGTACCCATGTAAGCAACCCCCCCAGGAGTAGCTTAGGGTTGGGTTGGAGCCAGAGTAGCCAAGCAGGTGTACCTGCACCACTGCTGCCCCACCTTCCTGTGCTGCTGATGCTTTCTCTTCACTTCCTGCCTGCAGGAACTCCCCCTAAAGGCCGGATTCCTCCCCTCCTCCTCCCCACTGCAGTTCTATGTCCTCATCTGGCATGGTTTCTCTCTCGCATGCACATTCCCCCACCTCTAATGTAAGGCTCTGCTGTACTTCCAACCCACCACTCCATGGGAAAGCACATTTTGGAGTCCCCCCAATCATCAGCCCAGGTCTGCACCCACCAGCCACATCCTCCAAATGTCTTCTCCTTGTCCTCTTCTCTGTAATGTGCCAGCTTCCTCTGCCTGATTCTCCCCACCACCACCATGGCCATGGCCTTCCAAGGTCCCGGTCCGCCCACTGGTGAGTGTGTCCAAATGCCTGAAGGAGCCGGCCCCCAATTCACCCCAATGCTGCCCGTCTTCCCGAGCACTGGGTCCCCTGTTCTTCCCTTCTCCTGCCGTCTGCTTCTGCTCCTGTTGACTGTGCCGGCCCCCACTTCACTCCACCTCTCCCCCCACTATTGCTGGTTATGGCTTTTCTGAGATTAATGCCTCTCCCTGCTCCATCTCCACCTTGTCCTCTTGTTTGTGATGTGTCCTGGTTCTTCATCTTGTCTGCCTGACCACCTCAACACCATGGCCTTCAAAGGTTCTGGCCCACCCACTTCCACCTTGCCAAAAGCTGGCAGGAGCAGGGGACCCATTTTATCCCAGAACCAACCTGTCCTCACGTAGGGCATCTTCCTAACCCTTCTCCTGCTATCAGCTTCTGCTGTTCCTACCCGGCCAGGACAGCTTCCATCATTTCCTTCTCCTTCCCCCTCTTCTGCTGCCTAAGGCTTTTCTGAGCTCATCTCCTCAAAACAAATCTTTGGACACCAAATGCCTGACTCACACCCTTCCCTGTCTGTGCATCCTCATTCTTCACCTTTCCACAAGCAGTGGAGCATCTGCTTTCTGAGCACTGGACCCCGGCTCTTTCCTTTTCCTGCTGTCTGCTTCTGTTGCTGCTGTTTGTGCTGGGCCTGGCCCTGGCTCGCCTCACTACAACCTCCCTCCCCCCACCTCCCCTGCTCCCTGTGAGCTCATGACTCTCTCCAAACCCAGGACACCAAATGACTGACTGCCCCCCCTCCCTTAGTTTCCTTGTCCTCTTCTCAGTGAAGTCTGTGTCCTGGTTCTTCAGCTTTCTCTAAGCAGGCCACATCCTCAGCCTGGCTTCCCCACCTCCCAGGCCTGCAAGTCCCCCCCCTGGTGTGTGAGCAGGGGACCAGCTTGGCCCTGAAACCACCTGGTCCTCCTGTCAGGCAACTTCCTGGGCACAGGGCCGCTTCTCTTCCCTTCTCTCGCCATCTGCTTCTTCTTCTGCTGCTGCTCTCTATGCCAGGTCTCATCCTGTTGGGCTCCACCTCTGCCCCCCCCCACTCTCCTGGAAACGCATGCATCCCCTCCCAAAACCCTGGGGATCCAAGGAATGACTCAGGTCCCCCTCCTCCCTCAGACTCCTTGTCCTCTTCTCTGAGGAATATGTATCCCATTCTTCAGCTTTCTCCAAGCTGGCCAGCCTCCTGTGCCTGGCCTCTTCACCCCTCCCTCCCACTGTCCCCTGGTGAGAGTGTGTCCAAATGCCCACACGTGGCCAGTACCTGCTTCTCCCTAGAACCACCCTGGGTTGCTGTCTATACTGGATGGCCCCCAAGGATCCCAGTCGCTGAAGGGCTGAATCCGTGCCACCCAGCCTCGCTGCCTCAAACTGGCCCAGTCTTCCCATCAGGGATCCTCTTCCTCCTCTTTGTTCTTCCTTCCCCCTCTCCCCCCTTCTGGGTGACATGCCCATGGGCCCCATCCCTGGCACCGAAGGTGGCTTTTTTGAGGGTGGACTGGAGCCATCCCCTGCTCACCCGTCTTCCCCTAGTCTCCTGAATCCTTGGTTCCCAGGTCTGTGCCCCACTTGGTCTGGCTCCCTCTGCCAGCGCTGCCTGGCATGGGCAAAGCTGCTCAGTCCAACTAAGTGGAGGTCGGCAACCAGGGTGGTGGCCACCTCCCCTTGCCCAAGGTGTCACAAGCTCTACCCCCATCCTGAGCCCCAACCCCTGCCCCACCCCTTCCCCCCAGAGCAACAGGACATGCCCACTCCCATCACGCCCATCCTGTGGTCCCCTGTGTGAGCACAGGCACACATGGACCAGGAACCTAGTGGTTGGTAAAAGCAGTTCTAGTTCAACCTCGCCTGTCTCTTCCCTCTCCCAACCCTGTCCCCACTCAGACAGGTGGATCTTGAGCCCACTCGAGGGTTCATGGGCCCTTGGTGGAGTGGCCGACCCAACTGGTCCTAAGCCATGTTGGCTTAGGTTAAAGACACCTTATGTGTATGTTCCCTGCATAGGATATCTATCACCATACATATACATAGGTATTCTATGCTAGGCCCGTGTGAGTGTGTGTGTGTGTGCACAGACACACACACACACACACACACACACACACACACACAGGAGCACAGACTCTGGTTCCACAGGCCCATATGATCCCCTATGTCTTTCTCCCATGTGGAAGGCACTCTTCCACTGGAGATCCACGGCTCTGAGTCTGGCTCCCTCCTAAATCCCCGGTCTCTGTGAGGGGGTCAGAACGTAGATCTTCACACACTATGGTCTCCTGACTCTGATTCTATGAAAAGCCTCAGAGCCACCTTCTTCCTCTGAGCCTACAGAGACCAATGGAAAATGGAAGTCTGAATGACTTCTTAGAAAGCATCTGACTCAACCTCCTCCTCCCCCCTTCCCCGCCCCCCTCCTCCCCCCTCTCCCTCCTTGTGCACTGGAATGAGTCGCACCAGATGAGACCCCCATCCCTGGGCTCTATGGAGCAGAGCAGCTAATTAGCTGAGCAGATGGAGCCACATCTCCTTAATTTCCACCTCATACAGCCCCCCTTCACCTCCACTCTCCTGTCACATCCTCCACACTCTTTCCAATTTTATCTTTCATTCATTGCCTAAGGTCTTTCATTGCTTCTTAAATCTTCCTGCTCTTAGAAACCCCTCCCACCAGCCCTCCCAACAGAAATGGCTTTTAGAGGCCCTGCCAACCACAGGTACCAAAGCTACCCCCCCCACACACACAAACAGATCAGATCTGCACCCGAACACCCCCAGAAGCCCAAGTTGCTGAGCAAGTCTTGCACCACCATCTTCCCTCCTCATCCCTCCTACCTCATTCTATCCCCGGCCACTCACTGTCACCAAGATCTTGCTGGGCTTCTTCACTTCCTGCGTGCAGCTCTCCTGGTCTGTCAGGAAGAAATTTTAGGAGATGCCCCCGCAACATACACAGAGTGCCAGAGGCCCCATCTGACCCAACCCCCCTGGCCAGACCTTCCCTGCTCTGCCCACTGCTGAGCCAGAGGGCTGCTCCCCACACACGGTGCATCCTCCCTAGCTCCTTCCGGGCCTTGATCCTGCACTGTGCTCTCCCTCTCCACCTTCCTGGTGCAGGAAGGAGCTCTCCATGGCGGGTAAAAGTTTGTGGGACACGCCCCTACCCCATCCCCCCAACTAGGGAGCGAAAGGCCCAATCCCACCGCTCCCCCCACTCCATTGAGACAGCCCACTGGGAGACAGAGGGGCTTCCCGGTAGGGCTGGGGTCAGCTGAGCACCTGGCTCATGTCTCTCCCCTCTTCCTTCCTGGCATGTGTCTGCTGTGGGCTGTGCAGGTGCATGTGCCTTTCCCCCAGCCCCTTTCCTCTGGAGATGCCTTTCCTCACCCCACCTGGGGAGGGCACCAGCTGATTCCCCACCCCCCACCCCCCCACCCATCCCTGGCTTCTTCTTGGCTCCCTCTTGGCTGCCCAGCCCTATGCACCCAAGTCCGATCTGTGTGGGAAATCCAGAAGCTGTCCCACATTCCCACCGGAGGCCCCCGCCTCCACTGCTCCCAGATGTGTCTTGAGTTTCCTCCCCCAGGCCCCCCCCATTTCCCCCGGAAATGACCTCTCAGGGCCCTGGCCACACATGTTGCCAAGGCTCTCTGTTGGCTCCTGGGCCATGTCAGCCCCAGTGGGTCTGAATTCGAGAGGCTGCGGGAGCCAGAGGGGACCCGAAGGCTGAGGGCAGCCTTCCCCCATCTCCTACCTTCCCCTTCCCCAGATGTTATGCTGGGAAAGGGCAGGCCCTGCCCACTGATGGCGATGGCACCCCATTGGCCCCACCAGTATGGTCTGCTGTGCTGTAGCAGAGCCCGCGAGAGGCCTTGTTCCCCCTCTCTCCCTGCAACTGGATGGCAGCTGCCCAGAATTCCCCCTCCTACCTTCTCCCTTCCCTGAAGGCCAGCTTCAAGGGTTCCCAGGTGGAGCCCTGCCCCTTCTCCCCTACTGGCCTCCCAGGGCCCTGCCCACTTAGTCCACCCACTGGGTTGGTCAGCTCCCCATCGGCCGCCCCATCCTGGCAGCCCTAGTTGGTTCTCATTGAGAAAGCCCGGAACTCCTGCCTTCCCCTTCCCTGCCTGGCAAGGCCCTTTCCTGCCTACTGCTCCTGTCTCTCTCACCCTGACCCGCCCCGTCCTGCTTTTCCTAACCATGGCGGTCTAGGGGTCCAGAAGGCACACTGCAGAGACCCTCTCCCCATCTGCTCCCTCCCCTGCTCCTCCCCTTCCCCCATGGGCCCCACCTCCTCCACTCCTGGCTGGCCCCTGGCCTAAGTTTCAGGCCCCTTCCACCTTCCCCCCTGCAGGCTAAGCCTTCCCCACCCGTCCTGGGTGGCTGAGCCCTCTCAGAATGAGAAAGGCTGCACAGGCCATCAGCAGTCAGTTCCCAGCCTTGGAGCTGGCTCCAAGTTCATCCCTTCAGGGCCTGCTCTTTCCTGGGGCAAAGTTCCCACGCACAGGCCCCAGTTTCCCATTCTAATCCCCACCCTCATTTCGCTTCTGAGGGCCCCGCCCCCTGAGGGTGCTAAAACCCACTTGGCCAGCTCTGCTCCGTGTTACTCAGTGAGGGTGGGCCTGGATAGGAAAGCCGGTGGGATTCAGAGGCCCTGCAGGAGAAAAGAGCACCATGGAGCGCCCAAGTCTTACCTTTCTGCTTCCCAGCGTACTCCCAGCATGACTTCCAGCTTCCTGTGGTGCAGGGCCACCCTCTGCTTTCCAGGAAATGACTCCAGGAGCCAGCCTGCTCCCATGGGTTGGTGGGGGCAGGAGGGAGAGTTGCCTGGGCCTCGGCCTGGGGATCTCGCCTGGGGTATCAGGGCCAAAAAACCCATTGGTAACAAGGCACCAGTTGTGGGTCTTGACTGGGATCCCAGCAGCAGCAGTAAAGATGGGGCTGGTCCGGGCTGCGGTCCTGCCCAGGAAACGGATGTCAGCAAGGCGAGAGGGTGGGGCCCCTGTGTGGGTCTGTCCCACATGCACAGGGAACAGAAGGAAGTGGGTGGGCCCAGGTGGGCCCCTGCATCTGTTCTGCCCAGAATCCAGGGGATGGTGGGAGACCCACAGGGCAGGTCCTGCCCAAGGTGCTGGTACTGGCAGGCAAACTAGGGGGCTTAGCCCAGGGCCAATCTCGCCGAAAGTGCCGGTGCCTGCGGGTGAGAACCGATAGGTGGAGACCTGGTGCCAGTGGGTTAAGCTAGGGGATGGAGCCCCCGTGCGGGTCTCGCCTGAGGGAGGGTTTTCAGGTGGGCAGCCAAGGAGCAGAGGCCCCGTGTGGGTCTCCTCTGAGGTAGGGGATTCAGGAAGCTGAACTAGGGGGCGAGCCCCACTGTATGAGCCAATCTTGTCCGAAGCAACACTGCTGACGGGCGAGCCAGCCCCTTTCATTGGCCATGGCAAGTGTGTTCTTTCATTTGCACTGGAGGAAAGAGGCCAGAGGTGGGGCCTGTGGGGAATCTGCCCTTTCCCCTCCAGTGACCTGAGCCCTGTGGCCAGTCCCAAACAGGACTGAGAAGGGCTAATGCAAAAGGTCTTGCTCATTGAGTCCTTCCTTCAGCCAAGCAGACCTGTTTCCTTCCATGCTAGCCAGCCAACTGCATCATCCCTGGATGAAACCCCTTAGCCCTTAGCAGACAGTCTAGGATGGGGGCTTAGTTACTTGTGGAAGAGAAAGGACCAGCCCGTTGGAGCACTCCATCTGGAAAGGTGAAATCTAGAGAGATCCAAGCACCAGTTCTCATTTGGAAGGGGGAGTTTATGCACCACGGATGGAGGCCTTCTCTCCTTCTCTAAGATTCCCCAGTGGTAGGATGGAATGGGATGGTGTGAAGCCAGGCCTGACACATCTCTGAGAGCCATGAATGACTGAAATCAGGAATGGCAATCTCTGATTTCTAGGCAGGGTGTGTGTGTCTCAGAACGTGATTCTGCCCAGACCCCGTGGATATGTTTCTCACTGGCCTGCCAAACTCTTCCACATGGTAACTCTGTGCTTGCTGACTGCTCCCATGCTGTGCCAATGCCGTAGCAAGTAGCCTTAACTGGAGAAACCTGAGACACAATGAGAGCGGGAGGTGGTTCATGGTGTCTGAGCCAAGGAAGGATTTTAAGCTGAGTGAAACATACCTGGAAGTCTGGCTATGAACACACGAACACATGTTGCCCAGCGAAGAGATGCAGTTCGGGGGCCCCCAGGAAGCTGAAATGGGATGTGCAGCCTAGTAGGGTGCATGGGAGAATGTTCTAGTCTAGACACCAGGCACAGATAGAGAACAGGCCCTTAGAATACTTAAGATGAGCTGAGGGTTGCCTCAAACGACCTTGAACCCCCTCCATTCATTGACCACTTATGGCCCACCAGCAGTCTGGTGAATGGAAGAATACTGAAGAGGTAGGCCTTTGGAACAAAAGCCCTGGTAGGAGACACAGGAGGGAAGGGTAGGGCTCTAGAGGACCAGGCAACGCTTCTGGGGAGATCACAGGGAAAAAGGCCCAGATGCTAGGGCAGGAGGGACTTTCCTGCCAGGGGTCTAAAGGTGCTTGCTTTTGAATTTTTGCCCTGTGGACCACATCCTGGATGCAACCTCTCAGCCAGCATGTCTGCCCATCTGTGTAACAGCTGACCATGGTAGTCACTCTGGCTGACTGTCATGTCTTTTTAACTGTTCAGGTAGATGAGCCTTAGGTGTTGGCTCCAGGCTCCCTGAGCTTCCTAGCTGAGCTTGGTCTTACACGAACAAGTTTGGCACTGACTAGCAATGTACCTAGCAGAAGCATAGCCAAACCCTTTGGAGACATAGAGAGGAGGTAGTGGCCTTCAAATGGCCTCTGGGGGTTCTGGCTGGCTGTCTTCCCAGAGCCCACTGGGCCCACTGTCAACAAGAAAGAGGCATCTTGCTTCCGTCTCCCCTTTTTTATTTTTCTGGAGCTCTATGTGTCTTTCATGACGTGTGCTCCTCTTTCATCTCTTGATCTGTTTGTCTCTCCACCTGGCAGGTTGTGATTGGTTAGCCATCTCTCTTTTTCTCTCACTGCTCTGGCTGCCTTTGTCTCTGTCTCCCTGTTTGAATGCCTATGCATCTATCAATGAGTGGTTTTTGTCTGTTTTCCTCTAATTGTGTCCCATCCATCTTGCTCCTGGGTCTGTGGTCTGTCTAATTCAGTGTGTGTGTGTGTGTGTGTGTGTGTGTGTGTGTGTATTTTTCCCTCGTCTTTCCCTGTCCCCTTCCTGGGCACCTGTTGGCCTCTTCCAGACCTCGGATGGTGCCCTTCCTCCATGGCAACCTTGCCTCTTTAGCCCCCTATCAGGTTCTACAATGAATCCTAAATTGCCAGAGACCTGCATTCCATCTTTCCATCTTTTCTTTGAGGCCCAAGTCCAGCCTGTCCAAATCTTTGCCCACCTCCTGGAGATTCTGGTCAGCAGGGCCAGCTGGCATAGGTTCTCCCCTGCATCTGGAGGGGTGAGGGCTGAGTCATGCGTTGTCCATCATTTCCTCAGCTGGGCCCCTGGCTGCACGTCCTTCCTAGCAGGCTGGCAGTGGAGTGGGAGAAGGGGTTTGCTGGTGGCTCTAGCCAACTCTAGCTGGATGGCTGACTGAAGGCTGCCCAAGCAAGGAGGATCCGGGGCTACATGGAAGGTGAGGCCACGGTGGCTTGGAAGTATCCGTCGGTGTCTAGGAAATGTCAGCGTACCTTACCGCAGGAAAGTCTATCTTCCAACCCCAGCTGGGCCTCTCAGGTCCTTCTAGACAATTTCTAATGCCCAGAATACAGAGACACAGACTTTAGATTCCAGGGCCAGGGAACTGGAGGATGAAAGACTGGTATGTTCAGTACCTCAATGTTCTGGGGCATTAGCCTTGACCTGGCTATGCACCCCCTTGTGTTCGTTCACTTCTTAACCCAGTGCTGGCCACACATGGGCCACTTGTGGCAGTACTGTGGAAGTGGTAGGAGCAGCGGAAGTGAGATCTAGGGTGACCAAAGTCTGGATTTATGGCCTAATTTGGGGAGGGTGGTGAGGAAGGGTTTCTTTTCAAAAAAATCTTAGAGCTGGAGTTTGAGTTTGGCACTGTCCCTGAGCTTCCTTTGCTCAAAGCTAACACTCTACCACTTGAACCACAGCTTACCTTTCATCTTTTTTAGAAGTATAGTGGAGAGAAGAGTCTCACAGACTTTCTTGCCTGGACTGGCTTCAAGTTGCCATACAAAGAGCTCAGCCTCTTAAGTAGCTAGGTTTGCTGTTATGAACCACTGGCACCTGCTAAGGGTGTGTGTGTGTGTGTGTGTGTGTGTGTGTGTGTGTGTGTGTGTGTGTGTGTGTGTGTGTGTGTGTGTGTTTACCAGAGCTTGAACTCAGAGTCTAGGTGGTATCCTTTAGCTTGTTTGCACAAGGTTGGTGTTGTACCTCTCGAACTAGGGTAGCTCTACTTCCCAGCTTTTGGTGATTCATTGGAGATTAAGAGTCTGCTAAGGCTAGCTTTAATCTTGATTGATCCTCAGATGTCAGCCTTGAGTAGCTAGGATTATAGGTATGGACCACTGGCACCCAGCTGCAAGGATGTCTTTTCATACGCTTTTCTGTTCTAACAGCTGTCTACTTGCCCTGGCCTAGATCTCTGACCTCCACCTCAACTCCCAGCAATCAACTCCCAGCAACCCCTGACAATGTGGAGAACATAAAGCTCAAACCTTATCCCATTTCTTTGTCCTCAGGGGAGGGTATGTTTCTTCTAAACCCTGGGGTAGGAGGGGTAGCTGTAGATGGGTGCTAGGCTGGGAGAGAGTTATTCTGTTTTAGACAAGAAGCAAAGTGTGGCCAGAGGCTAATAGCTCATTCTATCATATTCTTAGCTCCTCAGGAGGCTGAGATCTGAGGATTGCTATTCAGAGGCAACCCAGCTAGAAAAGTCTATGAGGCTCTCTTCTGCAAATAACCACCAGAAAGCTGGAAGAAAAGATGTGGCTCAAGTGGTAGAGTGCTAGTTCTGAATGAAAACACTGAGGGACAGAGCCTGAACCTTGAGTTCAAGCCTTAGTACCAAGATGTATGCACATGTACGAGAGTGCACACATGCACGCACATGCACGAGCGCGCGCGCACACACACACACACACACACACACACACATAGAGGAAGGTGGTAATGATGAGCTGAGCTAGAACTGGGGGTAGTCCTGAGGCATAGTCATAGTAAACTCTCAAGGCAGATCAAGTGGTTTCTCCTGAAGTCCTCCTTGGGCTGAGTGGTTCTGGGCCATGGCAGTAAGTTCCATGGAACCTGTCCCTCCATCAGTGCATGGGGCCACAGGACCAAGGGAAATACACTACGGATGTTCCTTTGTAGTTGGCCCAAGGTTGCAGACCATCTGCCCCCAAGCCCTGGTGAGGAAAGCAGGACTCTCAGCCCTGGAACTCCTGGGATAACGACTGCTACAAGCAGCAGCCAGCTGGCTATGGATTCCTGAGCCTACAAGTCTTTCATGAGCCCAACCCAACACCCGCCCAAGGTGTGCCTGACAAATTTGCACTCTTGTGATACCTGTGTGAGTGGGCGTTAACTGGTCTATCCCTCCTGGCCCAGAACTGTGGTCTGAGACATCGATTTACTGCTCAGATCCACACAGCACCCATGACATATGCCATTCTGATGACCCGACCAATGACCTCTGTGCCCCAAGGCTCAACCCTTCTCTGATACTGTGGCCCGCTCTGTAGGCAAAAGTCTCCAAAGAGGCTGCTCAAGACTTTAAGAACACCTAGACATTGGGAGAGCCTCAGGGGCCTCAGTGGAAAATGCTCTGCTTAGAGCCCTATCGTGAGGTCCAAGCAGGTCATGGGGCTCAAACTCGGGGCTTGGGTGCTGTCCCTCAGCTCTTCAGCTTACTGTACTTGAGCTACAGCACCACTTCAGGCTTTCTGGTGGTTCCTTGGAGATCAGAGACTCCCAGACTTTCCTGCCTGGGCTGGCTTTGAATCACGATCCTCACATCTCAGCCTCTTGAGGAGCTAGGACCGGCATGAGCCATCCATGCCCGGCTGATCTGACCTTTCACCACAGTGGACTAGGAGCTCCTAAAAGCTTTTCTTTATTTTTTTCTGTGCCAGTACTGGTCTGGGCTCTGGTCTCTTAACTTTTCCTTCAAGGCTGGCACTCTACCACTTGAGCCACAGCTCCATTTCTGGCTTTTGGTAGTTCACCAGCAAGAAGTGTCTCACTGACTTTCCTCCCCTGAGTTGGCTTTGACCCACAATCTCTGATCTCAGTCTCCTGAGTAGCTAGGATTTACAGCAGATGAGCTAGTGGACTTAGAAAATTTTCTTAAGCAAGCATTCTTATTGCATTTGCCCTGACTCCTCCATGCAAAGGAGACCTGAGGTTCAGCAACTGTGAAAAATAGGCTTCTAGCCACAGGAAATGGCTGGGGTCCATGGCAAAAAGACAAGCTAATCTTCCCTGAGCCCCATTCTGGGACGCAAACCTCTGCCCTACCTGTGACTCAAGTACAAACTTTGACCCAGCCTAGAATGTTCTGTGAAGTTTGTCTGAAGCCACAGAACCTTCATTCCACTCACACCACCTGCTCTACACCACATCTCAGGACCTTTGCCCATGCTGTACCTTCTTCCTGGGGCTCTCTGTCCTGTTCCACATCTTAGAACTCCTGTGGAATTTTGGCACTGGTTATATCACCTCGTGGAGCAAGTCTTTCCTTCCCTTCTCCCTCTTTTTTTTTTTTTTGTAATATTGAGTTGCTAGAGATGGAACTTGTGCAGGCTGAATGGCAAATGCTCCATCTTGGTGTGTGTGTGTGTGTGTGTGTGTGTGTGTGTGTGTGTGTGTGTGTGTGTGTGTGTGTGTGTGTGTGTGTGTGTGTGTGTGTGTGTGTGTGTGTGTGTGTGTGTGTGTGTGTGTGTGTGTGTCCCAGTCCTGTGGTTTGAATTCATGGCCTGGATGCTATCTTATTCCTGAGCTTTTGTGCTCAAGGCTAGCACAGCTCTACTTCTGGCTTTTGGGGTGTTTAATTGGAGAAAAGTGTCTCATATAGACTTCCTGCCTACAATTGGGATCCTTAGATCTCAGCCTCCTGGTAGCTAAGATTAGAGGAGTGAGCCACTATCACCTGCCCTTGAATTCTTACCTATAACCTCGGCCCTCCTCTGAGTCCCTGAAGAATATGTCTCACCAGGCTTACTTTTTTTCTAGTCTTGTGGCTTGAACTCAGGGTCTGGGCATGTTCCTGAGCTTCTTTTGCTCGAGGCTACTACTTCTATCACTTAAGCCACAGTGCCACTTTTGGCCTTTTCTGTTTCTGTGGTACTGAGGAATCGAACCCAGGGCTTTGTGCAAGCTAGGTATGCACTGCACTCTATCACTAAGCCACATTCGCAGCCTAAGGCTCACTTCTAACAGGAGCTATGAGGGTGGGATTGGCTTATCCCTTTCGGCACAGAAATCACTAGCTATTTCCTATCTTTGCCAGGATTTGGGACCAGCCTGTGACTTGGCCATGAGGAATAATGAATGAGTAATGGCCACCAGGCCCCAGAGGTCTAGGCTCACATCTTACAGAGGGATAGAGAACATAGAGCCACAACTCCTACAGCCTGGGATCTGTGGTCTCCCTGGAAGGCAGTGGGCTGGCTGCTAGGTGTCCCAATGGTACACCTCAGCCAGAACATAATGCACCTGTTGGACACATCAGCCCAGGCAAAGTCTTCGGGGCTAAAGTTCTTAAATGGCAGAGAACAATGCTTTGTTCAAGCTGCTGGCTCAGACTTATTACTCTGAGGTTTTGTTCCAGCTTGCCCAGTTTGGGGGGCTGGGCATGGGCAACCTGCTGAATGCCTACCACCCATACATCATCCATCCATACACAGAGACATGGGGTTATTGCCTCCTTTCTTTCTTTCTTTTTCTTTTTTGGCAGGTCCAGGATTGAACTATGAGCCTAAACCCTGTCCCTGAGCTCCTTTTCCTTAAGGGTAATGCTCTGCAACTTGAGCCACAACACTAGTCAGGTTTTTTTTTTCTATGATCTCTTAGAAATATGAATGTTGCAGGCTTTCCTGCCCTGGCTGAACTCAAATTGGCATTCTCTACATCTCAGCCTCCTGAGGAACTAGGATTACAGGCAGGAGCCACTGACACCTGGCTTTCTTTTCTTCTTGTTCCTTTTTTCATCATGACAATCTGAAATCTTCATGGTGTCATTCCAATGGTTTGCATTTGAATTAAACTACCCAAGCCTGGAGTTTGAATGTTAGGACTGTGACCCACAAATGGAGGGAGATCTTGAAAACTCATTCCTATTCATGTTAATGCTAATGGAATGTTATAAAAGTAATAATTAAATTTGCAGTTAATTCATGATTCTATTTTAGAATGCCACACAAAAGTTATTGGATTTAATCTTCCATTCTAGCACCATGGTATATATGATTAAGGATATTGACTAATTTTTAATTAATGCTTTTATAAGTATTCAACCATGATACTTCATTAAATGAGGGCATAAGTTAATAACTAATCATTGGTAATAATATATATATAATTTAATATCCTCATAGTCCCTCTGTATATATAATCAATCTTCACATCTATATCTATCTCTATCTATCTATCTATCTATCTGGCACTCCTGTCTATCTATCTATCTATCTGGTATTCCTGTGGCTTGATAACAAGTCCTTAGAACTTCCTGGCAGCTCAGTATGCCAGAGGCTGGTCTGCTAAGACTGTGACCCCATTTATGGATTGGGCATTGTAGGCCATGAGTTGAAATCCCAGCATAGCCAAAAATTTATTCATGGAGTAAGAAGCCAATTTTGACACATTTTTTTCCTTCTCTTTGAAAGTCCTGGGTCTCACTACAATGTATAATCCACATGCAAATATATTCCATGTGATATGCTATAATAAAAGAAATGTTATATGCGTAATAATACTAAAGAATGGTAATAAACGTCATACACAGTAAACCCATGTATGTAAATAGATCTCATATATGAATATTATTTTTTCCAGTGCTGGGGCTTCAATTCAGGCCCTGGGAACTGGTCTGAATTTCTTGTCTTCAAGGACTGTGAGCCTTTCCCCTTCACCCACAGTAGCACAGAGTTACCCAGACCCTGAGTTCAAATCCCAGGCCTGCCAGAACAATGGTACAAATTCCAAGCCAGGGCCTTCTTAATATTATTATTATTATTAGCCAAGCACGGTGCTTGAACTCAGGTCTTGGCATCTCTACCACAGCCGACCCTGGAATCCTAGTTCAAATCTTTGGGCTGGCAAAAAGAAAATAAAAAGGAGAAGCATAAAACTGAGAAGTTCAAGAAGGATGTTTTACTTTTTTTCCCTTTGTATTGTGACCATCCTGGGTCTAAATGACAAGGCCCAGAAAGTGTACATAACCTTGCATTGCTGATGTTTGGCGGGCAATTAGGGAAGTCATAGCCGAATCCTGCAACTTAGGCCTGGAGTTCAAATCTGGGGACTGCCACTAATGACTGGCGGGAGATTCTAAAAACCCATTCCCATATACATCCATATGGATGTATGGAATATTATAAAAGTAACAATTAAATTAGTAGTTAGTGTACGACTATATTATAAAATTATACACAATTCTACTACACTGATGAATTTTCAATTAATACTTTATTATGTATTCAATCATGATACATAAAAAAGAAAGAAAAATTTAATTGCCATTAATCGGTAGTAATATCATATATGCAATTTCATAGCATACAAACATCTCTCTCTTGTTTTATACATATACATCTATCTACCTATCAATCTATCTATCTATATACCAATCTATACATTTATCTGTTTATACAATTGTAACTCCTGGGGCTGAGTGGTAGAGTGCCTCGTAGGTACAAAGCCCTGGGTTCGATTCCTCAATATCGTGTGCATAGAAAAATCCAGAGTTGTGCTGTCACTGAAGCAGTCGAGCACTAGCTTTGAGCATAAAAGCTTAGGGACTGTGTCTAGACCCTTACTCAAGACCCAGGACAGGCACCAAAAAAAAAAAAAAAAGTTCTGACTGCAACGATATAAGGATAGGACCAAAAATACCTCATCACAGAGCAAGCTGGGAGTCTGGTGCTGACAGCCTGCCATCTAACCTGACTTAGCCAGAGGGAAACTGCTGCAACTCAGCTCCATAGAACCAGATGCTGCTGGCTCAATCACCCATGTCATCCAAGATACTCGGGGGCTGAGATCTGACACTGGTGGGAAGTCTGTGAAACTCTGAGCAGTTGCTCCAAGTGGTAGAGCTCTAGCCTTGAGCTAAAGATCTTAGGACAGTACCCCCAATATTTGAGCGCAATCCCCATGGCTGACTCCCTGCCCCCCCCAATACCCACCACTCTAAATCATTAGACGTGAACTTTGTGCAGTTTGTGATGTTTCTGAAAGAATGGTGCTACTGATGAAAGCACCCTAATTCTAATGACATCGTGTGGGATACAGCTATGTGATGAGTACTTCATGAGGTGTGGTGTACTGAACCATTCACAGGGTACATTCTTTCATCTGTTCCTTGTAAGAGCTCCATAACTGATTGTGCAGATGAGAAACTTGAGGCTCATAAATCCCCATGTTGGGGCCAAAATTATGTATGTACTGAACCCTAGTGAGTGGTCTCCTACAGACAATTGTTTTGGTTTATTTTTCTCGGTCATGAACCTTCTTGAACTCAGGGCCTAGGCACTGACCCTTCCCTGTTGGGTTCATGGCTAGGACCTTATGACGTGGAGCCAAGCACCCTCTTAGAACAGAGTGTGAAGGTCTAGGCATCTGTAGCTGAGGTCTGCCATCCTGCCTTCTCAGGGAGCTGAGATCTGACGATATGGGTTCCAAACTATTCCAGACACAAAAGGTCCCATGAGACTGTTATTTCATATTCACCACTTAGAAACTTGAAGTGGAAGATGGGCACTGGTGACTCGCGCCTATTTGCATCATCCTAGCTACTCAGGAGGTTGAGAGCTGAAGATAACAGTCCAAAGACAGCCTGGGGAAGGAGATTCCTTCAGACAGATGCTTTTCTCCAGTGACCCAACAAAAACCTGAAGGGGTGCTGTAGCTAAAGTGGTAGAGCTCTTGGCTTTAACTGAAGAGCTCAAGGACAGCACCCAGGCCTAGATTTAACTCTTCCAACTTACAAGAAAAGAAAGAAAGAAACCTGAAGTGGAGGGGTTTAGAGTGGTTTGCACGTTTGAATCCCTGGGTTTGATTGCTCAGTACCACATCACTAGAAAAAAGCCGGAAGTGGCCCAGAGGCTCAAGTGGTAGAGTGTTATCCTTGTACAGGAGAAACTCAGGTACAGTGCTCAGGTCCTGAGTTCAAGTTCCAGGACCAGTGTATGCACACACACACACACACACACACACACACACACACACACACACACACACAGAGAGAGATACCAGAAATGAAGCTGTGACACGAAATGGTGGTAAAGCACTGAGCTTCTGTTCTGAGCTCATGGTCATCACCCTGGCCCTGTGTTCAACTCCGAAACCTAGCCACCCAGGACCCAACTATGAGAGGTCAAAGGTTTCCAAACCTGATGAGCTTCACCAGCCCTAGATGACAGGAAGCATTGTGATATTACACAAGGGAAGCACCTTTGCCAATTAGGAATCTTTTCATTAGGTTCAGCTCCCTAGTTGTCTGCCAGAAGGACCCTTGAATTAATTGTAGCAGGTTATTTCAACACTGGAACATAGTGTAACAAAGACAGGATGAGTGCAGGGAACTTGGCCTGCCTCAGGAGGTGGCACAAATGAAGGCTTCTTATCAAAACAGAGCACTGGGGAAAGACATAGCTTGGGTACAAAGAGGCTTTTTTCTCCTGACCTTCAGAGCCCACCCACACACATCCTCACTAATTGGCCCAGATGGAATTGTTTGTTACACAGCTGTACAGAAGGGAGGCCTTTTGTCTGCCTGTTTCAACAATGAGGCAGACTTCCTCCAGAAGCCTGGGGTGTGCAGAAATGCCACGGACCGGCTCTGGTCGGGACGACGGAGGACACCTAGTGGAGGTAACTGGAATAGGTGGGGAGATGGTAAACAGACAACTCACACACAAGAGGAGTGAATGCTGAGTGCAATTTATTGCAGAGGATAACAAGGTTTTATAGCAGAAGTCTCCATGAGAAAGGACAAAAGGTTACACAATCTTGCTGCAAGGCTTTGTTCCTGGCTGGTCACCAGTTTGATCGCCTGATCTTGTTTTTTGGATGATGAGCTATGACGATAGGCACTTGTTTTCGGCTTTACCTCTATTTTTAAGAAATACAATTGGTTTCGATGTTTATCACCTATTAACCATTAACCAGAGCATATAGGCAAGGTGCTGAACAGAAAGGCATGAACTCTAGTACTTTATTGTTACTTTTGTTTAGTTTTGTACTTTATGCGTTTCAAATCTTTTCTAAGCAATTGTGCTTCTTTGCCATTCTTTAGAGGGTCCCCAATTTGTGGCCAAAAATCATGATATTCAGTATACTTAGTTAAATCTGGCCATATATCAAATTCAAGCTCATAGTATCTTTTCTGTAACCCTTTCACATAATCATTTACACTTCTCTATAGAGGCCTTAACTGTCTCATAAGATCTTTCTTGTTCCTTCTTTGATAGTAAGCACCAAGGAGCCCTAGATCTAGTGAAAGATTAAAATTGGGGCTATGTCTATTTTACAATATGCTAACTGCTAATTCTGCTTCTGTAAACCTGCTTACGCTAACACTGACCCTTCCCCTCCCAAAAATAAGTAAAAAGTTACAAAGTCCAGATGCAGGCCCAGGGACAAGGTCTGCAAACATAGATAAAGAACAAAAGAGTATGTTCTTCTAAATTCCTGTTTAGAAGCTCTCAGCAAGGGGCTCAAAATAAAGACCATCTGGCGAGCCCAGCAAACTAGGGAGCCTGTAATATGTGGACACTTGTTACAAAACTTCCCGCGCAGAGCTGAGCCAATCCTGGGGAGCCTGGGGTCTTATGCTAATCCTGTGGTTTTTGTCTTTAAAAGTGCCTGTAACCACTGCTCGGGGCTTCCAGTCTGCCTTGGACAGGGAGCCCGTTTGCACAAACGCCTAATAAAATCCTCTTGCTTGTTGCATCTGCTGGTTTGGAGTCTTGGTTCTTGGGGTGCCCTCCCGTTGAAGAAAGCATCCCAGTGGGTCTGGGGTCTTTCACTAGCAAGTCTCTCAGTAAATGAAAGAGAGTAATAGGAAGTTCTTTCTCCTAAGTAGTTTTCCCAACGGTTGCCATCCTTATCATACACACCTGTAAAAGGCTATGGATCTGGGGGAAGACTGGGTCCTCTAGATAATGGAAGATCCCACCATTTTCCTCTTGATAAGCCATTGCCACCTTCCATCTACCAACTTTTTAGGAATCTTATTTAGCTTTTGGTCTAAATATCCCTCTACATCTTTCTTATTTACAGGATATCTATTTGAGTCTATTGTATATGCTTCAGGATTAAAGGAAAGTCTCCAGTAGCCATACACTCTTTTTGCTCTAGCCATGCCTACAGCTTCTTGTAAATTTCTTACAAACAATTTCTTCTGCTGAAGTGACGTCATGAAACCCCAAATACTTTTATATTTACTTATGACTTGTCTAATAGCCTCCATAAGCGGGGCTTTTAGGGTAGCACTTAACTCTGGTGAGTTAGTCATATTCTCAGGACTCTCATCGGATGTTGGAGTCGTCAACACTTCCAAGAAAGAGCCTTGAATAAGGGAACGTTGAGCATGAGTAAGTAGAACAAGCAGCAGGAACAGTAAAAGATTAATAGGCCTCCTATACAGTGAAGAAAAGAAAAACAGGAACACATCTTTCCCCGGGGTTTGCCAGCCTTTCCAGGAGGTAGGCCTCGTTGAAGCCTCATTCCCAGATCTGAAAGCAGGTTTCCCATGCTAAGCAGACTCCACCAGAGTAGGCGTGGCACAGAAACCCTCAGGCTACACTGGGAATAGTGAGGAGAGTCCTGGAACATGCACTATCTTGAAAGCACTCTCTGTGCTATGAAATCATTCTATTCAAAGCAAATTTCCTAGCTAGGTGCCTTTTGTTATAGGGAATCTGGATCTTCACTGATAGAAATACATGCATACATACATGGGGAGACATGGAGTTACTGGCTTTTGGGGGGGGGGCAGGTCCGGGGGTTATAGTATGAGCCTAGGCACTGTACCTGAGCTCCTTTTGCTCAAGGGTGGCACTCTGCCGTTGAGCCACAGCACCACTCATGGGTTTTTTTTTTTTACTCCTGTGATCCCTTAGAAATAAGAGTGTCCTGGACTTTCCTGTCCTGCTGAATTCAAACTGGAATTCTCTACCTCTCAGCCTCCTGAAGAGCTAGGATTACAGGCAGGAGCCTCTGACACCTGGCTTTCTTCTCTTCTTGTTGTTCTTTTTTTCATCATGATGATCTGAAATCTTCACAGTGTCATTCTAATGGTTTGCATTTTGAAGTAAACTACCCAGGCCTGGAGTTGGAATGCCAAGACTGCCACCTACAAATGAAGGGAGATCTGGAGAAAATCATTCCTATTCATGTGAATACTTAATGGAATGTTATAAAAGTAACAATTAAATTGACAGTTCATGATTCTATTATAGAATGCCACACAAAATGTATTGGATTATGTCTTCCATTCTAGCACGATGGTATGATTCTCCTAATTAAAGAATACTACTTTTACATTAATGCCTAATAAGTATTCAACTATGCTGTTTCATTAAATGGAGGCCTAATTTAATAACTAATAATTCATAATATATATAATTTAATATCCTCACATGGTCTCTCTCTCATCTATATAGCAAACTACACATCTATCTATCTATCTATCTATCTATCTATCTATCTATCTATCTGTAAGGTCCGCTCCTGGATGGCTAGCAGACTCCACCCTCCTCGCAGCAAAGTCTCCACCCAGTACCTGTGTTACCTAGGCACCTGGGACACCTGGGACAGGTCACATCTGCATCTGCTGAGGTCACATCTGAATTTGATGTGGCCACACCTTTCTCCTCCCATACCCTAGATAAGGCCTAGCCCAGGCCCAGACCCTCTCTCTCTGCTCTTTTCTAGCTCTTTCTCAGCTCTTTCCTTCTCTTCTCTTTCCCAGCTTTCTTCTCTTTCCTAGCTCACTCTTTCTCAGCTCTCTCTCTTTCCCAGCTTTCTTTCCCAGGCCTTTCCCTACTGCGTGGAGGGCCAAGATGGCCTGGTGCCAGCCAGAACGATGAATAAACCTACTCCTTACCTGAATACCACGTGTGTGGTGCTGTTCTTACTTGGCCATCTCTTTTTAAAAACCTAACACTATCTATCTATCTATCTATCTATCTATCTATCTATCTATCTATCTATCTATCTATCTAATCTATCTATCTATCTATCTATCTATCTATCTATCTATCTATCTATCTATCTTTCTATATCTATATCTAAGCCACTACTGTGGCTTGATCGCAGGTCTAGAACTGGCTGGCAGCTCAGTTTGTGAAAAGCTTTGTTCCACAACTGACCTTTTCATGAATTTGGCATTGTGGGCTGTGAGTTTAAATCCTAGCATGGCCAAATGTTTATGTGTGGTGTAAGGAGCCAATTTTGACACATTTTTTTTTTCATTCTCTGTAAATGTCCTGGGTCTCAGTATGATGTATAATCCATATGCAAATATATCCAGGTGTTAAGATGTAATAAATGAAAATAAATGTCATATATGTAATAATACTAAATAAAATAAAGAATAAATAAGGGTAATAAATGTCATATGGAGTAAAACTATGTATGTCAAAAGATCTTATATATGAATATTATTTTTTATTTTTATTGAAAATCAAAATGAGGAAAATGTGATAGTTTTTCTTTTCTTTCTTTTTTTCCTTTCTTTTTTTACTTTTTTTTTATTGTGAGAATACCATACAGAGGAGTTACAATTACCTGCTATTACTGTATTTGATGTTAGTATAATTTGTGGTTTAACTAGGGATACAGGTGGACCCATTGCAACAATGAGATGTACAAGTCGTTATGTCGAAAAACGAACTTTACAACTTTGGTGGTGGGGGGGGGTAGGCGGGGGAGTATACTAAGGGAAAGGAAGTGGAGGGGGCAACAATGCTTGATAAGAAATGTACTCGTTATCTTGCCCATGTAATTGAATATTATTTTTTTCCAGTACTGGGGCTTGAATTTGCTCCCTGTATACTGGACTGAATTTATTGTCTTCAACAATGGTGAGCTTCCCTTCCCCCACAGTGCCACAGAGTTACCCAGACCCTGAGTTCAAATCCCAGGCCTGCCAGAAAAATGGTGCAAATTCCAAGCCAGGACCTTAATTTTTTTGGCCAGGCCAGGGGCTTGAACTCTGCTAGTAGCAGCAACTCTGCCTCAGCTTTGATCATCCTAGGCTGGAGTGCAGCCTCTGGACCCACAGCCCATCCTGAGATCCCAGGACCCAAGTTCAAATCTCGGGACTGGCAAAAAAAAGGTGAAGGTCTGAGAAGGTGGCTCGATAGTAAAGTGCTTGTCTTGCATGCATAAGACCCTGGGTTCGATTCCTCAGCACTACATAAGAAGGAAAAAGCCGGAAGTGATGCTATGGCTCAACTGGTAAAACAATTGCCTTGAGCTGAAGAGTTGAGGGAAAGCGCACAGACCCAGACTTCTGGCCCCACAACTGAACAAAGAGAAGGGGGCTACAAAAGGAGAAGGATAAGGGCTAGGAAGGTGGCTCAGTGGTAGAGCACTTGTCTTGCATGCATGAGACCCTGGATTCCATTCCTCAGCACCACATAAGAAAAAAGAAAAAAGCCAGAATTGGCACTGTGGCTCAAGAGGTTGAGTGCTAGCCTTGAGCTGAAGAGCTGAGAGACAGTTCCCAGGCCCAGAGTTCAGGCCCCACGACCGCACCCTCCCCCCCCAAAAAAAGGAGAAGGATAAAACTGGGAAGTTCCAGAAGGTGGTTTTACATTGTTTTTTTCCTTTGCATTGTGACTATCCTGGGTCTAAATGACAGGGCCTGGAAAGTGTATGTGACCTCCCACTGATGAAGTTTGGTGGGTTATCAGAGAAGCCATAGCTGAAACCAGCAACCTAGGTCCGAGGTTGGAATCCCGGGACCACCACCTATGAACTATGAATGGCGGGAGATTCTAAGAAACACATTCTGATTGACATCCATATAAATGGAATGTTGTAAAAGTAATGATTACATTAGTAGTTAGTGTATGATTATATTATAAAATTATACACAATAATCATAGTACATTGACTAATTTGCAATTAATACTTTATTATATATTCAACCATGATACTTAAATAAAGGAAGGAATTATTTATCAATAATTGGCAGTAAAATAGTATATATAATTTAATAATCTATAGACATCTATCTATCTATCTATCTATCTATAAAACAATCTACATATCTATTTCTACACTTGTCACTCATGGGGTTCAGTGGTAGAGTGCTTGCCTGGTATGTATGAAGCCCTGGGTTCGTTTCCACAGTACACAGTATCACATGCACAGAAAAACCCGAAAGTGGTGTTGTCACTCACGCACCAAAAACAAGTTAGAAAGTTCTCACTGCAACTATAGAAGGCCAGGACTTCAAATACCTCATGACAGAGAAAGCCGGGAGTCTGAAGCTGACGGCTAATCTGACTTAGCCAGAGGTCAACTGCTGCAAACCAACTCCATTGAACCAGATGCTGCTGGCTCACCCCTAGCTGCTCAAGGGATGAGTTCTGACACTGGTGGGTTAAAAACTTCGCCCTGGCAGGAAGTCTGTGAGACTCTGAGCTCTGGCTCAAAGTGGTAGAGCTCTAGCCTTGAGGAAAAGATCTTAGGACAGTACCCTCAACCTATGAGTAATCCCCGAGGCTGAAGACCCTCCCCCCCCATTAACCACCCCTCTACACCGTTAGATGTGAACTTGTATGGTTTATGACATGTTTCTAAAAGAATGGTGATACTGATTAAAGCACCCTCATTCTAATGACAGCTTGTGGGATACAGCTATGTGATGAGTCTGTCCTGGGATGCTGGGTGCTGAGTCTTTCATGGGGTGCTGTGTGCCGAGTCCTTCACATGGTGCTATGCTTTGAGTCCTTCACGGGGTGTATTCTTTCATCTGGTCCTTGTTAGAGCTCCACAAGTAAGATGATTGTGCAGATGAGAAAATTGAAGCTCAGATATGTCCCCAAGGCAGGGCCAAATCTGTGTATGTACTGAAATCTGGTGACTTGTGTCCTGTAGACAATTGTTTTGGTAGTTTTCTGCATCATCAACCTTGAACTCAGACCCTAGGCACTGATTTTCCTCTTGGGCTCATGGCTAGCACTCTACCACGTGGAGCCAAGGACCCCCTTGCAGCAAAGTGTCATGGCTTAGGTATCTTTAGCTGAGGTCTGTCATCCTGCCTTCTCAGGAAGCTAAAGATCTGGGTTCCAAACTACCCCAGACACAAAGTGTCCCATGATACTTTATCTCCTATTCACCACTTAGAAACTTGAAGTGGAAGCTGGGCGCCACTTACTAACAACTGTCATCCTAGCTACTCAGGAGGCTGAGAGCTGAAGATCATTGTCCAAAGCCAGCCTGGGCAGGAGATTCCTTGAGATGCTTATCTCCAATGAACCACCAGAAAGACTGAAAGGGTGGTGTAGCTCAAGTGGAAGAGCGCTGGTCTTGAGCTGAAGATCTCAGAGACAGCACCCAGGCCCAGACTTCAACCTCCAACTTAGAAGAAAAGAAAGAAAGAAACCTGAAGTGGAGTGCTGGAAATGTGTCTTAAGGGTAAAGTGCTTTGCATGTATGAAACCCTGGGTTTGAATCCTCAGTACCACATACCTAGAAAAAAAGCCTGAAGTGGCACTGTGACTGAAGTGGTAGAGTGCTATCCTTGTACAGGAGAAACTCATGTATAGTGCTAAGGTCCTGAGTTCAAGCTACAGGACTGGTGTACACACACACATACACACACACACACACACACACACATACAAAGATACCAGAAGTGAAGCTGTGACACCAACAGGTACAGCAAAGAGCTTCTGCTCTGCACTCATTGTCATCATCCTGGCCCTGTGTTCAACCCCGAAATCTAGACACCCAGGACCCAACTAGGAGAGGGCAAAGGTTTCAATACCTGAGGAATTTCACCAATCCTAGATGATAGGAAACATTGTGATTTTGCACTGTTCAGACTTAGCAAGCTTCCGGAAACCGAGGGAGGCACCTTTGCCAATTAGGAATCTTTTCATTAGGTTCAGCTCCCTAGTTGTCTGCCACAAGGACCCTTGAATTAATTGTAGCAGTTTGTTTCAACACTGGAACATAGTCTAACAAAGACAGAATGAGTGCAGGAAACTTGGCCTGCCACAGGAGGTGGCACAAATGAAGGCTCCCTGTCAAAACAGAGCACTGGGGAAAGAGATAGCTTGGGGTACAAAGAGGCCTTTTTCTCCTGACCTTCAGAGCCCACCCACACTCATCCTCACTAATTGCCCCAGATGAATTGTTTGTTACACAGCTGGACAAGAGTGAAACTTTTTGTCTGCCTGTTCCAACAATGAGGCAGACTTCCTCCAGAAGCCTGGGGTATGCAGAAACCCTCAGACTACACTGGGAACAGTGAGGGGAGCCCTGGAACATGCACTGTCTTGAAAGCACTCGCTGTGCTATGAAATCATTCTATTCAAAGCAAATTTCCTAGCTGGGTGCCTTTTTTCATAGCGACTCTGGATGTTCACCAATAGAAATCCATGAATACACAGACACCTGGACTTAATGGCGCTTTTTTTTGTGGCAGGTCGTGAGGTTTGAACTGAGAGCCTAGACATTGTTCCTGAGCTCCTTTTGCTGAAAGAAGCAATTTATTGTGTCTTAAACTATGATTACCCTAGGCTGGGATGCAGCATTTACACCCACAGATGATCCAGGGATCCTAGGACCCAAGTTCAACTACCAGCACTGGCAAAAAAAAAAAAATCAAACCAACAAAAATGGAGGAGGATGGGTGGGGGGCAGGAGGAGTCTGGGAAGGGATAGGAAGGGTAAACAAAGGAGGAGGCTACAATGCTTGATAAGAAAAGTACTCACTATCTTGCCCATGTAATTGTAACCCCTCTGTACAGTATTTTTCACAATAAAAAATTAAACATTAAAAAAAATGGAGGAGGAAAAAACCCAGGAAGTTTTACAAAACCATTTTATCTTCATTTCCTTGGTACTGTGACCATCCTGGGTCTCAATGACTTAGCTTGAAAATTGTACATGACCTTGCATGGCCGAAGGCTCGTGGGCTGTCAGTGAAGTCTGAGCCCAACCCAGACACATAGGCCCTGAGCTCCATCCTGGGACTCCCACCTACACATGGCTGAAGATCCTAGGAAACTCGTTCCTATCTATAGGAACACTAATAGAATGTCTGACATGTACTAATTGAATTACTAATTAGCTAGTCTTTCTAGTATAAGATTGTATGCAATAAATATAGGTCATTGATTAATTGAATTAATACCCTATTAAGTCTTCTACCGTGATTAATTAATGGAGGCATAATTTTAGACCAAATAATTGGTAGTAATAGAATATATAAAAATAAGATATAGACATCAGTTTATATAGAGTTATATACTAGAATCTACATAAATGTCTGTCTCTGTATACATTAATTTATAGATGCATATACATATGTAAATACACACACAGAGACTGCAATCTACACATCTATCTGTTTATATATTAGCCAGTCCTAGGGCTTAATCTCAGGTCCTCAAATTTGCTCGACAATTTCACTTGCATCAGACTGGTGTGCTAACATTGACCCATTCATGAAGCTGGCCTTCTAGGCCCGGAGTTCAAATCACAGAACTGCCAAAAACTTAATCCTGGTGGAAGAAGCCAATTGTCCCACTTGTTTTCCTTATCGATGAAAGTCCTGGGTCTCAGGAATGATGGATAACACATAGGCAAATCTATGTCCTATGTAGTAGGATGTAAAAAATGTTATATGTGTACTCATACTCAGTAAAATACATAAGAAATAAAAAACAAAATAAAACGAATAACTACACTAAACGCAATATGCAGTAAACGTGTGTATGTAAATATAAATCATGTATTTAAAATGTATACGAATATTGTTTTTTTTTCAAGTGCTAGGACTTGAATTCAGGCCCTGGGAACAGGCCTGACTTTCTTGTCTTCCAGCATGGTGAGCTTCCCCTTCCCCCACAATGCTGCAGATTTACCCAGACCCTGAGTTCAAATCCCAGGCCTGGCAGAAAAAATGACATCAATTCCAAGCCAAGGAGCCTCATAATTTTTAAATATTTAATGTATTTATTTATGTATTTATGTATTTATTTTTCTTTTGTCAAGCACAGGGCTTGAACTTAAGTCGTAGCAACTCTGCCTGAGCTTCAATCACTCTACGCTGGGGTGCAGCCACTGGACCCACAGCTGAACCTGGGTTGCTAGGCCCCAAAGACTGACAGGAATAAAAATAAATAAAAGACATAGATAAAAATCCAGCAACTTGCAGATGCCTGCCGGTTTTACATTTGTTTTCTTTGCATGGTGACCATCCTCGGTCTGTGTTGGGAGCCAAAAGTAAAGTTTAAAGGTCATCTTGACCCTGGTGCTCACTTGAAGGCACTTACAAGGAGCTAGCTTACTTAAAAAACACCAGGTGCCCGGGATTGCTTTGCTATGTCTGCAGAGTTTGTTTTACTTTCTACAAGTTGACCTTGTCCTGTTTTTACTGCACTCTGTTTTTACTGAAATTGTCCTTGTTTTTCTGGACTATTGTAACCTTATGTTACCTCTTGACTTCTAATAGTATATATTAGGGAAAGTTAAAAATAAACGGTGCTGCAGTCTTGAGCTGCAGACCTCCCGACCCCATCCTTTGTCTTATGTCTTTATTTTTCCGCATCCTCGCCCCCTAAGTCAGGATTTCCTTTCGTTGCCCGCAGGCTCCGGCAGGTCAGAATGGCATGGTTGAAAAGTGTTGGTAACCTGGCATTGCTGAAGGCTGGCGGCTACCAGGGAAGCCATAGGTCAACACGGCCACATAGGCCTTGTGTTCAAATCCCAGTCCTGACCCCTACCAATGGAAGGAGAGCCTAAGAGTCTCGTTCCTATTCATAGGAATACCTATGGAAGGTTATGAATGTCAAGGTTGAATTATTTGTTCCTGAATGATACTACTATAAAATTAAACAGAGTGATTTTAGGAGGCCGATGGGTTTTAATGAATATTTTTTGACACATTAAAACAATACTATTAATTAGTTAATGGATGCAATAATTTTGAGACAGTGGTTGATTTAATTAATAATTCATTGAGGATGAAAACAATAATATTAGTTACATGGGGGCATAATAAATACCCAAGAATTGGTAGGAATTTACTCTATATAACTAAAGAATGGATAGACATCTCTAGCACTCTATAAAGATCTATATTTATTTGTTTACTGCCATCTGCATATCAATCTGTTCTTATTTTGTCAACCCCTGGGGCTCGATCTCCGGTGTTGGGAACTGCTTGTCAGCTCTATATGCCCCAGACTGGTGTGCTGCCACTCACCCATTCATGAATTGGGCCTTGTAGGCTGTGAGTTCAGATGCCAGCACTCACAAAAATTGAATTGGGCAGTAAAAAGCCCATGGTGACACATGTTTTCCTTTTCTGTGAACGTCCTGGGTGTCAGGTGTGAAGTTTCATACATAGGCAAATCTATATCCTATGTAGTAAACATAGTAAATATTCCATGTGTAATAATAGTCAATAAAATAAATGGTACATAAATGAATAAAACAAAAAAAAAAGGAAAATGAATAACTACACTAAGTGTAATATAGAGTCAACATATGGGGATCCATCTCAGGGCCTGGGAACTGCCTGGCAGCTGAATTGACTAGAGGCTGCTGTGCTGGCAGTCACCCATTCATGAACTGAGCATTCTAGGCCCTGAGTTTAGATCCCAGCACTGCAAAAAATGTAATTGTAGAGTAAGAAGCCAAGCGTGACAAGTTATTCTTTTCTTTGAAAGTGCTCGGTGTCAGTTAGGATATATAACTTGTATGCAAATCTATATGCTATGTAATAGGATGTCATGAAGGTAAAAAATGTCATAGGTGGAAGAATTGTCACTACAATAAATGAAAAACAGATTGAATTAGTAGTGAATTGCTCTGGGATAAAATTAGACGCAATAATTATAGGACATGGATTAACTTTAATTAATATTTTATTAAGCATTAGCAGAATAAAAATTGCATGGAGATATAAGTAAATACCTAATAATTGGTAGTAACACATGATGCATACATAATTTAATTATGTATAGACATCTGTCTCATTCTATAATATATATAATTATATGTATGTATGTATCTATATGATAAACAATATCAGGATATTGAGTAATTATTAATTAATGCTTTATTAATTGTTCAACTGGGACACATTAAATGGAGACATAATTTAATACCTAATACTTGGTAGTAATATTATCTTTAATTTAATAATATACAGACATCTCTCTTTTGTGTATATAATATTTATATACAGCAATCTCTATTTATACCTTGTTCACCCTTGGGGCTCTGTGGTTGAGTGCTTGCCTAGGAAGCACGAAGCCCTGGGTTCGATTCCTCAGTGCCACATAAACAGAAAACTCGGAAGTTCTGCTTGCTGTCTTTCAATCAATTGAGTGCTAACCTTCAGCACAAACGCTTAGGAACAGTGTCTAAACCCTTACTCAAGCCCCAGGACTGCTGCCAAAAAAAGGTAATCTTTTCTAACTGCAACGATAGAAGGACAGGACCTCAAACACCTCATCACAGAGCAAACTAGGAGTCTGGGGCTGACAGCTGCCACCTATCCTGACTTAGCCAGATGTAAACTGTTGCAAGCCAGCTGCACCAAACCAGACACTGCTGGCTTACCCCCATCATCCTAGCTGCCACGCGGCTTCAAAACCCAGCCCTGGCAGGAAGTCTGCGAGACTCTTTGAAATGTGGCTCAAAGTGGTACAACTGTAGCCTTGAGCAAATGTTATTAGAACAGTATCCCCATCCTTTGAGTTCAAGCCCCATGGATAACTCCCACCACCACCCCCAAAAAAACACCTCTCTAAACCATTAGATATAAACGTGTGGTTTGTGAAGTGTTGTTCAAAGAATGGTGATACTGATGAAAGCACCCTAATTCTAATGACAGTTTATGGAATAGAGCTATGTGCTGAGTCCTTCATAGGGTGCTCTGTACTCAATCTTGCACAGAGTGCTATGTGCAGATTCCTTCACAGGGTGTAGTGTGCTGAGTCCTGCATTGGGTGCTGTGTGCTGAGTCTTTCACAGGATGCTGTGTGCTGAGTCATGCAAAGAGTGCTATGTGCTGTTTCCTTCCCAGGGTGCATTCTTTCATCTGGTCCTTGTAAGAGCTCCACAATTGAGATGATTATGCAGACAAGAATATTGAGGCTCAGATATATCCCCGTGGCAGGGACAAAATTATGTATTACTGAAGACTAGTGAGTTGTCTCCTGCACACAATTATTTTGTTGTTTTTTCTCAGTCATGAACCTTGAACTTGTGGCCTAGGCTATGACCCTTACCTCTTGGGCTCATGGCTAGCACTCCACCACGTGGAGTCATGGACCCCCTTGCAGCAGAGTGCCACGGCCTAGGAGTCGATAGCTGAGGTCTGTCATCCTGCCTTCTGAGGAAGCTGAGATCTGAGGATCTGGGTTCCAAACTATCCCAGACACAAAAGGTCCCATGAGACTATTATCTTCAATTCACCACTAAGAAACCTGAACTGGAAGCTTGGTGCTTGTGGCTCATGCCTGTCACCCTAGCTACTCAGGAGGATGAGATCTGAGGATCATGTTTCAAAGCTAGCCTGGTCAGGAAAGTCCTTGAGACACTTAGCTCCAATGGACCACCAGAAAACCTGAAGTGATGCTGTGGCTCAAGTGGTAGAGCACAAGACTTCAGTTGAAGAGCTCAGGGTCAGCACCCAGGCCCAGACTTCAACTCCTACAACCGACAACAACAAAAAAGACAGAAACAAGCTAATAAACCTGAAGTAGAGGGCTGGGAATGTACCTTAGGGGTAGAGTTCTTTGCATCTATGAAACTCTGGGCTTGATTTCTCAGGACCACATCACTAGAAAAAAGCCTGAAGTGGCTCTGTGGCTCAAGTGGGAGAGGGGTATCCTTGTACAAGAAAAACTAGGTACAGTGCTGAGTTCAAACTCCAGGACTGGTTTATGCACGCACATATGTACACATACACACACACACACACACACACACACACACACACACACCAAAGTGAAGTTGTGACACAAAATGGTAAAGCACTGGGCTTCTGCACTGAGCTCATGTTCACCACCCAGGCCTTGTTTTCAACCCCAAAACCTAGCTACCCAGGCCCAACTAGGAGAGATAAAAGGTTTCAAAACCTGATGAGCTTCACCAGCCCTAGATGACAGGAAGCTTTGTGATATCTGACATGTGCTTGGATTTCCCAAGCTTCTGAGAAACTAGGAGAGGCATCATCACTGGCAGTGAAACATTTCATTAGGTTCAGTGCCCTAGTTGTCTGCCAGAGGGACTCCTGAATTATATTGAGCACTGTATACGAACACAGGAATAGAGGCTGGATAAGTGCAGGGAACTTGGCCTGCCATGGGAGGTGGCACAAATGAAGGCTTCCTGTCAAAACAGAGCACTGGGGAGAGAGATAGCTTAGGGTACAAAGAGGCCTTTTTCTCCTGGCCTGCAGAACCTGCTCATGCTCATTCTCACTAATTGGCCCAGATGGAGTTGTTTTGTTACACAGCTGTACAGGAGGGAGGCCTTTTGTCTGCTTGTTCAGACAATGACAGAGACTTCTTCCACGCCTGTGGTGCAGAGAAATCCTCAGGCTACACTGGGAACAGTGAGGGGAGCCCCAGAACATGCACTGTCTCGAAAACACTCTCTGTGCTATGAAATAATTGTACTGAAAACAAATTTCCTACTTTGGTGTCGTTCATCATAGCTACTCTGGAGTTTCACCTATAGGGATACATCCATACATACACAAAGACATGGAGGTACAGGCTCTTTTTTTATGGAGGCAAGTCTTGGGGTTGGATTATGAGCCTAGGCTTTGTCCCTGAGCTGCTTTTGCTCAACGGTAGTACATTAACCTTGAGTCACAACCCCACATCTGGGCTTTTCTGTGATCTCTTAGAAATAACAGTGTCATGAACTTTCCTAGGGTGGCTGGATTCAAACTAAGGTTCTTTACATCTCAGCCCCCTCAGGAGCTAAGATTACGTCAGCCACCATAGGCACCTGCCTTTCTTTTCTTCTTCATTTTTTACTCTGGACAATCTGACTTCATAACAGGGTCATTCCAATGGCTTGAATTTATAAGTGATCTACCCAATGTTCTTTATAGCTGCTTTCTCTGAGAAGGATTTTCTCTCCTCATCTTCCACTCTGGTCACAGGTTTGAAGCCAAAAGTGAGAAATGAGTGTCCCAGGATTTGGGAGCAAATGTCCACAGGATATGCAAGATTTATCACTTAGCATTGAGCTGCAGTGAATTTACTATCTCAGGATCAGAAGACCGAAAGCTGGAGTGATCCTCATACTGTCTGTATTGCTCCTTTTGCCTATAAACATCTTGATGTTTCTGTTTTGCTCTAGTACCTCTCAAGATTTAGATTAGGGGTTTGTGTGGAATGGCTCCTCAGCAAATGCCTGAGGAAAGCCACTTAAATCTTCCTCAGGACATGGCTGTTCAAAGCCAGTCTGAGCAGGAAAGTCTGTGAAACTCTTATCTCCAATAAACCACCAGAAAGCCAGAAGTGGTGCAGTGTCCCAAAGGGTAGAGCTCCAGCTTTGAGAGAGAAACCTGAGCAGGAGATACAGGCCAGACCAAGCAGGAAAGCCTGGGAGGTGCTTATGTCCAATTAATGACCAGATGGCTGGAAGTGGAGCCGGGGCAAAGATAGAGCCTCAGCCTTGAGCAAAACAGCTCAGGATGCATCAGGCCTTGAGTTTAAGCCCCAGGCTGACCACAAAAAAAAATTTTAAGTGAGAAGGCCAAGTTTATGTATCAGTGCCCTACCTACTTATGTGTGTATATTACCTCCCTGAGTGCAAACAGACCATATGTAATGCTTCTGCTTTTATTTACTGATTTATTTTCCAGATATGCTTGTTGCACATACTGCATCATTCTCCTCATTTCAGGCCCATTGCTTTTCTCTTCCAAAGTTACAGGCCTGTGTCCTTATATGATGCACACTTAAGCTCTCAACAGCCTTTATTTACATTTTATTATGAGTCCAAGGCATGAACAATGACAAAACAGGCAGGGGAAGAGAAGATCAGGGTTCATAGTTATAACAGGTATTCAGAAAAATAAACTTGGGGACATAAAATGGTAGTATACTTATGTAAAATCTACCATTAAGAAAAAGATGAGGAGGCTGGGAATGTGGATTAGTGAGAGAGTTCTTGCCTAGATTGCAAGAAACCCTGGATTCGATTCTTCAATAGCACTTACACAGAAAAAGCCAAAATTTGTGCTTTGGCTCAAGTAGTAGAGTGCTAGAGACAGTGCCCAGGCCTTGAGTTCAACCCAGGAACTGGCAAAGAGATAGCTAGGTAGGTAGGTAGGTAGGCAGGCAGGCAGGCAGGCAGGCAGGCAGGCAGGCAGGCAGGCAGGCAGGCAGGCAGGCAGGCAGACAGGCAGACAGACAGACAGACAGACAGACAGACAGACAGACAGACAGACAGACAGACAGACAGATAGATAGATAGATAGATAGAAAGATGAGACGTGAATCTGGTCTTGGAGGTTAGGAGGAAAGAAGGAAAAAATTTCCAGTCATAAGGCCTTCTGCAATGTGCCAGGATACCAGCATTGCCTTCACACAACCTCAGAGCAGGAAGACTGTCTCTGACCCACTTCTCAGGCAGCCGAAGGCCCCAGAGCCAAGAGGGCAAAGCCAGGTTCTAACTCTTCTGCTTGGAGACAGAAGAGAAAGGGCACTGCCTCTCCTTGGATTGTGGATTTACATTAATGATGTGTAGAATGAACAGAGAATGGACTGGCAGATTTAGAAGGGCTTTCAAATCTGACAGATGGACAGTCAAAATCCCACTCCCTGAGACCAGAGACCAGGGTTTTTCAACTCTGTTCCTCCCCTCTCTCCCACTAAACTGGATCTCTATTTTTAACCGTAAGATAGCCTGAGGGTCCCTTCACCTGAGGGAGAACGGTTAATTAGTCGTTGTTTGAAGAGGCTGAGAAAAGCCTGACCCTGGTGTAACTCTAAGAAATGTTTCATGTTTCCCCCCATTGCTGGCTGTGCCTGGAATGAATGAAGTGGTTTTGCAGCTCACTTCCCTATTGAGTGTGTACATTCTGCCTCCTAATCCTGCATGCCTAGGTCTTTGCAACTATCCTGGCTTTTGAAACTGTTTTCTGTCCTTCAAATACAGTGGAACAGGGCTGGGGCTTGGATCCTGAGAACTTCATTTGAATCCAGGATGGGTCAATAATATTTCTTTCCTGCTTATATAGTTCGAGAACTCTAAGAACATTTAGAGTGCAAGTAATTTCTTTTTTGGGGTGGGGATCCGATCGTGGGGCCTGAACTCTGGGCCTGGGCACTGTCCCTCAGCTCGTCAGCTCAAGGCTAATGCTCTACCACTTGAGCCACAGCGCCACTTCTGGCTTTTTTCTTTTTGCTTATGTGGTGCTGAGGAATCTAACCCAGGGCCTCAGGCATGCAAGGCAAGCGCTCTACCACTGAGCCACCTTCCCAGCCCACAAGTAATTTCTTATCACCAAGGGAAACACAAGAAGCTCTTGAACATCTGACCTTTCAGAAGTGGAAGACAGAGTGTCATAGACTTTCCTGCCCTGGCTGGCTTCATCTTGTGAACCTCAGACCTCAGCCTCCTGAGCTAGGGTACTCTGCTAGGTTCAGAACTGTAATGACATTGACAATACAAGTCAACTGCTTATCACAAAGGGCTCAGAGAGCATATTAAGCCTTTCAACATTGGACCTTTCAGAACCCTGTAGGACACAAGGTTATAATACTAGAGTCTGAGATGCTGGGCATATGGATCTGCTACACTTGAACCTTGAGCTCTGACTCTAATTCTGGTATACATCAGTGTTCATTTTCCAGAGAATGTTCTCCTAATTAGCAAATAGGAAAAGTACTTTAACCCTCACGTTTTTTCCTGCTGTGTGTGTCAAACTCAAGCCTGGACACTGTCCCTGAGCCCTTCAGCTCAAGACGAACAGTACCACTTGAGCCACAGCATCACATGGGGTCTTTTGGTGGTTCATTGGTGATAAGAGTCTAACAGGCTTTCCTTGCCTAGGCTGTCTTTGAACTGTGGACTTCAGATCTCAGCCTCAGCTAAGGTTCCAGGTGTGAGCCACCGGCATCTGGCCTATTGTTTTTGACAGTCCTGGGGCTTGATCTTAGGGCCTGGGTACTGTCTCTGAACTTCTTTTTCTCAAGGCTAGTGCTCTACCACTTGAGCCACTCCACACCTTCTTGCTTTTTCTGAGTATGTGGCACTGAGGATTCAAACCCTGGCATTCATGCATGCTGAGCAAGCTCTCTACCTCTAAGCCACATTCCCAGCCTCACTCATAATTTTATCCAACTTGCCTATCCTCAAGAAAAGGCTTCTGAGTTTAAATCTAACAAAATCCCTTTAAGAAGGTGTCCAAAGATAAAGAAGACAAAGCTAATACTTGGGAGAGACTCTAAACATGTGAAGACTGTGACAAATGCTTCCATTTAATTATGTATCATGTTTAATAAAGTAATAATGAAAAATGAGTCAATGTCCTAAATTATTGTGTATAATTTTATAATAGATGTAAAATATGTACTAAATATTATGTATATAATAATACTAAATACATTGATGTCAGTATAATTTGTGGAGGGGAAGGAGAAAAACAAGTCGTTTAAATAAGGATACAGGTGGACCCATTGCACAATGAGAAGTACAAGTTGTTATGTCGAAAACAAACTTTACAACTTTGGTGGGGGGGGACAGGGAGGATTGGGTGGGAGGGACGGGGGAGGATGGGAAAGGATGGGAAGGGGAAACAAGGGAGGGGTCCGCAATGCTTGATAGGAGATGTACTCATTATCTTGCCCATGTAATTGTAACCCTCTGTACAGTATTTTCACAATAAAAAATAAATAAAAATTAAAAAATAACCATTAATACATAAAAAACATTAAGCTCTAATTGAAGGAATGGACAATGAATAGTTATACATACTTGTATGCTATGATGACTCTATACAGGAATGCTGGGTAGAGTTAAAGGAGGGAAAGTTGTGGGAGGACCATCACAGCTCCTTTAGGAAGGTGAATCACCACAAGTGACAGGAAAGAAGAGATACTTAAGCTGACACCTGAAGTGTAAAAATGAGTCAGTTAGACTTGCCAAGACTGAGGAAGAACATTTCAAATAGATGAGAGAGTAAGGCTAAATGGAGGATATTCAGACCTAAGAGAAGGCTATGGATGCTACTGCCCAGAGTGAAATTAGGAACCTGGATCTAAGTAATATGCCTTGTCTTCACAGCCATCCTGGAGCCTAGCTGGGTGATGGGGACTTTTTACCCAGTTTCAAAAGCCTAGAGATTAGACAAGCCATTTTTTGAATTGCAGATGCTTACCAGGAGAGCTAGAAGAGCTCTGCTTGAGAGAATATGCACATGGAAAGCTGTTCAGCCTTAGGGGAGTTTTGCTTGTCCCTGAGATTGCTTTATATTGCTTGCTTTGCTTAACACTTTTGAAAAGCTTGGTTTCTACCACAGCATGTGGTTTTTGTCTTTAAATGCTTTGTGTATGGGGCTTGGAAGGTGGCTGAGTGGTAGAGTGCTTGCCTTACATGCATGAGGCCCTGGGTTCGATTCCTCAGCACCACAAAGCAGAAAATCCTGGAAGTGGTGCTGGGGCTCAAGTGGTAGTGCATTAGCCTTGAGCTAAAGAGCTGAGAGACAGCACCCAGGCACAGAGTTCAAGCCCCATGACTGACAAAAAGAAAAAGAAAAGAAAGCTTTGTGCTACCTCGATTATGGGTTGCAAGAGCCTACCAGCTTTTGCTGGCATTTGAATAAAGACTACCAATTTCAAAATGTGGTTTCTCTGTTTCTCACAACCAAGTCACCTAAAACAAGAGAATCCATAAAGGAGAGATATGAACTAAGACTGATGACCAAACCGTGTTCAAAATATAGAACCTTATATATCACAGTCTGAAGTCTGGCTTTCAGTTTTGGAGCAACAGAAAGACATTGAAACTCTTGAGGAAAGCCTAGGGAGCTCTCGATTTACACTTTAAAGAGCCATTTAGATAAGTAGCATTGGTTGTTTTCCGACTATAAGTGGTTTTCCTGGCGACTTGGTAACACAAAGCTCTAGTTCCCTGATTCAGAGGGAGCATGAGATTTTTGTACAGCTTCCAATATCACTGTGTGGAGAAAAGGCCTGTACAGTGGATGTCTGGATGGATAAGGGACCAGTGAAAAGGTAACAAATCAAAACAATGCTCTTCAATTTTTATAAAACCTATCTCAGTTTATTTTTTAAGTATGACTTAAGTATGTTCATTAAATCTGTCTGTAGTAATAGGTGAAGGATTGAATCCCACTTTGTTTTCCCGGGTACATACAGATGCCAGGCAATCCACCAAAGATCAGTGCAGACTGCCTAATTCCAGAAGGACAATTTATTTAAGTGTGGCTATAATCATTCCAACCGTGCCCAACCAAAAAGCCCCACACCACCCATCACCCTTGACCTAGTGTCTCTTTCTTTAACCTCTGCCTCCTTGCTCATGCCTCATAAAAACCCATCTCTTGTCCCAGCTTACACACAGTCTCCAAGCCCTTGGGAAGGCTGTGAACCTTGCTGCTCTATCTCAATAAACAGTCTTCACCTGTGGAAAATCGAGTCCGGGCTGTTTCCTTCCTTTCTCCTCCATTTTCCTAACGATAGGTAATTAGAAACGGAATAAATCGTGATTAAGTTAAAAATATATATCTATTCAAATAAATATATAATCATTGGAAATTTGCACTTAACATTTTTGGCTTATATGAATATATATTCATATAAAATATATAATATATATGAAGCCGGGTGCTGGTGGCTCACGCCTGTAATCCTAGCTACTCAGGAGGCTGAGATCTGAGGATCGCGGTTCAAAGCCAGCCCGGGCAGGAGAGACCGTGAGACTCCTATCTCCAACAAACCACCAGAAAACCGGAAGTGGCGCTGTAGCTCAAGTGGTAGAGCGCTCGCCTTGAGCTGAAGAGCTGAGGGACAGCGCCCAGGCCCAGAGTTCAAGCCCCACGACCAACAACAACAACAACATCAAAATATATATATATAATTTATGAATACATATTCATATATGCATATATGAATATGTAAATGAATATAATATATATGAATACAATATGTATTCATGCATGAACAATACCAATTACCCACCACTAGCTGACTGCATCTTTACATGCTCATACTAGTGAAATAATGAAGAGGTTTGCAAATGGCCACAAAGGGGTCATAGGCCAATACCACCAGAAATACCTTCTCAAGTGCTGCAATGAATTGGGAAAATCAATTTGTGACATGAAGCCAAAGGAAATTTTCTCTTTCTCCCTGAAAAAGTCTGCACTCATATTGGTAGTGGTGTTTGTAGAAAGCCACATATCAATGAGGGACACTTTAGCCAACAGGAAGTACATGGGGGTGTGGTGATGCAGAGCACTGATGATTAAGATAATAATTACAATATTATCAGGTACAATGATCAGATAAAGAGTAGAAAATATTATGATGAGTAAAACCTGAGTATTGTGTGTGTCCAAGTCCCATAGCACAAATTTGGACACCACAGAGTGATTTCCTGCATCTACTTTATGTACTGTGGTCTCTGAAACTACAGATATAGAAAATAATCAGTTATTGGGATGAAAAGGGGTAGGCGTTTTTTAAATTTATTATTTATATCAAAATTTAGCAGCTACATAAAATCCTTAGAAAAACTATCAGTATGTATGGTATTATATATCCAAAAGAAACTAATTCTTCAAGACTGGTTTTAGGAGCACAGCTTGTGATGGGATAGCTCTGCACATAATTTATTGAGAGTACACTTTCAGCAGAAGGAAGTATGGAAAAGTGGAATGCATGGAGCAAGGCTAGGTATTTATTTTGGTGTCATCTGGAAATTAGCACTTTTCACCAACTCCTATAAAATGTTCTGAGTAGACCTGGAATTATTGCATTAAATAACTGTAATTTGGTGATAGACATCTGTCCTTATCATCCAGAGTTCCACTTGACAATATTTGAGTTGTTTGGCATCAACTTCTTATCAAATGTGTTAGCATTTTCTTGACTCTTTCAAGAAGAACTTTCAAAATAATTCTCACAGTATTTCTTGTTCTATTTTATGATGTTATTCATACTCTCTCAGCCTAATTTATGTTAAACCATTTCATACCTATGAATTGATTAGAAAAAGAAACATTGCATAATGCTCTTCAGGCATCCACAGGGAATTTGGAATGCATTCTCTGCAGACAAAGGGATACAATTAATTTTTAAAAGTGTATGTGTATTATTTTGAAAAGTAATTATATTATTCAACTTGTCTGTTCATTGCTACAATTCACCTTGGTCAATATCACATATTTATTCTTAAGAAATCTATATACCTGAGTGCTAGTGGCTCATAACTATCCTCACTTACTTGAGCGGATGAGAACAGAGAACTGTGGTTCAAAGCTAGCCTTGGCAGGAAAGTCTGAGATTCTTATCTCTAATTAATCTGCAATAAGTAGACGTGTAGCTTAAGCAGTAGAGCACCAGGCTTGCACAAAAAAGCCAAGAAATAACATGAGACATTGAGTTCAAACCTCAGTACAGATATTACAGTCTAGTTCAAATAACATGATAGAGCTTTACACTTTCTCTCCACTGCATGTAAATATCTTTAACCATAGGTTGAACATCTATAAAATATCACAACTAAATGTTTAACCAATGAGATAACCTTTAGTAGAGTTAGTATGTAGATGGCAATACATATTTTAGCATAATGGTTTGGAAGAAAAAAGTACACAATTCATTATATAGTAAAATTAAAAATTATAAAATGTAATAAACCCTAGCAGTAAACTAAATTAATTAAGATAAAGTTAGAGAGGTATATGTAAAAGTATATTCACCAAACTCAAAGGCAAATTGAAAATTCTGAGATTAGACCTCTGAAAAAAATTCTTTATATAAATGGATGCTGATATATGTATAGATTATTTAACGTCCTCTGGTCACTAAATTTGCTGACATTCTCTATCAGTCTAATTGCCTATGTTTTTCTCATGTACGCTTCTAAAACAAAACTGAGTTATATTCATGAAAGCAAAGTATATCATTGACTGTGCTGAATTGAACATGAGATTATTAGTGATTATGTATTATTCCCCTTTAAAGATGACAATGACATTGTTTACAGTAAGCTCTATATAAATTCAAAATTCTCAACACAAATGGTCGAAAGATGAGTGCTACAATGTTTTTTGTTTTATTAATTCTTACTTGGAAATGTTTCAGTTTATGTGTCTCACATCCTCTTTTGCTGTGTGAAATCTCCAGATGGCACCAAAGAAAGCTAGTGTACTGGGAAAATCCTTATCTCACCATGAACAGTTGTTTTATTGGGAGAATTCAGAACCATTTACTCAGAGCAAAGAAAATTCTCCCAAAAGGAATTAGCTCAGACATAGATAATAACGGTCTCAACACCTTACAAATAAATACATCTGTCCATAATACAGAAGGTTTATTTAATTTCTAAAAATAGTATCTTGATATATCCTCCAACATATTCAGTCAAGGTAACTTTAATACTTTTGGAAGAGAAATTTAGCAAATCAAACTTTATAAGAAAAATTTTACTTTACTTCATTGTTGGTGGGAGTGTAAACTTGTTCAACCACTTTGGAAAGCAGTATGTAGGTTCCTCAAACGACTCCACATAGAGCTGCCCTAAGACCCAGCAATCCCACTGTTGGGCATTTACCCAAATGTTTACAAACAAGACCACACTAAAGCTACCAGCACAACTCTGTTTTATTTACCATAGCTAAGATATGGAACCAACCCAGATGCCCCTCAGCAGATGAATGGATCAAGAAAATGTGGTATATATACACAATGGAATTCTATGCCTCCATCAGAAAGAATGACATTGCCCCATTTGTTAGGAAATGGAAAGGCTTGGAAAAAATTATATTAAGTGAAGTAAGCCAAGCCCAGAGAAACATAGGTCCCATGGTTTCCCTTATTTGCAATATCTAGTATATGTATGAGTCAAGCAGAAAAGGTCAGATAATGTGATGTTAGGAAAATGAACCCTTAGATATGTATGTAAATGTTTTTTTTCTTTCATGCATCTGTTTCTAACTCATTTCTAAGATTATTTCTTTGTTGCTTTGTATGTCCCTCCCCCACAGTATAACCCCTGCTTTCACAATATTTGATGTCGGTATAATTTGTGGAGGAGATGGGGAAAAACAAGTCATTTAAGGATACAGGTGGACCCCTTACAACAATGAGAAGTACAAGTTGTCATGTCGAAAATGAGCTTTACAACTTTGGGGGGAGGGGGATTGGGGGAGGGATTGGGGGTAGGCTTGGAAGGGATGTGAAGGGTAAACAAAGGAGGAGGCTGCAATGCTTGATAAGAAATGTACTCATTATCTTGCCCATGTAATTGTAACCCCTCTGTACAGTATGTTACAAAATAAATAAATAAACAAATAAATAAATAAAATTTAAAAAAGAAAAATTTTAATAACTAGTTCTGCACCTGCTGAATAGGTGACAGATGAAATAGCTAGTAGAAAAATCAGCATTCTAACTGTACACTACAGAAAATTTTCTAATGAGTTAAATGTGACCTTCCTTTGGGGATAATTCAACAATAATAAATCACTCGGTTCCTAACAAAATGAGCTGATTATTGCTATGTGTGTAACTGAGCAAATATTAGTCTTAACCATGATTATTAAAAGAGCAGATTTAACTGACTTTTGATTGACTTTTACTTAGTCATATTTTGTCTAATCTGAAATCTATGACCTTACAATAAAGCTTTGTATACTTTTATTTCTTCACCTGGAGAAAAAGATTCAACTTCGTAGATATGCTGTGAATGAACAACTGGTGCATGGCCTCCCACTGCTACCTTAAAAGGGTAGCTTTTAGCTTGTGAAGTAAAAGAACAATTCTTGATTGAAAACTGGGTATAAGTGTGATTTATGCAGATCTAGAGGCTCCTCATGGGAGGAATATCCTTTTCCTGGGAAGGATCACAGCACTACACGAACCAAGTAAATTTGATGAAATGTCTCCAGAGAACACACCGGATATTCTGAGTAGAACAACACCGAAAACACGGGTCCTTAGGACATTGTCTAAAATAATTTTTTAATGAAGGTACTCACAGACGCGCCTCTCATAATCTTGGGAAAGATAACAGTAGAGCAGCCATCTGGATACTGTCCGAAGCGGGTATAGGGTGTTTGGAACCAAGCCTTTTCATTGGCCCAAACCACATGACAAAGAGGCAATATGGATGCTCCTAGTCCAATGGCTGTGCCCTTTACTGCTACAATATGAGGCTTCTTAAACTGAATGCAAGTATTAACTAAGTTTCTAAAAATAAAAAAAATAAATGGGTAACAAGCAAAAACATTGCATGTGTGAGCAGATGACAAAAATCTATTCTAGATTGCAAGTTGCCAAACAGAAAATGTGCAAATCAAAAAAACTAAGATTTGTTAAAAAGCCTCCTCCCAGAAAAGGTAGACTGTGGATCTACCTGCTGCAGGTTGTAAAGGCTTACCTACAGCCTGGATATCAAACAGGGGTGGCAGCTGCCACCAGTTGTAGGTGACATAGCCAGAACGGCTTTGGTGTTTACAGTGGCTCTAGGCCACTCTGATTATTATATGGAGCATTTCCAAATTCTCTCTCTGAAGACCCAAGGATCATACTGACTTTAGGGAGTTCTTGTGTCCAAGAAAGGGAAAATTCAGAGTGAACTTGGCACCAAGATTGTCTTGTACTGATTGAAGGGTTATTGACTAAGGGATATAACCTGCCCCTGCTAGGAGACTTTACACATTGAATCTGGAAACAACAGGTATTTTCTAAGGTCTTATAAACTGGACTAAATTACCTTAGGGGCATGCAGCTAGGCTAATTTAAGACATGAGGTTGGAAAGAAAGATCAGCAAGCATCCCAATACTTGTATCCCATTATGTATTGGTGGATGCTACTGCCACAGGAGATTGGAGAGCAAAGCAGGCATGAGGGAAGGTGGCCTTTGCAGGGGACAAGAACTTGCCATAAAGCACAGCCAGTGCTTGGCTGGAGTTTGTTTTTACAGGCTTTGTAGTTTCAGGGAGGTTGATCCTATACTATATAGGGAATCAGCTTTTTCCTCCCCCTCTCCCCTGAGGGTGGTTTCTTGTTCTGATTTCACACAGTAGAACAAAGCATAAACTTATATCTACCGACATACAAAATGATTCTTTTTATGTAGTTTGAGTCTGACCATTGAAGAACAACTACAACTTTTCATACACAGAGTTCTAAGCCAGGGCTTGACTGACAACAGCCATTGAGACACTTCCTACTAATTCCCCATCATCTGAACACTATCAAGATGGAATATAGTGCTGCCTCTCTCCTTGCCCCCACCTTCCCCCACCACAAGTCCTGAGGGTTGAACTCAGGATCTTCTGTTTAGTTGACTGACACTTGACTATTTGAATCACACTTTCAGTCCTGTTTGCATTAATCACTTGGAGGCTCAATTTTAACAGACTTTTCTAATTGAGCTGGTCAAGATTGTATGCATGGATTTCAGACTTTTGAGTAGCTAGGATTACAGATTTGAGCCATCTGCATCCTGCTGGATTATATTGTAAGGAGGGAGGTTGGGAGGTTTGTAAAGAACAGAGGAGTACAGGGCTTGCAGATGCAGATTCCAGCAACTGGTGTGAGGTATAGTCCATTAGGTGAGGCCTACCTCATCTCAGCCTTGCCATTTACCTCCAAGGTTAGTAAGGTTTTTGCACTATGCAACAATTGATTCCTTTAAATGAGCAAGCTACACTAATATCTAAGGATTCTAAATGAGATGCCCCAAGGCATTGTTAGAAAGCTCACACTGGGGTTTAATTATAAAGCTGTGGTACATGAACATATAAGAAGAAAAAACTTTCCACTATTCCATGCTTCTCCCATGATATATTTGTACCTATATAAAAAATTCTGGTCTTAAAGTCTATGAAGAAAATCAATACCAGGATTTCAAATGGGATAGATATATTGTTTTATAGCTGCAATTTCTATTTTGCCTGGAATAATGTCAAATGAAATTATATCTCTGTCTCAGAGATCCATGCTAAATTCACTAGCAGCTCTGCTCAGAGGAAGGGTGCCATGATGGTGTGTGAACTCATTTGTAAGCATGAGTTGAATGGAAATTCAGTTTGTTAAAACACAGCCACCCATCAAAGCTTTGTAGAAATGACCTGTCAAGCCACAAAGCTGTAGTATCATGAACTACAAAATTCCAGCTGCAGTGTGTCTAGTGGTAGGAGATCATGATGGACCTAAAGAGGAAAATGTGTACAACTTTGTTAAGTATATATAGGATTTTGTTTGCTATCCATGGGTCTTGAACATAGGGCCTGGCCACTGTCTCTGAGCTTCTTTGTGCTCAAGGCTAGTGTTTCTACCGAGTTCCAAGAACACTTCCAGCTTTTTCTGAGTAGTTTATTGGAGATAAGAGTCTCATGAACTTTTTCGTCTGGGCTGGTTTAAAACTACAATCCTCAGATTTCAGCCCCCTGAGTAGCTAGGATTACAGGCATGAACTAGCTGGCTCCTGGTATATATATCTCTTTTGAAACTTACAATTAAAGCCCATGAACATTAAAAGATGTACAATGCAGCATACTCAATTTGTATTTGTGAACTGAGTTAAAGATTTGCCACAAAGTTAGTTTTTGAAGACAGAATTCCTTCTGAGAAGACACTTGACAAGGTCAGATGTTAAGCTAGACTGTCATAGAAGGGAGTAGGAATTGTCTGGGAAAACCAGGCAACAAGATCTGAATTAGGACGTAGTGTGCTGCCTTCCTCAGCTTACTCAGCTTTATTATCTGAAAAAGGAAGGATTGAGTGGGAAGAAGTCAAGTTCTAGGGGCAGTTTATGCGTTTGTTTTGCTCTCTCTCCAAATCCTCTAATATAGGACTGCTGAGTAATAGCCTCTTCCTTTGAAAACTTCCCACATTATCTCACTCTATCAGGAGAGGAGACCTCATTTCTGTGCAGAGAAGCTTGCTTTTGGGTCCTTCAGACACATAGTATGCAGACATCAAAATCCCAATGCTATAAATGGAACCCAAGCTACTCAGTTTTATCAATGATGTAAGGGCCATTTCATGACAATGAATCTGCAACTGGCCATCATCAATTCCAATAGTGGAAATAGCAGCCTTAGACAGTGGACGATGTAAGATGTTAGTTGATCTCCATTCTCACTTCCCTTCCCTTCCATTCTGGATATTTGCCACAATAAGGAGCTTAGTGTCAAAAAGTTTAAGGAATTTGAGACATGACACCACAGAAACAAGCACAAAATATATACATAGAAAGATTGTTTTGTGTAATGTCCCTCTTAGGCATATAAAGTTAATTTAAGTAAACTGAGTAAGAAAGAAAAAGGTTTTAAGTGAAACTGCTTTAAATAATTACTTTTTTTTCTGATTCTCCCATATTCCATTAAGAAAAATTCTCGGGACAAAAATACATTCATTCAAAGCAGCAGCAATGCAGGTTTTGCAGAAGCACAGTGTTTCTGTTTCCTATAATATCAGCTGAGCCTTCTGTGAGAGTCAGGAGAAGAACATGGCAGTGGGAGGCTGGTAGAAGAAGTAGGATTGAGGATCTGATGAAAACATGCATCTAAAATCACCTAAAAGTGAAAGAGATGACGTTTCTACTTAAATGTCTGTATCTATCTTTTCTCTTTTTCTAATCCCAGTACTACAAGCCTCAGCCTCTGTCAGGGTCAGAGACTGGACAGTGGAGGAGGGAACAGGCTGGAGAACAGCAAGATTGGTGAGAGAAGCTCCAAGATGCACAGGAGAGGACACAGGTGGTCTCAAAGAAATTGTACAAAGTCACCACAGAAGACAATGGTGTGTGTGTGTGTGTGTGTGTGTGTGTGTGTGTGTGTGTGTGTGTAAAAAGTGAGGCTTAAAGTCATGCAACATATCCTGAATTATGGTTTAACAATGAGCAGTGTCCACACATTGATATGACGTTCTGATAGTCTAGAGCAGAATTATGTCCACTGATTAAGGCTTATAATTTCAAGTCAAGTAAGAAGGCACTGCCTTCTAGTACTATACCACAAAACTCCAATTAGAAATCCAGAATAACAATGGGATTATAACATTTCAAACCATAGGCATGTTATTCTGGGGAATAACAGAGCTGGGGAAGACTGAGGTCCAAGGCTAGTCTAGGCAAAGTGTTAGCAAGAAGACCTTATCTCAACAAATACTTCTGCCTAGGTGGTTCATGCCTGCAATCCCAGCTCTGAGTGAGGTGTATGTGAGGGAAGAACGATGCCCCAAAATTACTTAAAATACTTAAAGCAAATGGGGGCTGGAGGTGTGGTAGAGTGCATGCCTAGCATGTATGAGGCTTTGAGTTCAATCAAACCATAATACTACCAAAAAAAAAAAAAAAAAGAAAAAGAAAACAAATGTAAGATGTGCTCATTAGCTGGATTCAGATAACTATGCAAAGAAACCATAAATGTATGGCTTCTTTCTTCTCTATAAGAAATACTAAGAATTCAGTGAAGATATGAGAAGTGTACAACACAAGTACCATGCAGCTGTACATTATCTATATAGCACTCTTAGCCAACATGCCTGAGCACTTGCTGGGTTTCACTTAGTCTTAAAATCAGTTATTGGCCTCTGATAAGCAGTCATTTATGTCAGACTCATAGAAACAGCAGATGAATTAATTGAGTCAATCGAGTTAAATGACAGACATCTGGAAACAACCTGCTCAAGCTGTGTACAAAGGAAAAGAACCAAAACTAGAACTTAAAATTTGATTATGCCCAGTGCAAGTTGAGATGTATGCAATCATGGAGCCTTCCTGGCCATTGCAAGCTACCTTTTCAGGTACTAGTCAATGTGCATGCATAGAAAGCCCCCTTGCTGTGTGCTCTGCCACAACACTAAGACCATCAGTGTTGTAGGATGACAGGGAAACTCCTCACAGGACAGAACATGGCCATTGTTATCTTGCACAAATAAGAAACCTGGGCACCAGTGGCCCATGACTGTCACCCTAGCTACTCAGGAGGCAGAGATCTGAGTATGACAATTAAAAACCAGCCTGGACAGGAAAGCCCTTGAGATACTTATCTCCAATAAACCACAGAAAACTGGTAGTGACATTATGGCTCAAGTGATAGAGAGCTAGCCTTGAGCTGAAGATCTGAGAAACAGTTCCTAGGCCTAGAGTTCAAGACCCATGGCCGGCAAAAGAACAAAAAAGAAAGAAAGGAAGAAAGAAAGAAACAAAGAAAGAGATAAAGAAAGAGACAGAGAGAGAAAGAAACGAAAGAGAGAGAAAGAGAAAGAAAGAAAGAAAGAAAGAGAAAGAAAGAGAGAGAGAGAAAGAAAGAGAGAAAGAAAGAGAAAATTGAAAAACAGAAACCTGTCAAGATGAGAGCTCCAGCCTCTGTAGATGAAGACATCCTGACCTGGGAGATGGCCCAAGGACAGAGGAACTGTTACCTTCTCCTAGTAAGAACCAAAGCTCCCACTGGGCACATACCACTAGCATGGAGCAGATGCCCAGCACATGCCTTCTGCCCCATGCCAGTGTGGTCAGAGTGATTAGCAGCCAAGCTGCCAAGTCCCCTATGCTTCCCACCTCCTGGGCACATTGTGGGCCAGCTCAGAAGGAGGTTTCAGAAGAGCATAAAGAGCCACGCAGCAAAGCAGTGGTGCAGAAGCACAAAGCACATGTCTCTCACCTCTGGGTTTACAGAGTTATTCTCAGATGATTTTGTGGATAACAAGATGTGGGGGAAGCTGTCTTGCTTCCTGAAAATATCTCTGTATCCATAGGCACTCTTTGTCTGCCTCACACTGAAAGGCAACCACTTGTCCAAAGGCTGGTCTCCTCTGTCGCCAATAAATTTTCTTTCCCCAGCCATCACCCTTAACAGACATCTGTATGTTGGCTGATAGCACATCCATGAATGGAGATGTACCTGCCAAGGGTTTGAAATCAGAGTGGTCCATGATGTCCTATCACCAGTTCTCTTCCACTGTCACCTCAGAATTAGACCAGAAGTTGGTCGCAGTTCCAGGACTTATCAACACAACGCTGTCAATATCAGAACCTTGTCAAAGTCTACTTCAAAGATACCTTTTAGTTTCAATCTATATCTGCCAGAAAATCCACCCCCTACTTTTTTTGTCTAGGAGATGTACAGCTATAAACTGGGAAACTTTTAGAGAATGAGATTAGAGAGAATGGTGGACAGGATCTGCTATAGGTATGACAAGTTGGAAGGAAAAAGGAAAGAGCATAAGGAAATATGATTAACAAGGCCAAAGTGGTCAAAAGAAATCTTTCCAATGCAAGGAGGTCCTTCTGACAAACCTGTTCTTGTTGAGAAATGGCCTGGTGTGGTGCTGCCACATTAGACTCTGGTACCATTAGGGCAACATACATGTCACGGCTTCTTCCTTCCATGGCCTAGGCTACTACCAGAGGTTCATCCCCCGTTCCTATTTCTGCTTTCTAAAAGGGTACACACATCAAAGGGCTCTCTTCTTTCCACCTACAAACATTCTACCAGTGTTCTCTCATGACACAACTCCTCAATGCCAATCTGGGTGTTTTTCCTTGACTCCTAATATATCATCTCCTGAGCCTAACATTTGTTACCTTTCCTCCTTTTGGTGCTGGGGACTGAACTGAGAGCTTTGTGGATGCCAGGCATGTACTCTACCACTGAGCTGCATCTTCACCCAGAGCTTTGCTTATCATACTAGTCAAGGACTCAATTATTTGATACAATTACCAAGGCACATGAGAATAAGGGAGATGCTGCACTTAGCATGCGGACAAAATAAGCACCCTGTCTATAGGAGTCACCTCAATGTTGGCTTGTGTGGCAATGAGTGCAGAGCTCTGGCTAGGAGAAAACAAAAGCCATGTCTGAGAAATACATGAAAATACAGTGTAATCTACTGGTAAAATTATCAACAGGAGTTTTCTGAGGGGTGAGGCATGAGTCATTAATTATGAACCAAGAACTACTCCTTCAAAAGTATAAAGAAATAAGCCAAAGCCACCAGAAAAGACCAAAAAATGGGTACTTAAGAGAAAACAAAAATGTTCTTAGTCAAACACTGGTAAATAGACTGGGTGGGGCCTCCACCACAGCTTGGCCTCAATCCTTAACCCACTGAGGAGTGAGAGTGCCTTGGCCAGGCCTGCCTTCAGTTCAGACCCAGCAGCCTTAGAGGATTTGGAGTCATCCAACCTAGTCAGTTCAGGACTAGAGACCCAGGGATGTCAATTTGCTGGCCAACACCTACTCCCTAGGACTCCCACATTGGAAGCTATTTGCACTTTGATCTGCCCTGGGGCTTCCAGTTACAGATCACCCTCTGGGGCAGTTTACTTTCTAATGAGTGAGACCAACTTGGCTTAAAGATCTCTACCCCACTCCTCCCCACCCTACCCCAACCTCAGGCCTGGTAGAGGAAAGCTTAGGGAATTTACTATCTCCCAACTTTACTAGAAACAAGGAACTTGCTCCTCACCCAGTAGTATCTTTTCCTTAGAGCTTTCTAAAAGTTGCTGGATTCCCATAGGTCCTGTTTCTGAAGAAAAAGGGGCTCTTACAAGTTATTGGTGGCCATGGAGGAATGCCTGGCACAGACAACCTACCTGGAGCCTCACTGCAAGAAGAGTGAAAGATTCTGGCAAAAAGAACCAGTGACTGATTTTGGCCTCCAGTGAAAACAGAAGTGTTCACCCTCTTCCTGGCCATTGTGTATGTTCTAAGCAATTGAGATTTCTGCCTCACTCATGTAAAGTAAACATACCCAACAGGCTAAATCCATGTATCCCTTTTGCCCTTACAACCCCTTGCGAGCCTCAGACAGCTTTGAATGCTGGAAAAATGAGTATGAGAATGGGTCATTGGGCCATGTCTCCCTTCCACTCCTTGACTTGGAAGACTGAATCAAGCAGTTCTTGGTATGCTATGGGACTGGTCACCTTCTCACTCCCTCAAACAGCTAGACTCACTTCTGTCCTTACAGCTGCCAGATGCCTTGAGAAACTAGTATCTTGCACTCATCTTGTGAGTGCTGCTTCGCTGCCAACTGAACTGTAAGAACAGGGATCGGGGTTCCTGCTACTGTTTCTAGGGAATGTGAATGAAATCCCTCTGATGGGGCATGAGACAAGAACCTGCAGTTGTCTGAAGGAGAAGTAGATCCTTAATGGCCAGTATTCATACCTGCCTTTTGTGGTCCAATTCCCAAAGAGGAATGCGTACTGGGTAGCAGGTAAAGCAAGTCCTGTGTCAGAATAAAGGAGGAAGAGGTCCTGCTACCTCAGTGCCAAGACAAGTCTTGAACCTCACTCCCTTCAGTACTCCAAACATCACCTTGGTACTAGGAAAATTGTAACATCTGGATCTGGTTTGCTTTCTCTTCAAACTGCTTTTATGCTACTGGCATGCTTTTGAGAGACTGCTAACTTTAAAACTGGGCCAGGGAAAATAAACAACATTGGCACTTGTCATCCTCCTCTTCAAAGTAGTAGGAACACCATGAATTTGAAACTCCTCTTGAGCACCAGTCCTATATTGTTAAGATTAAATCTTGCTGGCTAACTTTATATTTCAAATACATTGAAAGAATAAAAGGGATTCTAAAGAAGAATAAGGACTCAGGGTACAAAATGTATACTTCTTGGGCTGGGAAGGTGGCTCAGTGGTAGAGTGCTTGCCTTGCATACCTGAGGCCCTGGGTTCGATTCCTCAGCACTACATAAGCAAAAAGAAAAACACCAGAAGTGGCACTGTGGCTCAAGTGGTAGAGCACTAGCCTTGAGCTGAAGAGCTGAGGGACAGTGCCCAGGCCCAGAGTTCAGGACCCACGACCAGTCCCAAAGAAAAAAAAAAGTATACTTCTTTATTTATATAAATAGGGCTTTAAGACAAAACTATTTAAAAGAAATCTGAGAAAGATGGTGGAGGAGAAGCTGGAGTCTAAGTAAGCTCTCGCATAGAAAGCAGTTTTAGAGATCCAGTGAACAGTTCTAAGTCAGAGAATTACACCAAGTGTGCCATCACAGGACAGAGAGTTAGGCCAGAGAAGGAAACCCAGGCAAGGAGACACTTCTGATCCCTTGCCAGCAGCCGCGGCGGCGGCAGCAGCTGTGGTGGTGGCGGGCGAGCGCAGGCTCCATACCTGAGCAACAGAGAGTCAGGGACGAAGGAGCCAGATGCAGCAGGCGAGCGGATTCTACTCAACACCAGCAAGAACCGACAAGGAGCAGACATCTTCATCCTGCAGTTCGCAGACCAGAGACGACCCAGGAACTAAGACTCGGCGTGAGTAGAAGCCTGACGTCCTCACTCCTTCTCAGGGAGCAGAGGAGGGAAGGCCACCTCTCCCCCCGCCCCCCCAGCACCGGTGATCTCCATCTTGGATACCGACAAAGCTTGGAGGAGCTGCTAGCTCCAGCTCAGGCCTTGGAATAAAACGAGTCATTTAGCAGGTCACAAGAACTTAACAGCGGCGTGACCTGCCAGACTCAGCTCCACCCAGGGAAAAGTCACCCAGCTCGGGCGCCAGCCCGAGGAGTGGGTTTCTTCACTGGGTAATCAGAGCCAGAGGCTGCCCCTCCCTCTAGCAGCCTGGACAAGCAATTGAAAATCAGTAAACAGAAACCCTGAGAATGGCTCCAGGCTGGGCTCTGTGAGGTTTTCACAAACCAGCCCCGGAAAAGCTACCAGAACCTAGCCTCATCACTGCATCCCCCTCTTTTGTGATACTCAAAGCAGATCTGTCTCCCAATGAACTAGCCTGGGAGGAGGATCACCAAATCCTGGGTAAAGCAGAGCATTTTTCTGCCTGTTCAAACAAACTGACTTAAGAAACCAACCAAGCCACAGGACCACAAGCAGACCAGAGACTCCAACAAGAAGCTGGTTACGGACACAAGTGAGATACAGGATTTTTCCCACTCCTCCCCCCCAAAAAAAATCAAAGAAGTTTTTTTTTTTTTCTTTTTTCTCTTCTTCTTTTTTTTTTTAGTTTTTATTTTTGGTACCTTATATAAAAAAATTTTTTTTCTTTTCTAAAACTTTTTTCTATCTTTAATCTTTGCCTTTTTTGATAAAAAAAATTGTTTTCCAGAAACTTTCTTTTCCTCTTATAATTTTTATTTTGGGGATACGGGAGTGTGCGTTTTTGCTTTCTTTTTTGGTCTTCTTTCTCTTTTTTTTTCTTTTTAAATTAACTTTTGTTTTTTGTTTAGCTCTACTGAACTTCTCATCTTTTTCTTCTTCCTTTCTTATCCTTTTCACCTTCTCCTCTCTTTCGTTCTTCTTTATGTGACTTAATTCTTGTCCTGCACATCCTCAGATAAAACTGAAGTTGACTATAAGACCCTATCCCCCATTGTGTACACACTTAATCCACAAATTTATTACTCAAGTCAAAACCTCTAAGACTTAAATTCCTTAATAGCAGTACTACCTCTTTATACCTATATAATATTTTAAGCATTTTTATTTTTAAGTTTTTCACATCTCCTTTATATCCCTCCCCTTCTCTCAATAAATTCACGTTCTTACCTAATAGATTGTTATCGATTCTACATAATTTTATTAATTTCTACCTTTCCATTTTTCTGGTCTCTTTTCTTTTCCCGTTCCCTTTTTTTCTCTCTCTCTACATTCATCCTACCCAACCTATTTCCTGCTTTGAGATTAAGACTTAGTTAACTCTCCCTGAGCCTCCCCACATCAATCTATTCCTATTTTTTTACCCACATCTCTCCCTAACCCTAATAATTTCTGCTCTTCCAAATTCTTCTTTGCGGTTCGTAGACAATTAACATATAGTTGTTTGATGTTGAATAGATGTATCTGTTGAACTAGATTGTATCTGTAGGCTATTGACTGTGCAAATTCAGACTTGGGATGATGCTTGCCTTAAGATAGTGTTCTAGCACAAAACTGGTGCTATTTTCATCTCAAATGGGCAGAATAAGCTGGAAAAACACAAGAAAAATGGCAAATCCGGGTATCTCAATTCCCAATCCCGATAATCAGGGGACAGAACAGATAATGAATAATCCAGAGGAGAATTCCCAAATAGCTCTACAAACACTGCTGGCAAACATGATAAATCAAAAGATTGAAAGCATACAAAGGTCTCTGTATGAGCGTGTTAGGGAGAGAGAGGAGGCATTCCAAAAGTTTATACAGGAATACCATAAGCGTGAGGGAGCTACTCAAAAGCTGATACAGGATTTGCATGAGCAGCTTGAGAATACTCAAAGAGAAAGGCAGGAATGGCGTGAACAGGCTGAGAACACTCAAAGAGAACTACAGGAATCCCACGAACGGGAGCATGCTAATCAAAGAGTAATACAGGAATTGAGAGACCAGGTAAAGAACACACAAAGATCACTAAAGGCATTCATGGAATCCATTAACAAAGAGCTGAAGGAAGTCAGGGAGACCACAAAGGGAATGCTGAATGGAACCCAACAGAAGGAATGGGAGCCCAAAGAAACCATAACCAATCAACTAAGTGATCTGAGAATAAACACTGAACATCAAATTAAGGAAGTAAAGAAGTTCATACGAGATCTAAAAAAAGCTTCAACACAGAACTTGAAGTCTTCTAAGCTGACCAACTAGAAGGAAAAGAGATAAAAAACAAAGTAGAGAGTCTTGACAGCAGGTTAGACCATGCAGAAGATCGAATCTCAGGGATTGAAGACAGCCTAGATATTATAGAGAAAGAACATACAACCATCCAAGACAAGTCCAAGAAATATGATAGATCTATCCAACAGTTGGAAGACACCATCAGAAGGCCTAATCTAAGGATAATGGGTGTAGAGGAGCACCTAGAAGCAGAAGTTAATGGTCTAGGAAATTTGTTCAACAGGATCCTAGCAGAGAACTTCCCAAACATGCAAAAAGATAGGCCTATTCAGATACAAGAAGCTTTTAGAACCCCAAATAGACCAGACCAGAATAGGACAAACCACCATCACATTATAATCCACACAGGATCAACTCAGACCAAGGAAAAGATCCTTAAAGCTGTCAAGGAGAAAAGGGTAATCACCTATAAAGGGAAACCAATTAGAATCACCTCAGATTTCTCAGCAGAGACAATCAAAGCAAGAAGAGCCTGGAATGATGTATGCCATGCCCTAAAAACAAACAACTATCAACCAAGAATACTGTACCCAGCTAAACTCTCCTTCATAACTGAAGGCCAAATAAAAACCTTCCATAGCAAAGAAAAATTGAAACAATACATCTCCACCAAACCAGCCCTACAAAAGATTCTTAAGGATGTCCTACACATAGAAAACCAACAAGACCACAATAAAGGCCCAAACTGAGAATCCAAGAACCAAAAGAAGAACCCAGTTTTCACAAGAAGGTGGAAAACATGGCAGGAACTCCCAAATACCTCTCAGTCCTATCCCTTAACATTAACGGACTTAAGTCTCCAATTAAGTGACATATAGTGTCTAGTTGGATTAAAAAACAAGATCCTTCTATCTGCTGCCTTCAGGAGTCACATCTTGCCTGTAAAAACAAACACATATTCAATGTGAAAGGCTGGAGCAAAATCTACCAAGCAAACGGCCCCATAAACAGGCGGGAGTTGCAATCCTAATATCAGATAAAATAGACTTCAAATTAAAATTCGTGAGAAGAGATAAAGAAGGTCCCTACATACTAATTAAGGGATCTCTCCTTCAAGAGGATATTAAAATTCTAAATATCTACTCGCCAAACAATGGAGCACCCAAATTTATCCAAGAAACAGTACTTTCCCTCAAATACCATATAGATCCAAAGAAATTAATTGTTGGGGATTTTAACACACCACTCTCGCCAGTAGATAGATCAACTCAGCAATAACTCAACAAAGAAACTGCAGATCTAAACAGCTGCATAGATCAACTAGATTTAACAGACATCGACCGAACATTTCACCCAGCTGCATCAGAATACACGTTTTTCTCAGCAGCACATGGAACATTTTCTAAAATAGACCACATTTTAGGCCACAAAACAAACTTGTCTAAATTCAGAAACATTGAAGTTATACCTTGCATTCTCTCTGACCACAAGGGAATAAAATTAGAACTCAACACCAAAAGCCACCAAAAGAAGTCCGGTATCACATGGAGGCTAAACAACACATTGCTGAATCACGAGAGGATCATGGAAGAGATTAGAAAGGAAATTCAAATGTTCAGTCTATTCAACAAAAAATGAACACACAAATTACCAGCTCCTCTGGGACACAGCAAAGGTAGTACTCAGAGGCAAGTTTATAGCTCTGAGCTCCTACATCAACAAATTGGAGAGATCTGAAACCAACAATTTAATGAGACATCTGAACCTCCTTGAAAAAGAGCAGCAAGATAAATCCCAATCCAGTAGATGGAAAGAAATAATTAAAATTAAATCAGAATTAAATTAATTAGAATCCAAAAAAACTATAGAATGAATCAACAAAACAAAGAGTTGGTTCTTTGAAAAAATTAACAAAATTGACAGACCCTTAGCAAATCTTATCAGAAAAAGAAGAGAACACACCCAAATTAATAAACTCAGAGATGAGAATGGAAACATCACCATGGAAACAACCAAGATTCAGAACATTTTAAGGGAATACTTCTCAAAACTTTATGCTAATAAGTTTGAGAACTTGACAGAAATGGACCTCTTCCTAGCAAATATTGACATGCCAAAACTAAACCAAGATGAGTTAAACCAGCATAACAGGCCCATATCAAGCATTGATATAGAAACAGCAATAAGAGTCCTCCCAGCTAAGAAAAGTCCAGGACCAGATGGTTTTACAGCAGAATTCTACAAGGCCTTCAAAGCAAAGTTCACACCAATACTCCTCCAACTCTTCAATGAAACTGAAAGAGAAAGTTCACTACCGAACACATTCTATGAAGCCATCATAACCTTCATCCCAAAACCAGGCAGGGACAAATCAAAGAAAGAGAACTATAGACCCATTTCTTTGATGAACATTGATGCAAAACTTCAACATAATATTGGCCAACCGACTTCAACAATTCATCCAGAAAATCATACACCATGATCAAACAGGATTCATTTCAGGGATGCAAAGCTGGTTCAATATACGCAAATCAATAAATATTATTCATCACATCAACAGGTGCAAGAATAAGAACCACATGGTTATCTCAATAGATGCAGAAAACGCATTCGACAAGATCCAACACCCCTTTATGATGAAGGTTTTGGAAAAATTAGGAATCCATGGAACATTCCTCAATACAATAAAGGCTGTAGATGACAAACCTACAGCCAGCATTATACTCAATGGTGAAAAACTAAAGCCATTTCCTCTTAACTCAGGAACAAGATAAGGATGTCCACTCTCTCTACTTCTCTTCAATCTAGTATTAGAATGCCTAGCTACAGCAATAAGACAAGATGCAGACATAAAGGGGATCCAAATAGGAAAAGAAGAAATAAAACTCTCCCTCTTTGCAGACGACATGATCTTGTATTTAAAGAATCCCATAGACTCTACTCCCAAATTACTCAAGCTGATTCAAAACTTTGGCAAAGTAGCAGGTTATAAAATTAACCCCCAAAAATCAATGGGTTTTCTGTATGCCAACAATGAGAAAAGTGTGGCTGATATTAGGAAAGCAACTCCATTTGTAATAGCTCCACAAAAAATAAAATACCTAGGAATTAACTTAACCAAAGAAGTGAAGGACCTCTATGATGAAAACTTTAAAATCTTGAAAAGGAAATCAACACAGAACTTAAAAAATGGCAAAACCTCCCATGCTCCTGGATTGGAAAGATTAACATCGTGAAAATGGCAATACTTCCCAAGGCTATCTACAAATTCAACGCGATACCTATCAAAATTCCACCCTCATTCTTCAAGGAAATAGAAGAGGCAATCCAAAAATTCATATGGAACAATAAAAGACCCCGAATAGCAAAAACGCTCCTCAACAGAAAGAACACTGCTGGAGGAATATCAAGACCAAATTTCAAACTCTACTATAAAGCCATAGTAATCAAAACAGCTTGGTATTGGCATAAGAACAGACCTCAGGACCAATGGAATAGAATTGAAAACCCAGAAATGAACCTACAGACCTATAGCCATCTAATCTTCGATAAGGGATCTAAAACAATAGAATGGAAGAAAGACAGCCTCTTCAGTAAATGGTGCTGGCAAAATTGGTTAACTACTTGTAGAAAACTCAAGCTAGATCCTTATATATCACCCTGCACCAGAATCAACTCCAAATGGATCAAAGACCTCGAAGTCAAAGCAGACACTCTGAAAACATTACAGGATGGAATAGGAGAAACCCTAGGTCTCCTTGGCTCAGGCCGAAATTTTCTGAATAGAGACCCGGAAACACAACAAATCAAAGAAAGGTTGGACAAATGGGATTGCATAAAGTTGCAGAGCTTCTGCATGGCAAAGGACATACCTAGCAAGATCAATAGAAAGCCCACGGACTGGGAGAAGATCTTTACTAGCCATACAACGGACAAGGGTCTCATATCTAAAATATACTTGGAACTCAAAAAATTAAATCCCCCAACAACAAATCCTCAAAGAAACAACTGCCCAATAAACAAGTGGGCGAAAGACTTAAAGAGAAACATCTCTGAAGAAGAAAGAAGGATGGCCAATAGATACATGAAGAAATGCTCAACATCCCTAGCCATAAAAGAAATGCAAATCAAAACAACCTTGAGATACCACCTCACTCCAGTTAGAATGGCAAAATTCAAGAACTCTAACAACAACAGATGCTGGAGAGGATGTGGACAGAAGGGAACCTTACTTCATTCTTGGTGGGAATGTAAACTTGTTCAACCACTTTGGAAAGCAGTATGGAGGTTCCTCAAAAGACTCCACATAGAGCTCCCCTATGACCCAGCAATCCCACTTTTGGGCATTTACCCAAATGTTTACTAACAAGACCACACTAAAGCTACCAGCACAACTATGTTTATTGCAGCATTATTTACCATAGCTAAGATATGGAACCAACTCAGATGCCCCTCAGTAGATGAATGGATCAAGAAAATGTGGTATATATACACAATGGAATTCTATGCCTCCATCAGAAAGAATGACATTGCCCCATTTGTTAGGAAATGGAAAGACTTGGAAAAAATTATATTAAGCGAAGTTAGCCAGGCCCAAAGAAACATAGGCCCCATGGTTTCCCTTATTTGCAATATCTAGTATACGTATGAGTCAAGCGGAAAAGGTCAGATAAGGTGATGTTAGGAAAATGAACCCTTAGATATGTAATTTAATGTTTTTTTCTTTCATACATGTGTTTCTAACGCATTTATAAGATTATTTTTTTGTTGCTTTGTATGTCCCTCCCCCACAGTATAAACACTGCTTTCACTATATTTGATGTCAGTATAACTTGTGGAGGAGATGGGGACAAACAAGTCGCTTAAGGATACTTCCAACAATGAGAAGTACAAATTTTCATGTCCAAAACGAACTTTACAATGTCCGTGTGGGGGGGGGGGGGGGGAGAAGGATTGGGACTGGGGGGGGGGGAGGGGGGATGCTGGGAAGGGATGTGAAGGGTAAACAAAGGAGGAGGCTGCAATGCTTGGTAAGAAATGTACGCATTATCCTGCCCATGTAATTGTAACCCCTCTGTACAGTATGTTCACAAATAAAATAAAATAAATAAATAAAAATTAAAATTAAAAAAAAGAAAGAAATCTGAATTTTTACATTCACCATCAGTGAATTCCTGCCAGGAAAGTCTGTGCATGATGATACACAGCAGGACTACAACAGTTGCTCAGGAAAGCAACATTCATTTGAGAAATAGTTGGCAGGCTCTGACACTCCTGTTTCACTGTTACCAATGGGAAGTCTTAAACTTCTTCCTCCACTTAGTCTTCTTCAAATTCCCCCTGTTCATCAGCAGTGGCATCTTGGCACTGCTGGTACTCGTACACCAGGTCATCTATATTGCTCTCAGCCTCAGTGAACTCCATCTCATCCATCCCCTCGGCCATGTACCAGTGCAAGAATGCCTTGCGCTGGAGCATGGTTCTAAGTTTTTGGGAAAACCGCTTGAAGGGTTCTTGGATGGCCGTGTTGTTGCCGATGAAGGTGGCCGACATCGTGAGGCCACGCGGGGGGATGTCACACACAGTTGTCTTCACATTGTTGGGAATCCAGTCTGCAAAGTAGCTGCTGTTCTTGCTCTGCATGTTGAGCATCTGCTCATCTACCTCCTTCATGGACATGCGGCTTCGGAAGATGGCAGCCGCTGTCAGATAGCGGCCATGGTGCAGATCACAGGAGACCATCATGTTCTTGGCGTCAAACATCTGGTGGGTAAGCTCGGGCACTGAGAGAGCATGGTACTGCTGGCTAGCGCGGCTGGTCAGGGGTGCAAAGCCAGGCATGAAGAAGTGTAGGCGGGGGAAGGGCACCAAATTCGTGGCCAGCTTGCGCAGGTCTGCATTCAGCTGTCCGGGGAAGCGCAGGCGGTTGGTGACCCAGCTCATGATGGCTGACACCAGGTGGTTCATGTCTCCATAGGTGGGTGTGGGCAGCTTCAGGTGTGGGAGCAGATGTCGTACAGAGCCTCGTTGTCGATGCAGAAAGTCTCATTTGCATTTCCCACCAACTGATGGAGAGACAAGATCACATTGTAGGGTTCAATCACAGTGTCTGACACCTTGGGGGAGGGCATGATGCTGAAGGTATTCATGATGCAGTCTGGGTACTCCTCTAGGATCTTGTTGAGAATCAGGGTGCCCATGCCTGACCCGGTGCCACCTCCCAGGGAATGGGCCAGCTGGAAACCCTGGAGACAGTCACACCTTTCTGACTCCCGCCGTACCACATCCAGCACGGATTCCACCATCTCGGCTCCCTCTGTGTAGTGGCCCTTGGCCCAGTTATTGCCTGACCCACTCTGGCCTATGAGACACAAAGACACGATGAGACACACACTCCAAGAATAATGACTGTGCCTGTCCTATTGTGAAGACAATAGGACTCTTCTGAGCTAACCTTTGCTATTACTTTAGATACACTTTGGTGAAATAAGGAAATGTTTTCGATGTATCTGGGACCCTACAAATCATCCAGGTTCTAAAGAAAAGTAAAGACAATGTGGAGGAAAATACATTTTAACCCAAATCAAGTACTTCTAGAAATGAAGAACCGAGCCTGCCTCAATACTGGAAATGTAGTTAATTTCACAAGAGGCACAGGAGTACAGTGTGGCTACAGTGAAGCTAAGCTGCAAGCACTTGTCTGCACCTTGCTCACACATAGCTGTGCTTTAATTTCTGGTGTCCTGAAGTGGTTCTCTGTTATTGCCAGGCCTTTGAAATGACCAGCAGCGCTGAAACCTTGTTGGAGGCTTTCCCTGCTTGCTGCTCTTTTCCTTCAGAGGCTGTTTTGTCATGGAGGGCGTGCAGAGTGACACTGATCTGAACTGTCTGAATGTCCAGGGGCATGACTCCCATGGACTGGAATAGGTAGGTTTGGTGAGGACAATATCTAGGTGGATAAAGGCTCAGCCCAGCACTGTAATGCCTGGATGTTAGGACCCATGGACCATGATGACATACCATATATGAAGTTGTCTGGCCTAAAGCTCTGGCCAACTCGTCCATATCTCACTGAATCTAAGGTGCCTGGCTCTAGGTCCACCATGATGGCCCGAGGAACATATTTGTTGCCTGTGGGAACAAGAGTTGACTTAGGCTTATACTTGACAAGGAACTTAGGGGGCAGAGCAAGTGATTCTAAGTGACTCTCAGCATTCATTACAAAAATTACAGCATTTGAGGGGCTAGAAAGGTGGCTCAGTGGTAGAGCACTTGCCTTGCATGCCTGAGTCCCTGGGTTCCATTCCTGAGCACCACATAAGCAAAAAGAAAAAAGCCGGAAGTGGTGCTGTGGCTCAAAGGGTAGAGTGCTAGCCTTGAGCTGAAGAGCTGAGGGACAGCGCCCAGGCCCAGAGTTCAGGCCCCATAACCAGAACCCCCCCCCAAAAAAAAAATTACAGCATTTGAGACATGGAAACAGAAAAGATATCTTGAGCATGAATCCCCATGTAAGAGGCTTCAGCAACTTTAAGGACATTGGCAGTTGTCTATTTCCATGAATATTCATTCCTTTGCTTTGGGCATGGTGGCTGAAATCTCAGCTACTCAGGAGGCAAAGATGAGCATCAGGCTTTGAGTCTAATGGGGCAAAAGAAAGGTGACAACACCTTTTTTTTTTTTTTTGGTTCATCGTGGGGCTTGAACTCTGGGCCTGGGCACTGTCCCTCAGCTCCCCGCTCAAGGCTAGCACTCTATCACTTGAGCTACAGCCCCACTTTCAGTTTCCTGAGTGTTTTATTGGAGATAAGAGTCTCAGGGACTTTCCTGCCCAGGCTGGCTTTGAACTATGATCCTCAAATCTCAGCCTTCTGAGTAGCCAGCATTACAGGAATGAGTCACCAGTGCCTATCAGCAAGCATCTTTCTCTTTTTTTGTTAATTTTAATTTATTGTAAAGGTGCTGTATAGAGGACTTACAGTTACATGAGTAAGGAAATGAGAACATTTCTTGTCAAAAATTGTTACCCCTTCCTTTGTTGTGCTCCCACTATCCCTTCCCTTCCCCAATTACCTTTCTCAAGAAATGAGCCAGGTGCCAGGCACCAGTGGCTCATGCCTGTAATCCTAGCTACTCTGGAGCCTGAGATCAGAGGATCACTGTTCAAAGCCAGCTGGGGCAGGAAAAGTCTGGGAGACTCTTATCTCCAATAAACTAACAGAAAACCAGAAATGGCACTGTGGCTCAAGAGGTAGAGCTGCTTGCCTTGAACTGAAGAGTTGAGGGACAGTGCCTAGGCCCAGAGTCCAAGCCACATGACCGACCCCTCCCCACACCAAAAACAAAAAGAGCCAGGTATGGCTAGTCACCAAGTAGATGTAGGGGAATTCAAGTGTAAGGCTTTCCTGGGGAAAATATATACAATACATATTTCTTGTCTTATAATGCTTCAATAATGGTTATCAAATAGCACATATCCCTGTATTCAAATTCTCAGAGCAACCTTGGGCAATGACATGCAATTTCCCATTTAACCTGATCTGGCCCAAGGGAAAGCACTTAACATGATGTAAACACCAGTTTTAGAATACCCCCTTCCTAAACATTCACATGAAGAAAACTGGCCATCCTGCTGGATATACAGGATCTAATAAAGACACAACCTAAAATACTGTTCATAGGAGTGACACAATCCAACCCAAACACTCTCAACCAAGGAATCAGATGATTAAAATCAGATGATTACTTAAACAATATTAACACAAAATACCAAGGTGAGGACATCCCAAAATGTAGATCTATAAAACTCAAATAAATTAAATGGCTTTGTACTTTTGTTTGTACTTGTTCATTGGTTTAATACACAGGAAAGCCAATTATCCACGATTCTGTTTGTAGACAATAATGTAGAATGGAAACTCAATATAAAATTAAATGAACTTTACATTGGCAGTTACAAAAACTGAAAATCTACTCTGTAGACTTCAATTAGGCTATTTATGATAGGAAAGACAATATGATTCATTTAAAAGCAATGTTTACAAATTAGTATTGGTTTTTTCTACATCACAAGAATGTTTTCTTACTTTAAAAACCTTAAAAAGAATTTATTGTTGGCCAAGTATTCATATTCAAAATGCTCGAGACCAGAAATGTTATAGATTTCAGGGTGAGACACTTTATTTATGCTTTGTGATTTGGACTATTCTCATATATATTAGTGACTGAACATCCCTCTTTAAAATTTTTTAAATTTTCTTTTTCAAAATATTGTTTTAGAAATTTAATCTGTATTTTAAAGAGGCAATGTAACTGGGCTCTGGTTGCTTAAGGGTGTAATTCTAGCTACTCAAAAATCTGAGATGAGACCTTAGCATTGCAGATTGAAGTCAGCTGGGGCAGGAAAGTCTGGGAGACTCATCTCCAAGAAACTACCCAAAACAAAAGAAGCTCATAGTCAGTGCCCAGGCCTTGAGCTTAGAAGGATGATCAGAACACAACCAAATGGCATTGGATTATATTATATTTTATCAATTGTTTTAGAATGCATATTTAGGCAGTCTCATTTTTAATTATGTGAAACGCGCTCACACCTTTAATCCTAGCTACCCAGAAGGCTGAGATCAGAGAATCACGGTTCAAAGCCAGCCAGGGCACAAAAAGCCGGCCAGACTCATATCTCCAATAAAACACCAGCAAACTGAAAGTGGTAGAGCTGCTTGCCTTGAGCTAAAGAGTTGAGCGACAGTGCATAGGCCCAGAGTTCAAGCTCCATGACCAGAAAAAAAAAATCCAGATGTGGTTAGTCAGCAAGTAGAGCTAGGGGGAACTCAGGTATAAGGCTTTCCTGGGTATACAAGAGTATACTCAAAAATTAAAACAAAGTATCTGGTGGAGTGGCTCAGTTGGATACAGCACTTGACTTACAAGATCAAGGTCCCCTAGGGGCTGGGAAGGTGGCTCAGTGGTAGAGCGCTTGCCTTGCAAGCCTGAGGCCCTGGGTTCGATTCCTCAGCACCACATAAGCAAAAAGAAAAAAGCCGGAAGTGGCGCTGTGGTTCAAGTGGTAGAGTGCTAGCCTTGAGCTGAAGAGCTGAGGGACAGTGCCCAGGCCCAGAGTTTAGGCCCCACGACCGGACCCAAAAAAAAAAAAAAAAAGATCAAGGTCCCAAATTAAAACTACAATACTACCATAAGAAAGGCAGGAACTCCTTCCTTGTCAGTAGTATTCCCCGGGGAACTATTTTGCCATGGTATGGGAAGCCAGATGGGAGACACTCACCAGCTGCCTCATTGTAATACACCTCGATTCTCTGCAGCTGTAAATGGCTATCTCCATAGTAGTTGCCAGTGCAGTCAATATTGTGCTCAACGCTTACCATTTCCCAAAACTGAGATGGAAACAGAAGTGTATTATGAAGTAGAATGATAACTGTCCAAACAATGCATTTTAAAGTAACTATAAGAAACCTATGTCCTGTTGACACAAATATATTTGTAAAAAATAATTACATTTTCTAAATTAAAAAAAGCACAGAAATTGGTGATATTTTAGTTTTGTTAATCTCTTTGCTATCTGGCTGAATAGAAGACATCTGGGTTCTCCTAGAGTATTCCATCTTATACGGTACCATATTCTGTTTGTATTCTATGACGAGTAGCTGGCCTTACATGGACATGAAATTGCCAAAGCAGTAACTTGAAGACTCAGCTAGAAGGGTCTCCAGAACTCCAAGTGTCCTCAGAGCATACATGACAACCACTGATTTAGAAAACACCCAACTTAAGGGAGATGAGATGGGGCATGAAAACTCAGAGAAATTTTCATTAAGGTAGAAGAACTGTTCTCAATTATCTGACACTCATCAGTTGACACAAAGGGAATCCTCTGTATCTTTCAGCTCAAAGACACTGCAGTCCTTGCATTCAAACCAGACCAAAAGTGCATTAGTCTATTCCCAGGAAACTAAATACAAAGACTTGAGGCTCAGGTAAGACTAAGACATGCAAGGGATTTGAAACCACCCCAGCCTTGCTTAAAAACCACACCCACCAGGGCCACACAAATTAGGGAAATTGGAGAAGCTATCTGGGGGACTTCATTTGCAGAAGGTTAGGGGCCACCAAGGAGCCCCACCTACCTCAGCCTAGCCATGACCACCACCACCTCCACACTCCAACCCCGTCCTCCTTCTCCTTCCCCTAAATTTGAGACTCAGATCCATGGCCAGTGCCATGCTCACCTTTGTGCCAATCTGGTTGCCACACTGGCCTGCCTGTATGTACACAATCTCCCTCATGGTGCAGGGCTGTGGAGCAGTTGGATGTGTGTCTTCAGCAGTGGTGCCCACAGGTAGAGCTGGGAAGCAGGAATCTGACACAGTGAACTCAGATCCCCATTTATACCACTGGTTGTTACAGGGGCAGAGGAGGTGGGGCGGACTTGATTATAGGTGGAGCCAGCAGGTGCTCCAACTCAGTCTCCCTATTGCTGGGTAATCAGAGGACCCTACCAGTTCCCACCTACCCTGGCATCCAGCTGCCAGCTGCAAGTCCATTAGCAAAGTTGCCACTCTATTTGGATCCTCTGGTCATCCTGCCATCCAACTCCCACTCTGACTCACAAGAGAGGCTGAACCCTGGGATCCAGGAAACAAGAGGAGGAACTTCCTCTGCACAAGGTCCTTGTGTGCCAGAAGCCAAGAACAAGCCTGCCTTCCTTCCATTTTTGATTGGAGGGCCTAGACCTGAAGGGGCATTTTCAACTGTGATCCCAAGAACAAGCATAAACTGTTGGATTCCATGATTGATCCACTTTCCATTATGGGAAGAGTCAGGGGCTTAGGGTCTAGCCTTCATACTCAGGTTTTCTTTTTCTTTCCTCTTAAAAGTAGCTTGCTTTATTACTTGGGCCATAGGACTACTACAGTCTACTTTTTGTTTCATTTGGCTTCTGCTCCTAGTGTGAGAACTCAGGTCCTGGTCATAGTGCCTTTTTTTTTTTTTTTTTGGTCGGAGTTGGGGCAGGTTAGTGACTTAGGGCTTGAAATGAAGGCCTGGTGACTCTTTCTGAGGTTTTTATTATTATTGAGATTAGATGATTACCTAAATTTCTCTTATTTCACAGAATTGTGGAATAGTGATATTTAGTTGAAGTCACAAACATATTTTAACCTTCACAAGGCAAATTATCATTATCATGGACTATAAAGTTTGTGAATTCTATAAGCTTTGACAATACAATTTATTTCTTCCACAACAGGTGATATTTACATTTCTCTACTTTTGCTTAGTGTAGGATTTCCCGTCTTTCATTCTCATTCTGCCCCTCTCTTTCTGAGGTTTTATTGATTTACTTATTTAACTGAAAGGTAGAAGGCTCTACTACTTGAACCACAGCTCAATTTCTGCCTTTTTTTAAGTGTTTAATATGACACAAGAGTCCCATGGGTAGTCAAGGGCAGTACAGTGAGGCTTGAAATCTGAGGATCACTATTCAAAGTCAGCATGGGCAGGAAAGTCTATGAGACTTACCTCCAATCAACCACTAATAGGCAGAAGATAGTAGAGCTTTAGCCATGAGCAAAACACTTCAAGTTTAAGTCCCTCGACTGAACAAACTGAAGCAAGTTTCATGGACTTTCCTGCCCATGATGGCTTTGAACCATGATCTTCAGACTTCAGTGACTTTAGCACTCAGGATTATAAGTGTGAGTCAACATTTACAAATCTTTAATTACCTTTTCTTTCACCTTTTCAGGTATTTATTATTTCTTTTTTTGACAATTGTTCTTAGGGGCTAGCTTTCATGCTTAGTTTTTTCTTTCCTCCTGAAACTACCATGCTTTACAAATTTGAACACAGGTAAACTACAGGCTGTTTCTCTTTTTTGTAGCTCTTCTTCTAGGGCTCAAACTCAGGTAATGGTGACTGAGGTTCTTTTTTTATTTTTTTCAAATTGAGTGCTGGTTGTTAGTTCTTGAAATTAAGGCCTATGACTCTCCTTGAGGATTTATTTATTTTTACCTTAATGGTGGTAGGTTTCACTAGTTAAGCCACAGCTCAGCTTCTGATTTTTCGGTGGTCAATAGGAGATTAGAATATCAACAGCAAGCCAAGAGCATTACAGGTTGGGCTGAAATCTTAGAATCATGGTTCGAAGGCAATCTGGGCAAGAAAATCAATGAGACAATTATCTCTAATTAATTGCCAAGAGGTAGGAAGAAGTAGACCTCTAGCCATAAGGAAATCATAGCAAGTTCAAGCCCCAGTACTGAACACAGTAAAATAAGTCTCCTGTACTTTCTGCCCAGGATGGCTTTGAACCATGATCCTTAGATTTCAGCAATCTGAGCAAATAAGATTACAGTTTTGAGCCATGATTTAGAAATCTTTAATATGCTCCTTTTTGCACCTTTTCATTTATTTGATTTTGCCTTCCACCTTTTTTAAAGTTCATGTCCTTTATTATTAGAACCTAGCTATTCACACTCAGAATTTAATTTATTTAGTTATTTTGTCAGTTGTGGGGATTGAACTCAGTGCCTACGTATTGTCTGTCAGGGACAAGGCATGAGCCAGAGAAACCTGGCTTGTTTTCTTAGATCAAAACTAGCAGGCTCTACAATTTATTCCACACTACTTCACTGTCCATGAGATTTTTGGATTTTTTTTGCTCAAAGCTGGCAGGAACAAAAACTCAACTCCTGAGGGTTTTTTCTTTTGGGAGTTGGGAAAGGCTTGAATTCAGGGCCTGGGGACTCTCTCTGAGGGTTGTTTTGTTTTCAGCTCAAGTTCTGCCATTTTTTTTTTTTTTTTTTGGTGTTTAATAGGATATGAGTCACATGTTAGCTCTACTTCAATTATTTTTGTAAGTTTTAATTTTCTTTACCAAGTATGATATATTTTTGTTAGATAGTTCTTGGTGTGCTTTTATTGGGTTGTTTTGGTATGAACAACACTGGGGATTGAACTCATACCTAGTTTATGGGAAGAAAGTATTCTACCACCTTAGTCACAATTCAGCTATGGCAGGTTTTTATTTTGTTTTTGATTTTCTATTTGTTTGGGTTTTTTTTTCTTGGTCATGGGCTTGAACTCTGGGCCTGGGCTCAGTACCTATGGTCTCCAGCTCAAGGCTAGCACTATACAACTTTAGCTACAGCGCCACTTCAAGGTTTTTGAGTGGATTATTGAAGATAAGAGTCTCATGGACTTTTCCTGTCTGAGCTGGCTTTGATCCACGATCCTCAGATCTCAGCCTCCTGAGTAGCTAGGGTTAAATGCATGAGCCACCAGCACCTGGCTATGGTAGTGTTTTATTTTTTAACTGTTTAAATTACTTATTTTTGTCCTTCTAATTTAATTTAATATTTTAATCTTTTTTTCATCCCGGGGAATTGAGTATAGGATCCTGTGTATGTATGTATCTACATGCTTCTGTGTGCATATGTGCCAATACTGGGGCTTAAATTTCCTTAACTTTTTCCAAACAAGGCTGAAACTGTAACACTTGAACCATACCTCCAGTCTGTTTATTTTTGCTGCTTAGTTGAAAATAATAATGTCTGATTTGCTACTTTGGAGGCTTAGGTTTTTAGATGGTAGTTTGGAGCCAGACTGGGCAGTCTCCTTACCTCTTCCCTCTAATATACTACTCACTGTGGCTCAAGAGGTAGAACACTAGCCTTAATGAAAAGCAACTCATATACAGTACCAAGGCCTGAATTTAAGCTCTGGGACCAGCAGGTTAAAAAAAATAACAAACTGAATTGTCTGACCAGTCTAGCTTTAAACCATGATCCTATTGATCTCAGCCTCTGAAATAGGTAGGGGATTACAGGTTTGAGCCTTTATAGTGATAGTTTTCTATTATTATTATTATTTACAGATGCTTCTAAAAAAAGACACAATGTGGCTAACAGTGGCTCATGGTTATAATCCTTGCTATTATGGAGGCTGAGATATAGGAACCTTGGTTTGAAGTTGGGCCCAATGACAGAATGTCTGTGAGTCTTATCTCCAATTAACAACCAAAGTATGGATGTAGAACTATGGCTCAAGTTTTAGAGTAGTAGCCTCGAGCAGTAAAAGTTAGGGACAGTGCACAGGCAATGAGTGCAAGTCCCAGGATAAGCACAAAAAATTAAATAGAACCCAAATCATCAAGGGTATGGCTACTGATCGTTTGCCTATGTTTTCATAAAATTCTGTTTGATAGCCACCACAAAGAAAAATAGAGAAACCAACAAATTATGTATCCACAGCCAGATGAATTTTTTGCTGATAAATCTGCACTAATTATATTTTTAAAAATTTCTTACACTCTTTCATTTCAAAAGTTAGCCAAAAAATAATGCCAGTTGAAGAGAAATTGTATGTGATGACGATTTCAGCACTGCATTCCTCAGATTTTTAAAAGAAGATACCACCTATTTATCTCCTTTTAAATACATATAGCATTATTAAATATATTTCAACTAAGGGGCTGGGAAGGTGGCTCAGTGGTAGAGCGCTTGCCTTGAATGCCTGAGACCCTGGGTTCAATTCCTCAGCACCACATAAGCAAAAAGAAAAAAGCCGGAAGTGGCGCTGTGGCTCAAGTGGTAGAGCACTAGCCTTGAGCTGAAGAGCTGAGGGACAGCGCCCAGGCCCAGAGTTCAGGCCCCACAACCGGACCCCCCCCAAAAAATATATATATATCAACTAAATATTAACTTCACTGTTCTCTAAATTGAGGTGTTGACCTATATTTTAAATCAGAGTGAGTTGTATAAACATTAGAGAGATATTGAGGCAATGAAAAGGAAAGCAAGAAGGAATGTTCTTTTCAGGGCAACTTGGTTTGAGGCTGGCCAACAAGGTAGGTCTTCATTCCTATGGTCCCTTTCCTTGACTGGTCCTCTTCCCCTTGAGTCTAATCAAAGGATTATCTTATAGGTATGGGAACAGCAGCAGCTTGAGTTGAAGGCTTTCTTTTTTTATATTTTAATTTTTTTATTGTGAGAATACCAATCAGAGGATTTACAATTACATGGGCAAGATAACGAGTACATTTCTTATTAAGCATTGTTGCCTCCTCTTTGTTTCCCCTTCCCATGCCTTCCCATACTCTCCTCCTCGCCCCACCCGATCCTCCCCCACCCCAACACCATAGTTGTAAAGTTTGTTTTTCGACATAAAGACTTATACATCTCATTGTTGCAATGGGTCCACCTGTATCCCTAGTTAAACGGTTTGTTTTTTCCCTTCCCCTCCACAAATTATACCAACATCAAATAGAGTGAAGACTTTCTTTATACCCTCTTTCTTGTGTTTAAATGCAGGAACTAGAAAAGTCACTGGCTGACTGGATTCTGACTTTCAAAGAACTTCTAACTATGTAGAACAACATGAGCCAGCACATTGTGGAGGAGGACAAGATGGTGGCAAAGGACAGATAGAATATTTGCACAGAACATGCACATTCTTGCTCCTGTAAGTCTGTCATCTGCCCATAGGAGGCTGAAATGTCCTAAAATGCCAATGTTAGAAAGGAGCTTTAATTTTGTTAGAGTTCCTTTTCAGTGGGATCCCTGCTTCTCCACGGTTCCTTAAAATTCTGTAGTTTTAGAAGGCAGCAGCATGCTTAACAGAAACAGCACTGGATGCACCATCTGTTCAGATTTTTATGTTTGTTTTTTTAAATATATGTATATATATGTATTTTATTGTGAAAATACCATATAGAGGTATTACATGGGAAGGTAATGAGTACATTTCTTATCAAGCATTGTTGCCTCCTCCTTTGTTTCCCCTTCCCATCCCTTCCCATCTCCCCCACCCACCCTCCTCCACCCTCTCACCTCCCCCTCCACCAATGTTGTAAAGTTCCTTTTTCGACAAAACTTCTTGTACATCTCATTGTTGCAATGGGTCTACCTGTATCCCTAAAAACAATTTGTTTTTTCCCTTCCCCTCCACAAATTATACCAACTTCAAGTACAGTGAAAACAGGGGTTATACTATGGGGAAGGGACATACAAAGCAACAAAGAAATCATTTATAAATATGTTAGAAACAATCGCAAGAAAGAAAAAAAAAACATTGAATCCTTATCCTGGGGTTCATTTAGCCTTACATCAACTTTTCTGACCGCTTCTGCTTGTCTCAGACATTCACTAGTTATTGCAAATAAGAGAAACCTGTTCACCTTTAAGGAAAGTTAGAAAATAACCTTAATCAGAGAGGAGAATGAGAGGGATGGGGCTCAGCTCTTATTGGTTAGATGGTGACAAGTGTTGTCTGTTTTTTCTTTGCTTTTTCTTAAATTTAATTTTACCGTCAAGATGATGTACAGAGGGGATACAGTTACATACATAATGTTATGAGAACATTTCTTTTTTGAACATTTTTATTGTAAGAATACTGTACAGAGGGGTTAGAATTACATGATCAAGATAATGAGTACATTTCCTATCGAGCATTTTTGCCTCATCCTTTGTTTTTCTCCTACCATCCCTTCCCTCACACTCCACAACTACACTGCACCCCCACCCCCACCCCCTGCCACTGAAGTTGTAAAGTTCATCTCATTGTTACAATGGATCAACCTGTATCCTTATTTAAGCATTTTGTTTTTTCCATTCCTCTCCCTGTATTAGAGAAGTGTATATACAAGATGCAGGGCACCGACATCAAATACTGTGAAAACAGGGGTTATACCTTTGGAAGGAACATAAAAAGAAACAAAAAATATCACATGGTACATTATAAATACTTTAGAAACAATAGCACGCAAGAAAGAGGATATTTGTGTCTCTATCTTAGGGTTCATTTCGCTTAACATCATCTTGTATGGTCATGTGTACATAGCTTTTGACTTTTTCTGCTTGTCCCAAACATATACTAGTTATTGCAAATAAGGGAAACCATGGGACCTATGTTTCTTTGGACCTGGCTTACTTCACTTAATATAATTGTTTCCAAGTTTTTCCATTTCCTCACAAATGAGGCAATGTCATTCTTTGTGATGGAGGCATAGAATTCCATTGTGTATATATGACACATTTTTTTGATCCATTCATCTACTGAGGAGCATCTGGGTTGGTTCTATATCTTAGCTATGGTAAATAATGCTGCAATAAACAAAGTTGTGCTGGTAGCTTTAGTGTGGTCTTGTTTGTAAACATTAGGGTAAATGTCCAAAAGTGGGATTGCTGGGTCATAGGGGAGCTCTATGTGAAGTCTTTTCAGGAACCTCCATACTGCTTTCCAAAGTGGTGGAACAAGTTTACACTCCCACCAACAATGTAGTAGGGATCCCTTCTGGCCACATCCCCTCCAGCATCTGTTGTTATTAGAGTTCTTGATCATAGCCATTCTAACTGGGGTGAGGTAGAATCTCAGTATTGTTTTCATTTGCATTTCTTTCATGGGTAGGGAGGTTCAGCATTTCTTCATGTGTCTAATGGTCATTTTTATTTCCTCTTCAGAAAAGTTTCTCTTTAAGTCTCTAGTCCACTTTTTTATCAGGCAGTTGTTTCTTTGAAGATTTGTAGTTGGGGGATTTAATTTTTTGTGTTCCATGTATATTTTAGATATGAGACCCTCATCTGTTGTATGGCTAGCGAAAATCCTCTCCCAGTCTGTGGGCTTTCTATTGATCTTGCCAGCTATGTCCTTTACCATGCAGAAGCTCTGCTTCTTCATGAAATCCCATTTGTCCAACTTTTCTTTGATTTGTTGTATTTCTGGGTCTCTATTAAGAAAATTTTGTCCTGTGCTAAAGAAACCTAGTGTTTCTCCTATTCCATCTTATAATGTTTTCAGAGTGCCTGCTTTGACTTTGAGGTCTTTGATTCATATGGAGTTGATGCTGGTGCAGTGTGATATATAAGGATCCAGCTTTAGTGTTCTACAGGCAATTAACCAAATTTGCCAGCACCATTTACTGAAGAGGCTGTCTTTCTTCCATTCTATTTATTTAGCTTCCTTATCAAAGATTACGTGGCTATAGGTCTGTGGGTTTTCAGTTCGATTCCATTGGTACTTAGGTCTGTTCTTGTGCCAGTACCAAGCTGTTTTGATGACTATGGCTTAGTAGTAGAGTTTGAAGTTTGCTATTTATATTCCTCCAGCAATGTTCTTTCTGTTAAGGGTCATTTTTGCTAGTTGGGGTCTTTTATTCTTCCATTTGAATTTTTGGATTTACTTTTCTATTTCATTGAAGAAAGAGGTCAGAATATCGATAGGTAACGCATTGAATTTGTAGATAGCCTTTGGAAATATTGCCATTTTTAGGATGTTGTTCCTCCCAATCCAGGAACATTTTTTGGGGGGAGGGGAGAAGAGTTTCCACTTCCTAAGTTCTGCCATTTTCAGGTTTTTAAAGTTTTCATCGTAGAGGTCCTTCACGTCTTCCTTGTCAGTTCTTGCTGATGGTGAGTAGAATCCATTAGTTCACAGTGTTTGTTGTCTGTGTCTCTCTATTGATAGGGAGGCCGCTGCAGCAGCCACAGCTGCTGAACCTGCAGAAACCAGCAAGTGCTCAGATCTGTCTCCTTAACCAAGCTGTTTGAATTTTTCCTCTCTGGCCAAACTCTCTGTATTGTGATGGCACACTTGATGTGATTCTCTAGCATAGGACTGCTCACTGGATCTTTAAAACTGCTTTGTATGCCAGAGTTTGTTTAGCCTCCAGCTTCTCCTCTGCCATCTTCCTCCGGACCATTAGTCTGCCTGGTGAGAGGCCTCTCCTCTTCCGTGGGCAACACCTCATCTAAGCCCAACAGCAGGGGTCTTTCTGGGCTCCCCTACATACATACGTAATACAGTTCATTTTAGAAGAGGTGGGATTTTTAAACTTTTAGAAGCTACCAAATCAACTGCTTGAACTCAAGAGGGTATGGGTACTTAGCTGCTCACTGCTACTCAGGAAAGAGTTCTGGTTAGCATATTAGACAGTTTATATAAGTGATGAGGTCAAAGCAAATTGAAGGCTTCGAGTAGTCTTAAAGATTTTTACAAACATACAATTCAGTGGAAGTGGCACTGTATCTCAAAGTGGTAGATCACTGGACTTGAGCAAAGTACTCTCAGGGACAGTGCCCAAGCCTTGAGTTCTGGCCCCATGATCAACAAAAAATGAACAAGGTATTTTCTCATCTCATTTTTAAATGTCATTTTAAGTTTTTTATTCAAATTTTATACAAAAAGTGTTTGGAGTTCTAGGAAAGTTCCCCCAAAGTTAATATAGAACAGACTGTAGAGCCATTGTGAGATTAATTAGGAATTCATGTGGACAGACAATTTGGTTTGCAAATATAGTGTGGGAGAAACTAGCCATCTTTTGCAAAATGAGCAAGGTAAACAAGTATCAGACCCAAGAAGAAAAACATAGTACTAGTTCCTCTTTAAGTATGGATGTAAGGGCTTTGGTGTTAGATGTTGTTCTTGACTAAATTGTGTCTTTTTCAAAATGCACATTTTGAGATTCTAACCATCAATACTTCAGAATGAGCCTTTATTGGGGAAGAGGGTCTTCTTCTTTACCAGTCCAAGGGCTTGAACTCAGGGCCTGGGCACTGTCCCTGAGCTTCTTTTGCTCAAGTCTAGTACTCTACCACTTGAACCCAGTGTCACCTCATGCTTTTTTTTGTTTATGTGGTACTGAGGAATTGAACCCAGGGTTTCACGCAAGCTAGGTAAGCATTTTTCCACTAAAACATATGCCCAACCCCCAGAAAAGGGTCTTTGAAGAGCAATTTAGATAGGCACTGGTGGCTCATGTCTGTAATCCTAGCTATGGACCTAAAGGCTGAAATCTTAATATCCAAGTTTGAGGCCAGACTAATCTATGCGACTTTTATCTCCAATTAGCAAAAACCAGAAGATCAGTTGTGGCTCAAGTGGTAGAGTATGAGCCTTAAGCAAAAAGTCAAGCAAGGGTTGTGAGTCTTTGAGATCAAGCCACACTAACAGCCTATCTATCTAGTAGGAATAGTGGTGTGTTAAAGTCCCCAACAATTAATGTCTTTGGATCTATGTGAGATTTGAGAGAAAATAGTGTTTCTTGGATATATTTGTGTGCTCCGTTGTTTGGCGAATAGATATTTAGAATTGTAACATCCTCTTGGAGTGCAGATCCTCTAATTAGTATGTAGCAACCTTCTTTATCTCTTCTCACTAATTTTAATTTGAAGTCTCTTTTTATCTCATATTAGGATTGGAACTCCCACCTGTTTATGGGGGCCATTTGCTTGGTAGATTTTGTTCCAGCCTTTCACATTCAAAATGTGTTTGTTTTTATGGGAAAGGTGTCTCCTGAAGGCAGCAGATAGAAGGGTCTTGCTTTTTAATCCAACTAGACAGTCTATGTCGCTTAATTGGAGAGTTAGGTTGGTTAATGTTGAGAGATAGGACTGAGAGGTATTTGGGAGTTCCTGCCATGTTATTCACCTTGGGGGCTGCTACAACTGAGTTCTTCCTATGGTTCTTGGATTCTCAGTTGGGTGTGGTTTCTTGGCCTTTGTTGTGGTCTTGTTGGTTTTCTATGTGTAGGACATCTTTAAGAATCTTTTTTTAAGGCTGGTTTGGTGGAGATATATTGTTTCAATTTTTCTTTGGTATGGAATGTTTTTATTTGACCTTCGGTTAGGAAGGAGAGTTTAGCTGGGTACAGTATTCTTGGTTGATAGTTGTTTGTCTTTAGGGCAAGGCATACATCCTTCCAGGCTCTTCTTGCTTTGTCTCTGCTGAGAAATCTGAGGTGATTCTAATTGGTTTCCCTTTATAGGTAATTGATCTTTTCTCTTTGCCAGCTTTAAGGATATTTTCCTTGGTCTGAATTGATCCTGTGCGGATTATAATGTGACAATGGGATGTCCTGTTCCGGTCTGGTCTATTTAGATTTCTAAAAGCCTCTTGTATCTGAATAGGCCTATCTTTTTGCATGTTTGGGAAGTTCTCTGCTACAGTCCTGTTAAACGGATTTCCTAGACCATTAACTTCTGTCCCTAGGTGCTCTTCTACACCCATTATCTTCAGATTAGGTGTCTCTCAAATCTTGAATAGATCTATCATATTTCTTGGATTTGCCTTGGATGGTTGTATGTTCTTTCTCTATAATATCTAGGATGTCTTCATTCCCCGAGATTCTATCTTCTGCATGGTCTAAGCTACTGTGAAGACTTTCTACTTTGTTTTTTATTTCTTTTCCTTCTAATTGGTCAGCTTTGATGGCTTCAAATTCTTTGTTGTAGCTTTGTTTTAGAGCTTTATGAACTTCTTTGCTTCTTTAATTTAGTGTTCAGTGTTTATTATCAAATCACTTAGTTGATTGGTTATAGTTTCCTTGGACTCCCATTCCTTCTGTTGGGCTCCATTCAGCATTCCCTTTGTAGTCTCCCTGACTTCTTTCAGCTCTCTGTTTATGGATTCCATGAATGCCTCTACTGATCTTTGTCTATTATCCTGCTCTCTCAATTCCTATATTACTTACACTTTGATTAACTTCCTCATGTTCATACAATTCCTGTAGTTCTCTTTGACTGTTCTAAGCCTGCTCACAAAATTCCTGTGTCTATCTCTGTTCTCAGCCTGCTCATGCAATTCGTGTCTTTCTTTTGAGTGTTCTCAGCCTGCTCACACAATTCCTTTATTTCTCTTTGACTGTTCTCATCCTGCTCACACAATTCCTGTATCAATCTTTGAGTAGCTTCCTCACACTCATGAGATTCCTGTATTGATTTTTGGTTTGCCTGCTCTTTCTCTCCCTATCACGCTCACACTCAGTCCTTTGCAGGTTTTCAATCTTGTCATTCACCATGTTTACCAGAATTGTTTGTAGAGCTCTTTGGGAACTCTCCTCTGGATTATTCATGAACTGTTCTGTCACCTGATTATCATGAGTGGGAATTGAAATACCCGGACTTGCCTTTTTTCTTGTGTTTTTCTGGCTTGTTCTCCCAATTTGGTATGAAAGTAACACCAATTTTGTGCTAGAAGACTATTTTAAGGCAAGCATCAACCAAAGTCCTGTAGTTGCACAGTCAAAAGGCTGCAGATACAATCTAGTTCAACAGATACAATCTAGTCAACATCAAACAACTATGGATGAATGGGTTAAGAACAGCAATGAAGAATTTGGCAAACCAGAAATTGTTAGGTTTAGGGAGAAATGTGAGGAAAAATAGGATTAGAGGGATATGGAGAGGTAAAAGGAGAGTGAATTTAACCAAGTCCTAATCTCAGAGAGGTAAATGAATTGGACAGACTGATAGGAGAGAAATTAAAAAAGAGAAGAAAAAAAAACAAGAAAAAATGGAAAAACAAAAATTCTTAAAATATTATATAGCATTAAAGACATAATAGTGCTATTGAGGAATTTAAGCCAAAGAGGTTGTGAGTTGAATAATTAATTTCTGGATTAAATGTTTACACAAAGGGGGATAATGTCTAATAATTGACGATGGAATATATCTGAGGATGAACAGAACAGCAATTAAGTCACGCAAAAAAGAAAGAGAAAAAAATGAAAAGAATGAAGAAAAGAAAAAAAATCACCAAATGGTCAATAGAGATTTTAAAAAAGCACACACATATATATACACCTAAAGTAAAAATTATAAGAGGAAAAAACAAGATTAATAGGAAACAATTTTTAAAAATTAAAAATTAAAAAAAGGTACAAGAAAGAGTTCTTTTAATTTTTTTGGAGGGGGGGGCATGGGAAGATCCTGTATCTCCCTTGTGTTCATAACCAGTCTATTGGTGGAGTCTCTGTTCTGCTTGTGACGTTTGGTTTTCCTGTGGTTTGATTGGTTTCTTTTATTTTGGGGGGGGGGAAGGCGTCCGGTTGTATGGCCTGAACTCTGGGCCTGGGTGCTGTCCCTCAACTCTTCAGCTCAATGCTAGCGCTCTACAACTTGAACCACAGTGCCACTTCTGGCTTTTTTTTTCTTTTTGCTTATGTGGTGCTGGGGAATCGAACCCTTGACCTCATGCATGCAAGGCAAGCACTTTACTACTGAGCCACCTTCCCAGCCCTTGACTGGTTTCTTTTTTTTATTTTATTGTGAAAATACTGTACAGAGGGGTAATTACATGGGCAAGATAATGAGTACATTTCTTATCCAGCATTGTAGCCTCTTCCTTTGTTTCCCCTTCCAATCCCTTCTCATCTTCCCCCTGCCTCCCCCACCCAATCCTCCTCCCCCCACCAAAGTTGTAAAGTTCGTTTTCGAAATAACAACTTGTACATCTCATTGTTGCAATGGGTCCACCTGTATCCCTATGTAAACGATTTGTTTTTTCCCTTCCCCTCCTCAAATTATATGGAACCAACCCAGATGCCCCTCAGTAGATGAATGGAGCAAGAAAATATGGTATATATACACAACGGAATTCTATGCCTCCATCAGAAAGAATGACATTGCCCCATTTGTTAGGAAATGGAAAGACTTGGAAAAAATTATATTAAGTGAAGTAAGCCAGGCCCAAAGAAACATAGGTCCCATGGTTTCCCTTATTTGTAATGTATATGTCTGAGTATGAGTATGAGTATATGTCTGAGTCAAGGTCAGATAAGTTGATGTTAGGCTAAAATAACCCCAAGATAAGGATTCAAATGTTTGTTCTTTCTTGCGATTGATTGGTTTCTTAAGTCAGTTTGTTTGAGCAGGCAGAAAATGCTCTGCATTACCCAGATCGTTCTCCCAGGCTAGTTCAGTGAAAGGGAGATCTGCTTTGAGTATCACAAAAGAGGGAGATGGCTGTTTCCTCTAGTTTAGAGATGCTGTGATGAAGCTAGGATCTGGGTAGTTTTGAGGCCTTTCAGCAAACAGTAGCTTTTTCCTGAAGGGCTAGCTTCTGAGAGACTCACAGAGACCAGCCTAGAGCCATTCTCAGGGTTTATGTTTACTGAATTTCAGTTGATTGACTAGGCTGCTGTGGGGAGGGGCAGACTCTGGCTCTGTTTACTCAGTGAAGAAAGCCACTCCTCTGGGGGTGGAGTTTTCTTTGCCTGGTCTGGGTGACTTTGTCCTTGGTGGAGTTGAGCCTGGCAGGTCAGGTCAGGTTTCTGTGGCCTGCTAAATGAATCTTTTGTTTTATTTATGTATTTATTTATTTATATTGTAAATATACCATACAGAGGGGTTACAATTACATGGGCAAGATGAAGAGTACCTTTCTTATCAAGCATTGATAGGGCCTGAGTTGGAGCTAGCTGCTCAGCTGGGCCTTTCTCTGTATCAAAGATGGAGAGCTCCAGTGGTGGTGGGGGAGGGGCAGCCTACCCTCCTCTACTCCCTGAAAAGGAATGAGGATGTCAGGGGTTCTATTCATGCCAGAGTGTTGGTTCCTGGGTTGTCTCTGGTCTGCAATATGCAGGATGAAGATATCTGCTCTTTGTCAGTTCTTGCTGGTGTTGAGTAGAATCTGCTAGGCTGCTGCAGCTGGCATCTTTGTCCTGGACTCTCTGTGTTGTAGATATGGCGGCTCTAGCCATTGCAGCTGCCACAGACGCAGCTACAGGCAAGTGCTCAGATCTGTCTTCTAGCCTGGATTTTCCTAGAACATTAAAAAATTCACTACCTAAGGGAAATTCTTGACTCATGTCAATTATGGCTTCAAATGTCTCCATTTTTTGCATACCAATTCTCTTCCCAGATATGGAGCTTTTCCACTTCTAGGAGGTCTATACTCTTGCTGTGTAATAGTGCTCTGAGGGACTGTCTTGGAATAGGGTCAAAATTCTGTTCCATTGAGCACTGCCTCAGCCTCATAGGATGAAGACAGTGGGAGGAGTTGGGGATGGCAGGAAGATGGCTCCTTCTAATAAAGGCAAGGCCACTTTGAAAAGAAGTCAGAGGATCCCTCTACAGATAAAATGTCCACTAAGGAGCCAAGTAGGAAGGACCTTAGCAGGGCTGGGACTCAGGAATGAAGCAATGATTCTAGCAGGAGCCAGGGCTGGTCTGACTCAGCCTCCAGCTTTGGCTCCTACAGCTGCTCCAGCTCTTTCTCAAGAAGCTCCAGCATAGTCCTGCAGCTGCAGATCTGCTTTCAGCAATGACCCATCTCCCCAGCTCCCCAACCCTTCTCTGCTCAGATACCACACAGAACATGCTCCCCTACAAATCCAACACCCTAGAGGTCATGCCCCTGGAGCCCAGCATTCCCCAGGCAAGGCTTCTATTCCCTGGACCACAGCCCCTGATTCAGCTCCATCTCCACCTGAAAAGCAGGTACCTGATGCTCCCCCCCTATAATCCAACTCAGTTGTGTCACTTCACTAGCCCAGTAAGGGCTGTAATAAAGGATACCTTATTGAGACAATTCATCTGCAGCCCAGTTCTGGCTCCCAAATTTTTGTGGACTTGAGGCTCTGTTCATATGTGTGGCCTGTAATTTTCTGGCTAGAGCGTTCATTCTTTCTCCATTCATAGAGTGTTTGGCGCTTCCAGGCTTGCCACTGATTACTGGGGATAGTCTGGCAACCTAGGGGTTCCCTTGCTGGTCCAAGGCATAGGCTTGCAGGGAAAAGGGATGAAGCTGCTATTCCTGTTAGGCCTGGCCCTTGACCCTGACTAAGCCACCTTCTACCCTGAGAGAGTACCATACCATGTTCTTTGCTATGAATGGGTCTGTTTCCCAGGTCCTTTATCCTTGTCTTTACTCTGAAGTTGGAGAGAATTTGAACCAAATCTGCCCCTACCAAAGACTGCCCCCACTCCATTTTGCCTGCCATTCATGGTGTTCTTGCAAGTTTGCCTTGGCAATATGTATATTGCTCTCTCTCTCTCTCTCTCTCTCTCTCTCTCTCTCTCTCTCTCTCTCTCTCCCTCTCTTTCTCTCTTTTGCCTTTACTGTGTTTATCTACTTTATCTACTATATATAGTGTTGTATATATACTATTATTAATTTTGAGTTTTATTACTTTGTAGTATTTTAATAAGGTTGTGTTTATTCTTTGCTGGGTACAATAAAGATATTGTACTGAATAAACCTAGAATTGAAATGCAAAATATTAATCTCTTCTGTTACATTTTTTCCTTTATTCAAGCTTTCCCTGAAGGCTTTGTTTTGAAGAAGATCCTCCTCACTGAGATGTTCTTTTGTTCCTTGATTGTAAAATGAGTCCACTCATCAGATAGAAGTCTGCCTATAAGCTCCCTATTCTTTCTATTTTATCTTCTTGAAATAACCCTCCAATTTTGGCACATGTGAAAGAAATTGAGTTTTTTATATACTTGCTGAATATCACTGTTCATTAACATGTCAACATCTTCTGTTTCAATTGTCTAATGATAAAAAGTGATTCGGAGGCTGCTGCCTCCCCACTGAAAATGAAGCTCAAATGCTTTCACTGGCACTTCATGTTAGTCAAGTCTGCAAGAGTTATGTCAAGTCTGCCACTGAGACCTTATTTGTGTATTTTACATGCATCAGAATGAAGAATTAGGGAAAATAAACAGTCAGCTCTGAAAATCCCAGAGAAGTTCTAGATAAAAGCCACTGAGCCCTTGCAAGATTTTCAATAACAGAGGTAGTTCCACATCTGGCTCCTTACTAGAGATAACTCTCATGTATTCTTTTGCCCTGGCTGGATGCACAACTTAATCCTCACATCTCATCCTCCTAAGTAATCCTTACTACTCAGTCAGAATTGGGTTTGGAGCTTTTTGTTCAAGACTAGTGTTCTATTGGGAGAGCCAAAGTTCCACTCCTCAGTTTTTACTAGAAATGACTCATGGATTTTTTGCCCTGGATGGCTGCAAACAATAATCCTCAAATCTCGGACTCCTATATAGTCCTTACTACTCAGGGTCAGATAGAGTTTGTGCCTGACTGTTTGGTTCAAGACTTGTGCTCTACCACTTGAGTCACAGTTCCACTCTGGGCTTTTTTCCCTGGTTAATTAGTGAGAAAAATGTCATGAACTTTCATGCCTGGGTTGGATTTTACTTTGACCCTAAAATCTCAGCCTCCTGAGTAGCTGGTGTGGGCCACCAATGTCTGGGTCTACCTTGGTCCCTAGCGTCAGGCCTCTGCTCCTCACTCCCTTGATATTATTGGTGTTGCCCTCCTTTTAGATTTCAATTGGGCCCATGTTTATCTCTTTATTGGGTAGCTTAGATGGGCTCAACAATTCCTTGTCCTGATTTTCCAAACCCGTACCAGGGACAAAATCCATACAGAGTATTTGATGTGTAACCACAGAATTGGGACTAGCAAGAATAACTTCCATCTGGGTCAAGATATTCCGGCCCCATAGGTTAACAGGGAGGTCAGGAACAACAAAAGGAGAAACAGTTCCCCTATTGCCCTCTTTGTCAGACCAAATAAGAACCCTGGAGCTGACCAAAGGGTTTTTTGACTGCCCTATGCCTTTAAGGTCAGTTAGGGATGAGGTAAGGGGCCAACTTGGTGGCCAATATTTTTAGTATCGGCCCCAAGGTGGCTGCCAGAACGCTTGATAAAACAGGTTAATGGCTTACCACAACCCAGGGTTAGAAACCTTCCCCCTGAGGATGATTCCTTTTCTCTTACAGATGCAGCTAGAACTCCAGACATGGACCCACCTGTTTGAAGTGTTTCTTTTAAAGGAATTTTGTATATGATGGCCTTGGCCCTCCAGGTACAAAAAATCTCATGGTCACTCTTTTTGGTGTTCCCTGCGAATGCAAAGGGGGATTTTATTCAGCCCCCGGTAGCTGGAGCCGAACGGTTGACTGTGGAAACAAAGTGGCTTACCTCCGCGCAACAGTACAGACCAACATCGGAGGATTGCTTTAAATAGGCTTGTAACTTTTATTAAACAACAGATTGATCTCTTGGCTTCTAAACCCATACAGGTTCATTACCATCGTCTAGATATGGCAGACCGTGGCGTTGAGATCTAGGATTTACCCTCAGCTTTTAATTAGTGTTTTGCCATGAGCTTGTTCCAGTGGGAACCCACCCCCCTTTTATCTTACCTGGAAAGCCCTTCTCCTTATTCATAACTCCTGACCATTCAACGGGCAAGACCTATTGCGCCCTTGCCATAAGGGATAGGTTCGCCCTTCCTCCTATAGGCCCCTCCGCTTGGGGGAAGATGCACCTATGGGAGGAAGAAAAAAATGCTCAAATCAAGGGTGCAGGTAAGACTGCAGGGGGATGGATCTGCGAGATCCCCAGAACCCAAGACTCCTGAGTGGCAAGCTCTGGTGCATGACGGTTGGCATGCATACCCACAAGCCGTCTCCTCAAAAAACATGCCAAAGCCTGTAAAAATCCCCTCCCTGAGTGAGGATGCTCGCTTGAGAGTGGAAAAAAACCCTGGGCCCTTAGAGGAACAGAGCCTCTGTCATCCCCTTAAAAAGAGCAGCCAACAATTGATGGTCAATTTTCCAAATAAGAAAGGGGGAGATGTCGGGAGCCAAAAGGGAGTCTCTCAACATGATAGGCTTGACTATGTCACTGGAACATCTTGTGGCTGAGTTTACAGAACCACTCTCAGGAATCCAACCCTTTCATCCTGCCTTACACCAAAATCCTGCAGCTGCTAACGACCACCCTTTCACCCTGCCCTACACAAACATCCCGCAGCTGTTACGGCCAATGAAAAAGCTTCCTTAATGGCCAATGAAAAAAGCTTCTTTATTCCAAGCATATAAATACCCCTGTGTGAAAAATAAAAATTTGCAGCTTGATCAGAATCTCTGTCTTGCTGTCATTCTTCGTGTCTCTTGTCCCTTCATTCCTTTTAGCTTAGGTTCACCACCCTCGTTGACGTCCTGTGGGTCGGGACAACAAAATCCAGTACTCATCTACACAACCATAGCATACGTTTCTCTACCACTAATCCATCTTCTTGAATAAGAAGTAAGACATAGAGCATGTTGGTACTAGTGGTTCATGCCTTTAATTTTGACTACTAAAGGAACTCAAATCTGGCTCAAATGGTAAAGTATTGGCAGAGCAAACAAGCCAAACAAAGCAATCACAAAGACATAAGATCAAACCTCAGTACCATTTAAAAAAAAAGGAAGGGGCTGGGAAAGTGGCTCAGTGGTAGAGTGTTTGCCTCGCATGCATGAGGTCCTGCATTCAATTCCTCAGCACCACATAAACAGAAAAAGCCGAAAGTGGCACTGTGGCTCAAGTGGTAGAGCACTAGCCTTGAGCTGAAGCACTAATGGACAGTGCCCAGGCCCAGAGTTCAAGCACCACAATGCACAAAAAAAAAGGACAGAAGAAAGCTATGTGCTAAGGATGCAGGAAGCACTAGATTTAATCTCTACTGGTTACTGAAAAAAATACAGTAGGACAGTCCATTAAATTTAAGGTAAAATATAATAAATACACACTAGAACATACTATACAGAGACTCTTAGATTTCTGAAATTCCATAATCAAATTATTCAAACTACAACTGATCCACAGAGCAAAGAATGCTATTAAAAACACATTGAATCACATAATTTGAGATGAATAGAGACTACATATAATTTTGGACCATTTGAAAATGGTGAAGACTTTTAATTTAACCTGTCAATACCTTTCTATGTTGGCAGCAATGGTTTGGCCATTAATACTTAGTATACTCCACAGTCTCGACATTTTTGAGAAGGCAAAGTAATAATCATTTTCCTCAATAACTGAAATCACTAAGATTTATTGAGCATAACTAGAAGGGAAATGGCCAGCTCTCTGAAGACTATAGACAGAAAGAGAGAACAAGATGCATGCCCTCACTGTTAGGATCCCTGTAAACTGCAGAGTAGTGTGTTCTGAATCAACCAAATACTTGCTGAGTTAAGAACTACAGTAAAATCTGCGAATATAAAATGAATTATAACGACACCATTAAAAACTTTTAAATGAGCCAGGGACCGGTGGCTCACACCTGTAATCCTAGCTACTCAGGAGGCTTAGATCTGAGGGTTATGATTCAAAGCCAGTATGAGCAGGAAAAGCCAGGAAACTCTTATCCCCAATTAACCATCAGAGAACCAGAAGTGGTGCTGTGGCTCAAGTGGTAGAGCGCTCGCCTTGAGCTGACAGAGCTGAGGGACAGCACCCAGGCCAGGGTTCAAGCCCCATGACCAACAACAAAAAAAAAACTTTTAAAGCGGACCTATGCTTCTTTGGGCCTGGCTTTCTTCACTTAATATAATTTTTTCAAAGTTTTTCCATTTCCAAACAAATGGGGTGGTGTCATTCTTTCTGATGGAGGCATAGAATTTCATTGTATATATGTATATATGTATATATATATATATATATATATATATATATATCACATTTTCTTGATCCATTCATCTACTGAGGGGCATCTGAATTGGTTCCATACCTTAGCTATGAAAACTTCAGGAAGTGGGATAGGTTGGGGAGGTCGGGAGAGAAGGGATGATAGGGGAAAAACAAGGGAAGGGGTAACAATGCTCAAGAGGAAATGTACTCATTACCTTACTCATGTAACTGTGTATCTTTACAAAAAAAATTTTTTTAAAGAAAAAAACTTATAAATGGGAAAGAAAGGAGAAAGATGGGTTAATAAAGAGCAATAGAAAGTAAATTTGATCAGAGTACTATAGGATGGATGGATAGACAGATGGACAGACAGACAGACAGACAGACAGACAGATGGACAGACACATAGAATACAATGAAATACCTTTGTACAATTCATTTATGTTAATAAGAAACCAGAAAATAAAATAAGTTAATCTTAGTGCATTCATAATCTCTTGGAAGAGATTATATACATCTGATTTTGGTATTATGATAAAAAATTGTATAGTTGAATATAAAGAAACACAGCAGTAGAAGGGCATTATAACATTAAATAGACTAATTGAGTAAGGAAAAGTGGAACTTTGGAAATCTTTACAGATTACAAAATCTCAGCTGGACATTATAGAATGTATAGAAGTTTATTAATAGAAAAGAAAAAAGGAATATTTAAGCAAACATAAGTTAAAATTTCATAGGCCAAACATATGTAAGATATAAAAATACATGTTTTAAAAGCCCAGAGTAATCTGATATGACTCAATTGAGACAGCTAAAAGTAAAAAGGAAAAGAAGAAGTTAACATGCAAAAGGAAAGGGGAAAGGAGCTTAGATGTTATGATAGGAAGCTAGACTTCATTCTGAAAATACAGGAGACATTGATGTTTTTTGAATAAAGAGCAGTTGACAAGAACAGATCAATATTTTATAAATTAAAATATGATCACGTGAAAGCTAGATTATTAGATAATTGAGACAGAATGATCAGATACAAAATAGCTTAAAAAGGAAACTTCCAAAATTATCAGATCTATAGATTATAAACCCTGATTCCCTTCCACTTAGGTAATATTGTTTTATGTACTTTAAAAAAGAAAAGAGTATGCATTTTAAATACTCTATAAGGGAGGACATTTAGTAATTAATTCATTTCCCTACTTATTCCAAATCAGAGAAGTTTTACTATGTACATCTTTGACTTAATCTGCATTTCCAGTCTTGAAATTTTGTACCAATGTCACTAAAATTACTTTCACAATGTTATCTCAGGATACGTTGCAAGGGAGTAAAATGAACTTGCTACACATTAAATATGACCCAAAAAAGTAACTGCCATAGGGTTTTCATGTTTATTCTTACCATTACAAGTTCTTCCTGTAATTTGCTGCAACTTTTTACATTATACTGGAGTCCCTTTGAAAGGTCTATATTTACTTTCTTCTGTTCCTCAATCTCTTCATTTAGTTTCTTGTTTTGGGAGAAATAATCTCTTTCTAATCTGAAAAGTTAGTGTCATATCAGATTTTTCAACTATTACTATATACCTTTAAAACAAGTGGCTGATGCATATCATGATTGCATGCCAAAATTTATTTTAAATCCCACTTTTCCTTTTTTTTTAATTAAAAGAATTATACTTTCTTTTTTTTTATTTTATTTTATTTGAGAACATACTCTACAGAGGGGTTACAATTACATGGGCAGGATAATGCATACATTTCTTACCAAGCATTGCAGCCTCCTCCTTTGTTTACCCTTCACCTCCCTTCCCAGCCTCCCCCCTCCCCCCACCCAATCCTTCCCCCCCTCCCCCCCACACCGACATTGTAAAGCTTGTTTTTGACATGACATTTTGTACTTCTCATTGTTGCAACAGGTCCACCTGAATCCTTAAACGACTTGTTTTTCCCAATCTCCTCCACAACTTATACTGACATCAAATATAGTGAAAGTGGGGGAGGGACATACAAAGCAACAAAGAAATAATCTTATAACTGCGTTAGAAACACATGCATGAAAGAAAAAAAACATTAAAATACATATTTAAGGGTTCATTTTCCTAACATCACATTATCTGACCTTTTCTGCTTGACTCATACATATACTAGATATTGCAAATAAGGGAAACCATGGGACCTACGTTTCTTTGGGCCTGGCTTACTTCACTTAATATAATTTTTTCCAAGCTTTCCATTTCCTAACAAATGGGGAAATGGCATTCTTTCTGATGGAGGCATGGAATTCCATTGTGTATATATACCACATTTTTTTGATCCATTCATCTACTGAGGGGCATCTAGGTTGGTTCCAGATCTTAGCTATGGTAAATAATGCTGCAATAAACATAGTTGTGCTGGTAGCTTTAGTGTGGTCTTGTTTGTAAACATTTGGGTAAATGCCCAAAAGTGGGATTGCTGGGTTATAGGGGAGTTCTATGTGAAGTCTTTTGAGGAACCTCCATACTGCTTTCCAAAGTGGTTGAACAAGTTTACATTCCCACCAACAATGTATTATACTTTCTTAAATGGCAGGCTTTAAAGAAATCATACTTCCCATTGGATAGCAGGTATTTGTACTATGTCCAATGTTACAGGTAAAACAGATTTGGGTACTGTTGATGTAATCATCATTATTTTTGACAAACAAAACCCATTCACCACAGATTAGTTCAGAAACTCCTTCTGGGCTAAGAAAATCCTAAGAAAATGATTAAGACTAAGAAACCATTTTTAAATTAATGTATAACAATATCAATGGAACAAATATTTTATTCCTGAAAGTTTACTCAAGGATTAATGTGGTAGAATAGAAATCCAAAAGGAAGAATAATCAAAACGCATTAGTGTTAACTTTAAAAAAAATGAATTTCTTTTTTATAAGTTTTTATTGTGAAAGTACCATACAGAGGGGTTACAGTTACATGAGCAAGTTAATGAGTACATTTCTTATCAAGCATTGTTGCCTCCTCCTTTATTTTTACAAATGAATTTCTTTTCAAAATAATAGCCTTCCTATTTCAATGTTGCTCAGACTGGTATTAAACTGTGTTCAGATTCTTGTGTAGACATATGATGAAAGACAACCTATCAATATCATAGCTTAAAATTTACTGAGATAATGCACCAAATGTATAACTTAACTCAAATAATGTTGCCACTATTTTAACTTGCAGTCTTCCTACTAACTGGTAGACTAATTCTCTTTTATTTTTAGCCTGTAATATAGAACAGAAGATGATTTGGTATAACCAAATCCACAGTACAGCTATAATCAATTCTTTTTGTTTTTGTTTTTTTGGTTGGTCGTGGGGCTTGAACTCTGGGCTTGGGCGCTTGTGCCTCAGCTCTTCAGTTCAAGGTGAATGCTTGAGCCACAGTGCCACTTCCAGTCCAGCTATAATCAAATAAGGACCTAATTCTTTGAAGATCACCTGACTTCACTTGAACAGTCACCATTTCTTTCTCCGGGGGGGAGGGGAGCAATACAAACAATTCTAGGGCAAACTAATTCCTTCATGTATTTTCTTTTGGATAAAGATACTCCAAGGTAAATTGGCTGGCTTTAAGATGAGCATATTTACAAGGAATAGATGTTACAAGGATATTACACTTAATATAACTGCCAGAAAGTAAAACAAAATAGCAAAAATTAATCAAAGTAAAAGTAATAAAATCAGTCCAAGAGTCCCAATATACAAAATAATGGAAGTTTCCAAAGGAAACATTTCAAAAAAAATCAGCAAAGTAACAACATGAAGAAATTTCCAGCCGGGGCTGTTGGCCCACTCACACCTGTAGTCCTAGCTACTCAGGAGGCTGAGATCTGAGGATCATGGTTCAAAGCCAGCCTGGGCAAGAAAGTCCGGTGAGACTTTTATCTCCAATAAACCACTAGGAACCAGGAAGTGGCGCTGTGGCTCAAGTGGTACAGAGCTCATCTTGAGCTGAAGAGCTGAGAGACAGCACCCAAGCCCAGAGTTTCAAGCCTCACGACCGACCAAAAAAAAAGAAAGAAAGAACGAAAGAACGAAAGAACGAAAGAAAGAAAGAAAGAAAGAAAGAAAGAAAGAAAGAAAGAAAGAAAGAAAGAAAGAAAGAAAGAAAGAAATTTCCCTGAAATGAAATAACTGAATCTCTTAAAATGAAAGAAGATAATAAACAATTCATGCTAGACACATTACCATGAAATTTCATATACTGAGAACAAAGAATATATTTATAGTGTCCTTAAAGTACAAAAATACATAAATACTATTATTTCATCATATATTATAAGGTAAGATTAGGAAAATATTTGCTTATGATTTCAGACTTGATGGATACTGTTAAACTTCCAGAGGATATTAGGAATCACATGCCACTGACCACCTTCTTGCTGTTAGCAGCTACCCTAAGACCCTGTGGTCTCTCTCACAGTCACTTTTCACCACAGTAAGGCCACAACCTTTAAGTTACAAAGCCAGATTCAGAAGGCTGAATCAACTTTGCCTATAGAAGAATAAGCTTCTGACACCCCACTTTCCTGCTTGGATAGCCCTCCTACTCAATTCCCACTAAAGGACAAGCTTATTTCCCAAATCAACAAAAATGAACAGCTTTCACTACTAGCAAAGTTCTGGCAGCATATACTTTATAAGCTCATTATTACCAATTGCTTTCTCAGGTCTTCATAATAAATAAAGCAATATTCTACCTTAACATTTCCTAATCCCAAAATTATACATTAAAGGTATGATTTACCTTAAAGATCTAAAATCTGATCAAATCTCTTTTTGGAAAACATTAACTAAAACTTAGAATTTCTTTGAAAAATTTATCTTTGAGAGTTTGTGAGTCTAAAAATCATTTAAAATATTTTAAGTAAGATTCTGAAAAGCAGGAATACAGGTAGAAAATGAAATAATATCCCTCAAGACATAGCATTACGTCTAAAACTACACGTAATAGAAATGTAAGTAATTTTCATTTTATATATAAGGAAAGAAATGATGAAATGAGATGACATAGGATGGGAGAAAACAAATGTCTGGGAAACTATTAAATGACTAATAGGCTTTCATTATTACTTAGTTTTTGTTTATTATTATTTCACTTATAGCATAATCACACAGAAATTTAAAAAAATAGATAAAGGCTCAAGTGGTAGACCACCTGCCTACCTGCTTCACAAATTCAAGAACCTGAGTTCAAACCCCAATACTACAAAAAAGAAAAAGATGGATGAAGTCAGAGCCCTCATGATCCAATCATATTACCATAATATCACCAGCCAGGGACCATACTTCCAAAACACGAACCTTTTGAGGGACACTTCATATCTAAACCATAACGAAGACATTATGTTAAGACATTAAAGATTAGTACTGCTTGGGCTGGGAATGTGGCTTAGTGGTAGAGTGCTTGTCTAGCATTCAAGAAGCCATGGGTTTGATTTCTCAGTACCATATATACAGAAAATGCCAGAAGTGACACTGTGGCTCAAGCGATAAGAGTACTAGCCTTGAGCAAAAGAAGGCCCTGAGTGCAAGCCCCAGGAGTGGCCAAAAAAAAATTGGTACTGCTTGTTGGAATAAATAATTAGTACTTAAAATTATCTATTGATGTTTATTATAATATAAAATTTGAGTGAAATCCAATGTGTCAAAATGTTAATAACAAAAAACTAAACTTAAGGAAAAACTTTGCTTTGGAGGGCTAAATAGACTAGTATATGTGTGAAATTCTTAGAAAAGGCATCTTAAAATTCCTCTAACCTTTGCATCAGTCTCCTTTTCAACATAATGACAGAGAATTATCTACCTTCTTTGAATTTTCCCATGGTAAAGAACTTATTTGTTCTCCATAGATGACTATTATTTCATTGTTAGAAAGACTGTAGTTATTAGGAGCTTAATCAGACTTCTTGGTTTCATTCCTAATCATTATGTCAAGCAAAAAAAAAAAAAAAGAAGAAGAAAAGAAAAGAATCCTGCACTATAGTTTCTATAAAAGCCCTTCAAGTATATTTATAAGGTAGAATAACATTTGAACACATTGAAATTTAGCAAATGTTCATATTCAAGCAGTAGTTCAAGAAGACTAAGTTTTTAGAATAACATAAACAGTATGGTTTATACTAGTATGGTTTATACTAGAAAAAGCAAGAAAATGTAATTTAAAACTGCAGCTTAAAATATAGACATTTCTAGGAGCCAGTGGCTCATGCCTGTAATCTTAGCTACTCAGGAGTCTGAGATTTGAAGATCACAGTTTGAAGCCAGCCTGGCAAGGAAAAATCCATGAGACTATATTCCAATTATTATCCAAAGGCCAGTGGACCCATGCCTTGAGAGTACTAGCCTTGAGAGAAATAGTTTAGGGACAGTGCCCAGGCCCTGAGTTCAAGCACAAAGACTGGCCCAAAAAATATATATGGCTGGGTGTCAGTGACACACACCTGTAATCCTAGCTACTCATAGGGAGGCTAAAATCTGAGGATCACAGTTCTAAGCCAGCCTGGGCAGGAAAGTCCGTGAGACCCTTATGTCCAATAAACCACTCAGAAATCTGGAAGTGGCATTGTGGCTCAAGTGGTACAGAGCTCACCTTGAGCTGAAGAGCCAAGGGAGAGCACCCAGGCCCAGAATTCAAGCCCCACGACTGACCAAAAAGAAAAGAAAGAAAAAAAATATATAAATATGACTTGGTCTAGAGATGAAGCTCATTGGTAGAGCACATAGTTAGCATGTATGAGGGCCTAGACACTATCTCCAGCACAAAATCAAAACTAAAGAAATTATGTATTATGGGTAAAAGCAATCACAATTAAAAAATAATAGTTTAAAATTTTTCAAACTTCAGCCAGCCATGGTTGTAATCCCAGCATACTGGGGAGATTATCTGGAGGGCTGCAGATGAGGCCAGACCAGGGCAAAAAGTTAGTAAGACCCCCTTTGCATCAAATAAGCCAGAAGACAAACCTGTAATCATATCTACTCAGAAGCATAAGTAAAAGGATGCAAATCTAAGGTCCATTATAGGGTTAAAAGTATGAGACCCTATCTAAAAAGTAAGTAAAGCATGAAAGAGCTGGAAATATGACTCAAGTACTAAAGCAGATTGCACAGTAGCAAGTAGCCCTGTGTTCAGACCCAGTACCTCAAAAAAAGTGTTTTAAAACTTTATTTTTAATATACTATCTTTATGATTTTTCCATACCTATAATAATTACAGCCCTATTTAAGTCGTGTTTCTCTTTAAATTATGTATTGTAATTTATTTTATGAGTCTTTTTATTGCCACTGTAAACAGAAAATGATCTATTTGTCATAAATAGAAACTAAGATTAAAAATGAACACATTAACTCTGGTAACATACCAACCTACTGTCATGTAACATAGCATGGGTATTATTAATTTTATTCTCTGTGGAAAAAATGGCTTTAAATGTCTACTGAGTTGATTTCTGGAAATATGTTAAAGAATTGTAAACTTCTTAAAGGTTTTCATAGAGTTTTCGAGATTTAAAAAAACCTTTGAAATGAAGAGGGTTGGAACAGTATGTGTTCCAAAGATTCTAACTCTGCCATTTATGAGATACTGTGTCCTTATCCTCATTAAGCCTCAGTTTTCATATCTATAAAATGGAGATTTTAAAAAGTAGCTGCCTAACAGGATGTAAGATTTATGAAATTAAACTATTCAATGCTCACAAGCAGTGAGTCATACTCATGTTTACCACCACTTCTACTTTTACTTATGCAGTTTAAGTTCAAATATTATCTCCCTATGTGGCCTACAAATCAAGATTCTAAAAACCAATGTATTTCATTAATAAATCGAATGCAAAATGCATTACTATATTTACCAAATAGTATAAAGCTGCATTAATGAATGGCTTAAATACTTCAAAATCCAAAGAGAATTTCGATATTCTCCTATAACAGGGAAGTACACTTACATTTTATGAAGTCCTTTTCCTCCAATCTATCATTGACATGAATTGAAACTATATCTAAAACACAATATATTCACACTCATAAAACTCCCGCATATTAATTTTTGTAAGTTTACCAGAAAATACTTACAAAGGTAGTTTTGCAAAACTCTCTTGTGCATTAAGCATTCCTCGCTCATATAAACCTTCAACTTCTTTGAATTCATTCTTTTTTTTTTTAATTTAATTTTATTTTATTTGAGAACATACTCTACAGAGGGGTTACAATTACATGGGCAGGATAATGCATACATTTCTTACCAAGCATTGCAGCCTCCTCCTTTGTTTACCCTTCACCTCCCTTCCCAGCCTCCCGCCTCCCCCCCACCCAATCATACCCCCCTCCCCGCCCCCACACCAACATTGTAAAGCTGGTTTTGACATGACATTTTGTACTTCTCATTGTTGCAACAGGTCCACCTGAATCCTTAAACGACTTGTTTGTCCCCATCTCCTCCACATGTTATACTGACATCAAATATAGTGAAAGCGGGGGTTACACTGTGGGGGAGGGACATACAGAGCAACAAAGAAATAATCTTATAAATGCGTTAGAAACACATGCATGAAAGAAACAAAAACATTAAAATACATATTTGAGGGTTCGTTTTCCTAACATCACATTATCTGACTTTTTCCGCTTGACTCATACCTATACTAGATATTGCAAATAAGGGAAACCATGGGACCTATGTTTCTTTGGGCCTGGCTTACTTCACTTAATATAATTTTTTCCAAGCCTTTCCATTTCCTAACAAATGGGGAAATGGCATTCTTTCTGATGGAGGCATAGAATTCCATTGTGTATATATACCACATTTTTTTGATCCTTTCATCTACTGAGGGGCATCTGGGTTGGTTCCATATCTTAGCTATGGTAAATAATGCTGCAATAAACATAGTTGTGCTGGTAGCTTTAGTGTGGTCTTTTTTGTAAACATTATGGTAAATGCCCAAAAGTGGGAATGCTGGGGCATAGGGAAGTTCTATGTGAAGTCTTTTGAGGAACCTCCATACTGCTTTCCAAAGTGGTTGAACAAGTTTACATTCCCACCAACAATGAAGTAAGGTTCCCTTCTGTCCACATCCCCTCGAGCATCTGTTGTTAAGAGTTCTTGATTTTTGCTGTTCTAACGGGAGTGAGGTGATATCTCAATGTTGTTTTGATTTGCATTTCTTTTATGGCTAGGGATGTTGAGCATTTCTTCATGTATCTATTGGCCATCCTTCTTTCTTCTTCAGAGAAGCTTCTCTTTAAGTCTTTTGCCCACTTACTTATTGGGCAGTTGTTTCTTTGAGGATTTGTTGTTGGGTGGTTTAATTTTTTGAGTTCAAAGTATATTTTAGATATGAGACCCTTGTCCATTGTATGGCTAGTAAAGATCTTCTCCCAATCCGTGGGCTTTCTATTGATCTTGCTAGCTATGTCATTTGCCCTGCAGAAGCTCTGCAACCTTATGCAATCCCATTTGTCCAACCTTTCTTTGATTTGTTGTGTTTCCGGGTCTCTATTCAGAAAATTTCGGCCTGAGCCAAGGAGACCCAGGGTTTCTCCGATTCCATCCTGTAATGTTTTCAGAGTGTCTGCTTTGACTTCGAGGTCTTTGATCCATTTGGAGTTGATTCTGGTGCAGGGTGATATATAAGGATCTAGCTTGAGTTTTCTACATGTAGTTAACCAGTCTTGCCAGCACCATTTACTGAAGAGGCTGTCTGTCTTCCATTCTATTGTTTTAGCTCCCTTATAGAAGATTAGATGGCTATAGGTCTGTAGGTTCATTTCTGGGTTTTCAATTCTATTCCATTGGTCCTGAGGTCTGTTCTTATGCCAATACCAAGCTGTTTTGATTACTATGGCTTTATAGTAGAGTTTGAAATTTGGTCTTGATATTCCTCCAGCAGTGTTCTTTCCGTTGAGGAGCGTATTTGCTATTCGGGGTCTTTTATTGTTCCATATGAATTTTTGGATTGCCTCTTCTGTTTCCTTGCAGAATGACGGTGGAATTTTGATAGGTATTGCGTTGAATTTGTAGATAGCCTTGGGAAGTATTGCCATTTTCACGATGTTAATCTTTCCAATCCAGGATCATGGGAGGTTTTGCCATTTTTTAAGTTCTGTGTTGATTTCCTTTTTCAAGATTTTAAAGTTTTCATCATAGAGGTCCTTCACTTCTTTAGTTAAGTTAATTCCTAGGTATTTCATTTTTTGTGGGGCTATTACAAATGGAATTACTTTCCTAATTTCAGCCACACTTTTCTCATTGTTGGCATACAGAAAAGCCATTGATTTTTGGGGGTTAGTTTTATAACCTGCTACTTTGCCAATGTTTTGAATCAGTTGAGTAATTTGGGAGCGGAGTCTATGGTATTCTTTAAATACAAGATCATGTCATCTGCAAAGAGGGAGAGTTTTATTTCTTCTTTCCCTATTTGGATCCCCTTTATGTCTGCATCTTGTCTTATTGCTGTAGCTAGGCATTCTAATACTAGATTGAAGAGAAGTGGAGAGAGTGGGCATCCCTGTCTTGTTCCTGAGTTAAGAGGAAATGGCTTTAGTTTTTCACCACTGAGTATAATGCTGGCTGTAGGTTTGTCATATACAGCCTTTATTGTATTGAGCAATGTTCCATGGATTCCTAATTTTTCCAAAACCTTCATCATAAAGGGGTGTTGGATCTTGTCGAATGCTTTTTCTGTGTCTATTGAGATAACCATGTGGTTCTTATTCTTGCTCCTGTTGATGTGATGAATAATATTAATTGATTTGCGTATATTGAACCAGCTTTGCATCCCTGAAATGAATCCTGTTTGATCGTGGTGTATGATTTTTTGGATGAAATGTTGAAATCGGTTGGCCAAAATTCTGTTGAGAAGTTTTGCATCAATGTTCATCAAAGAAATGGGTCTATAGTTCTCTTTCTTTGATGAGTCCCTGCCTGGTTTTGGGATGAGGGTTATGATGGCTTCATAGAATGTGTTCGGCAGTGAGCTTTCTCTTTCAATTTCATTGAAGAGTTGGAGGAGAATTGGTGTGAGCTCTGCTTTGAAGGCCTTGTAAAATTCCGCTGTAAAACCATCTGGTCCTGGACTTTTCTTAGCTGGGAGGTCTCTTATTGCTGTTTCTATTTCAATGCTTGATATGGGCCTGTTAAGATAGTTTAACTCATCTTGGTTTAGTTTTGGCATGTCAATATTTGCTAGGAAAAGGTCCATTTCTGTCAAGTTCTCAAACTTATTAGCATAACGTTTTGAGAAGTATTCCCTTATTATGTTCTGAATCTTGGTTGTTTCCGTGGTGCTATTTCCATTCTCATCTCTGAGTTTATTAATTTGGGTGTGTTCTCTTCTTTTTCTGATAAGATTTGCTAAGGGTCTGTCAATTTTCTTAAGTTTTTCGAAGAACCAACTCTTTGTTTTGTTGATTCTTTCTATAGTTTTTTTGGATTCTAATTCATTTAATTCTGATTTAATTTTGATTATTTCTTTCCGTCTACTGGATTGGGGTTTATCTTGCTGCTCTTTTTCAAGGAGGTTTAGATGTGTCATTAAATTGTTAGTTTCAGATCTCTCCAATTTGTTGATGTAGGAGCTCAGAGCTATAAACTTGCCTCTGAGTACTGCCTTTGCTGTGTCCCAGAGGAGCTGGTAATTTGTGTGTTCATTTTTGTTGAATAGCATGAACATTTGAATTTCCTTTCTAATCTCTTCCATGACCCACTCATGATTCAGCAGTGTGTTGTTCAGCCTCCATGTGATACCGCACTTTCTTTGGTGGCTTTTGGTGTTGAGTTCTAATTTTATTCCCTTGTGGTCAGAGAGGATGCAAGGTATAATTCAATGTTTCTGAATTTAGACAAGTTTGCTTTGTGGCCTAAAATGTGGTCTATTTTAGAAAACGTTCCATGTGCTGCTGAGAAAAACGTGTATTCTGATGCTGCTGGGTGGAATGTTCGGTAGATGTCTGTTAAGTCTAGTTGATCTATGCAGCTGTTTAGATCTGCGGTTTCTCTGTTGAGTTTTTGCCGAGTTGATCTATCTGGCGGGGAGAGTGGTGTGTTAAAATCCCCAACAATTAATGTCTTTGGATCTATATGGGATTTGAGGGAAAGTAGTGTTTCTTTGATAAATTTGGGTGCTCCATTGTTTGGCGAGTAGATATTTAGAATTGTAATATCCTCCTGAAGGAGAGATCCTTTAATTAGTATGTAGCAACCTTCTTTATCTCTTCTCGCGAATTTTAATTTGAAGTCTATTTTATCTGATATTAGGATTGCAACTCCCGCCTGTTTATGGGGGCTGTTTGCTTGGCAGATTTTGTTCCCGCCTTTAACATTGAAAATGTGTTTGTTTTTTCGGGCAAGATGTGACTCCTGCAGGCAGCAGATAGAAGGGTCTTGTTTTTTAATGCAACTAGACAGTCTATGTCGCTTAATTGGAGAGTTCAGTCCATTAACATTAAGGGATAGGACTGAGAGGTATTTGGGAGTTCCTGCCACGTTATCTACCTTCTTGGGGACTGCGAAAACTGGGTTCTTCCTATGGTTCTTGGATTCTCAGTTTGGGTGCAGTTTCTTGGCCTTTATTGCGGTCTTGTTGGTTTTCTATGTGTAGGACATCTTTAAGAATCTTTTGTAGGGCTGGTTTGGTGGAGATGTATTGTTTCAATTTTTCTTTGCTATGGAAGGTTTTTATTTGGCCTTCAGTTATGAAGGAGAGTTTAGCTGGGTACAGTATTCTTGGTTGATAGTTGTTTGTTTTTAGGGCATGGCATACATCATTCCAGGCTCTTCTTGCTTTGATTGTCTCTGCTGAGAAATCTGAGGTGATTCTAATTGGCTTCCCTTTATAGGTGATTACCCTTTTCTCCTTGACAGCTTTAAGGATCTTTTCCTTGGTCTGAGTTGATCCTGTGTGGATGATAATGTTACGGTGGGATGTCCTATTCTGGTCTGGTCTATTTGGGGTTCTAAAGGCTTCTTGTATCTGAATAGACCTATCTTTTTGCATGTTTGGGAAGTTCTCTGCTAGGATCCGGTTAAACAAATTTCCTAGACCATTAACTTCTGTTTCTAGGTGCTCCTCTACACCCATTATCCTTAGATTAGGCCTTCTGATGGTGTCTTCCAGGTGTTGGATAGATCTATCATATTTCTTGGACTTGTCTTGGATGGTTGTATGTTCTTTCTCTATAATATCTAGGCTGTCTTCAATCCCTGAGATTCGATCTTCTGCATGGTCTAACCTACTGTCAAGACTCTCTACTTTGTTTTTTATCTCTTTTCCTTCTAATTGGTCAGCTTTGATGGCTTCAAGTTCTTTGTTGAAGCTCTGTTTTAGGTCTTGTATGTATTTCTTTACTTCCTTAATTTGGTGTTCAGTGTTTGTCCTCAAATCACTTAGTTGATTGGTTATGGTTTCTTTGGACTCCCATTCCTTCTGTTGGGTTCCATTCAGCATTCCCTTTGTGGTCTCCTTGACTTCCTTCATCTCTTTGTTAATGGATTCCATGAATGCCTTTAGTGATCTTTGTGTGTTCTCTACCTGGTCTCTCAATTCCTGTATTACTCTTTGATTAGCTTCCTTCCGTTCGTGGGATTCCTGCAGTTCTCTTTGAGTGTTCTCAGCCTGCTCACGCCATTCCTCCCTTTCTCTTTGAGTATTCTCAAGTTGTTCACGCAAATCCTGTATCAGTTTTTGAGTAGCTTCCTCACGCTTATGATATTCCTGTATAAACTTCTGGGATGCCTCCTCTCTCTCCCTCTCACGCTCATACAGAGTCCTTTGTACGTTGTCAAACTTCTCATTCATCATGTTTGCCAGCAGTGTTTGTAGAGCTATTTGAGCACTCTCTTCTGGATTATTCATTATCTGTTCTAACCCCTGATTATCAAGATTGGGAATTGAGATACCCGAATTTGCCATTTCTCTTGTGTTTTTCCGGCTTACTCTGCCCATTTGAGATGAAGATAGCACCAGTTTTGTGCTAGAACACTATCTTAAGGCAACCATCAACCAAAGTTTGCATTTGTACAGTCAATAGTCTACAGATACAATCTAGTTCAACAGATACATCTATTCGACATCAAACAACTATATGTTAAAGGACTTCGAACCGCAGAGAAGAATTTGGAAAACCAGAAATTATTAGGGTTAGGGAGAGATGTGGGTAAAAAATAGGAATAGATTGGTGTGGGGAGGCACAGGGAGAGTTAACTATGTCCTAATCACAATGCAGGAAATAGGTTGGGTAGGATGCCAGTAGAGAGAGAGAGAGAAAGAAGAAAGGGAAAGGGGTATGAAAAGAGACTAGAAAAAAAATAGAAACGTAAAAATTAATGTTATTATAGAGATTAAAAGACCATCTATTTAGAGAGGAATGTGAATATATTGAGAGAAAGGGAGGGACATAGAGGAGATGTGAAAAACTTTAAAAAAATGCTTAAAATAGGTATAAAGAGGTAGTACTGCTATTAATGAATTTAAGTCTCAGAGGTTTTGAATTGAGTAATAAATTTGTGGATTAAGTGTGTACACAATGGGGGATAGGGTCTACTAGTTAACTACGGGTTTATCTGAGGATGTGCAGGACAAGAGTTAAGTCACATAAAGAAGAACAAAAGAGAGGAAAAGGTGGAAAGGATAGGAAAGTGAGAAGAAAAGATCAGAAGTTCAGTAGAGCTAGACAAAAAACAAAAAGATAATTAAGAAAGAAAGAAAAAGAGAAAGAAGACAAGAAAAGAAAGGAAAACGCACATTCCCGCATTCCTAAAATAAAAATTATAAGAGGAGAAAAAAAAAAGTTATTGGAAAACAGTTATTTTTTCAGAAGAAGCAAAAATTAGAGATTAATAAAAGTTTTAGAAAAGGAAAAAAAATTTTATATATATAAGGTAACAAAAAACAAAAAAAAAAAGAAGAAGAAAAAAAAAAGTTCTTTGATTTTTTTGGGGGGGGGAGGGGTGGGAAGAATCCTGTATCTCCCTTTTGTCTGTAACCAGCCTCTTGTTGGAGTCTCTGGTCAGCTTGAGGTCCTGTGGCTTGATTGGTTTCTTAAGTCAGTTTGTTGGAACAGGCAGAAAAACCCTCTGCTTTACCCAAGATTTTGAGATCCCCCTCCCAGGTTAGTTTACTGGGAGGGTGATCTGCTTTTGAGAATCACGAAAGAGGGGGATGCAGTGATGAGGCTAGGTTCTGGGTAGAGTTGAGGCCTTTCAACAAACAGTTGCTTTTCCCTGGGGCTATTTTGTGAAAAAACTCACAGCACCCAGCCTGGAGCCATTCTCAGGGTTTCTGTTTTTCAATTGATTGTGGTGGCTGCTAGAGGGAGGGGCAGCCTCTGGCTCTGGTTACCCAGTGAGGAGAGCCACTCCAATGGCTGGCGCCTGAGCTGGGTGACTTTTCCCTGAATGGAACTGAGTCTGTGAGGTCACTTCGCCGTTAAGTTCTTGTGACCTGCTAAATGACTCGTTTTATGCCAAGGCCTGAGCTGGAGCTAGCAGCTCCTCTAAGCTTTGTCTGTATCCAAGATGGAGATCACCGGTGCTGGGGGTGGAGGGGTGGCCTTCCCTCCTCTGCTCCCTGAGAAGGAGTGAGGACGTCGGGCTTCTACTCATGCCGAGTCTTGGATCCTGGGTCGTCTCTGGTCTGCAAAGTGCAGGATGAAGATGTCCGCTCCTTGTCGGTTCTTGCTGGTGTTGAGTAGAATCCGCTCGTCTGCTGCATCTGGCTCCTTCGTCCCGGACTCTCTCTGTGAGATTCTTATCTCCAACTAACCACAAAATTCTGGAAATTGAGCCTAGTTCCATCAAGGAGATACTCAGTATGCTTCTCAGACATCAGCTTCTCCCTGTGTAGAGGCATCCCATTCGCCGCAGAACTGCATGGCACATCTCACAGCACCCTTGATCTTCCTTTCCCTGAAAACAAGTCCACAGACTAGGATGGGAGATTCCTAATTTCCTTTCTCCTTGGATACAATCTTGGGCAGCAGGCCAGTCAGCCTGGAAGAGCGGGGCCATTTCTTTGTATGGGCTTGAACTGAGGATCTGGGAGCTGTCTCTCTGAGTTTTTGTGCTCAAGCCTGGTGCTCTACCACTTGAGCCACAGCTCCACTTCTGGCTTTTTGTTGGTTCCATGGAGAGAAGAATCTCACCAGCTTTGGGCTGGCTTCGATCTTTGATCCTCAGATCTCTGCCTCCCAAGTAGCCAGGATTTCAGGTGGGAGCCTGAGCCAGAGGTGATGGGCACCAGAGCCTTTCTTTTCAGCTTCTGTTTATCTCATGTCAACTAGCAATCCCTAGATAAAATAGTCAGTTACAGGGGATCAAGTTCCTCTCCTAGGTTTGTTAATCCAAGGAGATAAAGTGTATTTGGGAAAGGCTAGTTTGAGTTGGCCTAGATGAGTGTGTGTTTGTGTGTGTGTGTCTGTGTGTGTGTGTATGTGTGCGTGATAGACACAGAGAGAGAGAGAGAGAACGTATGAGTTTCAGCGATACCTACCCCCATCACTGTAACGCCTCATCCTCCCAATGGTGAATACATCCAGGATCTCCAACCCAAGGAAGGTGGGTAGGGGAGGGTATGTAAGGTCACATAGAGTGGGATGATCGGAATTCTATCCAGCAACTGAAGCCTGGAGAGATTAAGGAGAGAAGGATAGGTTTAGATGAACAATAAGGGAAGCCCCTTGGCTTTGGCTACAAGTACCAGAAAGATAACCAAACCCATCCTTTTTGGTAGTAAGATAACAGGTGCCACTATTCAATTCATTATTTTTTTTTTGAGTCCTAGGGCTTGGATTGAGAGCCTCAGTGTCGTCCCTGAGCTTTTTTTACTCAAGGCTAAGGCTCTACCACTTGAGCCACAGCACCACATCTGGCTTTTTCTCCTGTGTGGGGGGGAGTAGGTTTATGGGAGGTAAGAATCTCACAGACTCTACTGGTGGGCTGGCTCTGAGTCAAAATCATCAAACCTCAGCCTCCAGAATAGCCAGGATGGTGGGCAGTAGCCACTGGCACCTGACCAGTACCATCTATTCATAATCCCTTATGGCCAGTGCCGGGAAACTCATATTGCACCCCCCTTGTCCTGAGTGGGAAGCCGACATGGATGGATTTGATACTTCCAACAGCCTACCTACCTTTGAGCATTGTTCTGGATCAGTCTGATGACAGCTTCCTCCTTATCCACAGCAATGACTTGACTCTGTCACAAGATCAAATGTCCCCCAAGTGGTGTCAGGTCTTTCCTCTGCAGACCTCCCCTCCTCCTTGAAACGACACACCATAGCAAAGCGAAGTAGACATGGAGTGAATTCATTTCCTTATAATCAGGGTTTGGCCAGACAAGTGGCTGTGAGTATCCTAGGCCCGGGATCTAGCTGGGTGGGGAGGAAATGAGACACCTTCTTGTCTACTTTCCTTTAACCATCTTAGCAGAGGGTAGTGGGGAAGAACTCACAGGACGGACGGACAATGGATAACCATCAGGGTCCAGGGAGCTAGTTCAACAGGCTGAGTAAGACAGTTTCTGACCCAGAGCACACCGCCAGAATGAGATGGCAAGCTTGGGTCCCATCCACATGGGGATGCTGGGCCACTTCCTCCATCACCCATTTAACCAGTTCCTAGCTGTGAAAGAGAGAGAGACACACACACACACACACATACAGAGAGAGAGAGGGAGAGAGAGAGAGAGGAAGACAGAATTACATTTTAGCTGGGTGCAGGTGGCCCAGGACTATAATGTGTACTACACAGGAGGCTGAGATATTAAGATATTGGTTCATAGTCAGCCAAGGCACTAACATTTGTGAGATTCTTATCTCCAATGAACCAACAGAAAGCTGGAAGTAGCACTGGGCTCAAGTGGTAGAGTGCTAGCTTTGAGCTGAGGAACCCTTGGACAGCCCCCAGGCCCAAAGTTCAAGCCCCACAACTGACAAGAAGTGGGCTTCTGACCACAAGTAGTGGACTGAATAGGACCCATCCTCCTAGGGAGCATAGCAGGGAAGTTAGGCCGAGCTTCCTGTCAGCGTGGGGTCATAAGTACGTCACCCAGCTTCTCTGTGCTCTCTTTTCCCCAGCTGCAAAATTGAACACAGTGAAGGATTGCCTTCCTCATTGGGATAGGGTAAGGATCCAAGAGAGACATGTTTTGTTTCATAATCCCATACCTATAATAAGATAAATAACAGGCCCCATCTGAGCCCGTCCTGGGTATCTTCCTGTCATATGCACACAGAATTTCCAACAACCATATCTGACAACTGCTCCCCTTTTGCCTAGCCCTGTCCTGGAGATCTCCCTGTATTGATCCCTTGTTTTCTTACAACTGTCCCGGGAGGAGACTGAGGTCTGATGGTCAAGGCCCAACCCAGAACTTCATCTGTGGTCAAGAATCGGCTGCCGTGGACTGAGTTTGGGACAACCCATCTAAACTGCTGAGGGTGGTGCTACATGTCTAGCATCCCAACTACAGATGACCAGGCATGGTGGTACACAACTGTCACAGGAGGACCGCCGTCCAGCTCAGCTTGAGCACATATTGAGTCTCTATCTCGGAAATGCCCAAGACAGAAAGGCTTGGCTCACAGGGTAGAGGACCTGACTGGTAAGCCTAACGCCTTGAGTTCAAACCCTAATATACCAAAAAGAATCAAAGGCCTGGTGGGTGCCAGAGGATCATGCCTATAATCGTAGCTACTCAAGAGGCTGAGATCTGAAGATCACAGTTCAAAATTTAAAAATAGGTTGGCCTCCCCCAACAGACATCATTATGAAAAGACCCAGAGTCTCACCCAAGCCAATATGCTCCATACTAACAGGGCTTGCATACTTCCTAAGGGCTGGACATGCTCTCTGTCCCCCAGGAGAGCCACAGTCTGTGGGCCCCACCCCTAGGTCCTCCAAAGATCTCCCTGCATTCAAGCAGGCCCAAGGTAGTAGACAGTTGCAGGGCATACAGATTCCTTGGTCTTATAATTTGACGGTGCTGAGCCTCATCAAGCATCTCACCCTTCCAGGGCCCCAGACCTCAGCCACAATTCCCATGTATAGCCCACCCCCAAAGATAGCAGGCAGAAAATACCAAAGGGTCCTGTGCTCCTTGTTACAACCCATTTCTACACACACACACACACACACACACACAACACACACACACAAAGCTGGCAAAAGTGGCTCATGTCTGTCATCCTAGCTACTCAGGAGGCTGAGGTCTGAGGATCATGGTTCGAAGCCAGCCCAAGCTCTTATCTACAGGGAACCACCAAATATTCCGAGATGGAGCTGTGGCTCCAGACTCAGAGTACTAGCTTTGAGAACAGAAGATCAGGTACAGCACCAATGACCTGAGTTCAAAGTTCAGGTGTTCTACCTCCAAACACACACAGACACAGACACAGACACACACACACACACACACACACACACACACACACACACACTGCCAAAGGCTTCAGCAGGCCCTGAGAACAGAACCATGATCTCCATCCATTAGGATCACATCCCACCCCGGAGAAGGTGTCACTACAGACCTCAGACCCACTGTGGACAAAACATTGAACTTCTCAGATATCTGGAATGGCTCATAGCCCAGCATGGCATTTCCTCCTGTACACTCTGCTATGAGGAAAAGTTAGCCACATCTTTTTTTCTTTTTGGTCATGGGGTTTGAACTCTGGGCCAGGGCGCTGTCCCTCAGCTCTTCACCTGAAGGTGACCACTCTCGCACTTGAGCCAAAACACCATTTCCTGTACTCTGGTGGTCCACTGCACATCAAGTCTCACAGACTTTTCTGCCTAAGCTGGCTTGGAACCACGGTATTCACATCTCAGCATTCTGAGTAGCTAGGTTCACAGTCGAGAGCCACCAGTGGCTTCCAGCTTCAGAAACCTTCATATAACCAGAGGAAACCCATTTATCAGGCAAAAAACTTCTTGTAAGATGGCGGAGGAGAAGCTGGAATCTGAACAAGCTCTTGCATAGAAAACAGTTTCAGAGTTCCAGTGAACAGTCCCAAGCCAGAGAATCACACCAAGTGTGCCATCACAGGACAGAGAGTTAGTCAAGAGAGGGGAAGCCAAGCAGACACATCTGAGCAGCTGCCGCTGCGGCGGCAGGGTCGCAGCGGCGACCACCGCCGCGGAGGCATACCTGAGACGCAGTCCGGGACAAAGGAGCCAGACGCAGCGGACGAGCGGATTCTACTCAACACCAGCAAGAACCGACAAGGAGCGGACAACTTCATCCTGCACTTTGCAGACCAGAGACAACCCGGGATCCAAGACTCCCCGTGAGTAGAAGCCCCGCTTCCTCACTCCTTCTCTGGGAGCAGAGGAGGGAAGGCCACCCCTCCCCCCCCCAGCACCGGTGATCTCCATCTTGGATACCGACAAAGCTCGGAGGAGCGGCTAGCTCCAGCTCAGGCCTTGGAATAGAGCTAGTCATTTGGCAGTTCACGGGAACTTGGCGGCGAGGTGACCTCACAGACTCAGTTCCATCCAGGGAGGGGTCGCCCAGCTCAGGCACCAGCCATTGGAGTGGCTCTCCTCGCTGGGTGGCCAGAGCCAGAGGCTGCCCCTCCCTCTAGCAGCCACCACAATCAATTGAAAAACAGAAACCCTGAGAATGGCTCCAGGCTGGGTGCTGTGAGTTTTTTTTTTCACAAAATAGCCCCAGGGAAAAGCTACTGTTCCTTGAAAGACCTCAACTCTACCCAGAACCTAGCCTCATCACTGCATCCCCCTCTTTTGTGATTCTCAAAGCAGATCACCCTCCCAGTAAACTAACCTGAAGGGGGATCTCAAAATCTTGGGTAAAGCAGAGCATTTTTCTGCCTGTTCCAACAAACTGACTTAAGAAACCAATCAAGCCACAGGACCTCAAGCTGACCAGAGACTCCAACCAGACTCTGGTTACAGACAAAAGGGAGATACAGGACTCTTCCCACCCCTCCCAAAAAAAAAAAAAAAAATCAAAGAACTTTTTTTTTCTTCTTCTTCTTCTTTTCTTTTTTTCTTTTTCTTGTTTTGTTTTTTTTTTTCGTTTTTTGTTACCTTATATATTTATAAAACAATTTTTTTTTGCTTTTCTAAAACTTTTATTAATCTTTAATTTTTGCCTCTTCTGAAAAAATAATTGTTTTCCATTAATTTTTTTTTCTCCTCTTATAATTTTTATTTTAGGAATACGTGAATGTGTGTTTTCTTTTCTTTTCTTGTCTTCTTTCTCTTTTTCATTCATTCTTAATTATCTTTTTGTTTTTGTTTTTTTTCTAGCTCTACTGAACTTCTGATCTTTTCTTCTCACTTTCCTATCCTTTCCAACTTTTCCTCTTTGTTCACCTTTATGTGACTTAACTCTTGTCCTGCACATCCTCAGATAAACCCGTAGTTAACCAGTAGACCCTATCCCCCATTGTGTACACACTTAATCCACAAACTTATTACTCAATTCAAAACCTCTGAGACTTAAATTCATTAATAACAGTACTACCTCTTTATACCTATATAATATTTTAAGCATTTTTTAAAAGTTTTTCTCATCTCCTCTATGTCCCTCCCTTTCTCTCAACATATTCATATCCCTCTATAAATAGATGGTCTTTTAATCTCTAAAATAACATTAATTTTTACGTCTCTATTTTTTTTCTGGTCTCTTTTCATTCCCCTTTCCCTTTCTTCCCTTTTCTCTCTCTCTCTACTTACATCCTACCCAACCTATTTCCTGCATTGTGATTAGGACATAGTTAACTCTCCCTGTGCCTTCCCACACCAATCTATTCCTATTTTTTACCCACATCTCTCCCTAACCCTAATAATTTCTGGTTTTCCAAATTCTTCTCTGCGGTTCAAAGTCCTTTAACATATAGTTGTTTGATGTCGAATAGATGTATCTGTTGAACTAGATTGTATCTGTAGACTATTGACTGTACAAATGCAAACTTTGGTTGATGGTTGCCTTAAGATAGTGTTCTAGCACAAAACTGGTGCTATCTTCATCTCAAATGGGCAGAGTAAGCCGGAAAAACACAAGAAAAATGGCAAATTCGGGTATCTCAATTCCCAATCCTGATAATCAGGGGTTAGAACAGATAATGAATAATCCAGAGGAGAGTTCCCAAACAGCTCTACAAACACTGCTGGCAAACATGATAAATGAAAAGTTTGACAACGTACAAAGGACTCTGTATGAGCGTGATAGGGAGAGAGAGGAGGCATCCCAGAAGTTTATACAGGAATACCATAAGCGTGAGGAAGCTACTCAAAAACTGATACAGGATTTGCGTGAACAACTTGAGAATACTCAAAGAGAAAGGGAGGAATGGCGTGAGCAGGCTGAGAACACTCAAAGAGATCTGCAGGAATCCCGCGAACGGGAGGAAGCTAATCAAAGAGTAATACAGGAATTGAGAGACCAGGTAGAGAACACACAAAGATCACTAAAGGCATTCATGGAATCCATTAACAAAGAGATGAAGGAAGTCAGGGAGACCACAAAGGGAATGCTGAATGGAACCCAACAGAAGGAATGGGAGCCCAAAGAAACCATAACCAATCAACTAAGTGATTTGAGGACAAACACTGAACACCAAATTAAGGAAGTAAAGAAATTCATACAAGACCTAAAACAGAGCTTCAACAAAGAACTTGAAGCCATCAAAGCTGACCAACTAGAAGGAAAAGAGATAAAAAACAAAGTAGAGAGTCTTGACAGCAGGTTAGAACATGCAGAAGATCGAATCTCAGGGATTGAAGACAGCCTAGATATTATAGAGAAAGAACATACAACCATCCAAGACAAGTCCAAGAAATATGATAGATCTATCCAACACCTGGAAGACACCATCAGAAGGCCTAATCTAAGGATAATGGGTGTAGAGGAGCACCTAGAAACAGAAGTTAATGGTCTAGGAAATCTGTTTAACAGGATCCTAGCAGAGAACTTCCCAAACATGCAAAAAGATAGGCCTGTCCAGATACAAGAAGCCTTTAGAACCCCAAATAGACCAGACCAGAATAGGACATCCCACTGTCACATTATAATCCACACAGGATCAACTCAGAACAAGGAAAAGATCCTTAAAGCTGTCAGAGAGAAAAGGGTAATCACTTATAAAGGGAAACCAATTAGAATCACCTCAGATTTCTCAGCAGAGACAATCAAAGCAAGAAGAGCCTGGAATGATGTATGCCATGCCCTAAAAACAAACAACTATCAACCAAGAATACTGTACCCAGCTAAACTCTCCTTCATAACTGAAGGCCAAATAAAAACCTTCCATAGCAAAGAAAAATTGAAACAATACATCTCCACCAAACCAGCCCTACAAAAGATTCTTAAAGATGTCCTACACATAGAAAACCAACAAGACCGCAATAAAGGCCAAGAAACTGCACCCAAACTGAGAATCCAAGAACCATAGGAAGAACCCAGTTTTCGGAGCCCCCAGGAAGGTAGATAACATGGCAGGAACTCCCAAATACCTCTCAGTCCTATCTCTTAATGTTAACGGACTGAACTCTCCAATTAAGCGACATAGACTGTCTAGTTGGATTAAAAAACAAGACCCTTCTATCTGCTGCCTGCAGGAGTCACATCTTGCCCGAAAAAACAAACACATTTTCAATGTTAAAGGCGGGAACAAAATCTGCCAAGCAAACGGACCGCATAAACAGGCGGGAGTTGCAATCCTAATATCAGATAAAATAGGCTTCAAATTAAAATTCGTGAAAAGAGATAAAGAAGGTCGCTACATACTAATTAAAGGATCTCTCCTTCAGGAGGATATTACAATTCTAAATATCTATTCGCCAAACAATGGAGCACCCAAATTTATCAAAGAAACACTACTTTCCCTCAAATCCCATATAGATCCAAAGACATTAATCGTTGGGGATTTTAACACACCACTCTCCCCACTAGATAGATCAACTCGGCAAAAACTCAACAGAGAAACCGCAGATCTAAACAGCTGCATAGATCAACTAGACTTAACAGACATTTACCGAACATTTCACCCAGCAGCATCAGAATACACGTTTTTCTCAGCAGCACATGGAACGTTTTCTAAAATAGACCACATTTTAGGCCACAAAGCAAACTTGTCTAAATTCAGAAACATTGAAGTTATACCTTGCATTCTCTCTGACCACAAGGGAATAAAGTTAGAACTCAACACCAAAAGCCACCAAAGAAAGTCCGGTATCACATGGAGGCTGAACAACACACTGCTGAATCATGAGTGGGTCATGGAAGAGATTAGAAAGGAAATTCAAATGTTCATGCTATTCAACAAAAATGAACACACAAAATACCAGCTCCTCTGGGACACAGCAAAGGCAGTACTCAGAGGCAAGTTTATAGCTCTGAGCTCCTACATCAACAAATTGGAAAGATCTGAAACTAACAATTTAATGACACATCTAAACCTCCTTGAAAAAGAGCAGCAAGATAAACCCCAATCCAGTAGACGGAAAGAAATAATCAAAATTAAATCAGAATTAAATGAATTAGAATCCAAAAAAACTATAGAAAGAATCAACAAAACAAAGAGTTGGTTCTTCGAAAAACTCAACAAAATTGACAGACCCTTAGCAAATCTTATCAGAAAAAGAAGAGAACACACCCAAATTAATAAACTCAGAGATGAGAATGGAAACATCACCACGGAAACAAGCAAGATTCAGAACATTATAAGGGAATACTTCTCAAAACTTTATGCTAATAAGTTTGAGAACTTGACAGAAATGGACCTCTTCCTAGCAAATATTGACATGCCAAAACTAAACCAAGATGAGGTAAACTATCTTAACAGGCCCATATCAAGCATTGAAATAGAAACAGCAATAAGAGACCTCCCAGCTAAGAAAAGTCCAGGACCAGATGGTTTTACAGCGGAATTTTACAAGGCCTTCAAAGCAGAGCTCACACCAATTCTCCTCCAACTCTTCAATGAAATTGAAAGAGAAAGCTCACTACCGAACACATTCTATAAAGCCATCATAACCCTCATCCCAAAACCTGGCAGGGACTCATCAAAGAAAGAGAACTATAGACCCATTTCTTTGATGAACATTGATGCAAAACTTCTCAACAAAATTTTGGCCAACCGACTTCAACAATTCATCCAAAAAATCATACACCACGATCAAACAGGATTCATTTCAGGGATGCAAAGCTGGTTCAATATACGCAAATCAATTAATATTATTCATCACATCAACAGGAGCAAGAATAAGAACCACATGGTTATCTCAATAGACACAGAAAAAGCATTCGACAAGATCCAACACCCCTTTATGATGAAGGTTTTGAAAAAATTAGGAATCCATGGAACATTCCTCAATACAATAAAGGCTGTATATGACAAAACTACAGCCAGCATTATACTCAATGGTGAAAAACTAAAGCCATTTCCTCTTAACTCAGGAACAAGACAAGGATGCCCACTCTCTCCACTTCTCTTCAATCTAGTATTAGAATGCCTAGCTACAGCAATAAGACAAGATGCAGACATAAAGGGGATCCAAATAGGGAAAGAAGAAATAAAACTCTTCCTCTTTGCAGATGACATGATCTTGTATTTAAAGAATCCCATAGACTCCACTCCCAAATTACTCAAGCTGATTCAAAACTTTGGCAAAGTAGCAGGTTATAAAATTAACCCCCAAAAATCAATGGCTTTTCTGTATGCCAACAATGAGAAAAGTGTGGCTGAAATTAGGAAAGCAACTCCATTTGTAATAGCCCCACAAAAAATAAAATACCTAGGAATTAACTTAACTAAAGAAGTGAAGGACCTCTATGATGAAAACTTTAAAATCTTGAAAAAGGAAATCAACACAGAACTTAAAAAATGGCAAAACCTCCCATGCTCCTGGATTGGAAAGATTAACATCGTGAAAATGGCAATACTCCCCAAGGCTATCTACAAATTCAACGCAATACCTATCAAAATTCCACCCTCATTCTTCAAGGAAATAGAAGAGGCAATCCAAAAATTCATATGGAACAATAAAAGACCCCGAATAGCAAAAACGCTCCTCAACGGAAAGAACACTGCTGGAGGAATATCAGTACCAAATTTCAAACTCTACTATAAAGCCATAGTAATCAAAACAGCTTGGTATTGGCATAAGAACAGACCTCAGGACCAATGGAATAGAATTGAAAACCCAGAAATGAACCTACAGACCTATAGCCATCTAATCTTCGATAAGGGAGCTAAAACAATAGAATGGAAGACAGACAGCCTCTTCAGTAAATGGTGCTGGCAAAACTGGTTAACTACATGTAGAAAACTAAAGCTAGATCCTTATATATCACCCTGCACCAGAATCAACTCAAAATGGATCAAAGACCTTGAACTCAAAGCAGACACTCTGAAAACATTACAGGATGGAATAGGAGAAACCCTGGGTCTCCTTGGCACAGGCCGAAATTTTCTGAATAAAGACCCGGAAACACAACAAATCAAAGAAAGGCTGGACAAATGGGATTGTATAAGGTTGCAGAGCTTCTGCAGGGCAAATGACATAGCTAGCAAGATCAATAGAAAGCCCACGGACTGGGAGAAGATCTTTACTAGCCATACAACGGACAAGGGTCTCATATCTAAAATATACTTGGAACTCAAAAAATTAAACCACCCAACAACAAATCCTCAAAGAAACAACTGCCCAATAAGTAAGTGGGCGAAAGACTTAAAGAGAAGCTTCTCTGAAGAAGAAAGAAGGATGGCCAATAGACACATGAAGAAATGTTCAACATCCCTAGCCATAAAAGAAATGCAAATCAAAACAACATTGAGATATCACCTCACTCCAGTTAGAACAGCAAAAATCAAGAACTCTAACAACAACAGATGCTGGAGGGGATGTGGACAGAAAGGAACCTTACTTCATTGTTGGTGGGAATGTAAACTTGTTCAACCACTTTGGAAAGCAGTATGGAGGTTCCTCAAAAGACTCCACATAGAGCTCCCCAATGACCCAGCAATCCCACTTTTGGGCATTTACCCAAATGATCACAAACAAGGCCACACTAAAGCTACCAGCACAACTATGTTTATTGCAGCATTATTTACCATAGCTAAGACATGGAACCAACCCAGATGCCCCTCAGTAGATGAATGGATCAAGAAGATGTGGTATATATACACAATGGAATTCTATGCCTCCATCAGAAAGAATGACATTTCCCCATTTGTTAGGAAATGGAAAGGCTTGGAAAAAATTATATTAAGTGAAGTAAGCCAGGCCCAAAGAAACATAGGTCCCATGGTTTCCCTTATTTGCAATATCTAGTATAGGTATGAGTCAAGCGGAAAAAGTCAAATAATGTGATGTTAGGAAAACGAAACCTCAAATATGTATTTTAATGTTTTTGTTTCTTTCATGCATGTGTTTCTAACGCATTTATAATATTATCTCTTTGTTGCTTTGTATGTCCCTCCCCCACAGTGTAACCCCCGCTTTCACTATATTTGATGTCAGTATAACATGTGGAGGAGATGGGGACAAACAAGTCGTTTAAGGATTCAGGTGGACCTGTTGCAACAATGAGAAGTACAAAATGTCATGTCAAAACCAGCTTTACAATGTCGGGGGGGGGGGTGGTGGTATGATTGGGTGGGAGGGAGGGGGGAGGCTGGGAAGGGAGGTGAAGGGTAAACAAAGGAGGAGGCTGCAATGCTTGGTAAGAAATGTATGCATTATCCTGCCCATGTAATTGTAACCCCTCTGTACAGTATGTTCTCAAATAAAATAAAATTAAATTAAAAAAAAAAAAAAAAAAAACTTCTTGTAACCCTTCATTTCAGACTTTGTCACCCAGCATCCAAATCCATCCTGCAATGGAGAGAATACAGACACAACAATCCCAACCCTGCACCCATTGGCTCACTCCCTGCCTGCCATAGGCCATGTCCTCTTGAAGCTGTTTATTCAAACTGGGGTAAACTTAAAGAATTCTTAGAAATGTCTCTACAGTTGGGCCAGCACCTGGTCACACAAACACTGAATCCCCACGCCCAGCCACCCCACCCACACCTCCAGCATGCTTTGGAGGCAATGATGTTTTACTTTGTGAGTTGTAGGACTTGAACTCTGGGCCGGGGTGCTCTCCCTGAGCTTTTAAGCTCAAGGCCAGCACTCTAATACTTGAGTCACAGAACACTTCTGCTTTTCTGGAAGTTCGTTGGAGATAAGTCTCAACATCTTTTCTGCTCAGGCTGGCTTTGAACACTGATCCTCAGATCTCAGCTCCTGAGTACCTAGGATGACAGCCATGAGCTACGGACACCTGGCCAAAGATACTTTTACATGCCTTTCATCCTATCCCCTCAGGGAGACTGAGATCTGAGGACTGCAGTTGGATGCCCCCATTGGCAGCAAAATCCATGAGAACTCCATCACAATTTAAACACACAAAAAAGTTGGAAGTGGAGCTGTGGTTCAAATGGTAGAGTACTAGCGTTGAGCATCAAAGACAAGGGATAGGACACAGTCCCTAGTTTCAAACTTTTTCTAGCAAAAACCCACCCAAGAAAGGGAAATAGGTGGATATACGGGAGCTCAAAGCTCACACATAATACTCAAGCCTCCCAGAACAGACCCCCATCCTGCTCTGATTGTGTAGATTCTATGGCCCCCATCATGACAGTCTCAGATAGGAGTGACCATGCACCAAGTGAGGACATTCAAGTACAATCTCATACTGAAGATCCCTTGACCTTATCAAAGACTCAGGATCTCTCACTGTCCTGCCTGGACACTGGGCAGTGAGGTGAGGTCTAGTTATCCAACCACAGGATGTGGGAACAAAAGGATTTCCTGGCCATGGGATCCAGACTGGAGGGTTCTAGGTCCCTCTCTCTCAGGAAGGACAAAGGAGCCAATCCATCCCAGCAATGTTCCTGGGTTGTGAATATCCTCAAAGAAACAACCCTGCCCAGAGCCCAGTGCCTCTGGTTTTCCCACCAACTTCTACCAACCCAGCACCACCTTCAGGTGACCCTCTCTGAATCCCAGATCTGCCATCTAGACTAAAGGTTGAACCAGCAAAGAGACCTACCTCTCCCAAAGGGAATGGCAGTCATGGGGTCTTAGCACCCCCTAGAGGAAGTCACAGGGAAAACAGGGGTCCTGACTCCCGTCCTCATTCCCTGGCTGTACTGTGCCAGTGGCCAGCTTACCTCTGTCTCTGGTGAAGGAATGAACACTAAGGGTATCATCTTCACATTGAGTCCTCAAAATTTCCAGTTCTCCAGGATGTACTGCTCAGGCATCATTCAAGTGATGACAGCCAGGTGATCACTGCTGGACCCATGGCACGAGGACGTTCAATATCCATGTGACTGGGTCAAAAGCTCTATCACTGATGCTCAAGGTTGTCAGGCAAGGTCATGGGTCCAATGTTCTGACACACCTGATGTGGGATGCTCAGGCATCATTCAGGTGATGACAGCCAGGTGATCAGTGGTGAACCCAAGGCACCAGGACTTTTAATATCCATGTGACTGGGTCAAAAGCTCTATCACTGCTGGTCTAGGTTGTCAGACAAGGTCATGGGTCCAAGGTCCTGACACACCTGACCTGGGATGGTCCTCCCTCTTCATCTTCCTTCTTATCCCTTGCCCCAAACCCTCTTGAGACTCCCTTGCCTGAACACCTCCCTAGCCCTTGGACACTTTCTTCTTATCTGACCAGAAAATAAACTGTGTGGGGCCTACAGAGATTGTAACTTGGTGACACACCCTTAGCCCTCTGGTCTACCCAAGGCTGCTTAATTCTACAGTCAGCAACAACACAGCTCCTGGATGTCATGAAGTTGCTGAGGGGTCAGTGGCTTGGTCCTACATACTGGCTTTAGGCTTTGAAACTGTCCCTACAGAGATTGTGAATGGTTGGCTCCCTTCATCCAGGGACTCCAAACCAAGGTTTGCATGTTCTCTCTTCTTCTTTCCCATCATTTTTTTTCCCTCCATCCTTCCCTCCTCTCTCTCTTTCCTTTCTCTCTCTCACTACTGGGCCTTGAATTTGGAGCCTGAGTGCTACGCCTGAGCCTTTTTACTCAAGACCAACAGGCTTGAGCCACTCATCCACTTTTAGCGGTTTCTTTTTGGTGGTTAGTTGGAGATGAGGGTCTTACAAGCTCTCCTGCCTTGCCCATCTCAGCCTTCTAAGTAGCTAGGATGACAGGTGTGAAGCACCGGATCCAGCTCAAACCAAGGTTTCTTCACCTACTGTGGAACCAGAACTAGAACCTTTCATTGTCTATGACCCACCAAGCCTTGTGCAAACTGTAACGATTTTTTGGATAAATAAACGAGTGTGTGTTTCTGACAATACTACCGAAAATTCCCATCTGACAAAGGCAAGCATGCTTGAGGTGAGGTAGGGGTGGGGGAGGTTTCCAAGCCTGATGTAGCTCTCCCACAGTTCTCTGTCATCCCTCTTCCCGCCCTACTGGTGCCACCACACTTAACTGTTTTGACTCAGAGCACGCGAGCCACGATGGACTTGCTGATTCTGGGGGCTCTGGATACATCTCTTCTCAAAGATCTCTGTCCAGGTGTTAAAGAGCCTGCCTTAGGTGAGGGGGTGGCTCAAGGAACCTCCTCTTCTCCCCTAGGGGCCAGACAGGATGGTCCACCACATCCGGACCCTAAGTTTCATGTTGCAGAGAAAGGATTCTCGAGGCATCCCGGGTCTAGAATCTTCCCGATTCCAGTGCAGGAGCTGAAAAATCATCTCTGCTCACAGCTGGCAGGCTGGGAATGGTGAGGTCACAAGCTCTGCTCCCCACGAAGTCCTCAACTGTGGTGGTAACCCTAAAGATAGCCAGAAGAGAATCTGCAGCTGCTGGAGAAACGCAGTCAAGTCACAATATTTATAGCAGGAGATGATTTGGCTTGGAAACTCTACCTGTGCCACTTTGAAAGTCATTGTTTGGCAGCTGCAACCCTCTTTCTAATTTGACCCATAATCCCAGGCATTAGTGGAAATTGCCAGTTTAAAGAAAAAATCCTGGAATAGCTGGCATTTCAGTTGTACCATTTAAACTTAAAGGTTTCCAAAGTCAGTGGTCCCCTTTTCTTTCTAGACAACGTACAGCAGGTTACAGAAACTGGCATTCGGCGAGCCTTAGCTAACTGTCACGTCCCAATACTAAGCAGGCTCCAGCAAGGGGAAGGCACTTGCCTACCACTGCCCAGCTGGAAAGGTCCCACGAGGGACACAGATTGGAGTCTGCAGGATTCCAGGGAGGACTGCCAACTGGTACACTGCCCTGGGAGGGAACCCACTCCACCAGTGGCGGCCCAGAGCAGCCTGCCCAGATGCCCACGGACACTGTCATTGCCCTGGATAAGGTTCCCCTCTCATCCTCTGTCATGGTGAACTATATGCCCTGTCACTCTGTTTAACACTTGCCAGTCCCTCCTAGCTTCATAGACCCTGCTCTACTCCCCCCTTCTCATTCCCTAATTGTTTGGCAGTCACATTCCCAACCCTCGAATTAGCTCCAACTCTATACACCAGAGCAGAGTGTCTGACTGGAAGAGTGCCGCTGTGGTCACACTCACCTCACGAGCTTCTGGCTGAAGACAGAAGGACAGGTGTCCACTCTGATCTGCGATTCACACAGGCCTCCTAGGGGAGACCCAAGCAGGCCCAGCAGCTACTGTGGGCTATAGGAAAGGGGGAAGAGAGAGTTGGAAAGAGGGGGAAAGGAACATCTATTGAAACCTTCCTCAAAGGAGCAATGAAACTGAAAACCAAAATTGTCCCTGGGCTCGAACTTGGCATTGATGACTACAAAACTATACACAGACACAGAAAATGCTTCTGCTCTTTTTAGACACAGTGACTTAAATATGATTTCATTGTTCTCATCTCCCTGCACTCCCAACACACACACACACACACACACACACACACACACACACACACACACACACACACACAAACACAAACCAATCCTGACTGGTGACAGAAGACTCTTCCATGCAGTACCTGCAATTTACCAACTGATCACTCATCTGAGCACAGTCAGGATGTACAAGGAGAAAGATGATCTGTCTCTGTCTCTGTCTCTCTCCCTCTCCCTCTCTCACTCATACACACAGAAACACAGACTCACAGACTCTGAGCAGTGCCTCTCCTGTGTTTGTCAGTTCTTCATGTGGGACAATGTAGAAGCTGGAGACTGGGGGTTCCCAGGGGCTCTCACCCAAGGGGAACACCGTTCTAATAACAAAGAACCACCTTGCCTCTCCCATTCTCCAGGGCCAGAACCTTCCTCTTGGGAAAAACCAGCCTTGACTCCCCATTCACCAAAACCCTAGACCAGGATGCTGGGTGAAGGAGTCCCCAGACAAGTGGCTTCTCATAGCCGGGACAGATAATAAGCAGGGGGTCATGGTGTCCTGAGAGGGGTGTCCAACCTGTGGTGGAGGTGGTGTTGGGGAAATGGATGGGGTCCTAAATGCTCCATATATGGATGGACTCCCTACTTCCAGCCTAGATGTTTCTGGGCGTTTTGGGGCATTCTTGGGGAGGACGAGGAGACCAAATGGACTCGCAGCACTAGCAGATGCTGGCAGAGCTGGGAACTGTGATCACCCTGTGAGAACTGATGATAGCTGGGGGGCGGTGTGACAGACCAGGTATGGGGAGAGAGGGGGTGTGTTCCTCCCAGATATTCATCTTCTATCTGACCCCCGGTGCCCTCACCTCTGTAGTGGGCTCTTCTGGCACCCTCCTCAGGTGAACGGGTGACTGAGCACACAGGACAAGGGCTAATGCAGCAAGAGAGCCTATCTTCTGCATCCAACACCTCCATCCCCAGAAAAAAGGAAAAGACCCAAGAAGGCAGGATTGGAGGTGCTGCTCCCCACCTCTGCCTGAAGCCACCAGGTCCCCACTAGGGAGACGAAGGGTGTAGATGTGAGGCTGTGTGGCTCCATTACTCCAGGCCAGGGGCTCTCTGGCGCCCCCTCCTCACCCAATACTGCATCTCCCCATTTCCTAGTGTGGCTCTAGGCAGAGTACTTTCCAGTGGGCTCCTGAGGGTCTCCCTATGTCGAGGTGGCCTATAATTCTTTAGAACAGCCTTTGCCTACTTAGCAGGCCTCTGTATCAGAGAAGGGTCGCGCCTTGGCATATAGAAGTCATCAGGTCCTCAGAATAGCATCTCTCATGGGTGCAGTGTGCATATGAGCAGTAAACTGACATCTCAGACTATGGTTCTGGGTCAGGAGGGGCAGGAGCTGAAAGACGGCACCACAGGTAATGCCCACACAGGTATCACAAGAGTGTGAAAATGTCAAGTACACAGTGGACAGGTGTTGAGTTGGGCTCATCAAAGGCTCGTAGGCTCAGGAATCCACAGCTGGCTGGCTCTGCTGCTTGTACCAGTTTCTATGCCTGGACTCCCAGGCCTCAGAGCCCTGCTTTCCTCACCAGTGCTTGGGGGCAGATGAAGGTCTGCAATAGTGGGCCAACTACAAAGGAGCATCCATAGTGTCCTTCTCTTGGTCCTGGATGGACCTGTGCCTGGATGGAGGAGCAGGTTCCATGGAACTTACTGCCATGGCCCAGACCCCTCAGCCCAAGAAAGACTTAGAGAAAAACCACTTGATCTGCCTGGAGAGTTTACTGTGACTATGCCTCAGGATTGCCCCCAGTTTTGCTCAGCTCATAATCACCACCTTCCTCATTGTATGTGTGCATATGTGTGTGAGTGTGTGTCTGTGTATTTGTGTATGTACACACGGGCGCTTGAGTGCGGGTGAATCTTGGTACTACGGTTTGAACTCAGGGCCCGGGCTCTTTCCCTGAGTTTTTTTATTCAGGGCTAGCACTCTATCACTTGAGCTTTTCTTCCAGCTTTCAGGTGGTTATTTGCAGAACAGGGTCTTACAGACTTTTCTAGCTGGGCTGCCTCTGAATGGCAATCCTCAGATCTCAGCCTCCTGAGGAGCTAGGAATAAGAGAGAATGAGCTATTAGCATCTATCTGGCCACACTTTCCTTCTTGGTTAAAACAAAGGACCTCTCTCCCAGCCAAGCACCCATTTACAGCTATCCCTCCTACCCCAGGCTTCAGAAGAAACATACCCTCCCCTGAGGACAAAGAAATGGGATCAGGTTTGAGCTTTAGGTACTCCACATAGTCAGGGGATGCTGGGAGCTAATGTGGAGGCCAGAAATCTAGGCCAGAGCAAGTAGACAGCTGTTAGAATAGAAGAGCATGTGAAAAGACATCCTTAAAACTCAGTGTCAGTGCCTCATGCCTATAATCCTAGCTACTCAATGCTGACACCTGAGGATCAATCAAGATTCAAAGCTAGCCTGGGCAGACTCTTCTTTCCAATGAGGCACCAAAACTCTGGGAAGCAGAGCTACCCTAGTCCAAGTGGTACAACACCAAACTTGTGAAAAAAGCTAAACGATACGACCTAGGTTCTGAGATCAAGCCCCGGTAGAAACACACACACACACACACACACACACACACACACACACACACACACACACACACACATGCCTGCACGGATTAACATCCTCAGCAGTTGCCAATGGCTCATACCAGCAATGCCAGCTACTCAACATCCTGAGCTCTTAGGACAGCAGATAGAAGCCAGCCCAGGCAGGAAAGTCTGTGAGACTCTTCTCTCTACTAAACTACTGAAAAAGGTGAAAAGTGAGCTCTAATTCAAGTGGTAGAGCGTTAGCTCAGGGACAGTGCTAGGCCGCGAGTTACAGTTCTCAGACTTTTGTTGTTGTTGTTTTTGTCTTTAATAGACACCATTAGCTATCCCCCCCCACACAGGCCATAAATCTAGATTTTGGTCGTCCTAGATTTCACTTCCACTCCTGCCACTTCCAAAGCACTGCCACAAGTGGCCGGTGTATAGCCAGCACTGGGTTAAGAAGTAAACTTGCACAAGGGGGACATAGCCAGGTCAAGGCTATGTCAGCGATCAGGCTCAAGTTGGCCAAAGCCACTGGCAATCACCCTTCCCCTACTCCACTGCCAGCCTGATGGGAGGGATGTGCAGCCAAAGACCCAGCTGAGGAAAAGAACAGGACAATGCATGACTGAGCCCCACCCCTCCAGAAGCAGGGGAGAACCTATGCCAGCTGCCCCTGCTGACCAGAATCCCCTGGAGGCAGCCAAAGATATGGACAGCCCGACTGGGCCCCAAAGAAAAGCTGGAATATGCAGGTCTCTGGTAATTTAGGAGTCATTGTAAACCCTGATAAGGGGCTAAAGGCAAGGTTGCCGTAGAGGAGTGGCACAATCCGAGGTCAGGAAGAGGCAGACAGGCACCCAGAAAGGAAAGAAAGATGAGAAAAAATACACACACATACACACACACACACACACACACACACACACACACACACACACACACCGAGTATCTTAAGGCCTCAGTAGGCCCAGAGCAATGGAACATCCCAATCCCCGAGAAGATAGCACTACCATTCTCAGACCAACTGTATACAAAACTCAGAGCCTCTCACACATCTGCAATGGTTCATAACACAGCATGGCATCTCCTACTATACACACCACTATGCAGAAAACTCAGCTACCTATTTTTTTGGTTGTCGGTCATGGGGTTTGAACTTTGGGCATGGGCACAGTCCCACAGATCCTCAGCTGAAGGTGCATGCTCAACAACTGGAGCCAAAGCATCACTTCCGGATTTCTGGTGGTTCACTGGAGACAAAGAATCACAGACTGTCCTTCCCAAGCTGGCTTTGGTATGAAAACTTCAGATCTCAGCCTCCTGAGTAGCGAGGATGACTGTTGTGAGCCACTGGCAGCACACGGCTTCAGCCACCCTCTTACATCCAGGGGAAACCCAACTTGTCAGGCTATGAACCACACGCAACCCTTCACTTCAGACTTTGACCAGCATCCAAAACCATTCTGCCATGCATGGAGAGAATATAATTAACACTACCCTCCAAACCCCTGCTCCCATTTGCCCACTCCCTGCCTAAGACAGGCTATGCCCGCTAGACTTCTTGTTAAGGCAACACGCACCCTGCTGTCACTTCACAATGGGGCAAAAATGGAGAGTTCCTAGAAATGTCTGTATACTAAGGCCAGCACCTGGTCTTCCAACCCCAGCACCCCCATTCCATCACCACCTCTTGCAGGCAAGGGGTGTCTTTATTTCTTGTTTGTTTGTTTGTTTTGGTTGAAAGGCTTGAACTCAGGTCTTGGGTACTGTCCCTGATGATGATTTTTGCTCAATGCCAGTGTTCTACCATTTGAGCCACGGTGCCACTTCTGGTTGAAGCTTGGAGATGGGACTCTCATGGGACTTTCCTGCCTGGGCTGGGAAAAGAGATCCTCTGGATCTCAGTCTAACTGAGTAGCCAGGATGACAGGCATGAGCCACCAGTGCACAGATTATGGTATCTCATTCTTTAGAATTTCCACCAAGTGCTCCTGTAGACACTACCACCTAGACAACAAAGGGAGTCTCAGAATCTGGGTAGGGACATGGGCATTAAAGAGCTCCCTCCAAATCACTTCCCCTCTCTAAGCTCCTATCTGCTTCCTCTTGATGGCCTGGTCATTCCGGAGCAGATCAGACAAGTTAGGATTTCTGGATCCTGCCCCGTATCCCCCCGCCCCACCACACTGGTACCTGAGGATTTCTGGGGCCAGCTGCTCCATTTTCTGGTAGAAGATGTTGGGAGGGTTGCTGATAACTGGGTCCAGGAGTGCCCAGGACAGAAGGAGTGTCCATCTCCCCTCTGTCAAAGGAGAGACAAAGCATGGATGCATCTACTAAGAGCTACAGGGCAGAGCCATCCACCTGTCACCAAGGTCACTTGGAGTGCTGTTTTATGTTGACAGTCCTGGGACTTTACCTCAGGGCCAGGGCGTTGTCCCCAAGCTTCTTTTGTTCAAGGCCAGTGGTTTTCTACCTGATCCCTGGAGCAACTTCCAGCTTTTTCTGTGTATGTATGTGGAACCACAGGAATCAAACCGAGGGTTTCATGTGTGCTAGGTGAGCCCACTACTGCTAAGACACAATCACAACCCTGCATAGCTGTTCTCCTTTTACCCTTCAGGCCTGTTGCGGGACAGTCCTGCACATCTGTACCGAGTTTCTCACCAGCAGCCCTGGCTGGAAATGAACTCAATCTGCTATGTTGTCCTTTATTTACAGCATCTTTGCTCTCTATGTTTCCTATCACATCCTCCTTGTTAAGATCCTCTTTCAAGTGCTGGGTTTAATACTTCCAACAGTCTACCTACCTTTGAACATCATTCTTGATCAGTCTGATGACAGCTTCCTCCTTATCCACAGCAATGACTTGGCTCTGTCACAAGAACAAATGTCCCCCAAGAGGAGTCAGGTCTGGGGTCATTCCTCTGCACACCGCTGCTCCTCCCTGAAACGACACACCACACAAAAGTGAAGTAGATATGGAGTGAATTCATTTTCTTATAACCAGGGTCTGGCCAGATAAGTAGCAGTGAAGATCAGAGGCCCGAGATCTAGCTTGGTGGGGGGCAAACAAGATGCCTCCTTGTCCCGGGAAGGACTCATGGGACGGACGGACAATGAAAAACCATCAGGGTCTAGCTCAGGCACAGAGGGGCTTACCTCAGGGAGCTAGTTCAACAGGCTAAGCTAGACAGCTTCTGACCCAGAGCCCACATCCAGAATGAGGCGGCAACCTTGGCTCCCAGCCACATGGGGATGCTGGGCCACTTCCGCCAGCACCCTTTTAAACAGTGACTGGGAGAGAGAAAGGGAGAGAGACAGAGAGAGAGAAAGGGAGAGAGAGCAAGAGAGGGGTGAGAAGAAGAGGGAGAAGGAAAGAGAGAGAGAGACATACAGAGAGACAGAGAAAGTCAGAATTACACTTTAGCTGGGTGCATGTTGCACAGGACTATAATGTGAGCTACACAGGAGGCTGAGATATGAAGATATTGGTTCATAGTCAGTCCAGGCAGGAACATTTGTGAGACTCTTATCTCCAAAGATCCACCAGAAATCCGGAAGTGGTACTGTGGCTCAAGTGGTAGAGCACTAGCCTTGAGCTGAGGAACTTGTGGACAGCACCCAGGCCCAGAGTTCAAGCCTCACCACTGACAAGAAGTGGACTTATGACCACAAGTAGTAGACGGAATAGGACCCATCGTCCTAGGAACCATGGTAGGGAAATTAGTCCGAACTTCCTATCTGCTGGCGGTCATAAGGATTCACCCGGCTGATCCGTGCTATGTTTTCCACAGCTGCAAAACTGAACACAATGAAGGATCCCCTTCCTCATTGGGATAGGGTAAGGATCAAAGAGAGACCTGTTTGGTTTCATAATCCGAGACGTGTCCCATGATAAATAAGCGGTACCATCTGAGGCATTTTGGGGTATCTTCCTGTCATATGCCACAGAATTTGCAATAACCATATCTGATGGCTGCTCCCCCTTTGCCACGCCTTGTTCAAGAGATCCCCTTGTAATGATCCCTTATTTCCTTACAAATGTCCCGGGAGGAGACTGAGATCTGATGGTTGAGGCCCAACTGAGAGCTTCATCTGTGGTCAAAAATCGGCTGCCATGGACTGAGTTTGGGACAACCCATCTAAACCGCTGACTGAGGGTGGTGCTACATGTCTAGCATCCCAACTATAGATGACCAGGCATGGTGGTGCACAACTGTCACAGGAGGACCGCCGTCCAGCTCAGCTTGAGCACATATTGAGTCTCTGTCTCGGAAATGCCCAAGACAGAAAGGCTTGGCTCACATGATAGAAGACCTGACTGGTAAATCTAAGGCCTTGAGATCAAACCCTAATACACCAAAAAGAATCAAAAGCATGATGGCAGAAGACCATGCCTATAATTCTAGCTACTCAAGAGGCTGAGATCTGAAGATCACAGTTCAAGATTTAAAATAGGGTTGGCCTCCCCCATCAGACATCATTATGAAAAGACCCAGAGTCTCACCCAAGCCAATATGCTCCATACTAACAGGGCTTGCATCCTTCCTAAATGCTGGCCACGCTCTGTGTCCCCTAGGAGAACCACCCCTGTGGGCCTTACCCCTAGGTCCTCCCAAGCTCCCCCTTCCACCAACCAGGCCCAAGGTAGTAGACAGTTGCAGGGCATACAGATCCCTTGGTCTTATAATTTGACGGTGCTGTGTCCCCATCAAGCATCTCACCCTTCCAGGCCCCCAGACCTCAGCCACAATGCCCATGTACCTCCCCCAAAGATAACAAGCAGAAAATACCAAAGGGTCCAGTGCTCCTTGTTACAACCCATTTCTACACACACACACACACACATACAACACACACAAAGCTGGCAAAAGTGGCTCATGTCTGTCTTCCTAGCTATTCAGGAGGCTGAGGTCTGAGGATCATGGTTCAAAGCAAGCCCAGGCTCTTATATACAGTGAACCACCAAATATTCAGAGGTGGAGCTGTGGCTCAAGTGTCAGAGTACTAGCTTTGAGAACAGAAGATCAGGTACAACACCTACGCCCTAAGTTCATAACCCAGGTCCTCTATCTCTAAACACACACAGACACAGAGACAGACAGACAGAGAGACAAACACACACACATACACACACAGACACACAGACACAGACACAGACACACACACACACACACACACACACACACACACACACACACACCTAGCCAAAGGCTTCAGCAGGCCCTTAGAACAGAACCATGATCTCCATCCATTAGGACCACATGCCACCCCGGAGAAGGTGGCCCTACAGTCCTCAGATCCAATGCGGACATAACATTGAACTTCTCACATATCTGGAATGTCTCATAGCCCAGCATGGCATTTCCTACTGTACACTCTGCTATGAGGAAAAGTTAGCCACATCTTTTATTGTTGTTGGTCATGGGGTTTGAAATCTGGGCCAGGGCGCTGTCCCTCAGCTCTTCACCTTAAGGTGACCACTCTCCCACTTGAGCCAAAACACCATTTCCTGTACTCTGGTGATCCATTGCACATCAAGTCTCACAGACTTTTCTGCCCAAGCTGGCTTGGAACCACGGTCTTCACATCTCAGCCTTCTGAGTAGTTAGGCTGACAGTCATGAGCCACCGGTGGCTTCTGGCTTCAGAAACCTTCATATAACCAGAGGAAACCCATCTTATCAGGCCACAAACTTCTTGTAACCCTTCATTTCAGAATTTGTCACCCAGCACCCAAATCCATCCTTCAATGGAGAGAATACAGACACAACTATTCCAACCCTGCACCCATTGGCTCACTCCCTGCCTGCCATAGGCCACGTCCTCTTGAAGCTGTGGATTCACACTGGGGCAAACTTGAAGACTTCTTAGAAATGTCTCTACAGTGGGGCCAGCACCTGGTCACCCAAATACTGAATCCCCACGCCTGGCCACCCGAACCACACCTCCACCATCCTTTGAAGGCAAAGATGTTTCACTTTTTTCAGTTGTGGGATTGAACTCAGAGCCTGGGTGCTGTCCCTGAGCTCTTAAGCTAAAGGCCAGCACTCTAATACTTGAGCCACAGCAACACTTCTGCTTTTCTGGAAGTTTGTTGGAGATAAGTCTCAGCATCTTTTCTGCCCAGGCTGGCTTTGAACCCTGATCCTCAGATCTCAGCTCCTGAGTACATAGGATGATAGCCATGAGCTACTGGCACCAGGCCAAAGATACTTTTACATGACTTTCATCCTATCCCCTCAAGGAGACTGAGATCTGAGGACTGCAGTTGGATGCCACCATTGGCAGCAAAATCCATGAGAACTCTTTATCTCAAATTAAACACACAAAAAAGTTGGAAGTGGAGCTGTGGCTCAAATGGTAGAGTGCTAGCTTTGAGTATCAAAGACAAGGGATAGGACACAGTCCCTAGTCTCAAGCTTTTTCTAGCAAAGACCTACCCAAGAAAGGGAAACAGGTGGACATACGGGAGCTCAAAGCTCACACATAACACTCAAGCCTCCCAGAACAGACCCCATCCTGGTCTGCTTGTTTCGATTCTAGGTCCCACATCATGGCAGTCTCAGATAGGACTGACCATGCACCAAGTGAGAACATTCAAGTACAATCTCATACTGAAGATCCCTTGACCTTATCAAAGACTCAGGATCTCTCACTGTCCTGCCTCCACACTGGGCAGTGAGGTGAGGTCTAGTTATCCAACCACAGGATGTGGGAACAAAAGGATTTCTCGGCCAAGGGATCCAGACTGGAGGGCTCTAGGTCCCTCTCTCTCGGGGAGGAGAAAAGAGCCAATCTATCCCAGCAATGTTCCTGGGTTGTGAGTATCCTCAAAGAAACAACCCTGCCCAGAGACCTGTGCCTCTGGTTTTCCCACCAACCTCTACCCAACCCAGCCCCACCTTCAGTTGGCCCTCTCTGAATCCCAGATCTGCCATCTAGACTAAAGGTTGAACCAGCAAAGAGACCTACCTCACCCTATGTGAATGGGAGTCATGGGGTCCTAGCCCGCCTAGAGGAAGTCTCAGGGAAAACAGGGGTCCTGACTCCCGTACTCATTCCCTGGCTGTACTGTGCCAGTGGCCAGCTTACCTCTGTCTCTGGTGAAGGAATGAACACTAAGGGTATCATCTTCACCTTGAGCCCTCTAAAGTTCCAGTTCTCAAGGATGTACTGCTCAAGCATCATTCAGGTGATGACAGCCAGGTGATCACTGGTGAACCCGCGGCACCAGGAATTTTAATATCCATGTGACTGGGTCAAAAGCTCTATCACTGATGGGCTAGCTTGTCAGGCAAAGTCATGGGTCCAATGTTCTGACACACCTGACCTGGGATGGTCCTCCCTCTTCATCTTCCTTCTTATCCCTTGCCCCAAACCCTCTTAAGACTTCCGCACTTCAACACCTCCCTAGCCCTTGGACACTTTCTTCTTATCTGACCAGAAAATAAACTGTGTGGGGCCTAGAGAGATTGAAACTTGGTGAAACACCCTAAGCCCTCCGGTCTACCCAAGGCTGCTTAAGTCTGCAGTCAACAACAACACAGGTCCTGGATGTCATGAAGTTGCTGAGGGGTCAGTGGCTTGGTCCTACATACTGGATTTAGGCTTTGAAATTGTCCCCACAAAGATTGTGAATGGTTGGCTCCCGTGATTCAAACCAAGGCTTGCATGTTCGCCCTTCTTCCTTCCCTTCATCTTTTTCTCCCTCCATCCTTCCCTCCTCTCTGTCTTTCCTTTCCCTCTCTCACTGCTGGGCCTTGAATTTGGAGCCTGGGTGCTGCCCCTGAGCCTATTTTCCTCAAGACCAACAGGCTTGAGCCACTCATCCACTTTTAGCGGTTTCTTTATGGTGGTTAATTGGAGATAAGGGTCTTACAGACTCTCTTGCCTGGACCTTAAGCTTCGATTCTTCCATCTCAGCCTCCTAAGTAGCTAGGATGATAGGTGTGAAGCACCGGCATCCAGCTCAAACCAAGGTTTCTTCACATACTGTGGAACCAGCACTAGAACCTTTCATTGTCTATGACCCCCCAAGCCTTGTGCACAATGTAATGGTTGGATAAATAAATGAGCATCTGTTTCTGACAATAATACAGAAAAATCCCATCTGCCTCAGGAAAGCATCCTTGGAGTGTGGTGGGGGTGGGGGAGGATTCCAAGCCTGATGTAGCTCTCCCACAGTTCTCCGTCATCCCTCTTCCCGCCCTACTGGTGGCACTACACTTAACTGTTTTGACTCAGAGCATGCGAGCCACGATGGACTTGCTGATTCTGCGGGCTCTGGATGCATCTCTTCTCAAAGATCTCTGGCCAGGTGTTAAAAAGCCTGCAGTACGGTGAGGGGTTGGCTCACAGAGCCTCCTCTGCTCCCCTAGGGGCCAGACAGGATGGTCCACCACATCCGGCTCCTAAGTTTGATGTTGCAGAGAAAGGATTCTCGAGGCATCCCAGGTCTAGAATCTTCCATATTCCAGAGCAGGAACTGGAAATCATCTCTGCTTACAGCTGGCAGGCTGGGAATGGCGAGGTCACAAGCTCTGCTTCCCACGATGTCCACAACTGTGGTTGTCACCTTAAAGAGAGCCAGAAGAGAATCTGCAGCTGCCAGAGAAAGGCAGTCAATGCACAATATTTATAGCAGGAGATGATTTGGCTTGGAAACTCTACCTGTGCCACTTTGAAAGTCATTGTTTGGCAGCTGAAACCCTCTGTCTAATTTGACCCATAATTCCAGGCATTAGTGGAAATTGCCAGGTGAAAGAAAAAATCCTGCAATAGCTGGCATTTCAGTTGTCCCATTTAAACTTAAAGGATTCCAATGTCAGTGGTCCCTTATTCTTTCCAGACAACGTACAGCAGGTAACAGAAACTGGCATTCGGCGAGCCTTTGCTAACTGTGACGTTCCGATACAAAGCAGGCTCCAGCAAGGGGAACGCACTTGCCTACCACTGCCCAGCTGGAAAGGTCCCATGAGGGACACAGATTGGACTCTGCAGGACTCCAGGGAGGACTGCCAACTGGTACACTGCCCTGGGAGGGAACCCACTCCACCAGTGGCGGACCAGAGCCGCCTGCCCAGATACCCACGGACACTGACATTGCACGGGATAAGTTTCCCCTCTCATCCTCCGTTATGGTGAACCATATGCCCTGTCACTCTGTTTACCACTTGCCAGTCCCTCCTAGCTTCACAGCCCCTGCTTTGCTCCCCTCTTCTCATTCCCTAATTATGTTTGGCAGTCACATTCCCAACCCTCAAATTAGCTCCAACTCTATACACCAGAGCAGAGTGTCTGACTGGAAGAGTGCCGCTGTGGTCACACTCACCTCACGAGCTTCTGGCTGAAGACAGAAGGACAGGTATCCACTCTGACCTGCGATTCATACAAGAGTCCTAGGGGAGACCCAAGCAGGCCCAGCAGCTACTGTGGGCTACAGGAAAGGGGGAAGAGAGAGGTGGAAAGAGGTGGAAAGGAACATCTACTGAAACCTTCCTCAAAGGAGCAATGAAACTGAAAACAAAAATTGTCCCTGGGCTCCTATTTGGCATTGATGACTAAAGAACTTTACACAGACACACAAAATGTTTCTTCTCTTTTTAGACACAGTGACGTAAATATGTTTTAATTGTTCTCATCTCCCTGCTCTCCCAACACACACACACACACACACACACACACACACACACACACACACACACACGGATGAAGACTAGTGACAGAAGACTCTTCCATGCAGTACCTGCAATTTACCAACTGATCACTCATATGAGCACAGTCAGGATGTACAAGGAGAAAGATGATCTGTCTCCATCTCTATCTCTGTTTCTCTCTCTCTCCCTCTCCCTCTCTCACTCATACACACAGAAACACAGACTCACACAGACTCTGAGCAATGCCTCTCCTGTGTTTGTCAGTTCTTCATGTGGGACAATGTAGAAGCTGGAGACTAGGGGTTCCCAGGGGCTCCACCCAAGGGGAACACCGCTCTAATAACAAAGAAACGTCTTTCCTCTCCCATTCTCCAGGGCCAGAACATTCCTCTTAGGAACAACCAATCTTGACTCCCCATTGACCAAAACCCTACGCCGGGATGATGGGTGAAGGAGTCCCCAGACAGGTGGCTCCTCAGAGCCGGAACAGATAACAAGCAGGGGGTCATGGTTCCCCCAGAAGGGTGTCTGACCCGTGGTAGAGGTGGAGTTGGGGAAATGGCGGGACTCCTAAGGCTCCATATATGGATGGACTCCCTACTTCCAGCCTAGATGATTCTGGGCAACTTGGTGCATTCTTGGGGATGCCTAGGAGACCAGATGCACTGGCAGCACCAGCAGATGTTGGCAGAGCTGGGAAATGTGATCACTCTGTGAGAACTGATGATAGCTGGGGTGGGGGGGACAAGCCAGGTACGGAGGAGGGAGGGGTGTGTTCCTCCCAGATATTCATCTTCTATCTGACCCCCGTGCCCTCACCTCCTAGTGGGCTCCTCTTGGACCCTCCTCAGGTGAATGGGTGACTGAGAACAGAGGCCAAGGGCTAATCCAGCAAGGGGGCCTATCTTCAACACCCAACACCTCCACCCCCAGAAGAAAGGAAAAGACCTAAGAATGCAGGTTTGGAGGTGCTGCTCACCACTAGTGTCTGAAGCTACCAGGTCCCCACATGGGAGAGGAAGGGTGCAGATGTGAGGCTGTGTGGCTCCATTACTCCACGCCAGGGGCTCTCTGGCGCCCCCTCCTCACCCAACCCTGCATCTCCCCGTTTTCTGGGACACTACCATCCTCTGACCAACTGTATACAATACTCAGAGCCTCTCACACTTCTGGAATGCTTCACAACACATCATGGCACCTCCTACTATACACACCACTATGCAGAAAACTCAGCTACCTTTTTTTTCATTGAAGGTCATGGGGTTTGAACTTTGTGCATGGGCACAGTCCCTCAGCTCTTCAGCTGAAGGTGTGCGCTCTACAACAGGAGCCAAAGCACCACTTCTGGTTTTCTGGTGGTTCACTGGAGCCAAAGTCTCACAGACTTTCCTTCCCAAGCTGGCTTTGAACTGCCAACTTCAGATCTCAGCCTCCTGAGTAGCTAGGATGACAGTTATGAGCCACTGGCAGCACCCTGCTGCAGCCACCTTCTTACATCCAGGGGAAACCCAACTTGTGCATCCCAAACCATTCTTCCATGTTTGAAAAGAATATAATTGACACTATCCTTTAAACCCCTGCTCTGATTTGCCCACTCCCTGCCTAAGACAGGCTATGTCCTCTAGAGTTCTTGGTAAGGCAATACCCACCATGCTGTGACTTCACAATGGGACAAACCTGGGGAGTTCTTAGAAATACTTGTACACTAAGGCCAGAACCTGGTCTTCCAACCACAGCACCCCACTCCTTCACCATCTCTTGCAGGCAAGGGGTGTCTTTTTTTCTTGTGTTTTTTTGTGTGAGAGGCTTGAACTCAGGGGTTGGGTATTGTCCCTGATGATGATTTTTGCTCAATGCCAGTGCTCAACCATTTGAGCCATGGTGCCACTTCCGGTTGGAGATTGGAGATGACACTCTCACGCGAATTTCCTGCCTAGGCTAGGAAAAGAGATCCTCTGGATCTCCGCCTGAGTAGCCAGGATGACAGGCATGAACCACCAGTGCATGGATTATGGTATCTCATTCTGTAGAATTTCCACAGAGTGCTCCTCTAGACACTACCACCTAGACGCTCCTGTACTTCCCTCATGGAAAACAAAGGGAGTCTCAGAATCTGGGTAGGGACATGGGCATTAAAGAGCCCCTCCAAATCACTTCCACTCTCTAAGCTCCCATCTGCCTCCTCTTGATGGCCTGGTTGTCCACAACAAATAAGACCAACTAGGATTTCTGGGTCCATCCCCGCCTCACTAAACTGGTACCTGAGGTTCTCTGGGGCCAGCTGCTCCATGTCCCGGTAGAAGATGTTGGGAGGGTTGCTGATAACTGGGTCCAGGGGTGCCCAGGACAGGAGTGTCCATCTCCCCTCTGTCAAAGGAGAGACAAAGCATGGATGCATCTACTAAGAGCTACAGGGCATAGCCATCCACCTGTCACCAAGGTCACTTGGAGTGCTGTTTTATGTTGACAGTCCTGGGACTTGACCTCTGGGCCAGGGTGCTGTCCCTGTGCTTCTTTTGTTCAAGGCCAGCGCTTTTCTACCTGATCCTCTGAGCAACTTCCAGCTTTTTCTGTGTATGTATGTGGGACCAGAGGAATCGAACCGAGGGGTTCATGTGTGCTAGGTGAGCCCACTACTGCTAAGACACAATTCCAACTCTACATAGCTGTTCTCCATTTACCCCTCAGGCCTGTTGTGGGACAGCCCTGCACATCTGTACCGAGTTTCTCACCAGCAGCCCTGGCTGGAAATGAACTCAACCTGCTATGTTGTCCTTTATTTGCAGCATCTTTGCTCTCTGTGTTTCCTGTCATAGCGTCCTTGGTAAGCAAGATCCCCTTTCAAGTGCTGCCACTAAGAAGCCTGCTCCAATCACCCTGGCAGAGTGGGACCTTCTCCTCTGTGCAGGCTGCCAGCCTTGTTACGCTCTGCATTCTGGCCAGTCTGGGTTGAGAGTGCATGAAGGGGAAGCCCTGGCTTCCACCACACAATTTCTGAAGGCTTTGATATACCACCCAGCGACTGGTGCTATATCCCACTCCACGAGATGGCACTCAAGGACCAGGCAGTCTCATCGTAACAAGATCGGGCCATTTCTTTTTTTTTTTTTTTTTAATTTAATTTTATTTTATTTGAGAACATACTGTACGGAGGGGTTACAATTACTTGGGCAGGATAATGCATACATTTCTTACCAAGCATTGCAGCCTCCTTCTTTGTTTACCCTTCACCTCCCTTCCCAGGCACCCCCCTCTCCGCCACCCAATCATACCCCCCTCCCCCCCCTTACTGACATTGTAAAGCTGGTTTTGACATGACATTTTGTACTTCTCATTGTTGCAACAGGTCCACCTGAATCCTTAAACGACTTGTTTGTCCCCATCTCCTCCACATGTTATACTGACATCAAATATAGTGAAAGCGGGGGTTACACTGTGGGGGAGGGACATACAAAGCAACAAAGAAATAATCTTATAAATGCGTTAGAAACACATGCATGAAAGAAACAAAAACATTAAAATAGATATTTAAGGGTTCCTTTTCCTAACATCACATTATCTGACCTTTTCCGCTTGACCCATACCTATACTAGATATTGCAAATAAGGGAAACCATGGGACCTATGTTTCTTTGGGCCTGGCTTACTTCACTTAATATAATTTTTTCCAAGCCTTTCCATTTCCTAACACATGGGGAGATGTCATTCTTTCTGATGGAGGCATAGAATTCCATTGTGTATATATACCACATTTTCTTGATCCATTCATCTACTGAGGGGCATCTGGGTTGGTTCCATATCTTAGCTATGGTAAATAATGCTGCAATAAACATAGTTGTGCTGGTAGCTTTAGTGTGGTCTTTTTTGTAAACATTAGGGTAAATGCCCAAAAGTGGGATTGCTGGGTCATAGGGGAGTTCTATGTGAAGTCTTTTGAGGAACCTCCATACTGCTTTCCAAAGTGGTTGAACAAGTTTACATTCCCACCAACAATGAAGTAAGGTTCCTTTCTGTCCACATCCTCTCCAGCATCTGTTGTTGTTAGAGTTCTTGATTTTTGCTGTTCTAACTGGAGTGAGGTGATATCTCAATGTTGTTTTGATTTGCATTTCTTTTATGGCTAGGGATGTTGAACATTTCTTCATGTGTCTATTGGCCATCCTTCTTTCTTCTTCAGAGAAGCTTCTCTTTAAGTCTTTCGCCCACTTATTTATTGGGCAGTTGTTTCTTTGAGGATTTGTTGTTGGGTGGTTTAATTTTTTGAGTTCCAAGTATATTTTAGATATGAGACCCTTGTCCATTGTATGGCTAGTAAAGATCTTCTCCCAATCCTTGGGCTTTCTATTGATCTTGCTAGCTATGTCATTTGCCCTGCAGAAGCTCTGCAACCTTATGCAGTCCCATTTGTCCAACCTTTCTTTGATTTGTTGTGTTTCCGGGTCTCTATTCAGAAAATTTCAGCCTGAGCCAAGGAGACCTAGGGTTTCTCCTATTCCATCCTGTAATGTTTTCAGAGTGTCTGCTTTGACTTCAAGGTCTTTGATCCATTTGGAGTTGATTCTGGTGCAGGGTGATATATAAGGATCTAGGTTTAGTTTTCTACATGTAGTTAACCAGTCTTGCCAGCACCATTTACTGAAGAGGATGTCTTTCTTCCATTCTATTGTTTTAGCTCCCTTATCGAAGATTAGATGGCTATAGGTCTGTGGGTTCATTTCTGGGTTTTCAATTCTATTCCACTGGTCCTGAAGTCTGTTCTTATGCCAATACCAAGCTGTTTTGATTACAAATGGAGTTGCTTGCCTAATTTCAGCCACACTTTTCTCATTGTTGGCATACAGAAAAGCCATTGATTTTTGGAGGTTAATTTTATAACCTGCTACTTTGCCAAAGTTTTGAATCAGCTTGAGTAATTTGGGAGTGGAGTCTATGGGATTCTTTAAATACAAGATCATGTCATCTGCAAAGAGGGAGAGTTTTATTTCTTCTTTCCCTATTTGGATCCGCTTTATGTCTGCATCTTGTCTTATTGCTGTAGCTAGGTATTCTAATACTAGATTGAAGAGAAGTGGAGAGAGTGGGCATCCTTGTCTTGTTCTTGAGTTAAGGGGAAATGGCTTTAGTTTTTCACCATTGAGTATAATGCTGGCTGTAGGTTTGTCATATACAGCCTTTATTGTATTGAGGAATGTTCCATGGATTCCTAATTTTTCCAAAACCTTCATCAGAAAGGGGTGTTGGATCTTGTCGAATGCTTTTTCTGCATCTATTGACATAACCATGTGGTTCTTATTCTTGCTCCTGTTGATGTGATGAATAATATTAATTGATTTGCGTATATTGAACCAGCTTTGCATCCCTGAAATGAATCCTGTTTGATCATGGTGTATGATTTTTTGGATGAAATGTTGAAATCGGTTGGCCAAAATTCTGTTGAGAAGTTTTGCATCAATGTTCATCAAAGAAATGGGTCTATAGTTCTCTTTCTTTGATGAGTCCCTGCCTGGTTTTGGGATGAGGGTTATGATGGCTTCATAGAATGTGTTCGGTAGTGAGCTTTCTCTTTCAATTTCATTGAAGAGTTGGAGGAGAATTGGTGTGAGCTCTGCTTTGAAGGCCTTGTAAAATTCCGCTGTAAAACCATCTGATCCTGGACTTTTCTTAGCTAGGAGGTCTCTTATTGCTGTTTCTATTTCAATGCTTGATATGGGCCTGTTAAGATAGTTTAACTCATCTTGGTTTAGTTTTGGCATGTCAATATTTGCTAGGAAGAGGTCCATTTCTGTCAAGTTCTCAAACCTATTAGCATAAAGTTTTGAGAAGTATTCCCTTATTATGTTCTGAATCTTGGTTGTTTCCGTGGTGCTATTTCCATTCTCATCTCTGAGTTTATTAATTTGGGTGTGTTCTCTTCTTTTTCTGATAAGATTTGCTAAGGGTCTGTCAATTTTGTTAAGTTTTTCGAAAAACCAACTCTTTGTTTTGTTGATTCTTTCTATAGTTTTTTTGGATTCTAATTCATTTAATTCTGATTTAATTTTGATTATTTCTTTCCTTCTACTGGATTGGGGTTTATCTTGCTGCTCTTTTTCAAGGAGGTTTAGATGTGTCATTAAATTGTTAGTTTCAGATCTCTCCAATTTGTTGATGTAGGAGCTCAGAGCTATAAACTTGCCTCTGAGTACTGCCTTTGCTGTGTCCCAGAGGAGCTGGTAATTTGTGTGTTCATTTTTGTTGAATAGCATGAACATTTGAATTTCCTTTCTAATCTCTTCCATGACCCACTCATGATTCAGCAGTGTGTTGTTCAGCCTCCATGTGATACCGGACTTTCTTTGGTGGCTTTTGGTGTTGAGTTCTAATTTTATTCCCTTTTGGTCAGAGAGGATGCAAGGTATAACTTCAATGTTTCTGAATTTAGACAAGTTTGCTTTGTGGCCTAAAATGTGGTCTATTTTAGAAAATGTTCCATGTGCTGCTGAGAAAAACGTGTATTCTGATGCTGCTGGGTGGAATGTTCGGTAGATGTCTGTTAAGTCTAGTTGATCTATGCAGCTGTTTAGATCTGCGGTTTCTCTGTTGAGTTTTTGCCGAGTTGATCTATCTAGTGGGGAGAGTGGTGTGTTAAAATCCCCAACAATTAATGTCTTTGGATCTATATGGGATTTGAGGGAAAGTAGTGTTTCTTTGATAAATTTGGGTGCTCCATTGTTTGGCGAATAGATATTTAGAATTGTAATATCCTCCTGAAGGAGAGATCCTTTAATTAGTATGTAGCAACCTTCTTTATCTCTTCTCGCGAATTTTAATTTGAAGTCTATTTTATCTGATATTAGGATTGCAACTCCCGCCTGTTTATGGGGGCCGTTTGCTTGGTAGATTTTATTCCCGCCTTTAACATTGAAAATGTGTTTGTTTTTTCGGGCAAGATGTGACTCCTGCAGGCAGCAGATAGAAGGGTCTTGTTTTTTAATGCAACTAGACAGTCTATGTCGCTTAATTGGAGAGTTCAGTCCGTTAACATTAAGGGATAGGACTGAGAGGTATTTGGGAGTTCCTGCCATGTTATCTACCTTCTTGGGGACTGCAAAAACAGGGTTCTTCCTATGGTTCTTGGATTCTCAGTTTGGGTGCAGTTTCTTGGCCTTTATTGCGGTCTGGTTGGTTTTCTATGTGTAGGACATCTTTAAGAATCTTTTGTAGGGCTGGTTTGGTGGAGATGTATTGTTTCAATTTTTCTTTGCTATGGAAGGTTTTTATTTGGCCTTCAGTTATGAAGGAGAGTTTAGCTGGGTACAGTATTCTTGGTTAATAGTTGTTTGTTTTTAGGGCATGGCATACATCATTCCAGGCTCTTCTTGCTTTGATTGTCTCTGCTGAGAAATCTGAGGTGATTCTAATGGGTTTCCCTTTATAGGTGATTACCCTTTTCTCCTTGACATCTTTAAGGATCTTTTCCTTGGTCTGAGTTGATCCTGTGTGGATGATAATGTGACAGTGGGATGTCCTATTCTGGTCTGGTCTATTTGGGGTTCTAAAGGCTTCTTGTATCTGAATAGGCCTATCTTTTTGCATGTTTGGGAAGTTCTCTGCTAGGATCCTGTTAAACAAATCTCCTAGACCATTAACTTCTGTTTCTAGGTGCTCCTCTACACCCATTATCTTTAGATTAGGCCTTCTGATGGTGTCTTCCAGGTGTTGGATAGATCTATCATATTTCTTGGACTTGTCTTGGATGGTTGTATGTTCTTTCTGTATAATATCTAGGCTGTCTTCAATCCCTGAGATTCGATCTTCTGCATGGTCTAACCTGCTGTCAAGACACTCTACTTTGTTTTTTATCTCTTTTCCTTCTAATTGGTCAGCTTTGATGGCTTCAAGTTCTTTGTTGAAGCTCTGTTTTAGGTCTTGTATGTATTTCTTTACTTCCTTAATTTGGTGTTCAGTGTTTGTCCTCAAATCACTTAGTTGATTGGTTATGGTTTCTTTGGACTCCCATTCCTCCTGTTGGGTTCCATTCAGCATTCCCTTTGTGGTCTCCCTGACTTCCTTCAGCTCTTTGTTAATGGATTCCATGAATGCCTTTAGTGATCTTTGTGTGTTCTCTACCTGGTCTCTCAATTCCTGTATTACTCTTTGATTAGCTTCCTCCCGTTCGTGGGATTCCTGCAGTTCTCTTTGAGTGTTCTCAGCCTGCTCACGCCATTCCTCCCTTTCTCTTTGAGTATTCTCAAGTTGTTCACGCAAATCCTGTATCAGTTTTTGAGTAGCTTCCTCACGCTTATGATATTCCTGTATAAACTTCTGGGATGCCTAATCTCTCTCCCTATCACGCTCATACAGAGTCCTTTGTACGTTGTCAAACTTCTCATTTATCATGTTTGCCAGCAGTGTTTGTAGAGCTATTTGAGAACTCTCCTCTGGATTACTCATTATCTGTTCTAACCCCTGATTATCAAGATTGGGAATTGAGATACCCGAATTTGCCATTTTTCTTGTGTTTTTCCAGCTTACTCTGCCCATTTGAGATGAAGATAGCACCAGTTTTGTGCTAGAACACTATCTTAAGGCAACCATCAACCAAAGTTTGCATTTGTACAGTCAACAGTCTACAGATACAATCTAGTTCAACAGATACATCTATTCGACATCAAACAACTATATGTTAAAGGACTTCGAACCGCAGAGAAGAATTTGGAAAACCAGAAATTATTAGGGTTAGGGAGAGATGTGGGTAAAAAATAGGAATAGATTGGTGTGGGGAGGCACAGGGAGCGTTAACTATGTCCTAATCACAATGCAGGAAATAGGTTGGGTAGGATGCAAGTAGAGAGAGAGAGAGAAAGAAGAAAGGGAAAGGGATATGAAAAGAGACTAGAAAAAAATAGAAACGTAAAAATTAATGTTATTATAGAGATTAAAAGACCATCTATTTAGAGAGGAATGTGAATATATTGAGAGAAAGAGAGGGACATAGAGGAGATGTGAAAAACTTTAAAAAAAATGCTTAAAATATTATATAGGTATAAAGAGGTAGTACTGCTATTAATGAATTTAAGTCTCAGAGGTTTTGAATTGAGTAATAAATTTGTGGATTAAGTGTGTACACAATGGGGGATAGGGTCTCCTAGTTAACTACGGGTTTATCTGAGGATGTGCAGGACAAGAGTTAAGTCACATAAAGAAGAACAAAAGAGAGGAAAAGGTGGAAAGGATAGGAAAGTGAGAAGAAAAGATCAGAAGTTCAGTAGAGCTAGACAAAAAACAAAAAGATAATTAAGAAAGAAAGAAAAAGAGAAAGAAGACAAGAAAAGAAAGGAAAACGCACATTCACGTATTCCTAAAATAAAAATTATAAGAGGAGAAAAAAAAAAGTTATTGGAAAACAGTTATTTTTTCAGAAGAAGCAAAAATTAGAGATTAATAAAAGTTTTAGAAAAGGAAAAATTTTTTTTGATATATATAAGGTAACAAAAAACAAAAAAAAAAGAAGAAGAAGAAAAAAAACGTTCTTTGATTTTTTTTGGGGGGGGGGGAGGGGTGGGAAGAATCCTGTATCTACCTTTTGTCTGTAACCAGCCTCTTGTTGGAGTCTCTGGTCAGCTTGAGGTCCTGTGGCTTGATTGGTTTCTTAAGTCAGTTTGTTGGAACAGGCAGAAAAACCCTCTGCTTTACCCAAGATTTTGAGATCCCCCTCCCAGGTTAGTTTACTGGGAGGGTGATCTGCTTTGAGAATCACAAAAGAGGGGGATGCAGTGATGAGGCTAGGTTCTGGGTAGAGTTGAGGCCTTTCAACAAACAGTAGCTTTTCCCTGGGGCTATTTTGTGAAAAAACTCACAGCACCCAGCCTGGAGCCATTCTCAGGGTTTCTGTTTTTCAATTGATTGTGGTGGCTGCTAGAGGGAGGGGCAGCCTCTGGCTCTGGTTACCCAGTGAGGAGAGCCACTCCAATGGCTGGCGCCTGAGCTGGGTGACTTTTCCCTGGATGGAACTGAGTCTGTGAGGTCACTTCGCCGTTAAGTTCTTGTGACCTGCTAAATGACTCGTTTTATTCCAAGGCCTGAGCTGGAGCTAGCAGCTCCTCTAAGCTTTGTCGGTATCCAAGATGGAGATCACCGGTGCTGGGGGGGGAGGGGTGGCCTTCCCTCCTCTGCTCCCTGAGAAGGAGTGAGGACGTCGGGCTTCTACTCACGCCGAGTCTTGGATCCTGGATCGTCTCTGGTCTGCAAACTGCAGGTTGAAGATGTCCGCTCCTTGTCGGTTCTTGCTGGTGTTGAGTAGAATTGGCTCGTCCGCTGCGTCTGGCTCCTTCGTCCCGGACTCTCTCTGTGACATTCTTATCTCCAACTAACCACAAAATTCTGGAAATTGAGCCTAGTTCCATCAAGGAGATACTCAATATGCTTCTCAGACATCAGCTTCTCCCTGTGTAGAGGCATCCGATTCGCCGCAGAACTGCATGGCACATCTCACAGCACCCTTGATCTTCCTTTCCCTGAAAACAAGTCCACAGACTAGGATGGGAGATTCCTAATTTCCTTTCTCCTTGGATACAATCTTGGGCAGCAGGCCACTCAGCCTGGAAGAGCAGGGCCATTTCTTTGTATGGGCTTGAACTGAGGATCTGGGAGCTGTCTCTCTGAGTTTTTGTGCTCAAGCCTGGTGCTCTACCACTTGAGCCACAGCTCCACTTCTGGCTTTTTGTTGGTTCCATGGAGAGAAGATTCTCACCAGCTTTGGGCTGGCTTTGATCTTTGATCCTCAGATCTCTGCCTCCCAAGTAGCCAGGATGTCAGGTGGGAGCCTGAGCCAGAGGTGATGGGCACCAGAGCCTTTCTTTTCAGCTTCTGTTTATCTCATGTCAACTAGCAATCCCTAGATAAAATAGTCAGTTACAGGGGATCAAGTTCCTCTCCTAGGTTTGTTAATCCAAGGAGATAAAGTGTCTTTGGGAAAGGCTAGTTTGAGTTGGCCTAGATGAGTGTGTGTTTGTGTGTGTGTGTGTGTGTGTGTGTGTGTGTGTGTGTGTGTGAGTATGTGTGCGTGATAGACACAGAGAGAGAGAGAGAGAACGTATGAGTTTCAGCGATACCTACCCCCATCACTGTAACACCTCATCCTCCCAATGGTGAATACATCCAGGATCTCCACCCCAAGGAAGGTGGGTAGGGGAGGGTATGTAAGGTCACATAGAGTGGGATGATCGGAATTCTATCCAGCAACTGAAGCCTGGAGAGATTAAGGAGAGAAGGATAGGTTTAGATGAACAATAAGGGAAGCCCCTTGGCTTTGGCTACAAGTACCAGAAAGATAACCAAACCCATCCTTTTTGGTAGTAAGATAACAGGTGCCACTATTCATTTCATTATATTTTGAGTCCTAGGGCTTGGATTGAGGGCCTCAGTGTCGTCCCTGAGCTTTTTTTACTCAAGGCTAAGGCTCTACCACTTTAGCCACAGCACCACATCTGGCTTTTTCTCCTGTGGGGGGGGGGGAGTAGGTTTATGGGAGGTAAGAATCTCACAGACTCTACTGGTGGGCTGGCTCTGAGTCAAAATCATCAGACCTCAGAATAGCCAGGATGGTGGGCAGTAGCCACTGGCACCTGACCAGTACCATCTATTCATAATCCCTTATGGCCAGTGCCGGGAAACTCATATTGCACCCCCCTTGTCCTGAGTGGGAAGCCGACATGGATGGATTTGATACTTCCAACAGCCTACCTACCTTTGAGCATTGTTCTGGATAAGTCTGATGACAGCTTCCTCCTTATCCACAGCAATGACTTGACTCTGTCACAAGATCAAATGTCCCCCAAGTGATGTCAGGTCTTTCCTCTGCAGACCTCCCCTCCTCCTTGAAACGACACACCATAGCAAAGCGAAGTAGACATGGAGTGAATTCATTTCCTTATAATCAGGGTTTGGCCAGACAAGTGGCTGTGAGTATCCTAGGCCCGGGATGTAGCTGGGTGTGGGGGAAATGAGACACCTCCTTGTCCACTTTCCTTTAACCATCTTAGCAGAGGGTAGTGGGGAAGAACTCACAGGACGGACGGACAATGGATAACCATCAGGGTCCAGGGAGCTAGTTCAACAGGCTGAGTAAGACAGTTTCTGACCCAGAGCACACCGCCAGAATGAGATGGCAAGCTTGGGGCCCATCCACATGGGGATGCTGGGCCACTTCCTCCATCACCCATTTAACCAGTGCCTAGCTGTGAAAGAGAGAGAGAGAGAGACACACACACACACACACACACACACACACACACACACACACACACACACATACAGAGAGAGAGAGGGAGAGAGAGAGAGAGAAAGACAGAATTACACTTTAGCTGGGTGCAGGTAGCCCAGGACTATAATGTGTACTACACAGGAGGCTGAGATATTAAGATACTGGTTCATAGTCAGCCAAGGCATTAACATTTGTGAGATTCTTATCTCCAATAAACCAACAGGAAGCTGGAAGTAGCACTGTGGCTCAAGTGGTAGAGTGCTAGCTTTGAGCTGAGGAACCCTTGGACAGCCCCCAGGCCCAAAGTTCAAGCCCCACGACTGACAAGAAGTGGGCTTCTGACCACAAGTAGTGGACTGAATAGGACCCATCCTCCTAGGGAGCATAGCAGTGAAGTTAGGCTGAGCATCCTCTCAGCGTGGGGTCATAAGTACGTCACCCAGGTTCTTTGTGCTCTGTTTTCTCCAGCTGCAAAACTGAACACAGTGAAGGAATCCCTTCCTCATTGGGATAGGGTAAGGATCAAAGAGAGACATGTTTTGTTTCATAATCCCATACCTATAATCCGATAAATAACAGGCCCCATCTGAGCCCTTTCTGGGTATCTTCCTGTCATATGCACACAGAATTTCCAACAACCATATCTGACAGCTGCTCCCCTTTTGCCTAGCCCTGTCCCGGAGATCCTCCTGTATTGATCCCTTGTTTTCTTACAACTGTCCCGGGAGGAGACTGAGGTCTGATGGTCAAGGCCCAACCCAGAACTTCATCTGTGGTCAAGAATCGGCTGCCGTGGACTGAGTTTGGGACAACCCATCTAAACCGCTGACTGAGGGTGGTGCTACATGTCTAGCATCCCAACTACAGATGACCAGGCATGGTGGTGCACAACTATCAAAGGAGGACCGCCGTCCAGCTCAGCTTGAGCACATATTGAGTCTCTATCTCGGAAATGCCCAAGACAGAAAGGCTTGGCTCACATGGTAGAAGACCTGACTGGTAAGCCTAAGGCCTTGAGTTCAAACCCTAATATACCAAAAAGAATCAAAGGCCTGGTGCCAGAGGATCATGCCTATAATCCTAGCTACTCAAGAGGCTGAGATCTGAAGATCACAGTTCAAGATTTAAAAAAAGGTTGGCCTCCCCCATCAGACATCATTATGAAAAGACCCAGAGTCTCACCCAAGCCAATATGCTCCATACTAACAGGGCTTGCATACTTCCTAAGGGCTGGACACGCTCTCTGTCCCCCAGGAGAACCAGCCCCTCTGGTCCCCACCCCTAGGTCCTCCCAAGCTCCCCCTTCCACCAACCAGGCCCAAGGTAGTAGACAGTTGCAGGGCATACAGATGCCTTGGTCTTATAATTTGATGGTGCTGAGTCCCCATCAAGCATCTCACCTTTCCAGGCCCCCAGACCTCAGCCACAATTTCCATGCATTCCCACCACATAGATAGCAAGCAGAAAATACCAAAGGTTCTAGCGCTCCTTGTAACAACACATTTCTACACACACACACACACACACACACACACACACACACACACAAAGCCGGCACAAGAGGCTAATGTCTGTCATCCTAGCTACTCAGGAGGCTGAGGTCTGAGAATCATGGTTCAAAGCCAGCCCATGCAAGAAAGTCCCTGAGGCACTTATCTACAGTGAACCACCAAATATCCAGAGGTGGAGCTGTGGCTCAAGTGTCAGAGCACTAGCTTCGAGAACAGAAGATCAGGAACAGCACCTAGGCCCTGAGTTCAAGGCCCAGGTCTTCCACCTCCAAACACACACAGGTACACAGACAGAGAGACAGACAGACAGACAAACACACACACACACACACACACACACACAACAATGATTCATGATTCAGCATGCCCTGAGAACAGAACCATGAACTCCATCCATTAGGATCACATCCCACCCCGGAGAAGGTGGAACTACTGACCTCAGACCCACTGTAGACAAACACTGAACCTCTCACATCTCTGGAATGTCTCATAGCCCACCATGGCATTTCCTACCGTACACAGTGCTATGGGGAAAACTTACCCACCTCTTTTCTTGTTGTTGGTCATGGGGTTTGAACTCTTGGCCAGGCAGGGCACTATCACTCAGCTCTTCAGATGAAGGTGAGCCCTCTCTCACTTGAGCCAAGACACCACTTCCTGTACTCTGGTGGTCCATTGCACATCAAGTCTCACAGACTTTTCTGCGCAAGCTGGTTTGGAACCATGGTCTTCACATCTCAGCTTTCTGAGTAGCTAGGTTGACAGTTGTGAACCACTGGTGGCTTCCAGCTTCAGCCACCTTCATATAACCAGAGGAAATACATCTTATCACGACACAAACTTCTTATAACCCTTCACTTCAGACTTTATCATCCAGCATCCAAATACACCCTTCAATGGAGAAAATACAGACACAACAATCCCAACCCTGCACCCATTGGCTCACTCCCTGCCTACCTGCCAGAGGCCACATCCTCTTGAAGCTGTGGATTCAAACTGGGGAAAACTCGGAGAATTCTTAGAAATGTCTCTACAGTTGGGCCAGCACCTGGTCACACAAACACTGAATCCCCACGCACCGCCACCCCGCCCACACTTCCACCATCTTTGCAGGCAAAGATGTTTTACTTTTTTTCAGTTGTGGGGCTTGAACTCTGGGCCTGGGTGCTGTCCTTGAGCTCTTAAGTTCAAGGGCAGCACTCTAATAATTGAGCCACAGCAACACTTCTGCTTTTCTGGGAGTTTGTTGGAGATAAGTCTCAGCATTTTTTCTGCCCAGGCTGACTTTCAGCCCTGATCCTCAGATCTCAGCTCCTGAGTACCTAGGATAACAGCCATGAGATACTGGCACCTGGCCAAAGATCCTTTTCCATGCCTTTCATCTTATCCCCTCAGGAGACTGAGATCTGGGGGCTGCAGTTGGATGCCACCATTGGCAGCAAAATCCATGAGAACTCTTTTTCTCAAATTAAACACATAAAAAAGTTGGAAGTGGAACTGTGGCTCAAATGGTAGAGTGCTAGCTTTGAGCATCAAACACAAAGGATAGGACACAGTCCCTAGTCTCACGCTTTTTCTAGCAAAGACCCACCTGAGAAAGGGAAGCAGGTGGCATAGGAAGCTCAAACCTCACACATAATACTCCAGCTTCCCACAACAGACCCCATCCTGTTCTGATAGTGTGGATTATATGTTCCACATCATGGCAGACTTAGATAGGACTGACCATGCACCAAGTTAGGATGTTCAAGTACAATCTCATATTGAAGATCCCTTGACCTTATCAAAGACTCAGGATCTCTCACTGTCCTGCCTCGACACTAGGCAGTGAGGTAAGGTCTAGTTATCCAACCACATGTTGTAGGAACAAAAAGATTTCTCAACCGAGGGATCCAGACTGGAGGGCTCTAGGTCCCCACAGAGATTGTGAATGGTTGTCTCCCTTGATCCAGGGACTCCAAACCAAGGCTTGCATGTTCTCCCTTCTTCCTTCCCTTCCTCTTTTTGTCCTTCCATCCTTCCCTCCTCTCTCTCTTTCCTTTCTCTCTCTCACTGCTGGGCCTTGAATTTGGAGCCTGGCTGCTGTCCCTGATCCTTTTTACTCAAGGCCAACAGGCTTCAGCCACTCATCCACTTTTAGCATTTTCTTTTTGCTGGTTAGTTGGAGAGAAGGGTCTTAAAGGCTCTCTTGCCTGGCTCTTAAGCCTCAATTCTTCCATCTCAGCCTCCTAAGCAGCTAGGATAACAAGTGTGAAGCACCTGAAACCAAGGTTTCTTCATGTACTGTGGAATCACCACTGGAATCTTTCATCGTCTATGACCTCTCCCCTCAAAGTCTGGAAAACACTGTAACAGTTTGTTGGATACATATATGAGTATCTGTCTCTGACAATACTACAGAAAAGTCCCATATGACTCAGGTAAGCATCCTGGGGGAGGGGGAGTTGTCGAAGCCTCATATAACTCTCCCACAGTTCTCTGTCATCCCTCTTCCCGCCCTCCTGGTGCCACTGCACTTAACTGTTTTGGCTCTGAGCACATGAGCCACGATGTACTCGCTGGCTTCTGGGGGCTCTGGATGCATCTCTTCTCAAAGATGTCTGTCCAGTGGCTGACCACTTCTTTGGCACTCAATTCCACACTCAGGTATGAACGATGCTGCAGTAAGCTGAGAACGTGGCTCAAGGAGCCTCCTCTCCTCCCCCTGGGGCCAGACAGGACGGTCCACCACATCCGGCCCCACAAGTTTGATGTTGCAGAGAAAGGATTCTCGAGGCATCCCAGGTCTCTGAATCTTCCAGATTCCAGTGCAGGAGATGGGAATCGTCTCTGCTCACAGCTGGCAGGCTGGGGATGGCAAGGTCACAAGCTCTGCTACCCACGATGTTTTTGACTGTGGTGGTCACCCTAGAGAGAGCCAAAAGAGAATCAGCAGCTGCCAGAGAAAGGCAGTCAAGGCACAATGTTCATAGCAGGACATGATTTGGCTTGGAAACTCTGCCTGGGCTGCTTTGAAAGTCATTCTTTGGCAGCTGAAACCATCTGTCTAATTTGACCCATAATCCCAGGCATTAGTGGAAATTGCCAGTTGAAATAAAAAACCCTGGAATAGCTGGCATTTCAGTTGGCCCATTTAAACTTAAAGAGTTCCAAAGTTAGCGGTCCCCTTTTCCTTCCAGACAGCCAACCGCAGGTTACAGAAACTGGCATTCGGTGAGCCTTAGCTAACTGTCACGTCCCAATACCGAGCAGGTTCCAGCAGGGGGAAAGCACTGCCTACTACTGCCCAGCTGGAAAGGGCCCAGGCGGGACACAGATTGGAGTCTGCAGGACTCCAGGGAGGACTGGCCACCAGTGAACTGCCCTGGCAGGGAACCCACCCCACCAGTGGCGGCCTAGAGCCCTCTGCACAGATGCCCACAGACTCCATCATTGCCCTGGGGAAAGTTCCCCTCTCATCCTCAGTCATGGTGAACCATCTGCCATTTCACTCCATTCACCACTTCCCACTCTCACCTAGTTTCACAGCCCCTGCTCTACTCCCCCCTTCTCATTCCCTAATTATGTTTGGCAGACACATTCGCAATCCTTGAATTACCTCCGACTCTATACAACAGACCAGAGTTCTAGCTGGAAGAGTGCCGCTGTGTTCGCACTTGCCTCACGAGCCTTCTGGCTGAAGACAGAAGGACAGCTGTCTACTCTGGTCTGCGATTCACATAGGCCTCCTAGGAGAGGCCCAGCAGCTACTGTGGGCTTCAGAAGAGGGGGAAGAGAGAGGTGGAAAGAGGTAGAAAGAATCATCTACTGAAACCTTCCTCAAAGGAACAATGAAATTGTGAAGGAGAAAACAAAAATTGTCCCTGGGCTCCTACTTGGCATTGATGACAAAAGAACAATACACAGACACACAAAATGTTTTCCTCTTTTTAGACACGGTGACTTCAATGTGTTTTCATTATTCTCATCTCCCTGCTCTCCCAACACACACACACACACACACACACACACACATCCAGACTGGTCACAGAAGTTTCTTCCATGCAGTACCTGCAATTTACCAACTGAACACTCACCTGAGCACAGTCAGGATGTATAAGGAGAAAGATGATCTGTCTCTGTCTCTGTTTCCCTCTCTCTCTTCCTCTCCCTCTCTTACTCATACACACACACACACACACACACACACACACACACACACACACAGACTCAAAGCCATGCCTCTCCTGCGTTTGTCAGCTCTTCATGTGGGACAATGTAGAAGCTGGATCACGGGGGCTCCCAGGGGCTCCCACCCAAGGGGAATACTACTCTAATAATAAAGGATCACATTGCCTCTCCCATTCTCCAGGGCTAGAACCTTTCTCTTGGGAACAACCAGCCTTGACTCCCCACTCCCCAAAACCCTAGGCCAGGATGCTGAGTGAAGGAGTCCCCATGCAGGTGGCTCTTCAAACTCGGACAGATAATAAGCAGCGTGTCATGGTGCCCCATAGGGGTGTCTGACCCATGGTGGAGGTGGTGTTTGGGAAATGGATGGGGTCCTAAAGCCTACATATAGGGATGGACTCCCTAATTTCAGCCTAGATGTTTCTGGGCGACTTGGGGCATTCTTGCGGAGGAAGAGGAGACCAGATGGACCAGCAGCACCAGCAGATGTTGGCAGAGCTAGGAAATGTGAGCACCCTATGAGAACTGATGATAGCTGGTGGGGGGTAAGGGCCGGCCGGGTATGGGGAGGGAGGGATGTGTTCCTCCCAGATATTCATCTTCTATCTGACCCCAGTGCCCTCACCTCCTAGTGGGCTCTTCTGGGACCCTGCTCAGGTGAATGGGGGACATAGCACAGAGGAAAGGGCTAATCCAGCAAGGGAGCCTATCTTCTGCACCAAACACCTCCATCCCCAGAAAAAAGGAAAAGACCCGAGAAGGCAGGATTGGAGGTGCTGCTCCCCACCTCTGCCTGAAGCCACCAGGTCCCCACCAGGGAGAGGAAGGGTGCAGACGTGAAGCTGTCTGGCTCCATTACTCCAGGCCAGGGGCTCTCTGGCGCCCCCTCCTCACCCAGCCCTGCATCTCCCCGTTGCCTGGGACACTGACCGCTTGGGACAGAGGTGGGATCCTCGGGTCGCCACCCACCCCCACCCCCTCCACCCCTGGGTGCATTTGTGGCAGAGCCAGGACTGACTGTGGGGCCGGGGGAGCCGCAGGCGGGATGGGAGAGGGGAGGCGGGAGGCACGGGTCCGGGTCCGCGGGGCGCAGGCGGGGGTCAGGGGGTCGCGGGGTGTGGGCTGGAGGGTGGCGGCCCGCGGGGCGGCCACTCACCTGTGCTGCTGGGAGAAGTTGTGGGCGGCGGCTCCGGGTACAGCGGGCAGCGGCAGCAGCAGAGGGCGGCGGCATGGCGCACGCACGGCCCAGAGTCTGAGGACCGGGGCGGGACCAGGTCGGGGCGGCAAGCCGGCCAGCGGCGCCATCTCCGCAGCGCAACTCGGAGAGGCGCCGCGGTTTGGAGCTGGCAGCGCCATGTGTGGAACGCGGCGCGGCTGCGAGGGCGGGGGCGTCTGCAGGCGCGTGGCGGGGCTGCGTGCGGCCTCTGCTCCGCCGCCGCCCCCTGAGCGGCCTCCTCCACAGAGGCGGTGCCGCCGTCGCCTCTGCTGCCGCCGAAGCCTCAGCTACGGCCGCCTCCGCCGCCGTGGCTCAGCCTCCGCCTCCACCGCCGCCGCCGCCATGCTCCCCGCGCCAGGACGTTGGACGCAGGGCCGCCATGGTCACCGCGCCTCCACCAGGCTGCGATGTCCCGGATGTGCCGGCTCCATGTGCTCTGAGCTCCCAGCCAGGACCCTGCTTCAATTGCGGCCTCAGCCAACCGCTGAAGCCGCTTCCCCTCGTGCCTATGCTCGCTCTTCGGTTGGCTCTCTCTCTCTCTCTCTCTCTCTCTCTCTCTCTCTGCCCCCACTCCTCTAGCCGACTGCCCCCTCGCGCATGCGCTCCTGCTTTGTGCCCACTGGGCCCCGCCCCCTTCTCCCCTTAGAACCACCCCCTCCTCCGCTTGGTACCGCCCCCTCCTCCCCTCGGCCCCGCCCCCTACTCCCCTTGGTCCCTCCCCCTCCTCCCCTCGCCCCGCCCCACCCCTGGCCACCTACAGAGGCCTGACTGGGCCCTAAGAATTCCAGGCCTGGGAATTGCAGACTCACCTCACTCCGCACTTTCCCCAGCCCCAGCACCTGGCAGGGGGATGGAATCTCCCCTCAGCCCCACCTCTGGAGGAGAATCTCCTCCATCCCCCTCCACTCCACACACCAAGCAGGTGCACATTGACCCCCGTTTGAGGGGAGGGATTACTGGGGATTACTACCTCTAAAGGACTCAGAGCATAGCACCCTTTGGGATGACTCAGCACACAGCAAGCTTCAAAAAACAGGACAAAGCACCCTGTGTAAAGGACTCAGCACACTGCTCATTTTGAAGAACTCAGCATAAAGTACCCTGTGTAGAGTACTCAGCACACAGCACCCTCTGTAGGAGGGAGTCCATAGCACGCAGTGTAAAGGACTCAGCACATAGCACACTTTGAAAAACTCACCACGTAGCATTCTTTTCCAGGGACTCAGCACATAGCACCTTGTGTTAAGACTCCACACACAGCACCATTTGAAGGGCTGACTACCTAGCACACTGTGTAAAACACTCAGTGCACAGCCTCCTTTTAAAAACTCACATTAGAACACAATTTTGAAGGACTCAGCACATACCACCCTGTGGAAGGACTCAGCACACAGCACCACCTAAAGGGCAGTATGGAGCACCCTGTGTAAAGGATCAGCACACAGCACTCAAAAGAATCACCCCATCCTTCTCAAGAATGCAGCACGTTGCCCCCATTGGGATGACTCAGCACACAGCCCCCTTTGAAGGACTCAGCAAAAGCACCCATGAAAAGGACTCCGCACACAGTATCCATTGAAAAACTCACCTGTCCCACCCTTCTCAAGGGCTCAGCACATAGCACCATTTGGGGTTAATTAGCACACTGCAACTTTTGAAGGACTCAGCATAAAGTACAGTCTGTAATAGACTCAGCACACAGCAACCTTTGAAAAACCCAGCATGACCCACTCTTTTCAAGGACTCAGAACATAGCACCATTGGGATGACTCAGCACACAGCACAATTTTTGAGGACTCAGAACAAAATCCCCATGTGGGAAGGACCCAGCAAACAGCACCCTGTGAAGGACTCAGCACATAGCTCTATGTCACAAGTTCAGTTGTCATTAAAATTATGGTGCTTTCTTCAGTATCACCATTCTTCAGAAACACTTCACAAATCTAACTAGTTCACATTTAGCTAATCTGTGTTTTATAGGGGAGGGTCAGGTGGGGGTCTTGAACTCAAAGCTTTGGGGCCCTGTCCATGAGCTCTTTGGTTCAATTCTAGATAGAGCTCTACCACCTTGAGCCATAGTTCCAATTCTCTTTTTCTTTTTCTTTTTTTTTTGGGGGGGGGGCTTGTTCTTTGACAAGTTTTATGGTGATCAGAAGGTCAAGTAGGGGTGTCCATGGACAAAGCCTCTTAGCTTGGCCTGAAGCCGACCTCTCCCTTCCTTGTGCCCCTAGGAGCCGGGTCTCCTGGAGCTCTCTGGGCCTAGGGTGGAACAGATCTGCTCTGGAATCAACACTCAGGGTGAGCAAAAGTCAGCTTGGCCCCAGTCACTTCCCCAAATTGAACTCTAGAGGACAATAGTCCCCCATGGTGGCACGGGGACAGTGTCCCGCGTCTGGCCACCAGGGGGCAGGAGTCACCCACCATAGGGATTGTACCTGCGAGTTGTGTTACACTTGTTTTCCTGGGACCTCTATCATGCTACAAAGACACCATGGACAGGAAAGTCCTTGAGACTCTTACCAACAATTAACCATCGAAAAGCTAGGGCAGTGCACTAGCCTTTAGCAAGAAAACAGAGATAGAGCCTAGGGCCTGAGTTCACACACACACACACACACACACACACACACACACACACACACGCACACACACTAGCATGCAAAATCTGAGATTTCTACACTGCAGACTTTGGGTATTCTCTACCTTTTGCACACTAAGCCTGGTGGCTGTTGGCCTAGGTTTCTAATGCATCCAACACCAACTGGCATCTTTAATTTGGGGGAACAGAAGGACTACAAGGTCAGACTTCCCCCATCCCAGCTCCTTGATTGGGTCTTGGTCTATCCAGGCCCTTTGGGGCTCCTTTTACAGACTCACCAAGATGCCTTCAAAAGGCATCACACACTGGGCACTGGTAGCTCAAGCCTGTCATCTTAGCTACTCTGGAAGCTCAGATCTGGAGGATCACAGTTCCAAGCCAGCCTGGGCAGGAAAGTGTGTGAGACTTTTATCCTCTTATCCTCAAGGAACCATCAGAAAACAAGAAGTGGCCCTGTGGCTCAAGTGGTAGATTGCCAGCCATGAGAAAAGAGCTAAGGGACAGCGCTCACGGCCAACAACAAGGAGAGGCATTACATGTTGGCTTTTGGGATTGGCATGGGCCATATAGAATTGGAATTTTGAAGTGCTCCAAGATAAAGCTGTACCTCCTTTGGTTCCACGCTCCTCCATCTCATCTCCCCTCCTGGCTTTGGGTCAGGATGGCCCTGGTTGGCCTGGAGGACTCCAAGTAGGAAGATCCTAGAGCAATCGCCCTGCCTCCTTCCACCCTGCTCACCCTGCTGCTTCTGCTCTTTGCCATAGATCTTCCTCCTGAAATCCATCCGTGAGGTCATCACCACCAACATAGTGGTGAGTAGTGGGTCCAGCGTAAGTCCGGGCAGTCACAGGTAGAAGTGGGCCTGGGACTAGGAGCTTCCACCCTGGGTGTTGGCTGAGGCCAGGGCTGACCTTTATTTCGTCCTGAGCCTTGCAGGGGTGGGGAGACAGTGTAGACTCCACATTGAGGCAGGTAAAATCAGAATCTGGAGGAACACTTGTGGGGGGGAGGCTGTGGGGCTCAGGGGGCCACTGTTCTTGGTACTCCTCTCTCGAGACTCCCCTCTCCTGCTCTCATCCCACAATGGTAGAAGAGAAACTTCAACTAAGGGTGTCGAAGAGGGGACAGGAGAGGATGTATGTGTGAACTAGACCTGTGCTTCATATTCCTCCAAGCCCCTACTTCCTGTTTATCTGAGGAAAGGATATATGGATTTGGGCATGAGGGATCATCCCAGCTGAGAATGTGGCTCAGTGGTTGAGGGGTGGCCTAGAATGTCTGAAGCCCTGGGTTTGATTCCACACAGAAAAAGCTGGAAGGGGAGGTGAGGCTCAACTGGTAGAGCACCAGCCTTGATCAAAAAGACTCAGGGACAGTGGCCAGGCCCTGAGTTCAAGCCACAGGACTGGAAGCACAAATCTTGGTGGAGGCTTGCTTTCCCTTTGAAAACAATTTATTCTTTATGATAAGCATAACATGATGCTCGTCCCTGGCCACCAATGGGCCATTAGATGTCCCTTGAATTTGGGTCACATCTCGGCAAGCTCTGCCCTGCCCAACCCGCAGTTTACCCTTGCCATCACCCAACACATGGAGGCCTGAGAGAAGGCCACCTGGACACCTTCTTGTGGCCACCTCTCCTAGGCTTAGGAGAGTTAGTATGTCAGAAAGAGAGTCATCATCTGCATCAGTCTACAGAAGAAAGGGAGGGAGCTCTCTGAGCCCAAGCCCAGGAGCTGTGGTCGGCTCTGCTTGTGGGGCATCTGCAGCAAGACATGCTCCTTAGGGCAGTCCTCTATGGGGTTCAGAACTCCGACCTCTCCTCCAGCAGGTTCCACACTGCATTGAAGTGGCAATTCTTCAAAACCTTCCTGCTCCTCCCTCATTTGGACAACCCCGGGACCTGAGGCATCTGAAGCTGTGGCGGTGTTGGGAGGCTCAGCCTGTGCTGGCATCTGGAGCCCGCTCTCTCCACCTTCCCCTGCGAGGAGTGACAGCAGCTCCTGCAGCTCTCTCCTCTTCTCCAGCTTCTCCTGGGACAGCCGGCGCCCGTGCTCAGCTTTCTCCTGACAAACACATCCAGGATGTGCATCTGTTCTTTACACTTCAGGAGGGAATCCTCGATGGGCTGGCCCCATTCCTAGGCTCTTGGAAATCCTCTATTCTCCCACTCACTGACTAGGAGGTCAATTTCCTCCTCTACACCAAAGTCGCCTCGAGTCTCTTGCTCACCACTCAGCCACCTCTACCTTCCTCAGCTGCTGGTAGTGGTGTCAACCAACAGAAGTAATCCTGGTGCTACCAGGCAGCATGGAATGTGGGCGTGGCCTCCATTCTTGTATCCCATTGGTCAGAAAAAAACATGGAAGAATGGGGTGTGGCCGGAATCCTGTGATGCAGGCAGCATGGGCAGAGTCAAGATGACAGCAGCTCCCCCAGCCCCTTTCCCAGGGAATTCTGTCCAATCCGGTTGGGGACAATAAGGTGACCTGCTTTAGCCAGATGGCTGCACAGATTGTTGTGTATGTCTGTTTGTTGCCAGTCCCGGACCTTGAACTCAGTATTTGGACACAGTCTGTGAGCTGCTTTTGCTCATAGCTAGCCTTTTATCACTGAAATTCTCTATCCTCAGGTTGAAGTGGTGTGAGCCTGAGCCCACAATTGGAATCCTGGTCCTGCCACCTCCAAATGGCAGGAGATCCTAAGAAACTCATTCCTATCCATATGAATACCAATGGAATGTGATGTATGTCATGATTGAATGGGCAGTTCTTGGATGATTCTAGGATAAAATTATACACAATTATTTTATAGAACACGGATGAATTTTAATGAATAATTTATGAAGCACTGAAACATTTACTTTCATTAAATGGAGGCAGAATGAAATACCTAAGAATTGGGTGTCACATAGTATAGAGATGCCATTTTTTCTGCCAGGACCAGGATTGGAACTCATGGTCAGGCTAACTCTGTTGCACTGAGAGGGAAGGGGAAGCTTAACTCCCTGGAGTCAAGAAATTCAAGTCTGTCCTCCACTTTGAAAATCAGTATGGAGGTTCCTCAAGACTCCACATAGAGCTCCCCTATGACCCAGCAATCTCACTTTTGGGCATTTACCCTAATGTTCACAAACAAGCCACACTAAAGCTACCAGCACGACTATGTTTACTGCAGCATTATTTATCATAGCTAAGATATAGAACCAACCCAGATGTCCCTCAGAAGATGAATGGATCAAGAAAATGTGATATATATATATATATATGCAATGGAATTCTATGCCTCCATCAGAAACGATGACATTGCCCCATTTGTTAAGAAATGGAAAAACTTGGAAAAAATTCTATTAAGTGAAGTTAGCCAGGTCCAAAGAAACATAGGTCCCATGATTTCCCTTATTTACAATAACTAGTATATGTCTGAGTCAAGCAGAAAAGGTCAGATAAGTTGATGTTAGGGAAATGAACCCAAGACATGTGTTCAAATGCTTTTTTTTTTTCTTTCATGGGATCATTTCAAACACATTTATAAGATGATTTCCTTCTTGCTTTGTATGTCCCTCTCTCCCAGGGTATAACCCCTGCTTTCACTGTATTTGATGTCAGTATAATTTGTGGAAGGGAAGGGAAAAAATCGTTTATATAGGGATACATGTTACCTATTTCAACAATGAGATATATAAGTTGTTATGCTGAAAATGAACTTTACATCTTTGGTGGGGGGGGGGGGCGGGGTGGAGGACTGGGTGAGAGGTAGGAGAAGGATGGGAAGGGAAAAAAAAAGGAGGAGGCTACAATGCTTGATAAGAAATGCATTCATTTTCTTGCCCAGGTAATTGTAAACCCTCTGTATAGTATTTTCACAATAAAAAAAAAAAGAAATTCAAGTCCGTTCCTTAGGATGGAAATCGATCCTCAGCACTAGAAAACATCCTATTCATGGACATTTTACATATATGATTTATATTGACATACATTGATTGACTCCATATTGCATTCAGTGTAGTAATTCATTTTATTTTTTGTTTCATTCATATATTGACCGTTTATTTCATTGACCACTATGGCACATAGAATATGTATGCCACTTCATACCTGACACCCAGGACTTTCACAGAAAAGGAAAACACGTGTCACCATCAGCTTCTTACTCCATCATTCATTGTTTTAGAGTGCTGGCATCTTAACTCATGGTCTACTGGGCCAAATTCATGAATGGTTGAATGTCAGCATGCCATCCTGGGGCAAATTAAACTGACAGGCAGTTCCCAGGACCTGAGATAGAGCTCTAGTAGTTGACAAAACAAGAACAGATTGACTCGCAGATGGTAGCATGCTAATAAATACATACCTTTATAGAGTGCCAGAGATTCTATGCATTATTCAGTTATGTAGACTAAATTCCTACCCATTCTTGCCTATTTATTATGCCTCCATGCAATTAATGCTACTGTTTTCATCCTTAATACACTATTAAGTAAATCAGTGTCCTGAAATTATTGAGTCCCTGTAAGAAATAGTATTCTTTTCATGCTTCATAAGGTATTAAATAAAACCAATCAGCCTTCTGAAATTATGATGGCTAATTTTATATGCATATCATTCATGAACAACTCATTCAACTGGGACATTGATAACATTCCATTATTATTCCTATGGATGGGAACAAGTCTCTTAGGAACTCCCGTAATCTGGAAGTGGCTTGACTGGGATTTGAACTGTAGGCCTATGTTGCCATGGGGGAATATGGTTTCTCCAATAGCCCGCAATTAAAAAAGATTATTTAGCTCCCTGGTTTGCAATTCGTGCCATTTTTTCTACCAGCGCTGGGATTCGAACTCAAGGTCTGGGTAAATACCCAGCACTATCAGGGAAGGGGAATCTCACTATGCTGAAGACAAGAAAGTCAGGCCTGTTCCATAGGCCTGAATTCAAGCCTCAGTTATGGAAAACATATTCCTTATGTACAGTTTAAAGATAGGATTTCTACTTCCAAATAGGTATTCAGTCCATATCGTTTGGTGTGGTTATTCATTTTATTTCTTGTTTTATGCATTTATTTACCATTGATTTTATTGACCCAGATGACACCTCTACCATTTATTACATTATTTACATCCTATCACATTGAACCCAGATTTGTAGATATGTTTTCCATCATGCCTGACACCCAGGACTCTCCCAGAAAAGGAACACATGTGTCACACTCGGCTTCTTACTCCAAGATTAAATTTTTGGCAGTGCTGGGATCTGAACTCTTGGCCTAGCAGGCACAATTCATGAATGGGTGAGTGTGAGCACAGCAGCCTCTAGCCAATGAAGCTGTCAGGTGGATCCCAGGTGCTGAAATGGAGCCCCAGGTTGGGCCAAAACAGCGATACATGGATAGGCTGATGGTGGTATACAAATAAATATATATTGGTAAAGAAAGCTAGAGCCATCTATTTATGATTCAATGATGCCTACTATGTTCCTACCAACTCTTAGGTATTTATTATACTGCCATTGAAGGAATATTATTCCTTTCAGGCTTAATAAACTATTCATTATAATCAATCAGCGTCCTAGGATTATTGCACCCAATTTTAGACTAGACCGATGCACAAACTACTCTTTCATTCAGTATTCCTATGCATAGGAACGAGTCTCTTGTGATCTCCTGCCATTGGTAGGTGTCAGGATCAGGATTTGAACCCGGAGCCTATGTTGACATGTCAGCCTATGGCTTCCCTGATAGCCTGCCAGCCTTCAGCAATGGCAGGCCAAGTCCAGTTTGCAGGATGTCATTCTGACCCAGGATGCTCACCGTGCAAAGAAAAAAAATGTAAAATCCCCAGGCCTCTGCAGCTTGCCTTATTTTGTGCTATCCTACTTTTCTTTTTTCTTCCTGCAAGCCCTCTGGGCCTAGGATCCCAGGATCGGCTATGGGTCCGGAGACTGCACCCCAGCCTAAGGCAATCGAAGCTGAGGCAGAGTTGCCACGACCTGAGTTCAAGCCCCGTGGTTGGCAAAATAAAGCATAAATTTAAAAAATTAATCAAATTAAATTAAATCAAATTAAAGAAGAAATAAAGCTCCCAGGTTTGGAATTTCTGCCAGTTGTCTTTCCTTGCCTGGGAGTTGAACTCACGGTCTTGGTAAATCTGTAGCAATGTGAGGGAAACTGCAGAGTTGCCACTACTTGAGTGCAAACCCCATGCCAAACTATAAACAAGAAATTAAGTCACTGACCTCGGCAGGGGGAGTAGTTGTGGAGATGGAAGGGAAGGGATGGTAGGGGGAAAACAAAGGAGGAGGCAACAATGCTCAATACGAAATGTTCTCATGACTTTGCTCTTGTAACTGTGACCCCTCTGTACACCATTTTCACAATAAAAACCATAAAAAAGAGAAACAATGTAGTGCTCATAGAAGCACTTTGTGTGTAAGGGAAGGATGTCTGAATAGCTGTACAAAATTCTACCCTGCTTTTGTTAAAATGTTCAGTATGGAACTCAAAAAACAAAACTGCTTTTATTAAAAAGTATTAAGTCACTGTCTTGGAACTAGGGCCAGTATTTCTGCCATTGCTGGGATTTGAGCTCCCTGTCCAGGTAACTCTTTTGTACCATGGGTGAAGCTGAAGATCTCTGTCCTTGAGGAAAAGAAATTCAGGCTAGACTTCCCAGGGCCTGAATGAAGACCCTGCAATGGAAAAAATGAGCCTGTACCTCCCTGTCCTTGTGTATGTATGGCTGTATCCCTATAGGTGAAGCTCTAGAGTAGCTATGATGAATGGCACCAAACTAGGAAATTTGTTTTCAATACAATGATTTCATAGCACAGAGAGTGTTTTCAAGACAGTGCATGTTCCAGGGATCCCCTCACTGCTCCCAGTGTAGCCTGACGGGTTCTCTGCATCCCAGGCCTGATGAAAGAAGAAGTCTCTTTCATTGTCTGGTCTAAAACTATGTCTCCATTAATTAAACACGGTAGAATACTTAATAAGGTATTAATTAATCGATGACCTATATTTATTGTAAGGTAAGGGTCAGTGTCTAGGCCACCAGTTCAATGTTCATGACTGAGAATAAACAAAACAAAACAACTGTCTGCAAGAGACAACTCACTATTCTTCACTAATACATAATTTTGTCCCTGCCATGGGGACATATCTGAGCCTCAATATTCTTGTCTGCATAATCATCTCAGTTGTGGAACTCTTGCAAGGACCAGATGAAAGAATGTACCCTGTGAAGGTCACAGCACATGGCTCTCTTTGAAGGACTCAGCACACAGCATCCTTTGAAAGACTCAACACACAGCACCCAATGCAGGACTTAGCACACTGCACCCTGTGAAGGACTCAGCACATAGCACCCTGTGCAAGACTCAGCACAGAGCACCCTATGAAGGACTCAGCACATAGCTTTCTTCCACAAGCTGTCATTAGAATTAGGGTGCTTTCATTAGTATCACCATTCTTAGAGAAACATTTCACAAATCACACAAGTTCACATCTAATTTTTTAGTTTGGGTGTTTTTTTTTGGGGGGGGGAGGTTACACATGTGGCTTGAGCTCAAAACTCATAACATTTGCTCAAGGCTAGAGCTCTACCACTTGGAGCCACATTTCCAAGAGTCTCACAGACTTCCTGCCAGGGCTGGGTTGTAAAGCCACCACGCAGCCACGATGATGTGGGTAAGCCAGCAGCATTTGGTTCCATGGAGCTGGGTTGCAGTGCTTTACATCTGCCTAAGTCAGGTTAGGTGGCAGCTGTCAGCACCAGACTCCTAAATTGCTCTGTGATGAGGTATTTGACGTCCTTCCTTCTATAGTTGCAATTAGATCATTCTACTTTGTTTGGCGACAGTCCCGGGGCTTGAGTAAAGGCTTCAACGTTGTCCCTAAACGTTTGTGCTCAAGGCTAGCACTCAGTTGTCTGAAAGACAGCAGAACTTCTGGCTTTCCTGTTTATGTGGCACCGAGGAATCAAACCAAGGGCTTGGTGCTTACTAGGTGAGCACTCAACCACCGAGCCCCAAGAGTGAATGAGGTATATATAGATAGATTGCTGTATAAAAATATTATATACACAAAAAGAGATGTCTGTATATTATGAACATATAGATAATATTACTATCAATTATTAGGTATTAAATTATGCCTCCATTTAATGATGTGTACCAGTTAACAATTAATAAAGCATTAATTAATACTCAATATCCTGTTATTGTTGATCATGTATGTACATATATCCATACATATAATTACGTATTTTCTAAATGAGACAGATGTCTATATATTATTAAATTATGCATCATGTGTTACTACCAATTATTAGGTATTTAATTATGTCTCCATGCAATTTTTATTCTGCTAATGTTTAATAAAATATTAATTAAACTTAAACCATGTCCTATAATTACTGCATCTAATTTTATCATAGAATGATTCACTACTAATTCAATCTATTCATCACTGATTGTGGTGACAAATATTCCACCTATGACATTTATTACACTTATGACATCTTATTACGTATCTCATAGATTTGCATTGGAATTATACATCCTGCCTGACACCAAGCACATTCAACGAAAAGGAAATCGTGTGTCAGGTGTGGCTTACCACTCCCCGATCACATTTTTGGCAGTGCTGGGATCTAATCTCAGGGTCTAGCAGGCTGAGTTCATGAATAGGTGGCTGCCAGCACAGGAGCCTCTAGCCAATTCACCTGCCAGGCAGTTCCCAGGCCCTGAGATCGTGCCTCGTATGTTGACTCCATATTGGGCTTAGTGTAGTTATTCATCTTATTGTTTCCTTTATTCATTTATTTGCCATTTATTTTATTGACTGTTCTTACACATGGAATATTTATTACATTTATTATATAGGATAGATTTGCCTATGTATGAAACTTTACACCTGACACCCTGGACTTTCCAGAAAAGGAAAACCTGTGTCACCATGGGCTTCTTATTCCATGATTCAATTTTTGTGAGTGCTGGCACCTGAACTCACACCCTACAAAGACCAATTTATGAATAGGTGAGTGTCAGGACGCCGGACTGGGGCATATGGAGCTGACAAGCAGTTCCCAGCACATGAGATCGAGCCCCAGAGGTTGACACAATAAGAACAGATTGACATGCAGATGGTAGTGCACAAATAAATATACATCTTTATAGAGTTCCAGAGATGTCTATACATTATTCAGTTATATATGCTACATCCTCCCAATTCATGGGTATTTATTATAGCTCCATGTAATTAATATTACTGTTTTCATCCTTAATGAATTCTCAATTAAATCAACCACTAGCCCCAAACTATTGTGTCTGTGTAATTAATAGTATTCTTTTAATGTGTCAAAAATATTCATTAAAATCCATCGGACCCCTAAAGTCACTCTGTGTAATTTTATAGTATCATTCAGGAACAACTAATTCAACCTTGACTTTCAGAACCTTCCATCGGTATTTCTATGATTAGGAACAAGACTCTTAGGATCTCCCACCATTGGTCAGGACCAGGCATCAAAGGCAGGTACTATGTTGTTGTGTTGGCCTATGGCTTCCCTGGTAGCCCGCCAGCCTTCAGCAATGCCAGGTTACTGACATTTTCAGCTGTGTCATTCAGACCCAGGATGGTCACCTTGCAAAGAAAACAAATGTAAAACCGGCAGCCATCTGCAAGTTGCCGGGTTTTTTTTCTTTTCCTTATTTCTGTTTTTTTTTATTTATTTATCTTTCCTGTCAGCCTTTGGGTCCCAGGAACCCAGGTTCAGCTGTGGGTCCAATGGCTGCACCCAGCCTAGAGTGATGGAAGCTGAGGCAGAGTTGCCACGCCCTGAGTTCAAGCCCTGTTCTTGACAAAATAAAAATTAATGAATAAATAAATATATAGATAAATACATTAAAATATTATAATAATTATGAGGCTCCTTGACTTGGAATTCATGACGTTTTTCTCTGCCATGCCTGGGATTTGAACTCAGAGACTAGGTACATCTGTAGCATTGTGGGAGAAGAGGAAGCTCACTCTGCTGGAAGTCAAGAAAATCAGGCCTGTTCCCAAGGCCTGATTTCAAGTCATAGCACTTTCAAAAATAATATTTGTATACATTTTAAATATAGGATTCATATTTACATACATGTTTACTGCATATTGCAGTTCGTGTGGTTATTCATTTTATTCTGTGCTTTATTTATTTCTTATGTATTTTAGTGAGCATGATTATACATATGACATTTTTTATATCCTATTACATAGGACAGATTTTTCTATGCATTACACATCATTCCTGAGACCCAGAACATTCACCAATAAGGAAAACAAGTGGGACAATTAGCTTCTTCCGACAGGATTAAGATTTTGGCAGGTCTGTGATTTAAACTGGGGGCCTAGAATGTCCATTTCATGAATGGGTCAATGTGATCACACCAGTCTGATTCAAGTGAAGTTGTTGGGCACATTTGAGGACCTGAGATCAAGCTCTAGAAGTGGCCAATACATAAAAATATAGACGTGCAGATTTCAGTGTGTGTGTATTTACATATGTATATGCATCTATAAGTAAATGTATACAGAGAGACACAGACATTTATGTTGACTCTAGTGTATAAGTCTATATAAAATGATGGCTATATTTTAATTTTCTATATTCTATTACTACCAATTATTTGGTCTAAAACTATGTCTCCATTAATTAATCACGGTAGAAGACTTAATAAGGTATTAATTAAATTAATTGATGACCTGTATTTATTGTGTACAATCTTAAGCTAGAAAGACTAGCTATTTAGTAATTCAATTACTACATGCCAAACATTCTATTAGTGTTGCTATAGATAGGAACGAGTTTCCTATGATCTTCAGCCGGGTGTAGGTGGCATTCCCATGATTGAACGCAGGGCCTAGGTGTTTGGGTTGGGCTCAGGCTTAACTGAGAGCCCGCCAACCTTCGACCATGCAAGGTCACCTACAATTTCCAGGCCAAGTCATTGGGACCCAGGATGGTCACAGTGCAAAGGAAACACAGGTAAAATGGTTGTGTAAAACTTCCTGGTTTTTCCTCCTCCATTTTTGTTGGTTTGATGATTATTTTGCCAGTGCTGGGAGTTGAACTCGGCTCCTAGGATCCCTGGATTATCTGCAGGTGTAAAAGCTACACCCCAGCCTAGGCTAATCATAGTGTAAGACACAAGAAAGTGCTTCCTTGGCGTAAGGAGCTCAGAGACAATGTCTAGGCTCACAGTTCAAGCCTCAGGACCTGCCACAAAAGAAGAGCCCATAACTCCATATGTCTGTATATGTATGCATGTATTTCTATTGGTGAACATCCAGAGTCGCTATGAAGAAAGGCACACAGCTAGGAAATTTGCTTTGAATAGAATGATTTCATAGCACAGAGAGTGCTTTCAAGACAGTGCATGTTCCAGGCCTCCCCTCACTGTTCCCAGTGTAGCCTGAGGGTTTCTCCACACCCCAGGCTGCTGGAGGAAGTCGGCCTCATTGTTGGAACAGGCAGTTACACTGCTGTACAGCTGTGTAACAAACAATTCATCCAGGGCAATTAGTGAGGAGGAGTGTGGGTGGGCTCTAAAGGCCAGGAGAAAAAGCTCTCTCTGTACCCCAAGCTATCTCTCTCCCCAATACTCTGTTTTGACAGGAAGCCTTCCTTTGTACCACCTCCCTTGGCAGGCCAAGTTCCCTGCACTCATCCTGTCTTTGTTACACTATATTGCTGTGTTGAAACAAACTGTTGCAATTAATTCAGAAGTCCTTCTGGCAGATAACTATGGAGCTGAACCTCATGAAATGAATCCTAATTGGCAACGGTGCCTCCCTAGGTTTCCGGAAGCTTGATAACTCGAAGCACTTGTGCAAAATAATAATGTTTTCTGTCATCTAGGGCTGGTGAAGCTCATCAGGGTTTTGAAACCTTTGACTTTTCATTGGACCTTGGGTGGCTAGGTTTTGGGGTTGAGCACAGGGCCAGGGTGATGATCATGAGCTCAGAGCAAAAGCTCTTTGCTTTACCGTTTGGTGTCCCAGCTTCACTTCTTGTATCTGTGTGTTTGTGTGTGTGTGCATACATCAGTCCTGGAGCTTGAACTCAGGACCTGAGCACTTTACCTGAGTTTCTCCTGTACAAGGATAACACATTACCACTTGAGCCACAGAGCCACTTCAGGCTTTTTTTTTTCTAGGGATGTGGTACTGAGGATTCTAATCCAGGGTTTCATACATGCAAAGCACTCTACCCTTAAGACACTTTCCCAGCATTCCACTTCAGGTTTCTTTCTTTCTTTCCCTGTTAGTTGGAAGAGCTGAATTCTGGGCCTGGGTGCTGTCTCTGAACTCTTCAGCTCAAGTCGAGAGCTCTACCACTTGAGCTACAGTGCCCCTTCAGGCTTGCTGAAGGGGTTCATTGGAGATAACCATCTCAAGGAATCTCCTGCAAAGGCTGGTTCTGGACCATGATCCATAGCACTCAGCCTCCTGAGTAACTAGTGTGACAGACATGAGTCACCAGCGCCCAGCTTGCACTTCAAGTTTCTAAGTGGTGAATAGGAGATAATAGTCTCATGGGACCTTTTGTGTCTGGGAGAGTTTAGAATCCAGATCCTCAGCTTCCTGAGTAGGCAGGAGGACAGACCTCAGCTAAAGATGCCTGAGCCTTGACACTTTGCTGCAAGAGGGTCCTTGGATATGCTTGGTAGTGCGCTAGCCATGAGCACAAGATGAAAATCAGTGCCTAGGGTCTGAGTTCAAGGTTCATGATGGAGAAAACTAAACCAAAACCAAAACAATTGTCTGCAGGAGACCACTCATTAGACTTCAGTTCATACATAAATTTGGCCCTGCCTTGGGGACATATCTGAGCCTCAATTTTCTCATCTGTACAATCATCTTACTTGTGGGGCTCTTACAAGGAACAGATGAAAGAATGCACTTCGTGAAGGACTCAGTACACCTGACCTCGTGAAGGACTCATCACATAGCTGTATCCCACTCGCTGTCATTAGAATTAGGGTGCTTTCATCAGTATCACCATCATTCAGAAACATGTCACAAACCACATAGTTCACATCTAATGATTTAGAGGGCTGCGTATTTGCGGGGAGAGGTTGGGGGTTGAGGATACTGCCACGGGAATTGCACTCAAAGGTTGGGGGTACTGTCCTAAGATATTTAGCGCAAGGCTAGAGCTCTACCACTTTGAGCCACAGGTCAGAGTTTGGCAGACTTCCTGCCAGGGCTAGGTTTTAAAACCACCAGAATCAGATCTTAGCCCCCGAGTATCTTGGATGACAGGGCTGAGCGAGCCAGCAGCATGTGGTTCCATGGAGCTGGGTTGCCGCGGTTTCCCTCTGGCTAAGTCAGGTTAGATGGCAGCTGTCAGTACCAGATTCCTGGCTCACTCTGTGATGAGGTATTTGCAGTCCTATCCTTATATTGTGGGCATTGGAACACTCTATCTTTTTGTTTGGTGCCAGTCCTGGGTCTTGAGTAAGGTTCTAGAACCAGTCCATAAGCTTTTTTGCTCAAAGCTAGTGCTCAACTGCTTGAGTGACAGCACGACCTCCTGATTTTTCTGTGCACATAGTAGTGAGGAAAGAAACCCAGGGCTTTGTACATACTAGGCGAGCACTCTACCACTGAGCCCCAGGAATGACAAGTGTATAAATAGATAAATGTATAGATAGATAGATAGTAGATAGATAGATAGTAGATAGATAGATAGATAGATAGATGTAGAAGGTTAAAACAAGAGAGAGATGTCTGTACATTATGAAATTGCATATACTATATTACTACATATTATGGGCAACTAAATTACTCTTTCCTTTTTTAGGTATCATGATTGAATACATAATAAAGTATTAATTGAAAATTAGTCCATGTCGTATAATTGTTATGTATAATTTTATAATATAATCATACACTAACGTCTAATTTAACTGTTACTTTTATAATATTCCATTTGTACGGATGTATATCAGAATGTGTTTCTTAGAATCTCCTGTCATTCACTAGTTGCAGTCCCGGGATTCGATCTCCAGGCCAAAGTTGTCAATTTCAGCTATGGCTTCCCTGATAGCCTGTCTGAACATCAGCAATGCAAGGTCATGTATATTTTCTGTGCCTTGTCATTTAGACCCAGGATGGTCACAACGAAAAGTGGGGAAAAAAAGTAAAACCACCTTCTTGAACTTCTTGGTTTTTTTGTTTTTGTTTTTGTGGTGTGTGTGTGTCCAGTTGTGGGGCCTGAACTCTGGGCCTGGGTGCTGTCTCTCAGCTCTTCAGCTCAGGGCTAGCGCTCTACCACTTGAGCCACAGTGCTACTTCTAGCTTTTCTCTTTTTGCTTATATGGTACTGAGGAATCAAACCCAGGGACTCAGGCTTGCAAGGTAAGCGCTCTACCACTGAGCCACCTTCCAAGCCATGAACTTCTCGGTTTTATCCTTCTCCTTTTTATTTTTTTTTTGCCAGTCTGGAGATTTGAACTCACGTTCTAGGATCCCAGGGACAGCTGTCACATAGTTGCCAAGACCTAAGTTCCAGCCTGTGCTTGGACCAAATAACAATAACAATAATGATAATAATGCCCTGGCTTGGAATTTGCACCATTTTTCTGGCAGGCCTGGGATTTGAACTCACGGTCTGGGTAAATCTGTGGCACTCGGGGTGATGGAGAAAGCTCACCATCCTTGAAGATAAGAAATTCAGACCAGTTCCCAGGGCCTGAATTGAAGCCCCAGCACTAGAAAAAATAATATTCATATATGAGATCTATTTAAATACATGGTTTTAGTGTATGACGTTTATTACCCTTATTTCTCTTATAAGATTCTTTTATTACATCATATCACATAGGATATATTTCCATATGGATTATACATTGTCTAGAGACCTAGACTTTTACAGAGAAGGGAAAAAAATGTGGCAAATATGGCTTCTTATTCCACGAATAAATTTTTGGCCATGCTGGGATTTCAAATCATGGCCTACAATGTGCCCATTCCATAAATGGTTCACAGTCTTAGCACACAAGCTTCCAGAAACCTGAGATGCCAGGAAGTCCTGAGGACCTGTAATCAAGCCACAGTAATGCCCAATGAATAGATAGATAGATGTGTAGATTGATACATATACATAGAGAAAGGGAATGTGAGGATATCATTAAATTATATATATTATTATCAATTACTACTTATTAAATTATGCCTCCATTAAATGAAGTATCATGGTTGAATACTTATTAAAGCATTAATTAAAAATTAGTCAAGATCCTACCATTAGGGGATACATACCATGGTCTTAAAACAGAAGATATATATCCAATAATTTTTGTGTGGCATTCTAAACTAGACTCATGAATTCAAGGCATATTTAAGTATTACAATTATAACATTCCATTATCACTCAGATAAATAGGAGTGAGTTTGCCAGGATCTCCCTCCATTTGTGGATAGAAGTCCTGGCATTCCAACTCCAGGCCTGGGTAATTTACTTCAAATGCAAACCATTGGAATGACACCGTGAAGATTTCAGATTGGTATGATGAAAAAAAGAGCAACAAGAAGAAAAGAAAGCCAGGTGTCAATGGCTTCTGCCTGGAATCCTAGCTCCTCAGGAGGCTGAGATGTAGAGAATGCCAATTTGAATTCATCTGGGGCAGAAGAGTCTGTGACACTCTAATTTCTAAGAGATCACAGGGGAAAACAAACAAACAAAAATCCCTGAGTGGTTGAGCTGTGGCTCAAGTTGCAGAGTGCTACCCTTGAGCAAAAGGAGCTCAGGGACAGGGTCTAGACTCATAGTTCAACCCCGGACCTGCCAAAAAAAAGGAGGCAGTAACTCCATGCCTCTGTGTATGGATGACAACATATGGATGATGGGCATTCAGCAGGTTGCCCATGCCCAACCCCCCAACCTTGGCAAGCTGGGACAAGCCCTCAGAGAGTACTAAGTCTGAGCCGGCAGCTTGAACAAACATCCTTCTCTGCAATATAACTACTGAAGCCCCGAAGGCTTTGCCAGGGCTGGTGTGTGCAAAGGTTGCCTTATGTCCTGCCTGAGGTATCCCATCAGAACACCTAGCAGCCAGCCACTGCCTCCAGGGAGACCACAGTTCCTAGGCTGTAGGAGTTGTCAAAGGTTCTGGCTCCATATTCTCTATCCCTCTGTCAGATGTCCTGGTGGCCATCACTTACTCATCATTTCTCATTATGGAGTCTCAGGGTGGTCCAAAATCCTGGCAAAGACATGCAATTTCTACACTGAAAGGGGTAAGCCAATAAATACCACCTTCATAGCTCCTGTCACAAGTGAGCCTTGGGCTGTCAAAGTGTCTTACTGGTAGAGTGCTTACCTAGCCTGCACCAAGCCCTGGGTTTGGGTCCTTTTTCTGTTTCAGTTCCACAGAATCAGAAAAACCCAGAAGGCACACTGTGACTTACAGTGCTAGCCTGGAGCAAAACCCGCTGAGGAACATGCGCAGACCCTGAGTTCAAGCCACAATACTGACAAAAAAGAAAAAAGAACTGAGCGTGGTGAGACATATTCTTCTGGGACTCATAGGAACGCCGAGGTTAGATGTAAGAAGGTAGAGGGCAGGTGCTGTTGGCCCACCCTTGTAATCTTAGCTACTGAGGAGGCTGAGATCTGAGGATCACAATTCCAAGCAGGAAAGTCTATATGAGACACTTTTCTCCAATTAAACGCAGAAATCCAGAAGTTGAGCTGTGGTTCAAGTAGTAGATGTCCAGGCCATAAATTCAAACCTCAGAACTGGGCTCATGCACACACCCAAACACCCACTCATGCACAAACACAAACACACACACACACACACACACACACACACACACACACACCAAGATAAGAGCATTTGCCATTAAGCCTGCAATAGTTCCATCTCTAGAAACTCACTTCAAATAAAACACAGAAATGAGAAGGGAAGATTTGCTCCAGGAGGTCATAATAAACAGTGCCAGAATTCCACAGGAGTTCTAAGATGTGGAACAGAACAGAGAGCCTCAGAGGCAGAAGGGACAGCATAGGCAAAGGTCCTGAAGTGTGCTGTAGAGCAGGTGGTGTGGCTGGAATGAAGGTTCTGTGGCTTCAGACAAGTCTGGCAGGACATTCAAGGCTGGGTCAAGGTTAGTACTTGAGTCACAGGTAGGGCAGAGGGTAGGGGTCCCAGAATAGGGCCCAGGGGAAGATTAGCTTGGCTTTTCACCAAGGACCCCAACCATTTCCGGTGGCTGGAAGCTTATTTTTCACAGCTCATGATCATCAGGCCTCCTTCGCATGGAGGAGTCAGGGCAAAGGCAGGCTTATTAAAAGCTTCTAGCCCACTGCCACCAGTGGCTCAACACCTCTAAATCCTAGCTACTCAGGAGACTGAGAGCAGAGGTCATGGGACAAAGCCAGCACAAGGGAGGAAAGTTGGACTCTTCTTGCTGATGAACTAACAAAAGCCAGAAATAGAGCTGTGGCTCAAGAAGTAGAGTGCCAGCCTTGAGGGCAAAAGTCAAGAGACCAGAAGCCCAAACCCTGAGTTCAAGCTCCAGTACTGGCATAGAAAACTAAAGAAAAGCTTTCAGGAGCTCCCCCAGTGCACTGTGGTGAAAGGCCAGATCAGCCATGTGCCGGTGGCTCATGCCTGTCCTTCCTATCTCCTAAGGAAGGTGAGATCTGAGGATTGCGGTTCAAAGCCAGCCTGGGCAGAAATGTCCGGGAGACTCTGATCTCAAAGGAACTTCCAGGAAACCATAAGTGGTGCTGTGGCTTAAGTGGTAAGCCAAAGAGCTGAGCAACAGCTCCCATGCACAGAGTTCAAGCCCCATGACCAACAGCTGGCCTGCATGGACCTCACTGTGTGGCTCTAGGCAGAGTACTTTCCAATGGGCCCCTGAGGGTCTCCCAATGTCTATGTGGCCTACAAGTCTTGAGAACATCCACTTTGGAGGCCTTTGCATACTGAGCAGGCCTCTGTTTCAGAGAAGGGTGGCGCCTTGGAGTATAGAGGTCATTGGTCAAGTCATCAGAATACCATCTCTCATGGGTGCAATGTGTAGCTGAGCAGTATACTGACATCTCAGACCATGGCTCTGGGCCAGGAGGGGCAGGAGCTGCAAGATGGCACCACAGGAAAGGCCCACACAGGTATCACAAAAGTGCGAATATGTCAGGTACAGAGTGGGCAGGTGTTGAGTTGGGATCCTGAAAGCCTTGTAGGCTCAGGAATCCACAGTCGGCTGGCTCTGCTGCTTGTACCAGTTTCTATGCCTGGACTCCCAGGTCTCAGAGCCCTGCTTTCCTCACTAGTGCTTGGGGGCAGATGAAGGTCTGGAATCATGGGCCAACTACAAAGGACATCCCTAGTGTCCTTCTCTTGGTCCTGTGACCCTGTGCACGGATGGAGAGGCAGGTTCCATGATACTTACGGCCGTGGCCCAGACCCCTCAGCCCAAGAAATATTTAGAGAAAAATCACTTAATCTGCCTGGAGAGTTTACTGTGACTATGCCTCAGGATTGCCCCCAGTTCTAGCTCAGCTCATCATTACCACCTTCCTCAGTGTGTGTATGCATGTGTGTGTGTGTGTGTGTGTGTCTGTGTGTCTGTGAATTTGTGTGTGTGCGCAGAGCACTTGAATGCGCGTGTATCTTGGTACTATGGTTTGAACTCAGGCCCCGGGCTCTGTCCCTGAGTTTTTTCATTCAGGGCTAGCACTCTACCACTTGTGCTTTTCTTCCAGCTTTCAGGTGGTTATTTGCAGAACAGAGTCTCACAGACTTTTCTAGCTGGGCTGCCTCTGAATGGCAATCCTCAGATCTCAGCCTCCTGAGGAGCTGGGAATAAGAGAGAATGAGCTATTAGCATCTATCCGGCCACACTTTCCTTCTTGGTTAAAACAGAGGACCTCTCTCCCAGCCAAGTACCCATCAAGAGTTACCCCTGCTACCCCAGGCTTCAGAAGAAATATACCCTCCCCTGAGGACAAAGAAATGGGATCAGGTTTGAGCATTATGTACTCCACACAGCCAGGGGCTGCTGGGAGCTGATGTTGAGGCCAGAAAACTAGGCCAGAGCAAGTAGACAGCTTTAGAATCAAAGAGCATGTGAAAAGACATCCTTACACCTCAGTGTCAGTGGCTCATGCCTATAATCCTAGCTACTCAAGGTTGATACTTGAGGATTAATCAAGATTTAAGGTAGCCTGGGCAGACTCTTCTTCCCAATGAATAACCAAAATGCTGGGAAATGAAGCTAGCCTAGGTAACATGGTACACCAACCTTGTGAATAAAAGCTAAAGGATACCACCTGAGTTCAAGCCCCAGTAAACACACACACACACACACACACACACACACACACACACACACACACACACACACACACCCATGCACCCACTAATGTCCTTAGCAGGTGCCAATGGCTCATACCAGCAATGCCAGCTACTCAAGAGCGTGACGTCTTAGGACAACAGCTTGAAGCCAGCCCATGCAGGAAAGTCTGTAAGACCCTTCTCTCCACTAAACTACTAAAAAAGGGGAAAGGTGAGCTCTGATTCAAATGGTAGAGTTTTAGCTCAGGGACAGTGCCTAGGCCACGAGTTGCAGCTCTGAGATTTTTGTTCTTGTTGTTGTTGTTTTAGTTTTTAATAAACACCCTTTGCCATCCCACCCATACAGGCCATAAATACAGATTTTTGTCATCCTAGATCTCACTTCTACTTCTGCCACTTCCAAAGCACTGCCACAAGTGGCCGGTGTGTAGCCAGCATTGGGTTAAGAAGTAAACTTGCACAAGGGGGCCATAGCCAGGTCACGGCTAATGATCCAAAACATTGAGGTACTGACCATACGAGTCTCTCATCCCTCAGTTCTCTGGCCCTGGTATCTATTGCCTGTGCCTCTGTATTCTAGGCATCTGCAATTGTCTAAAGGGCCTGAGAGGCATAGCTGTGGCCAGAAGTTAGACTTGCCTGTGATAAGGTATATTGACATTTCCTTGGACCAACAGATACTTCCAAGCCACCTTGGCCTTACCTCCCATGTAGCCCTAGATCCTCCTTGCTTGGCGGCCTTCAGTCAGTGATCAAGCTCAAGTTGGCCAAAGCAACTGGCAACGACCCTACCCCCACTCCACTACCAACCTGATGGGAGGGATGTGCAGCCAGAGACCCAGCTGAGAAAAAGAACAGGACATTGCATGACTGAGCCTCACCCCTCCAGAAGCAGGGGAGAACCTATGCCAGCTGGCCCTGCTGACCAGAATCTCCTGGAGGCAGCCAAAGATATGGACAACTAGATTGGGCCCCAAAGAAAACCTGGAATATGCAGGTCTCTGGCAATTTAGGACTCATTGTAGACCCTGATAAGGGGCTAAAGGAAGGTTGCCGTAGAGGAAGGGCACAATCCGAAGTCAGGAACAGGCAGACAGGCACCCAGAAACAAAGAAAGATGAGAAAACACACACACACACACACACACACACACACACACACACACACACACATGGGTATCTTAAGGCCTCAGTAGGCCCTGAGCAATGGAACATCCCAATCCCCGAGAAGATAGCACTACCATTCTCAGACCAACTGTATACAAAACTCAGAGCCTCTCACACGTCTGGAATGGTTCATAAATACAGCATGGCATCTCCTACTATACACACCACTATGCAGAAAACTCAGCTACCTGTTTTTTTGGTTGTTGGCCATGGGGTTTGAACTTTGGGCATGGGCACAGTCCTATAGCTCTTCAGCTGAAGGTGTGCGCTCTACAACTGGAGCCAAAGCATCACTTCCGGTTTTCTGGTAGTTCACTGGAGACAAAAAATCACAGACTGTCCTTCCCAAGCTGGCTTTGATATGCAAACTTCAGATCTCAGCCTCCTGAGTAGCTAGGATGACAGTTGTGAGCCACTGGCAGCACCCTGCTTCAGCCACCCTCTTACATCCAGGGGAAACCCAACTTGTCAGGCTATGAACCACACCCAACCCTTCACTTCAGACTTTGACACCAGAATCCAAAACCATTCTTCCATGCATGGAGAGAATGTAATTGACACTACCCTCCAAACCCCTGCTCCCATTTGCCTACTCCCTGCCTAAGACAGGCTATGCCCTCTGGACTTCATGGTAAGGAAACACTCACCCGGCTGTGACTTCACAATGGGGCAAACATGGAGAGTTCTTAGAAATGTCTGTACACTAAGGCCAGCACCCGGTCTTCCACCCCAGCACCCCCACTCCTTCACCATCTCTTGCAGGCAAGGGGTGTCTTTATTTCTTGTTTGTTTGTTTGTTTGTTTTGGTTGAAAGGCTTGAACTCAGGTCTTGGGTACTGTCCATGATGATGATTTTTGCTCAATGCCAGTGTTCTACCATTTGAGCCACGGTGCCACTTCTGGTTGAAGCTTGGAGATGGGACTCTCATGGGACTTTCCTGCCTGGGCTGGGAAAAGAGATCCTCTGGATCTCAGTCTAACTGAGTAGCCAGGATGACAGGCATGAGCCACCAGAGCACAGATTATGGTATCTCATTCTTTAGAATTTCCACCAAGTGCCCCTGTAGACACTACCACCTAGACAACAAAGGGAGTCTCAGAATCTGGGTAGGGACATGGGCATTAAAGAGCCCCTCCAAATCACTTCCCCTCTCTAAGCTCCCATCTGCCTCCTCTTGATGGCCTGGTCGTCCGGAGCAGATAAGACCAATTAGGATTTTTGGATCCTTCCCCGTATCCCCACACCCCACCAAACTGGTACCTGAGGATTTCTCGGGCCAGCTGCTCCATGTCCCAGTAGAAGATGTTGGGAGGGTTGCTGATAACTGGGTCCAGGGGTGCCCAGGGCAGAAGGAGTGCCCATCTCCCCTCTGTCAAAGGAGAGACAAAGCATGGATAGATCTACTAAGAGCTACAGAGCAGACCCATCCACCTGTCACCAAGGTCATTTGGAGTGCTGTTTTATGTTGAAAGTCCTGGGACTTGACCTCAGGGCCAGGGCGCTGTCCCCGAGCTTCTTTTGTTCAAGACCAGCGCTTTTCTACCTGATCTCTGGAGCAACTTCCAGCTTTTTCTGTGTATGTATGCAGGACCAGAGGTATCGAACCAAGGGTTTCATGTGTGCTAGGTGAGCCCACTACACTAAGACACAATTCCAACCCTGCATAGCTGTTCTCCTTTTACCTCTCAGGTCTGTTGCGGGAAAGTTCTGCACATCTGTACCGAGTTTCTCACCAGCAGCCCTGCCTGGAAATGAACTCAAATCTGCTATGCTGTCCTTTATTTACAGCACCTTTGCTCTCTGTGTTTCCTGTCACATCCTCCTTGGTAAGTAAGATCATCTTTCAAGTGCTGCCACTAAGAAGCCTGCTCCAATCACTCAGGCAGAATGGGATCTTCTCCTCTCTGTAGACTGCCAGCCTTGTCACGCTCTGCCTTCCGGCCAGTGCGGGTTGAGGTGCATGAAGGGAAAGGCCTGGCTTCCACCACACAATTTCTGAAGGCTCTGATATACCACCCAGGGACCGGTGCTACATCACACTCCCTGAGATGGCACTCAATTACCAGGCAGTTTCAGCGTAACAAGATCAGGCCATTTCTTTGTATGGGCTTGGACTGAGGATCTGGGAGCTGTCACTCTGAGTTTTCGTGCTCAAGGATGGTGCTCTACCACTTGATCCACAGCTCCACTTCTGTCTTTTTGTTGGTTCCATGGAGAAGAGAGTCTCACCAGCTTTCCATCTTATGGCTGGCTTTGATCTTTGATCCTCAGATCTCTTCCTCCGTAATAGCCAGGATGGCAGGCATGAGCTTGAGCCAGAGGTAATGGGCACAAGAGCCTTTCTTTTCAGCTTCTGTTTATCTCATGTCAACTAGCAATCTCTAGATAAAATAGTCAGTTATAGGGGATCAAGTTCCTCTCCTAGGTTTGTTAATCCAAGGAGATAAAGTGTCTTTGGGAAAGGCTAGTTTGAGTTGGCCTAGATGAGTGTGTGTGTGTGTGTGAGAGAGAGAGAGTGTGTGTGTGTGCGTGATAGACAGAGAGAGAGAGAGAAAGTATGAGTTTCAGTGATACCTACCCCCATCTCTGTAATGCCTCATCCTCCCAATGGTGAGTACATCCAGAATCTCCACCGCATGGAAAGTCGGTAGGGGAAAGTATGTATGGTGACATCGAGTGGGATGATCTGAATTCTGTCCTGCAACTGAAGCCTGGGGAGATAAAGGAGAAAAGGAAAGGTTTAGAGGAACAATAAGGGAAGCTCCTTACATTTGGCTACAAGTACCAGAAAGATCACCAAATCCATCCTTTTTGGTAGTAAGATAACAGGTGCCACTATTCATTTCTTTCATTATTTTTTTTTAGTCCTAGGGCTTGGATTGAAGGCCTCGGTGTCATCCCTGAGCTTCTTTTACTAAAGACTGAGGCTCTACCACTTGAGCCACAGCACCACATCTGGGTTTTTCTCTAGAGGGGAGGGGAGTAGGTTTATGGGAGGTAAGAATCTCACAGACTCTCCTGATGGGCGGGCTCTGAGTCAAAATCATCATACCTCAGCCTCCAGAATAGCCAGGATGGTGGGTGGGAGCCACTGGCACCTGACCAGTACCATCTATTCATAATCCCCTATGGCCAGTGCAGGGAAACCAGTATTGTACCCCCCCTTGTCGTGAGTGGGAAGCAGACATGGATGGGTTTGATACTTCCAACAGACCACCTACCTATGAGTATTGTTCTGGATCAGTCTGATGACAGATTCTTCTTTATCCACAGCAATGACTTGACTCTGTCACAAGATCAAATGTCCCCCAAGAGGTGTCAGGTCTGGGGTCTTTACTCTGCAGCTCCTCACTGAAACAACACACCACAGCAAAGCGAAGTAGACATGGGATGAATTCATTTTTTTATAACCAGGGTCTGGCCAGATAAGTGGCAGTGAGGGTCAGAGGCCCAGGATCTAGCTGGGTGGTGGGGAAATGAGACACCTCCTTGTCCACTTTCCTTTAACTGTCTTAGCAGAGGGTAGTGGGGAAGGACTCACGGGACAGACGGACAATGAATAACCATCAGGGTCTAGCCCAGGCACAGAGGGGCTTGCCTCAGGGAGCTAGTTCAACAGGCTGAGTGACACAGCTTCTGACCTAGAGCCCACATGGAGAATGAGAGGGTAACCTTGAGTCCTATCCGCATGTGGATGCTGGACCAGTTCCTCCATCACCCATTTAACCAGCTCCTGGGAGTGAAACAGAGAGATACAGAGAGAGAGACAGAGAGACAGAGAGAGAGAGAGAGAAAGTCAGAATTACACTTTAGCTGGGTGCAGGTGGCACAGGACTATAATGTCTACTACACAGGAGGCTGAGATATTAAGATATTGGTTCATAGTCAGCCCAGGCATTAAAATTTGTGAGACTCTTATCTCCAAAGAACCAACACAAATCTGGAAGTAGCACTGTGGCTCAAGTGGTAGAGTGCTAGCCTTGAGCTGAGGAACCATTTGACAGCCGCCAAGCCCAAAGTTCAAGTCCCACGACTGACAAGAAGTGGGCTTCTGACCACAAGTAGTAGACTGAATAGGACCCATCCTCCTAGGGAGGATAGCAGGGAAGTTAGGCCGAGCTTCCTGTCAGCGTGGGGTCATATGTACGTCACCCAGCTTCTCCATGCTCTGTTTTCCCCAGCTGCAAAATTGAACACAGTGAAGGAATCCCTTCCTCATTGGGATAGGGTAAGGGTCAAAGAGAGACATGTTTTGTTTCATAATCCCATACCTATAATACAATTAAAAAAAGGCCACATCTGAGCCCTTTCTGGGTATCTTCCTGTCATATGCTCACAGAATTTCCAACAACTATATCTGACAGTTGCTCCGCTTTTGCCTAGCCCTGTCCCGGAGATCCCCCTGTATTGATCCCTTGTTTCCTTACAACTGTCCCGGGAGGAGACTGAGGTCTGATGGTCAAGGCCCAACCCAGAGCTTCATCTGTGGTCAAGAATCGGCTGCCGTGGATTGAGTTTGGGACAACCCAACTAAACCGCTGACTGAGGGTTGTGCTACATGTCTAGCATCCCAACTACAGATGACCAGGCATGGTGGTGCACAACTATCAAAGGAGGACTGCCATCCAGCTCAGCTTGAGCATATATTGAGTCTCTATCTCGTTAATGCCCAAGACAGAAAGGCATGGCTCACATGGTAGAAGACCTGACTGGTAATCCTAAGGCCCTGAGTTCAAACCCTAATATACCAAAAAGAGTCAAAGGCCTGGTGGCAGAGGATCATGCCTATAATCCCTAGCTACTCAAGAGGCTGAGATCTGAAGATCACAGTTCAAGATTTAAAATAGGGTTGGCCTCCCACATCAGACATCATTATGAAAAGAACCAGAGTCTCACCCAAGCCAATATGCTCCATACTAACAGGGCTTGCATCCTTACTAAGTGCTGGCCACGCTCTCTGTCCCCAGTGGGCCCCACCTCTATGTCCTCCAAAGATCCCCCTGCCAACAACCAGGCCCAAGGTATAGACAGTTGCAGGGCATACAGATTCCTTGGTGTTATAATTTGATGGTGCTGAGTCCCCATCAAGCATCTCACTCTTCCAGGCCTCCAGACCTCAGCCACAATGCCCGTGTACCTCCCCCCAAAGATAAAAGGCAGAAAATACCAAAGGGTCCAGTGCTCCTTGTTACAACCCATTTTGACACACAAACACACACACACACAAAGCCGGCAAAAGTGGCTCATGTCTGTCATCCTATCTACTCAGGAGGTTGAGGTATGAGGATCATGTTTCAAAGCCAGCCCAGGCTCTTATCTACAGGGAACCACCAAATATCCAGAGGGGGAGCTGTGTCTCAAGTGTAAGAATACTAGATTTGAGAACAGAAGATCAAGTACAGCACCTAGGCCCTGAGTTCATAACTCAGGTCTTCTACCTCCAAACACATACAGACACAGAGACAGACAGACAGAGAGAGAGACAAACACACACACACACACACACACACACACACACACACACACACACACACACACACACACTCACACACAGCCAAAGGCTTCAGCAGGCCCTGAGAACAGAACCATGAACTCCATCCATTAGGATCACATCCTACCCCGGAGAAGGTGGCAGTACAGACCTCAGACCCAATGTGGACTAAACATTGAACTTCTCACATATCTGGAATGTCACCGAGCCCAGCATGGCATTTCCTACTGTACACTCTGCTATGTGGAAAAGTTAGCCACATCTTTTGTTGTTGTTGGTCATGGGGTTTGAACTCTGGGCCAGGGCGCGAACCTCAGCTCTTCCCCTGAAGGTGACCACTTTCGCACTTGAGCCAAAATACCATTTCCTGTACTCTGGTGGTCCATTGCACATCAAGTCTTACAGACCTTTCTGTCGAAGCTGGCGTGGAACCACGGTCTTCACATCTCAGCCTTCTGAGTAGCTAGGTTGACAGTCGGGAGCCACCAGTGGTTTCCGGCTTCTGAAACTTTCATATAACCAGAGGAAACCCATTTTATCAGGCCACAACCTTCTTGTAACCCTACATTTCAGACGTTGTCATCCAGTATCCAAATCCATCCTTCAATGGAGAGAATACAGACACAATCCCAACCCTGCACCCAGTGGCTCACTCCCGGCCTGCCATAGGCCACATCCTCTTGAAGCTGTGGATTCAAACTGGGGCAAACTTGAAGAATTCTTAGAAATGTCTCTACAGTTGTGCCAGCACCTGGTCACCCAAACACTGAATCCTCACGCCTGACCACGCTACCCACACCTCCACCATCCTTTGCAGGCAAAGATGTTTTAAATTTATTAGTTGTGGAACTTGAATTCTGGGCCTGGGTGCTGTCCCTGAGCTCTTAAGCTCAAGGCCAGCACCCTAATACTTGAGCCACAGCAACACTTCTGCTTTTCTGGAAGTTTGTTGGAGATAAGTCTCAGCATCTTTTCTGCCCTGGCTGGCATTAAACCCTTGATCCTCAGATCTCAGCTCCTGAGTACCTAGGATGACAGCCATGAGCTACTGGCACCTGGCCAAAGATACTTTTACATGCCTTTCTTCCTATCCCCTCAAGGAGACTGAGATCTGAGGACTGCAGTTGGATGCCACCATTGACAGCAAAATCCATGAGAACTCTATCTGAAATTGAACACACAAAAAAGTTGGAAGTGGAGCTGTGGCTCAAATGGTAGAGTGCTAGCTTTGAGCATCAAAGACAAGGGATAGGACACAGTCCCCAGTTTCAAGCTTTTTCTAGCAACGATCCACCCAAGAAAGGGAAACAGGTGGACATACAGGAGCTCAAAGCTCACACATAATATTCAAGCCTCCCAGAAAAGACCCCATCCTTCTCTGATTGTGTACATTCTATGTCCCACATCATGGCAGTCTCAGATAGGACTGACCATGCACCAAGTGAGGACATTCAAGAACAATCTCATACTGAGGATCCCTTGACCTTATCAAAGACTCAGGATCTCTCACTGTCCTGCCTCCACACTAGGCAGTGAGGTGAGGTCTAGTTATCCAACCACAGGATGTGGGAACAAAAGGATTTTTTGGCCAAGGGATCCAGACTGGAGGGCTCTAGGTCCCTCTCTCTAGGGGAGGAGAAAAGAGCCAATCCATCCCAGCAATGTTCCTGGGTTGTGAGTATCCTCAAAGAAACAACCCTGCCCAGAGACCTGTGCCTCTGGTTTTCCCACCAACCTCTACCCAACCCAGCCCCACCTTCAGTTGGCCCTCTCTGAATCCCAGATCTGCCATCTAGACTAAAGGTTGAACCAGCAAAGAGACCTACCTCACCCTATGCGAATGGGAGTCATGGGGTCCTAGTCCCCCTAGAGGAAGTCTCATGGAAAACAGGGGTCCTGACTCTCGTCCTCATTCCCTGGCTGTACTGTGCCAGTGGCCAGCTTACCTCTGATTCTGGTGAAGGAATGAACACTAAGGGTATCATCTTCACCTTGAGCCCTCTAAAGTTCCAGTTCTCAAGGATGTACTGCTCAAGCATCATTCAGGTGATGACAGCCAGGTGATTACTGGTGAACCCACGGCACCAGGAATTTTAATATCCATGTGACTGGGTCAAAAGCTCTATCACTGATGGTCTAGGTTGTCAGGCAAGGTCATGGGTCCAATGTTCTGACACACCTGACCTAGGATGGTCCTCCCTCTTCATCTTCCTTCTTATCCCTTGCCCCAAACCCTCTTAAGACTTCCTCACTTCGACACCTCCCTAGCCCTTGGACACTTTCTTCTTATCTGACAAGAAAATAAACTGTGTGGGGCCTAGAGAGATTGAAACTTGGTGAAACACCCTAAGCCCTCCGGTCTACCCAAGGCTGCTTAATTCTGCAGTCATCAACAACACAGCTCCTGGATGTCATGAAGTTGCTGAGGGGTCAGTGTATTGGTCCTACATACTGGATTTAGGCTTTGAAATTGTCCCCACAAAGATTGTGAATGGTTGGCTCCCGTGATCCAGGGACTTCAAACCAAAGCTTGCATGTTCGCCCTTCTTCCTTCCATTCATCTTTTTCTCCCTCCATCCTTCCCTCCTCTCTGTATTTCCTTTCCCTCTCTCACTGCTGGGCCTTGAATTTGGAGCCTGGGTGCTGCCCCTGAGCCTGTTTTCCTCAAGACCAACAGGCTTGAGCCACTCATCCACTTTTAGCGGTTTCTTTTTGGTGGTTAGTTGGAGATAAGGGTCTTACAGGCTCTCCTGCCTGGACCTTAAGCCTCGATTCTTCCATCTCAGCCTCCTAAGTAGCTAGGATGATAGGTGTGAAGCACCGGCATCCAGCTCAAACCAAGGTTTCTTCACGTACTGTGGAATCCGCACTAGAACCTTTCATTGTCTATGACCCCCCAAGCCTTGTGCACACTGTAACGGTTTGTTGGATAATAAACGAGCATCTGTTTCTGACAATAATACAGAAAAATCCCATTTGACTCAGGTAAGCATCCTTGGAGTGTGGTGGGGGTGGGGGAGGTTTCCAAGCCTGATGTAGCTCTCCCACAGTTCTCCGTCATCCCTCTTCCCACCCTAGTGGTGCCACTACACTTAACTGTTTTGACTCAGAGCATGCGAGCCACGATGGACTTGCTGTTTCTGGGGGCTCTGGATGCATGTCTTCTCAAAGATCTCTGGCCAGGTGTTAAAGAGCCTGCAGTACGGTGAGGGGTTGGCTCACAGAGCCTCCTCTTCTCCCTTAGGGGCCACACAGGATGGTCCACCACATTCGGCTCCTAAGTTTGATGTTGCAGAGAAAGGATTCTCGAGGCATCCCGGGTCTAGAATCTTCCATATTCCAGAGCAGGAACTGGAAATCATCTCTGCTTACAGCTGGCAGGCTGGGAATGGCGAGGTCACAAGCTCTGCTCCCCACGATGTCCACAACTGTGGTTGTCACCTTAAAGAGAGCCAGAAGAGAATCTGCAGCTGCCAGCGAAAAGCAGTCAACGCACAATATTTATAGCAGGAGATGATTTTGCTTGGAAACTCTACTTGTGCCACTTTGAAAGTCATTGTTTGGCAGCTGAAACCCTCTGTCTAATTTGACCCATAAATCCAGGCATTAGTGGAAATTGCCAGGTGAAAGAAAAAATCCTGCAATAGCTGGCATTTCAGTTGTCCCATTTAAACTTAAAGAATTCCAAAGTCAGTGGTCCCCTATTCTTTCCAGACAACGTACAGCAGGTTACAGAAACTGGCATTCGGCGAGCCTTAGCTAACTGTGACCTCCCAATACTAAGCAGGCTCCAGCAAGGGGAACGCACATGCCTACCACTGCCCAGCTGGAAAGGTCCCATGAGGGACACAGATTGGAGTCTGCAGGACTCCAGGGAGGACTGCCAACTGGTACACTGCCCTGGGAGGGAACCCACTCCACCAGTGGCAACCCAGAGCCGCCTGCCCAGATGCCCATGGACACTGTCATTGCACGGGATAAGGTTCCCCTCTCATCCTCCGTTATGGTGAACCATATGCCCTGTCACTTTTTTCACCATTTCCCAGTCACTCCTAGCTTCACAGCCCCTGCTCTACTCCCCCCTTCTCATTCCCTAATTATGTTTGGCAGTCACATTCCCAACCCTCGAATTAGCTCCAACTCTATACACCAGAGCAGAGTGTCTGACTAGAAGATTGCCACTGTTGTCATACTCACCTCATGAGCTTCTGGCTGAAGACAGAAGGACAGGTGTCCACTCTGACCTGCGATTCATACAAGCCTCCTAGGGGAGACCCAAGCAGGCCCAGCAGCTACTGTGGGTTACAGGAAAGGGGGAAGAGAGAGGTGGAAAGAGGGGGAAAGGAACATCTACTGAAACCTTCCTCAAAGGAGCAATGAAACTGAAAACAAAAATTGTCCCTGGGCTCCTATTTGGCATTGATGACTAAAGAACTTTACACAGACACACAAAATGCTTCTGCTCTTTTTAGACACAGTGACGTAAATATGTTTTAATTGTTCTCATCTCCCTGCTCTCCCAACACACACACACACACACAAACACACATACACACACACAAACACACACACACACACACACACACGAAGACTAGTGACAGAAGACTCTTCCATGCAGTACCTGCAATTTACCAACTCATCACTCACATGAGCACAGTCAGGATGTACAAGGAGAAAGATGATCTGTCTCTGTCTCTGTCTCTGTTTCTCTCTCTCTCCCTCTCCCTCTCTCACTCATACACACAGAAACACAGACTCACACAGACTCTGAGCAATGCCTCTCCTGTGTTTGTCAGTTCTTCATGTGGGACAATGTAGAAGCTGGAGACCAGGGGTTACCAGGGGCTCCACCCAAGGGGAACACCACTCTAATAACAAAGAAACATCTTTCCTCTCCCATTCTCCAGGGCCAGAACATTCCTCTTAGGAATAACCAACCTTGACTCCCCATTGACCAAAACCCTACGCCGGGATGATGGGTGAAGGAGTCCCCAGACAGGTGGCCCCTCAGAGCCGGGACAGATAACAAGCAGGGGGTCATGATTCCCCCAGAAGGGTGTCTGACCCGTGGTAGAGGTGGAGTTGGGGAAATGGCGGGACTCCTAAAGGCTCCATATATGGATGGACTCCCTACTTCCAGCCTAGATGATTCTGGGCAACTTGGTGCATTCTTGGGGATGCCTAGGAGACCAGATGCACTGGCAGCAGCAGCAGATGTTGGCAGAGCTGGGAAATATGATCACTCTGTGAGAACTGATGATAGCTGGGGTGGGGGGGACAAGACAGGTACGGAGGAGGGAGGGGTGTGTTCCTCCCAGATATCCATCTTCTATCTGACTCCCGTGCCCTCACCTCCTAGTGGGCTCTTCTTGGACCCTCCTCAGGTGAATGGGTGACTGAGAACAGAGGCCAAGGGCTAATCCAGCAAGGGGGCCTATCTTCAACACCCAACACCTCCACCCCCAGAAGAAAGGAAAAGACCTAAGAATGCAGGTTTGGAGGTGCTGCTCACCACCAGTGCCTGAAGCTACCAGGTCCCCACATGGGAGAGGAAGGGTGCAGATGTGAGGCTGTGTGGCTCCATTCCTCCATGCCAGGGGTTCTCTCCTGCACCCAACCCTGCATCTCCCCGTTTTCTGGGACACTACCATTCTCAGACCAACTGTATACAATACTCAGAGCCTCTCACACTTCTGAAATGCTTCATAACACATCATGGCACCTCCTACTATACACAACACTATGCAGAAAACTCAGCTACCTTTTTTTTCGTTGAAGGTCATGGGGTTTGAACTTTGTGCATGGGCACAGTCCCTCAGCTCTGAAGCTGAAGGTGTGCGTTCTACAACAGGAGCCAAAGCACCACTTCTAGTTTTCTGGTGGTTCACTGGAGCCAAAGTCTCACAGACTTTCCTTCCCAAGCTGTCTTTGAACTGCCAACTTCAGATCTCAGCCTCCTGAGTAGCTAGGATGACAGTTATGAGCCACTGGCAGCACCCAGCTGCAGCCACCTTCTTACATCCAGGGGAAACCCAACTTGTCAGACTTTGACACCAGCATCCCAAACCATTCTTCCATGTTTGAAGAGAATATAATTGACACTATCCTTTAAATCCCTGCTCCGATTTGCCCACTCCCTGCCTAAGACAGGCTATGTCCTCTCGTGTTCTTTGGTAAGGCAATACCCACCATGCTGTGACTTCACAATGGGACAAACCTGGGGAGTTCTTTGCAATACTTGTACACTAAGGCCAGCACCTGGTCTTCCAACTACAGCACCCCACTCCTTCACCATCTCTTGCAGGCAAGGGGTGTCTTTTTTTCTTGTGTTTTTTTGGTTGAGAAACTTGAACTCAGGGCTTGGGTACTGTCCCTGATGATGATTTTGCTCAATGCCAGTGCTCAACCATTTGAGCCATGGTGCCACTTCCGGTTGGAGATTGGAGATGAGACTCTCACGTGATTTTCCTGCCTAGGCTAGGAAAAGAGATCCTCTGGATCTCCGCCTAACTGAGTAGCCAGGATGACAGGCATGAGCCACCAGTGCACGGATTATGGTATCTCATTCTGTAGAATTTCCACAGAGTGCTCCTCTAGACACTATCACCTAGATACTCCTGTACTTCCCTCAGGGACAACAAAGGGAGTAGCAGAATCTGGGTAGGGACATGGGAATTAAAGAACCCCTCCAAATCACTTCCACTCTCTAAGCTCCCATCTGCCTCCTCTTGATGGCCTGGTTGTCCACAACAAATCAGACCAACTAGGATTTCTGGGTCCTGCCCCAAATTCCCCCGCCCCACTAAACTGGTACCTGAGGTTCTCTGGGGCCAGCTGCTACATGTCCCGGTAGAAGATGTTGGGAGGCTTGCTGATAACTGGGTCCAGGGGTGCCCAGGACAGGAGTGTCCATCTCCCCTCTGTCAAAGGAGAGACAAAGCATGGATGCATCTACTAAGAGCTGCAGGGCATAGCCATCCACCTGTCACCAAGGTCACTTGGAGTGCTGTTTTATGTTGACAGTCCTGGGACTTGACCTCTGGGCCAGGGTGCTGTCCCTGAGCTTCTTTTGTTCAAGGCCAGCGCTTTTCTACCTGATCCTCTGAGCAACTTCCAGCTTTTTCTGTGTATGTATGCGGGACCAGAGGAATCAAACCGAGGGTTTCATGTGTGCTAGGTAATTCTACTACTGCTAAGACACAATTCCAACCTTGCATAGCTGTTCTCCTTTTACCCCTCAGGCCTGTTGTGGGACAGACCTGCACATCTGTACCCAGTTTCTCACCAGCAGCCCTGGCTGGAAATGAACTCAACCTGCTATGTTGTCCTTTATGTACAGCATCTTTGCTCTCTGTTTCTCCTGTCATATCTTCCTTGGTAAGCAAGATCCCCTTTCAAGTGCTGCCACTAAGAAGCCTGCTCCAATCACCCTGGCAGAGTGGGACCTTCTCCTCTGTACAGGCTGCCAGCCTTGTTACGCTCTGCATTCTGGCCAGTCTGGGTTGAGAGTGCATGAAGGGGAAGCCCTGGCTTCCACCACACAATTTCTGAAGACTCTGATATACCACCCAGCGACTGGTGCTATATCACACTCCACGAGATGGCACTCAAGGACCAGGCAGTCTCATTGTAACAAGATCGGGCCATTTCTTTTTTTTTTTTTAATTTAATTTAATTTTATTTGAGAACATACTGTACGGAGGGGTTACAATTACATGGGCAGGATAAGGCATACATTTCTTACCAAGCATTGCAGCCTCCTCCTTTGTTTACCCTTCACCTCCCTTCCCAGCCTCCCCCGTCTCCCCCCACCCAATTATACCCCTCCTCCCCCCCCTTACTGACATTGTAAAGCTGGTTTTGACATGACATTTTGTACTTCTCATTGTTGCAACAGGTCCACCTGAATCCTTAAACGACTTGTTTGTCCCCATCTCCTCCACATGTTATACTGACATCAAATATAGTGAAAGCGGGGGTTACACTGTGGGGGAGGGACATACAAAGCAACAAAGAAATAATCTTATAAATGCGTTAGAAACACATGCATGAAAGAAACAAAAACATTAAAATAGATATTTAAGGGTTCCTTTTCCTGACATCACATTATCTGACCTTTTCCGCTTGACTCATACCTATACTAGATATTGCAAATAAGGGAAACCATGGGACCTATGTTTCTTTGGGCCTGGCTTACTTCACTTAATATAATTTTTTCCAAGCCTTTCCATTTCCTAACACATGGGGAGATGTCATTCTTTCTGATGGAGGCATAGAATTCCATTGTGTATATATACCACATTTTCTTGATCCATTCATCTACTGAGGGACATCTGGGTTGGTTCCATATCTTAGCTATGGTAAATAATGCTGCAATAAACATAGTTGTGCTGGTAGCTTTAGTGTGGTCTTTTTTGTAAACATTAGGGTAAATGCCCAAAAGTGGGATTGCTGGGTCATAGGGGAGTTCTATGTGAAGTCTTTTGAGGAACCTCCACACTGCTTTCCAAAGTGGTTGAACAAGTTTACATTCCCACCAACAATGAAGTAAGGTTCCTTTCTGTCCACATCCTCTCCAGCATCTGTTGTTGTTAGAGTTCTTGATTTTTGCTGTTCTAACTGGAGTGAGGTGATATCTCAATGTTGTTTTGATTTGCATTTTTTTTATGGCTAGGGATGTTGAACATTTCTTCATGTGTCTATTGGCCATCCTTCTTTCTTCTTCAGAGAAGCTTCTCTTTAAGTCTTTCGCCCACTTATTTATTGGGCAGTTGTTTCTTTGAGGATTTGTTGTTGGGTGGTTTAATTTTTTGAGTTCCAAGTATATTTTAGATATGAGACCCTTGTCCATTGTATGGCTACTAAAGATCTTCTCCCAATCCGTGGGCTTTCTATTGATCTTGCTATCTATGTCATTTGCCCTGCACAAGCTCTCCAACCTTATGCAATCCCATTTGTCCAACCTTTCTTTGATTTGTTGTGTTTCCGGGTCTCTATTCAGAAAATTTCAGCCTGAGCCAAGGAGACCTAGGGTTTCTCCTATTCCATCCTGTAATGTTTTCAGAGTGTCTGGTTTGACTTCAAGGTCTTTGATCCATTTGGAGTTGATTCTGGTGCAGGGTGATATATAAGGATCTAGCTTCAGTTTTCTACATGTAGTTAACCAATTTTGCCAACACCATTTACTGAAGAGGCTGTCTTTCTTCCATTCTATTGTTTTAGCTCCCTTATCGAAGATTAGATGGCTATAGGTCTGTAGGTTCATTTCTGGGTTTTCAATTCTATTTCATTGGTCCTGAGGTCTGTTCTTATGCCAATACCAAGCTGTTTTGATTACTATGGCTTTATAGTAGAGTTTGAAATTTGGTCTTGATATTCCTCTAGCAGTGTTCTTTCCGTTGAGGAGCGTTTTTGCTATTCAGGGTCTTTTATTGTTCCATATGAATTTTTGGATTGCCTCTTCTATTTCCTTGAAGAATGAGGGTGGAATTTTGATAGGTATTGCGTTGAATTTGTAGATAGCCTTGGGAAGTATTGCCATTTTCACAATGTTAATCTTTCCAATCCAGGAGCATGGGAGGTTTTGCCATTTTTTAAGTTCTGTGTGTTGATTTCCTTTTTCAAAATTTTAATGTTTTCATCATAGAGGTCCTTCACTTCTTTAGTTAATTCCTAGGTATTTTATTTTTTGTGGGGCTATTACAAATGGAGTTGCTTGCCTAATTTCAGCCACACTTTTCTCATTGTTGGCATACAGAAAAGCCATTGATTTTTGGGGGTTAATTTTATAACCTGCTACTTTGCCAAAGTTTTGAATCAGCTTGAGTAATTTGGGAGTGGAGTCTATGGGATTCTTTAGATACAAGATCATGTCATCTGCAAAGAGGGAGAGTTTTATTTCTTCTTTCCCTATTTGGATCCCCTTTATGTCTGCATCTTGTCTTATTGCTGTAGCTAGGCATTCTAATACTAGATTGAAGAGAAGTGGAGAGAGTGGGCATCCTTGTCTTGTTCCTGAGTTAAGAGGAAATGGCTTTAGTTTTTCACCATTGAGTATAATGCTGGCTGTAGGTTTGTCATATACAGCCTTTATTGTATTGAGGAATGTTCCATGGATTCCTAATTTTTCCAAAACCTTCATCATAAGGGGTGTTGGATCTTGTCGAATGCGTTTTCTGCATCTATTGAGATAACCATGTGGTTCTTATTCTTGCTCCTGTTGATGTGATGAATAGTATTAATTGATTTGTGTATATTGAACCAGCTTTGCATCCCTGAAATGAATCCTGTTTGATCGTGGTGTATGATTTTTTGGATGAAATGTTGAAGTCGGTTGGCCAAAATTTTGTTGAGAAGTTTTGCATCAATGTTCATCAAAGAAATGGGTCTATAGTTCTCTTTCTTTGATGAGTCCCTGCCTGGTTTTGGGATGAGGGTTATGATGGCTTCATAGAATGTGTTCGGTAGTGAGCTTTCTCTTTCAATTTCATTGAAGAGTTGGAGGAGAATTGGTGTGAGCTCTGCTTTGAAGGACTTGTAAAATTCCACTGTAAAACCATCTGGTCCTGGACTTTTCTTAGCTAGGAGGTCTCTTATTGCTGTTTCTATTTCAATGCTTGATATGGGCCTGTTAAGATAGTTTAACTCATCTTGGTTTAGTTTTGGCATGTCAATATTTGCTAGGAAGAGGTCCACTTCTGTCAAGTTCTCAAACTTATTAGCATAAAGTTTTGAGAAGTATTCCCTTATTATGTTCTGAATCTTGGTTGTTTCCGTGGTGCTATTTCCATTCTCATCTCTGAGTTTATTAATTTGGGTGTGTTCTCTTCTTTTTCTGATAAGATTTGCTAAGGGTCTGTCAATTTTGTTAAGTTTTTCGAAGAACCAACTCTTTGTTTTGTTGATTCTTTCTATAGTTTTTTTGGATTCTAATTCATTTAATTCTGATTTAATTTTGATTATTTCTTTCCGTCTACTGGATTGGGGTTTATCTTGCTGCTCTTTTTCAAGGAGGTTTAGATGTGTCATTAAATTGTTAGTTTCAGATCTCTCCAATTTGTTGATGTAGGAGCTCAGAGCTATAAACTTGCCTCTGAGTACTGTCTTTGCTGTGTCCCAGAGGAGCTGGTAATTTGTGTGTTCATTTTTGTTGAATAGCATGAACATTTGAATTTCCTTTCTAATCTCTTCTATGACCCACTCATGATTCAGCAGTGTGTTGTTCAGCCTCCATGTGATACCGGACTTTCTTTGGTGGCTTTTGGTGTTGAGTTCTAATTTTATTCCCTTGTGGTCAGAGAGGATGCAAGGTATAACTTCAATGTTTCTGAATTTAGACAAGTTTGCTTTGTGGCCTAAAATTTGGTCTATTTTAGAAAACGTTCCATGTGCTGCTGAGAAAAACATGTATTCTGATGCTGCTGGGTGTATTGTTCAGTAGATGTCTGTTAAGTCTAGTTGATCTATGCAGCTGTTTAGATCTGCGGTTTCTCTGTTGAGTTTTTGCCGAGTTGATCTATCTAGTGGGGAGAGTGGTGTGTTAAAATCCCCAACAATTAATGTCTTTGGATCTATATGGGATTTGAGGGAAAGTAGTGTTTCTTTGATAAATTTGGGTGCTCCATTGTTTGGCGAATAGATATTTAGAATTGTAATATCCTCCTGAAGGAGAGATCCTTTAATTAGTATGTAGCGACCTTCTTTATCTCTTCTCACGAATTTTAATTTGAAGTCTATTTTATCTGATATTAGGATTGCAACTCCCGCCTGTTTATGGGGGCCATTTGCTTGGTAGATTTTGTTCCCACCTTTAACATTGAAAATGTGTTTGTTTTTTCGGGCAAGATGTGACTCCTGCAGGCAGCAGATAGAAGGGTCTTGTTTTTTAATGCAACTAGACAGTCTATGTCGCTTAATTGGAGAGTTCAGTCCATTAACATTAAGGGATAAGACTGAGAGGTATTTGGGAGTTCCTGCCATGTTATCTACCTTCTTGGGGACTGCAAAAACTGGGTTCTTCCTATGGTTCTTGGATTCTCAGTTTGGGTGCAGTTTCTTGGCCTTTATTACGGTCTTGTTGGTTTTCTATGTGTAGGACATCTTTAAGAATCTTTTGTAGGGCTGGTTTGGTGGAGATGTATTGTTTCAATTTTTCTTTCCTATGGAAGTTTTTGATTTGGCCTTCAGTTATGAAGGAGAGTTTAGCTGGGTACAGTATTCTTGGTTAATAGTTGTTTGTTTTTAGGGCATGGCATACATCATTCCAGGCTCTTTTTGCTTTGATTGTCTCTACTGAGAAATCTGAGGTGATTCTAATTGGTTTCCCTTTATAGGTGATTACCCTTTTCTCCTTGACAGCTTTAAGGATCTTTTCCTTGGTCTGAGTTGATCCTGTGTGGATGATAATGTGATGGTGGGATGTCCTATTCTGGTCTGGTCTATTTGGGGTTCTAAAGGCTTCTTGTATCTGAATAGGCCTATCTTTTTGCATGTTTGGGAAGTTCTCTGCTAGGATCCTGTTAAACAGATTTCCTAGACCATTAACTTCTGTTTCTAGGTGCTCCTCTACACCCATTATCCTTAGATTAGGCCTTCTGATGGTGTCTTCCAGGTGTTGGATAGATCTATCATATTTCTTGGACTTGTCTTGGATGGTTGTATGTTCTTTCTCTATAATATCTAGGCTGTCTTCAATCCCTGAGATTCGATCTTCTGCATGGTCTAACCTGCTGTCAAGACTCTCTACTTTGTTTTTTATCTCTTTTCCTTCTAATTGGTCAGCTTTGATGGCTTCAAGTTCTTTGTTGAAGCTCTGTTTTAGGTCTTGTATGTATTTCTTTACTTCCTTAATTTGGTGTTCAGTGTTTGTCCTCAAATCACTTAGTTGATTGGTTATGGTTTCTTTGGACTCCCATTCCTTCTGTTGGGTTCCATTCAGCATTCCCTTTGTGGTCTCCCTGACTTCCTTCAGCTCTTTGTTAATGGATTCCATGAATGCCTTTAGTGATCTTTGTGTGTTCTCTACCTGGTCTCTCAATTCCTGTATTACTCTTTGATTAGCTGCCTCCCGTTCGTGGGATTCCTGCAGTTCTCTTTGAGTGTTCTCAGCCTGCTCACGCCATTCCTCCCTTTCTCTTTGAGTATTCTCAAGTTGTTCACGCAAATCCTGTATCAGTTTTTGAGTAGCTTCCTCACGCTTATGATATTCCTGTATAAACTTCTGGGATGCCTCCTCTCTCTCCCTATCACGCTCATACAGAGTCCTTTGTACGTTGTCAAACTTCTCATTTATCATGTTTGCCAGCAGTGTTTGTAGAGCTATTTGAGAACTCTCCTCTGGATTACTCATTATCTGTTCTAACCCCTGATTATCAAGATTGGGAATTGAGATACCCGAATTTGCCATTTTTCTTGTGTTTTTCCGGCTTACTCTGCCCATTTGAGATGAAGATAGCACCAGTTTTGTGCTAGAACACTATCTTAAGGCAACCATCAACCAAAGTTTGCATTTGTACAGTCAATAGTCTACAGATACAATCTAGTTCAACAGATACATCTATTCGACATCAAACAACTATATGTTAAAGGACTTCAAACCGCAGAGAAGAATTTGGAAAACCAGAAATTATTAGGGTCAGGGAGAGATGTGGGTAAAAAATAGGAATAGATTGGTGTGGGGAGGCACAGGGAGAGTTAACTATGTCCTAATCCCAATGCAGGAAATAGGTTGGGTAGGATGCAAGTAGAGAGAGAGAGAGAAAGAAGAAAGGGAAAGGGGTATGAAAAGAGACTAGAAAAAAAATAGAAACATAAAAATTAATGTTATTATAGAGATTAAAAGACCATCTATTTAGAGAGGAATGTGAATATATTGAGAGAAAGGGAGGGACATAGAGGAGATGTGAAAAACTTTAAAAAAATGCTTAAAATATTATATAGGTATAAAGAGGTAGTACTGCTATTAATGAATTTAAGTCTCAGAGGTTTTGAATTGAGTAATAAATTTGTGGATTAAGTGTGTACACAATGGGGGATAGGGTCTACTAGTTAACTACGGGTTTATCTGAGGATGTGCAGGACAAGAGTTAAGTCACATAAAGAAGAACAAAAGAGAGGAAAAGGTGGAAAGGATAGGAAAGTGAGAAGAAAAGATCAGAAGTTCAGTAGAGCTAGACAAAAAACAAAAAGATAATTAAGAAAGAAAGAAAAAGAGAAAGAAGACAAGAAAAGAAAGGAAAACGCACATTCACGTATTCCTAAAATAAAAATTATAAGAGGAGAAAAAAAAAGTTATTGGAAAACAGTTATTTTTTCAGAAGAAGCAAAAATTAGAGATTAATAAAAGTTTTAGAAAAGGAAAAAATTTTTTTTATATATATAAGGTAACAAAAAACAAACAAAAAAGAAGAAGAAGAAAAAAAAAAGTTCTTTGATTTTTTTTTTTTGGGAGGGGTGGGAAGAATCCTGTATCTCCCTTTTGTCTGTAACCAGCCTCTTGTTGGAGTCTCTGGTCAGCTTGAGGTCCTGTGGCTTGATTGGTTTCTTAAGTCAGTTTGTTGGAACAGGCAGAAAAACGCTCTGCTTTACCCAAGATTTTGAGATCCCCCTCCCAGGTTAGTTTACTGGGAGGGTGATCTGCTTTGAGAATCACGAAAGAGGGGGATGCAGTGATGAGGCTAGGTTCTGGGTAGAGTTGAGGCCTTTCAACAAACAGTAGCTTTTCCCTGGGGCTATTTTGTGAAAAAACTCACAGCGCCCAGCCTGGAGCCATTCTCAGGGTTTCTGTTTTTCAATTGATTGTGGTGGCTGCTAGAGGGAGGGGCAACCTCTGGCTCTGGTTACCCAGTGAGGAGAGCCACTCCAATGGCTGGCGCCTGAGCTGGGTGACTTTTCCCTGGATGGAACTGAGTCTGTGAGGTCACTTCACCGTTAAGTTCTTGTGACCTGCTAAATGACTCGTTTTATTCCAAAGCCTGAGCTGGAGCTAGCAGCTCCTCTAAGCTTTGTCGGTATCCAAGATGGAGATCACCGGTGCTGGGCGGGGAGGGGTGGCCTTCCCTCCTCTGCTCCCTGAGAAGGAGTGAGGACGTCGGGCTTCTACTCACGCCGAGTCTTGGATCCTGGGTCGTCTCTGGTCTGCAAACTGCAGGATGAAGATGTCCGCTCCTTGTCGGTTCTTGCTGGTGTTGAGTAGAATCCGCTCGTCCGCTGCGTCTGGCTCCTTCGTCCCGGACTCTCTCTGTGAGATTCTTATCTCCAACTAACCACAAAATTCTGGAAATTGAGCCTAGTTCCATCAAGGAGATACTCAATATGCTTCTCAGACATCAGCTTCTCCCTGTGTAGAGGCATCCCATTCGCCGCAGAACTGCATGGCACATCTCACAGCACCCTTGATCTTCCTTTCTCTGAAAACAAGTCCACAGACTAGGATGGGAGATTCCTAATTTCCTTTCTCCTTGGATACAATCTTGGGCAGCAGGCCAGTCAGCCTGGAAGAGCGGGGCCATTTCTTTGTATGGGCTTGAACTGAGGATCTGGGAGCTGTCTCTCTGAGTTTTTGTGCTCAAGCCTGGTGCTCTACCACTTGAGCCACAGCCCCACTTCTGGCTTTTTGTTGGTTCCATGGAGAGAAGATTCTCACCAGCTTTGGGCTGGCTTCGATCTTTGATCCTCAGATCTTTGCCTCCCAAGTAGCCAGGATGTCAGGTGGGAGCCTGAGCCAGAGGTGATGGGCACCAGAGCCTTTCTTTTCAGCTTCTGTTTATCTCATGTCAACTAGCAATCCCTAGATAAAATAGTCAGTTACAGGGGATCAAGTTCCTCTCCTAGGTTTGTTAATCCAAGGAGATATAGTGTCTTTGGGAAAGGCTAGTTTGAGTTGGCCTAGATGAGTGTGTGTTTGTGTGTGTGTGTGTGTGTTTGTGTGTGTGTGTGTGTGTGTGTGAGCATGTGTGCGTGATAGACACAGAGAGACAGAGAGAGAACGTATGAGTTTCAGCAATACCTACCCCCATCACTGTAACGCCTCATCCTCCCAATGGTGAATACATCCAGGATCTCCACCCCAAGGAAGGTGGGTAGGGGGAGGGTATGTAAGGTCACATAGAATGGGATGATCGGAATTCTATCCAGCAACTGAAGCCTGGAGAGATTAAGGAGAGATGGATAGGTTTAGATGAACAATAAGGGAAGCCCCTTGCCTTTGGCTACAAGTACCAGAAAGATAACCAAACCCATCCTTTTTGGTAGTAAGATAACAGGTGCCACTATTCATTTCATTATTTTTTTTTTGAGTCCTAAGGCTTGGATTGAGGGCCTCAGTGTCGTCCCTGAGCTTTTTTTACTCAAGGCTAAGGCTCTACCAATTGAGCCACAGCACCACATCTGGCTTTTTCTCCTGTGTGGGGTGGAGTAGGTTTATGGGAAGTAAGAATCTCACAGACTCTACTGGTGGGCTGGCTCTGAGTCAAAATCATCAGACCTCAGCCTCCAGAATAGCCAGGATGGTGGGCAGTAGCCACTGGCACCTGACCAGTACCATCTATTCATAATCCCTTATGGCCAGTGCCGGGAAACTCATATTACACCCCCCTTGTCCTGAGTGGGAAGCCGACATGGATGGATATGATACTTCCAACAGCCTAACTACCTTTGAGCATTGTTCTGGATCAGTCTGATGACAGCTTCCTCCTTATCCACAGCAATGACTTGACTCTGTCACAAGATCAAATGTCACCCAAGTGGTGTCAGGTCTTTCCTCTGCAGACCTCCCCTCCTCCTTGAAACGACACACCATAGCAAAGCAAAGTAGACATGGAGTGAATTCATTTCCTTATAATCAGGGTTTGGCCAGACAAGTGGCTGTGAGTATCCTAGGACCGGGATCTAGCTGGGTGGGGGGGAAATGAGACATCTCCTTGTCCACTTTCCTTTAACCATCTTAAAAGAGGATAGTGGGGAAGAATTCACAGGACGGACGGACAATGGATAACCATCAGGGTCCCGGGAGCTAGTTCAACAGGCTGAGTAAGACAGTTTCTGACCCAGAGCACACCGCCAGAATGAGATGGCAAGCTTGGGTCCCATCCACATGGGGATGCTGGGCCACTTCCTCCATCACCCATTTAACCAGTTCCTAGCTGTGAAAGAGACACACACACACACACATACAGAGGGAGAGAGGGAGAGAGAGAGAGAGAAAGACAGAATTACACTTTAGCTTTGTGTAGGTAGCCCAGGACTATAATGTGTACTACACAGGAGGCTGAGATATTAAGATATTGGTTCATAGTCAGCCAAGGCACTAACATTTGTGAGATTCTTATCTCCAATGAACCAACAGAAAGCTGGAAGTAGCACTGTGGCTCAAGTGGTAGAGTGCTAGCTTTGAGCTGAGGAACCCTTGGACAGCCCCCAGGCCCAAAGTTCAAACCCCACGACTGACAAGAAGTGGGCTTCTGACCACAAGTAGTGGACTGAATAGGACCCATCCTCCTAGGGAGCATAGCAGTGAAGTTAGGCTGAGCATCCTCTCAGCGTGGGGTCATAAGTATGTCACCCAGGTTCTCTGTGTTCTGTTTTCCCCAGCTGCAAAATTGAACACAGTGAAGGAATCCCTTCCTCATTGGGATAGGGTAAGGATCAAAGAGAAACATGTTTTGTTTCATAATCCCTTACCTATAATACCATAAATAACAGGCCCCATTTGAGCCCGTCCTGGGTATCTTCCTGTCATATGCACACAGAATTTCCAACAACCATATCTGACAGCTGCTCCCCTTTTGCCTAGCCCTGTCCTGGAGATCCCCCTGTATTGATCCCTTGTTTTCTTACAACTGTCCCGGGAGGAGACTGAGGTATGATGGTCAAGGCCCAACCCAGAACTTCATCTGTGGTCAAGAATCGGCTGCCGTGGACTGAGTTTGGGACAACCCATCTTAACTGCTGACTGAGAGTGGTGCTACATGTCTAGCATCCCAACTATAGATGATCAGGCATGGTGGTGCATAACTATCACAGGAGGACCGCCGTCCAGCTCAGCTTGAGAACATATTGAGTCTCTATCTCGGAAACGCCCAAGACAGAAAGGCTTGACTCACATGGTAGAGGACCTGACTGGTAAGCCTAAAGCCTTGAGTTCAAACCCTAATATGCCAAAAAGAATCAAAGGCCTGGTGCCAGAGGATCATGCCTATAATCGTAGCTACTCAAGAGGCTGAGATCTGAAGATCACAGTTCAAGATTTAAAAAAAGTTTGGCCTCCCCCAACAGACATCATTATGAAAAGACCCAGAGTCTCACCCAAGCCAATATGCTTCATACTAACAGGGCTTGCATACTTCCTAAGGGCTGGACACGCTCTCTGTCCCCCAGGAGAGCCACAGTCTGTGGGCCCCACCACTAGGTCCTCCAAAGATCTCCCTGCATTCAAGCAGGCCCAAGGTAGTAGACAGTTGCAGGGCATACAGATTCCTTGGTCTTATAATTTGACGGTGCTGAGCCCCATCAAGCATCTCACCCTTCCAGGGCGCCAGACCTCTGCCACAATTCCCATGTACATCCCACCCCCAAAGATAGCAGGCAGAAAATACCAAAGGGTCCAGTGCTCCTTGTTACAACCCATTTCTACACACACACACACACACACACACACACACACACAACACACACACAAAGCTGGCAAAAGTGTCTCTCATGTCTGTCATCCGAGCTACTCAGGAGGCTGAGTTCTGAGGATCATGGTTCAAAGCCAGCCCAAGCTCTTATCTACAGGGAACCACCAAATATTCTGAGATGGAGCTGTGGCTCCAGTGTCAGAGTACTAGCTTTGAGAACAGAAGATCAGGTACAGCACCAACGCCCTGAGTTCAAAGTTCAGGTGTTCTACCTCCAAACACACACAGACACAGACACACACACACACACACACACACACACACACACACACACACACACACACACACACATACACACACTGCCAAAGGCTTCAGCAGGCCCTGAGAACAGAACCATGATCTCCATCCATTAGGATCACATCCCACCCCGGAGAAGGTGTCACTACAGACCTCAGATCCAATGTGGACAAAACATTGAACTTCTCACATATCTGGAATGGCTCATAGCCCAGCATGGCATTTCCTACTGTACACTCTGCTATGAGGAAAAGTTAGCCACATCTTTTTTTGTTTTTGGTCATGAGGTTTGAAGTCTGGGCCAGGGCGCTGTCCCTCAGCTCTTCACCTGAAGGTGACCACTCTCGCACTTGAGCCAAAACACCATTTCTTGTACTCTGGTGGTCCACTGCACATCAAGTCAAACAGATGTTTCTGCCTAAGCTGGCTTGGAACCACGGTATTCACATCTCAGCATTCTGAGTAGCTAGGTTCACAGTCGAGAGCCACCAGTGGCTTCCAGCTTCAGAAACCTTCAAATAACCAGAGGAAACCCATTTATCAGGCAAAAAAACTTCTTGTAACCCTTCATTTCAGACTTTGTCACCCAGCATCCAAATCCATCCTGCAATGGAGAGAATACAGACACAACAATCCCAACCCTGCACCCATTGGCTCACTCCCTGCCTGCCATAGGCCATGTCCTCTTGAAGCTGTGGATTCAAACTGGGGTAAACTTAAAGAATTCTTAGAAATGTCTCTACAGTTGGGCCAGCACCTGGTCACCCAAACACTGAATCCCCACGCGCGGCCACCCCACCCACACCTCCAGCATGCTTTGGAGGCAATGATGTTTTACTTTGTGAGTTGTAGGACTTGAACTCTGGGCCGGGGTGCTGTCCCTGAGCTTTTAAGCTCAAGGCCAGCACTCTAATACTTGAGTCACAGAACACTTCTGCTTTCCTGGAAGTTCGTTGGAGATAAGTCTCAACATCTTTTCTGCTCAGGATGGCTTTGAACACTGATCCTCAGATCTCAGCTCCTGAGTACCTAGGATGACAGCCATGAGCTACGGACACCTGGCCAAAGATACTTTTACATGCCTTTCATCCTATCCCCTCAAGGAGACTGAGGTCTGAGGACTGCAGTTGGATGCCAAAATTGGCAGCAAAATCCATGAGAACTCTATCACAATTTAAGCACACAAAAAAGTTGGAAGTGGAGCTGTGGTTCAAATGGTAGAATGCTAACGTTGAGCATCAAAGACAAGGAATAGGACACAGTCCCCAGTTTCAAGCTTTTTCTAGCAAAAACCCACCCAAGAAAGGGAAACAGGTGGATATACGGGAGCTCAAAGCTCACACATAATACTCAAGCCTCCCAAAACAGACCCCCATCCTGCTCTGATTGTGTAGATTCTATGGCCCCCATCATGACAGTCTCAGATAGGAGTGACCATGCACCAAGTGAGGACATTCAAGTACAATCTCATACTGAAGATCCCTTGACCTTATCAAAGACTCAGGATCTCTCACTGTCCTGCCTCCACACTGGGCAGTTAGGTGAGGTCTAGTTATCCAACCACAGGATGTGGGAACAAAAGGATTTCTTGGTCATGGGATCCAGACTGGAGGGTTCTAGGTCACTCTCTCTCAGGAAGGACAAAGGAGCCAATCCATCCCAGCAATGTTCCTGGGTTGTGAATATCCTCAAAGAAACAACCCTGCCCAGAGCCCAGTGCCTCTGGTTTTCCCACCAACTTCTACCAACCCAGCACCACCTTCAGGTGACCCTCTCTGAATCCCAGATCTGCCATCTAGACTAAAGGTTGAACCAGAAAAGAGACCTACCTCTCCCAAAGGGAATGGCAGTCATGGGGTCTTAGCACCCCCTAGAGGAAGTCTCAGGGAAAACAGGGGTCCTGACTCTCGTCCTCATTCCCTGGCTGTACTGTGCCAGTGGCCAGCTTACCTCGGTCTCTGGTGAAGGAATGAACACTAAGGGTATCATCTTCACATTGAGTCCTCAAAATTTCCAGTTCTCCAGGATGTACTGCTCAGGCATCATTCAAGTGATGACAGCCAGGTGATCACTGCTGGACCCATGGCACGAGGACGTTGAATATCCATGTGACTGGGTCAAAAGCTCTATCACTGATGGTCTAGGTTGTCAGGCAAGGTCATGGGTCCAATGTTCTGACACACCTGATGTGGGATGCTCAGGCATCATTCAGGTGATGACAGCCAGGTGATCAGTGGTGAACCCAAGGCACCAGGACATTTAATATCCATGTGACTGGGTCAAAAGCTCTATCACTGCTGGTCTAGGTTGTCAGGCAAGGTCATGGATCCAAGGTCCTGACACACCTGATCTAGGATGGACCTCCCTCTTCATCTTTCTTCTTATAACTTGCCGCCAACCCTCTTGAGACTCCCTTACCTGAACACCTCCCTAGCCCTTGGACACTTTCTTCTTATCTGACCAGAAAATAAACTGTGTGGGGCCTAGAGAGATTGAAACTTGGTGACACACCCTTAGCCCTCCAGTCTACCCAAGGCTGCTTAATTCTGCAATCAGCAACAACACAGCTCCTGGATGTCATGAAGTTGCTGAGGGGTCAGTGGCTTGGTCCTACATAGTGGCTTTAGGCTTTGAAACTGTCCCCACAGAGATTGTGAATGGCTGGCTCCCTTCATCCAGGGACTCCAAACCAAGGTTTGCATGTTCTCTCTTCTTCTTTCCCATCATCTTTTTCTCCATCCATCCTTCCCTCCTCTCTCTCTTTCCTTTCTCTCTCTCACTGCTGGGCCTTGAATTTGGAGCCTGGGTGCTACGCCTGAGCCTTTTTACTCAAGACCAACAGGCTTGAGCCACTCATCCACTTTTAGCGGTTTCTTTTTGGTGGTTAGTTGGAGATAAGGGTCTTACAAGCTCTCCTGCCTGGCCCATCTCAGCCTTCTAAGTAGCTAGGATGACAGGTGTGAAGCACCGGATCCAGCTCAAACCAAGGTTTCTTCACCTACTGTGGAACCAGAACTAGAACCTTTCATTGTCTATGACCCACCAAGCCTTGTGCACACTGTAACGATTTGTTGGATAAATAAACGAGTGTGTGTTTCTGACAATACTACCGAAAATTCCCATCTGACAAAGGCAAGCATGCTTGAGGTGAGGTAGGGGTGGGGGAGGTTTCCAAGCCTGATGTAGCTCTCCCACAGTTCTCCGTCATCCCTCTTCCCGCCCTACTGGTGCCACCACACTTAACTGTTTTGACTCAGAGCACGCGAGCCACGATGGACTTGCTGATTCTGGGGGCTCTGGATGCATCTCTTCTCAAAGATCTCTGTCCAGGTGTTAAAGAGCCTGCGGTAAGGTGAGGGCGTGGCTCAAGGAGAATCCTCTTCTCCCCGAGGGGCCAGACAGGATGGTCCACCACATCCGGACCCCATGTTTGAAGTTGCAGAGAAAGGATTCTCGAGGCATCCCGGGTCTAGAATCTTCCAGATTCCAGTGCAGGAGCTGAAAAATCATCTCTGCTCACAGCTGGCAGGCTGGGAATGGTGAGGTCACAAGCTCTGCTCCCCACGAAGTCCTCAACTGTGGTTGTCACCCTAAGGATAGCCAGAAGAAATCTGCAGCTGCTCGAGAAACGCAGTCTAGTCACAATATTTATACCAGGAGATGATTTGGCTTGGAAACTCTACCTGTGCCAGGTTGAAAGTCACTGTTTGGCAGCTGAAACCCTCCGTCTAATTTGACCCATAATTCCAGGCATTAGTGGAAATTGCCAGTTTAAAGAAAAAATCCTGGAATAGCTGGCATTTCAGTTGTACCATTTAAACTTAAAGGTTTCCAAAGTCAGTGGTCCCCTTTTCTTTCCAGACAACGTACAGCAGGTTACAGAAACTGGCATTCGGCGAGCCTAAGCTAATTGTCACGTCCCAATACTAAGCAGGCTCCAGCAAGGGGAAGGTACTTGGTTACCACTGCCAAGCTGGAAAGGTCCCTCAAGGGACACAGATTGGAGTCTGCAGGACTCCAGGGAGGACTGCCAACTGGTACGCTGCCCTGGGAGGGAACCCACTCCACCAGTGGCGGCCCAGAGCCGCCTGCCCAGATGCCCACGGACACTGTCATTGCAAGGGATAAGGTTCCCCTCTCATCCTCTCTCATGGTGAACCATATGCCCTGTCACTCTGTTTACCACTTCCCAGTCCCTCCTAGCTTCATAGCCCCTGCTCTACTCCCCCCTTCTCATTCCCTAATTGTTTGGCAGTCACATTCCCAACCCTCGAATTAGCTCTAACTCTATACACCAGAGCAGAGTGTGTGACTGGAAGAGTGCCGCTGTGGTCACACTCTCCTCAGGAGCTTCTGGCTGAAGACAGAAGGACAGGTGTCCACTCTGACCTGCAATTCACACAGGCCTCCTAGGGGAGACCCAAGCAGGCCCAGCAGCTACTGTGGGCTACAGGAAAGGGGGAAGAGAGAGGTGGAAAGAGGCGGAAAGGAACATCTATTGAAACCTTCCTCAAAGGAGCAATGAAACTGAAAACAAAAATTGTCCCTGGGCTCGAACTTGGCATTGATGACTAAAAAACTATATACAGACACACAAAATGCTTCTGCTCTTTTTAGACACAGTGACTTAAATATGATTTCATTGTTCTCATCTCCCTGCACTCCCAACACACAGAAACACACAAACACCCACCCACACACCCACACACACACACACACACACACACACACAAACCAATCCTGACTGGTGACAGAAGACTCTTCCATGCAGTACCTGCAATTTACCAACTGATCACTCATCTGAGCACAGTCAGGTTGTACAAAGAGAATGATGATCTGTCTCTGTCTCTGTCTCTGTTTCTCCCTCTCTACCTCTCCCTCTCTCACTCATACACACAGAAACACACAGACTCACACAGACTCTGAGCAGTGCCTCTCCTGTGTTTGTCAGTTCTTCATGTGGAAGCTGGAGACTGGGGGTTCCCAGGGGCTCTCACCCAAGAGGAACACCGTTCTAATAACAAAGAATCACCTTGCCTCTCCCATTCTCCAGGGCCAGAACCTTCCTCTTGGGAACAACCAGCCTTGACTCCCCATTCACCAAAACCCTAGGCCAGGATGCTGGATGAAGTAGTCCCCAGACAGGTGGCTTCTCATAGCCGGGACAGATAATAAGCAGGGGGTCATGGTGCCCTGAGAGGGGTGTCCAACCTGTGGTGGAGGTGGTGTTGGGGAAATGGATGGGGTCCTAAATGCTCCATATATGGATGGACTCCCTACTTCCAGCCTAGATGTTTCTGGGCGTTTTGGGGCATGCTTGGGGAGGACGAGGAGACCAGATGGACTCGCAGCACTAGCAGATGCTGGCAGAGCTGGGAACTGTGATCACCCTGTGAGAACTGATGATAGCTGGGGTGGGGTGGGACAGACCAGGTATGGGGAGAGAGGGGGTGTGTTCCTCCCAGATATTCATCTTCTATCTGACCCCCGTGCCCAAAACTCTGTAGTGCGCTCTTCTGGCACCCTCCTCAGGTGAATGGGTGACTGAGCACACAGGACAAGGGCTAATCCAGCAAGGGAGCCTATCTTCTGCATCCAACACCTCCATCCCCAGAAAAAAGGAAAAGACCCGAGAAGGCAGGCTTGGGGGTGCTGCTCCCCACCTCTGCCTGAAGCCACCAGCTCCCCACTAGGGAGAGGAAGGGTGTAGATGTGAGGCTGTGTGGCTCCATTACTCCAGGCCAGGGGCTGTCTGGCGCCCCCTCCTCACCCAATACTGCATCTCCCCATTTCCTAGTGTGGCTCTAGGCAGAGTACTTTCTAGTGGGCTCCTGAGGGTCTCCCTATGTCGAGGTGGCCTATAATTCTTTAGAACAGCCTTTGCCTACTGAGCAGGCCTCTGTATCAGAGAAGGGTCGCGCCTTGGCGTATAGAAGTCATCAGGTCATCAGAATAGCATCTCTCATGGGTGCAGTGTGCATATGAGCAGTAAACTGACATCTCAGACCATGGTTCTGGGTCAAGAGGGGCAGGAGCTGAAAGATGGCACCACAGGTAATGCCCGCACAGGTATCACAAGAGTGTGAAAATGTCAAGTATACAGTGGACAGGTGTTGAGTTGGGCTCATGAAAGGCTCATAGGTTCAGGAATCCACAGCTGGCTGGCTCTGCTGTTTGTACCAGTTTCTATGCCTGGACTCCCAGGCCTCAGAGCCCTGCTTTCCTCACCAGTGCTTGGGGGCAGATGAAGGTCTGCAATAGTGGGCCAACTACAAAGGAGCATCCATAGTGTCCTTCTCTTGGTCCTGGATGGACCTGTGCCTGGATGGAGGAGCAGGTTCCATGGAACTTACTGCCATGGCCCAGACCCCTCAGCCCAAGAAAGACTTAGACAAACAACACTTGATCTGCCTGGAGAGTTTACTGTGACTATGCCTCAGGATTGCCCCCAGTTTTGCTCAGCTGATAATTACCACCTTCCTCATTGTATGTGTGCATGTGTGTGTGAGTGTGTGTCTGTGTATTTGTGTATGTACACACGGGCGCTTGAGTGCGGGTGAATCTTGGTACTACGGTTTGAACTCAGGGCCCGGGCTCTGTCCCTGAGTTTTTTCATTCAGGGCTAGCACTCTACCACTTGAAATTTTCTTCCAGCTTTCAGGTGGTTATTTGCAGAACAGGGTCTTACAGACTTTTCTAGCTGGGCTGCCTCTGAATGACAATCCTCAGATCTCAGCCTCCTGAGGAGCTAGGAATAAGAGAGAATGAGCTATTAGCATCTATCTGGCCACACTTTCCTTCTTGGTTAAAACAGAGGACCTCTCTCCCAGCCAAGCACCCATCAAGAGCTACCCCTACTACCCCAGGCTTCAGAAGAAACATAACCCCCCCCCTGAGGACAAAGAAATGGGATCAGGTTTGAGCTTTATGTACTCCACATAGTCAGGGGATGCTGGGAGCTAATGTGGAGGCCAGAAATCTAGGCCAGAGCAAGTAGACAGCTGTTAGAATAGAAGAGCATGTGTAAAGACATCCTTAAAACTCGGTGTCAGTGCCTCATGCCTATAATCCTAGCTACTCAAGGCTGACACCTGAGGATCAATCAAGATTCAAAGCTAGCCTGGGCAGACTCTTCTTTCCAATGAGGCACCAAAACTCTGGGAAGCAGAGCTACCCTAGTCCAAGTGGTACAACACCAACCTTGTGAAAAAAGCTAAAGGATACCACCTAGGTTCTGAGATCAAGCCCCGGTAGAAACACACACACACACACACACACACACACACACACACACATGCCTGCACCCATTAACATCCTCAGCAGTTGCCAATGGCTCATACCAGCAATGCCAGCTACTCAACATCCTGAGCTCTTAGGACAGCAGCTAGAAGCCAGCCCAGGCAGGAAAGTCTGTGAGACTCTTCTCTCTACTAAACTACTAAAAAGGGTGAAAGGTGAGCTCTAATTCAAGTGGTAGAGTGTTAGCTCAGGGACAGTGCTAGGCCGCGAGTTACAGTTCTCAGACTTTTGTTTTTGTTGTTTTTGTCTTTAATAGACACCATTTGCTATCCCCACCCACAGCGGCCATAAATCTAGATTTTGGTCGTCCTAGATTTCACTTCCACTCTTGCCACTTCCAAAGCACTGCCACAAGTGGCCGGTGTATAGCCAGCACTGGGTTAAGAAGTAAACTTGCACAAGGGGGACATAGCCAGGTCAATGCTATGTCAGCGATCAGGCTCAAGTTGGCCAAAGCCACTGGCAATCACCCTTCCCCTACTCCACTGCCAGCCTGATGAGAGGGATGTGCAGCCAGAGACCCAGCTGAGGAAAAGAACAGGACATTGCATGACTGAGTCCCACCCCTCCAGAAGCAGAGGAGAACCTATGCCAGCTGGCCCTGCTGACCAGAATCCCCTGGAGGCAGCCAAAGATATGGACAGCCAGACTGGGCCCCAAAGCAAAGCTGGAATATGCAGGTCTCTGGTAATTTAGGAGTCATTGTAAACCCTGATAAGGGGCTAAAGGCAAAACCTTTAGCCTCCTTGGAGGAGGGGCACAATCCGAGGTCAGGAAGAGGCAGACAGGCACCCAGAAAGGAAAGAAAGATGAGAAAAAATACACACACACACACACACACACACACACACGAGTAATTTAAGGCCTCAGTAGGCCCAGAGCAATGGAACATCCCAATCCCCGAGAAGATAGCACTACCATTCTCAGACCAACTGTATACAAAACTCAGAGCCTCTCACACATCTGCAATGGTTCATAACACAGCATGGCATCTCCTACTATACACACCACTATGCAGAAAACTCAGCTACCTATTTTTTTGGTTGTCGGTCATGGGGTTTGAACTTTGGGCATGGGCACAGTCCCACAGATCCTCAGCTGAAGGTGCATGCTCAACAACTGGAGCCAAAGCATCACTTCCGGTTTTCTGGTGGTTCACTGGAGACAAAGAATCACAGACTGTCCTTCCCAAGCTGGCTTTGATATGAAAACTTCAGATCTCAGCCTCCTGAGTAGCTAGGATGACTGTTGTGAGCCACTGGCAGCACCCGGCTTCAGCCACACTCTTACATCCAGGGGAAACCCAACTTGTCAGGCTATGAACCACACGCAACCCTTCACTTCAGACTTTGATCAGCATCCAAAACCATTCTGCCATGCATGGAGAGAATATAATTGACACTACCCTCCAAACCCCTGCTCCCATTTGCCCACTCCCTGCCTAAGACAGGCTATGCCCTCTGGACTTCTTGTTAAGGCAACACGCACCCCGCTGTCACTTCACAATGGGGCAAAAACGGAGAGTTCTTAGAAATGTCTATACACTAAGGCCAGCACCTGGTCTTCCAACTCCAGCACCCCCACTCCTTCACCATCTCTTGCAGGCAAGGGGTGTCTTTATTTCTTGTTTGTTTGTTTGTTTGTTTTGGCTGAAAGGCTTGAACTCAGGTCTTGGGTACTGTCCCTGATGATGATTTTTGCTCAATGCCAGTGTTCTACCATTTGAGCCACGGTGCCACTTCTGGTTGAAGCTTGGAGATGGGACTCTCATGGGACTTTCCTGCCTGGGCTGGGAAAAGAGAGCCTCTGGATCTCCTGAGTAGCCAGGATGACAGGCATGAGCCACCAGTGTACAGATTATGGTATCTCATTCTTTAGAATTTCCACCAAGTGCTCCTGTAGACACTACCACCTAGACAACAAAGGGAGTCTCAGAATCTGGGTAGGGACATGGGCATTAAAGAGCTCCCTCCAAATCACTTCCCCTCTCTAAGCTCCTATCTGCCTCCTCTTGATGGCCTGGTCGTTCCGGAACAGATCAGACCAATTAGGATTTCTGGATCCTGCCCCGTATCCCCCCGCCCCACCACACTGGTACCTGAGGATTTCTGGGGCCAGCTGCTGCATGTCCCGGTAGAAGATGTTGGGAGGGTTGCTGATAACTGGGTCCAGGAGTGCCCAGGACAGAAGGAGTGTCCATCTCCCCTCTGTCAAAGGAGAGACAAAGCATGTATGCATCTACTAAGAGCTACAGAGCAGAGCCATCCACCTGTCACCAAGGTCACTTGGAGTGCTGTTTTATGTTGACAGTCCTGGGACTTTACCTCAGGGCCAAGGCCTTGTCCCCAAGCTTCTTTTGCTCAAGGCCAGTGGTTTTCTACCTGATCCCCGGAGCAACTTCCAGCTTTTTCTGTGTATGTATGTGGGACCACAGGAATCAAACCGAGGGTTTCATGTGTGCTAGGTGAGCCCACTACTGCTAAGACACAATCACAACTCTGCATAGCTGTTCTCCTTTTACCCCTCAGGCCTGTTGCGGGACAGTCCTGCACATCTGTACCGAATTTCTCACCAGCAGCCCTGGCTGGGAATGAACTCAATCTGCTATGTTGTCCTTTACTTACAGCATCTTTGCTCTCTATGTTTCCTATCACATCCTCCTTGTTAAGATCCTCGTTCAAGTGCTGGGTTTAATACTTCCAACAGTCTACCTACCTTTGAACATCATTCTTGATCAGTCTGATGACAGCTTCCTCCTTATCCACAGCAATGACTTGGCTCTGTCACAAGAACAAATGTCCCCCAAGAGGAGTCAGTTCTGGGGTCATTCCTCTGCACACCGCTGCTCCTCCCTGAAACGACACACCACACAAAAGTGAAGTAGATATGGAGTGAATTCATTTTCTTATAACCAGGGTCTTGCCAGATAAGTAGCGGTGAAGATCAGAGGCCCGAGATCTAGCTTGGTGGGGGGAAAACAAGATGCCTCCTTGTCCTGGGAAGGACTCATGGGATGGAGAGACAATGAAAAACCATCAGGGTCTAGCTCAGGCACAGAGGGGCTTACCTCAGGGAGCTAGTTCAACAGGCTAAGCGAGACAGCTTCTGACCCAGAGCCCACATCCTGAATGAGGCGGCAACCTTGGCTCCCAGCCACATGGGGATGCTGGGCCACTTCCGCCAGCACCCTTTTAAACAGTGACTGGGAGAGAGAAAGGGAGAGAGACAGAGAGAGAGAAAGGGAGAGAGAGCAAGAGAGGGGTGAGAAGAAGAGGGAGAAGGAAAGAGAGAGAGAGACATACAGAGAGAGAGAGAAAGTCAGAATTACACTTTAGCTGGGTGCATGAGGCACAGGACTATAATGTGAACTACACAGGAGGCTGAGATATTAAGATATTGGTTCATAGTCAGCCCAGGCAGGAACATTTGTGAGACTCTTATCTCCAAAGATCTACCAGAAATCCGGAAGTGGTACTGTGGCTCAAGTGGTAGAGCACTAGCCTTGAGCTGAGGAACTTGTGGACAGCACCCAGGCCCAGAGTTCAAGCCTCACCACTGACAAGAAGTGGACTTATGACCACAAGTAGTGGATGGAATAGTACCCATCGTCCTAGGAACCATGGTAGGGAAATTAGTCCGAACTTCCTATCTGCTGGCGGTCATAAGGATTCATCCGGCTGATCCATGCTATGTTTTCCACAGCTGCAAAACTGAGCACAATGAAGGATCCCCTTCCTCATTGGGATAGGGTAAGGAGCAAAGAGAGACCTGTTTTGTTTCATAATCCGATACGTGTCCCATGATAAATAAGCGGTACCATCTGAGGCATTTTTGGGTATCTTCCTGTCATATGCCACAGAATTTGCAACAACCATATCTGATGGCTGCTCCCCCTTTGCCATGCCTTGTTCAAGAGATCCCCTTGTAATGATCCCTTGTTTCCTTACAACTGTCCCGGGAGGAGACTGAGATCTGATGGTTGAGGCCCAACCGAGAGCTTCATCTGTGGTCAAGAATCGGCTGCCGTGGACTGAGTTTGGGACAACCCATCTAAACCGCTGACTGAGAGTGGTGCTACATGTCTAGCATCCCAACTACAGATGACCAGGAATGATGGTGCACATCTGTTACAGGAAGACTGCCGTCCAGCCCAGCTTGAGCACATATTGATTCTCTGTCTCGGAAATGCCCAAGACAGAAAGGCTTGGCTAACCTGGTAGAAGACCTGACTGGTAAACCTAAGGCCTTGAGATCAAACCCTAATATACCAAAAAGAATCAAAAGCATGATGGCAGAAGACCATGCCTATAATCCTAGCTACTCAAGAGGCTGAGATCTGAAGATCACAGTTCAAGATTTAAAATAGGGTTGGCCTCCCCCATCAGACATCATTATGAAAAGACCCAGAGTCTCACCCAAGCCAATGTGCTCCATACTAACAGGGCTTGCATCCTTCCTAAATGCTGGCCACGCTCTCTGTCCCCCAGGAGAACCACCCCTGTGGGCCTCACCCCTAGGTCCTCCCAAGCTCCCCCTTTCACCAACCAGGCCCAAGGTAGTAGACAGTTGCAGGGCATACAGATCCCTTGGTCTTATAATTTGACGGTGCTGCGTCCCCATCAAGCATCTCACCCTTCCAGGCCCCCAGAGCTCAGCAACAATGCCCATGTACCTCCCCCAAAGATAACAAGCAGACAATACCAAAGGGTCCAGTGCTCCTTGTTACAACCCGTTTCTACACTCACGCAACACACACACACAACACACACAAAGCTGGCAAAAGTGGCTCATGTCTGTCTTCCTAGCTATTCAGGAGGCTGAGGTCTGAGGATCATGGTTCAAAGCCAGCCCAGGCTCTTATATACAGTGAACCACCAAATATTCAGAGGTGGAGCTGTGGCTCAAGTGTCAGAGTACTAGCTTTGAGAACAGAAGATCAGGTACAACACCTACGACCTAAGTTCATAACCCAGGTCTTCTATCTCTAAACACACACAGACACAGAGACAGACAGAGAGACAAACACACACACATACACACACACAGACACAGACACACACACACACACCCAGCCAAAGGCTTCAGCAGGCCCTTAGAACAGAACCATGATCTCCATCCATTAGGACCACATGCCACCCCGGAGAAAGTGGCCCTACAGTCCTCAGATCCAATGTGGACAAAACATTGAACTTCTCACATATCTGGAATGTCTCGTAGCCCAGCATGGCATTTCCTACTGTACACTCTGCTATGTGGAAAAGTTAGCCACATCTTTTATTGTTGTTGGTCATGAGGTTTGAAATCTGGGCCAGGGCGCTGTCCCTCAGCTCTTCACCTGAAGGTGACCACTCTCCCACTTGAGCCAAAACACCATTTCCTGTACTCTGGTGATCCATTGCACATCAAGTCTCACAGACTTTTCTGCCCAAGCTGGCTTGGAACCACGGTCTTCACATCTCAGCCTTCTGAGTAGTTAGGCTGGCAGTCATGAGCCACCGGTGGCTTCTGGCTTCAGAAACCTTCATATAACCAGAGGAAACCCATCTTATCAGGCCACAAGCTTCTTGTAACCCTTCATTTCAGACTTTGTCAGCCAGCATAAAAATCCATCCTTCAATGGAGAGAATACAGACACAACTATTCCAACCCTGCACCCATTGGCTCACTCCCTGCCTGCCATAGGCCACGTCCTCTTGAAGCTGTGGATTCACACTGGGGCAAACTTGAAGACTTGTTAGAAATGTCTCTACAGTGGGGCCAGCACCTGGTCACCCAAATACTGAATCCCCACGCCTGGCCACCCCAACCACACCTCCACCATCCTTTGAAGGCAAAGATGTTTCACTTTTCTCAGTTGTGGGATTGAACTCAGAGCCTGGGTGCTGTCCCTGAGCTCTTAAGCTAAAGGCCAGCACCCTAATACTTGAGCCACAGCAACACTTCTCATTTTCTGGAAGTTTGTTGGAGATAAGTCTCAGCATCTTTTCTGCCCAGGCTGGCTTTGAACCCTGATCCTCAGATCTCAGCTCCTGAGTACCTAGGATGATAGCCATGAGCTACTGGCACCAGGCCAAAGATACTTTTACATGCCTTTCATCCTATCCCCTCAAGGAGACTGAGGTCTGAGGACTGCAGTTGAATGCCACCATTGGCAGCAAAATCCATGAGAACTCTTTATCTCAAATTAAACACACAAAAATGTTGGAAGTGGAGCTGTGGCTCAAATGGTAGTGTGCTAACTTTGAGCATCAAAGACAAGGGATAGGACACAGTCCCTAGTCTCAAGCTTTTTCTAGCAAAGACCCACCCAAGAAAGGGAAACAAGTGGACATACAGGCGCTCAAAGCTCACACATAATACTCAAGCCTCCCAGAACAGACCCCATCCTGCTCTGCTTGTGTCGATTCTACATCTCACATCATGGCAGTCTCAGATAGGAGTGACCATGCACCAAGTGAGGACATTCAAGTACAATCTCATACTGAAGATCCCTTGACCTTATCAAAGACTCAGGATCTCTCACTGTCCTGCCTCCACACTGGGCAGTGAGGTGAGGTCTAGTTATCCAACCACAGGATGTGGGAACAAAAGGATTTCTTGGCCAAAGGATCCAGACTGGAGGGCTCTAGGTCCCTCTCTCTCGAGAAGGAGAAAAGAGCCAATCCATCCCAGCAATGTTCCTGGGTTGTGAGTATCCTCAAAAAACCAACCTGCCCAGAGCTCTGTGCCTCTGGTTTTCCCACCAACCTCTAAACAACCCAGCGCCACTTTCAGATGGCCCTCTCTGAACCTCAGATCTCCCATCTAGACTAAAGGCTGAACTAGCAAAGAGACCTACCTCAGCATATGCGAATGGCAGTCATGGGGTCCTAGCACCCCCTAGAGGAAGTCTCAGGGGCAACAGGGGGCCTGACACCTGTCCTCATTCCCTGGCTGTACTGTGCCAGTGGCCAGCTTACCTCTGTCTCTGGTGAATGAATGAACACTAAGGGTATTATCCTCACATTGAGCCCTCAAAAGTTCCAGTTCTCAAGGATGTACTGTTCAAGCATCATTCAGGTGATGACAGCCAGGTGATCAATGGTGAACCCACAGCATGGGGATGTTCAATATCCATGTGACTGGGTCAAAAGCTCTATCACTGATGATCTAGGTTGTCTCAAGGTCATGGGTCCATTGTTCTGACACACCAGACTTGGGATGATCAGGCATCATTCAGGTGACGACAGCCAGGTGATCAGTGGTGAACCCAAGGCACCAGGACTTTTAATATCCATGTGACTGGGTCAAAAGCTCTACCACTGATGGTCTAGGTTGTCAGTCAAGGTCATGGGTCCAATGTCCTGACACACCTGACCTGGGATACTCCTCTGTCTTCATCTTCCTTCTTATCCCTTGCCCCAAACCCTCTTGAGACTCCCTCGCCTCAACACCTCCCTAGCCCTTGGACATTTTCTTCTTATCTGACAAGAAAATAAACTGTGTGGGGCCTAGAGAGATTGAAACTTGGTGACATACCCTAAGCCCTCTGGTCTACCTAAGATTGCTTAATTCTGCAGTCAGCAACAACACAGCTCCTGGATGTCATGGAGATGCTGAGGGGTCAGTGGCTTGGTCCTACATACTGGCTTTAGGCTTTGAAACTGTCCCCACAGAAATTGTGAATGGTTGGCTCCCTTCATCCAGGGACTCCAAACCGAGGCTTGCATGTTCTCTCTTCTTCCTTCCCTTCATCTTTTTCTCCTTCCATCCTTCCCCCCTCTCTCTCTTTCCTTTCTCTCTCTCACTGCTGGGCCTTGAATTTGGAGCCTGGGTGCTGCCCCTGAGCCTTTTTACTCAAGACCAACAGGCTTGAGCTACTCATCCACTTTTAGCGTTTTCTTTTTGGTGGTTAGTTGGAGATAAGGGTCTTACAGGCTCTCCTGCCTGGCCCTTAGGCCACGATTGTTTCATCTCAGCCTCCTAAGTAGCTAGGATGACAGGTGTGAAGCACGGACATCCAGCTAAAACCCAGGATTCTTCACGTACAGTGGAACCAGCACTAGAACCTTTCATTGTCTATGACCCCCCAAGCCTTTTGCACACTGTAACAGTTTTTTGGATAAATAAATGAGCATCTGTTTCTGACAATACTACAGAAAAGTCCCATCTGACTCAGGTAAGCATCCTTGGGGTGTGGTGGGGGTGGGGGAGGTTTCCATGCCTGATGTAGCTCTCCCACAGTTCTCCATCATCCCTCTTCCTGCCCTACTGGTGCCACCACACTTAACTGTTTTGACTCAGAGCACGGGAGCCATGATGGACTTGCTGTTTCTGGGGGCTCTGGATATATCTCTTCTCAAAGATCTCTGTCCAGGTGTTAAAGAGCCTGCAGTAAGCTGAGGGGGTGGCTCAAGGAGCCTCCTCTGCTCCCCTAGGAGCCAGACAGGATGGTCCACCACATCTGGCCCCCAAGTTTGGTGTTGCAGAGAAAGGATTCTCGAGGCATTGCGGATCTAGAATCTTCCAGATTCCAGTGCAGGAGCTGAAAAATCATCTCTGCTCACAGCTGGCAGGTTGGGAATGGTGAGGTCACCAGCTCTGCTCCCCACGATATCTTCACCTCTGGTGGTCACCCTAAAGAGAGCCAGAAGAGAATAAGCAGCTGCTGGAGAAAGGCAGTCAAGGCACAATATTTATAGCAGGAGATGATTTGGCTTGGAAACTCTACCTGTGCCACTTTGAAAGTCATTGTTTGGCAGCTGAAACCCTCTGTCTAATTTGACCCATAATTCCAGGCATTAGTGGAAATTGCCAGTTTAAAGAAAAAATCCTGGAATAGCTGGCATTTCAGTTGTCCCATTTAAACTTAAAGGATTCCAAAGTCAGTGGTCCCCTTTTCTTTCCAGACAACGTACAGCAGGTTACAGAAACTGGCATTTGGCGAGCCTTAGCTAACTGTGACCTCCCAATACTAAGCAGGCTCCAGCAAGAGGAACGCACTTGCCTACCACTGCCCACCTGGAAAGGTCCCACGAGGGACACAGATTGGAGTCTGCAGGACTCCAGGGAGGACTGCCAACTGGTACACTGCCCTGGGAGGGAACCCACTCCACCAGTGGCAGCCCAGAGCCACCTGCCCAGATGCCCATGGACACTGTCATTGCCCTGAATAAGGTTCCCCTCTCATCCTCAGTCATGGTGAACCATATGCCCTGTCACTCTGTTTGTTTACCACTTCCCAGTCCCTCCTAGCATCACAGCCCCTGCTCTACTCCCCCCTTCTCATTCCCTAATTATGTTTGGCAGTCACATTCCCAACCCTCGAATTAGCTCCAACTCTATACACCAGAGCAGAGTGTCTGACTGGAAGAGTGCCGCTGTGGTCACACTCACCTCACGAGCTTCTGGCTGAAGACAGAAGGACAGGTGTCCACTCTGATCTGCGATTCACATAAGTCTCCTAGGGGAGACCCAAACAGGCCCAGCAGCTACTGTGGGCTACAGGAAAGGGGGAAGAGAGAGGTCGAAAGAGGGGGGAAAGGAACATCTATTGAAACCTTCCTCAAAGGAGCAATGAAACGGAAAACAAAAATTGTCCCTGGGCTCGTACTTGGCATTGAAGACTAAAGAACTATACACAGACACACAAAATGCTTCTGCTCTTTGTAGACACAGTGACTTAAATATGTTTTCATTGTTCTCATCTCCTTACTCTCCCAACACACACACACACACACAACAATCCCGACTGGTGACAGAAGACTCTTCCATTCAGTACCTGAAATTTACCAACTGATCACTCACATGAGCACAGTCAGGATGCACAAGGAGAAAGATGATCTATCTCTGTCTCTGTCTCTGTTTCTCTCTCTCTCCCTTTCCCTCTCTCACTCATACACACAGAAACACACAGACTCACACAGACTCTGAGCAGTGCCTCTCCTGTGTTTGTCAGTTCTTCATGTGGGACAATGTAGAAGCTGGAGACTGGGGATTCCATGGGCTCTTACCCAAGGCGAAAACCACTCTAATAACAAAGAACCACCTTGCCAATCCCATCTTCCAGGGCCAGAACCTTCCTCTTGGAAACAACCAGCCTTGACTCCCCACTCACCAAACCCCTAGGCCAAGATGCTGGGTGAAGGAGTCCCCAGACAGGTGGCTCCTCAGAGCCAGGACAGATAACAAACAGGGGATCATGGATCCCCCAGAAGGATGTCTGACCCGTGGCAGAGGTGGAGTTGGGGAAATAGCTGGGGTCCTAAAGGCTCCATATATGGACGGACTCCCTACTTCCAGCCTAGATGATTCTGGGCGACTTGGGGCATTCTTGGGGAGGCCTAGGAAACCAGATGGACTGGCAGCACCAGCAGATGCTGGCAGAGCTGGGAAATGTGATCACCCTGTGAGAACTGATGATAGCTGGGGTGGGGGGGACAGACTGGGTATGGGGAGTGAGGGGTGTGTTCCTCCCAGATATTCATCTTCTACCTGACCCCCGTGCCCTCACCTTCATAATGGGCTCTTCTGGCACCCTCTTCAGGTGAATGGCTTACTGAGCACAGAGGACAAGGCCTAATCCAGCAAAGGGGCCTATCTTCAACAACCAACACCTCCACCCCCCCCCAAAAAGGAAAAGACTTGAGAATGCAGGTTTGGAGGTGCTGCTCCCCACCTCTGCCTGAAGCCACCAGGTCCCCATCAGGGAGAGGAAGGGTGCAGATGTGAGGCTGTGTGGCTCCATTACTACAGGCCAGGGGCTCTCTGGCGCCCCCTCTTCACCCAACCCTTCATCTCCCCGTTTTCTGGGACACTACCATTATCAGACCAACTGTATACAAAACTCAGAGCCTCTCACACGTCTGGAATGGTTCATAACACAGCATTGCATCTACTACTATACACACTGCTATGCAGAAAACTCAGCTACCTTTTTTTTGCTTGTCCGTCATGGGATTTGAACTTTGTGCATGGGCACAGTCCCTCAGCTCTTCAGCTGAAGGTGTGTGCTCTACAACAGGAGCCAAAGCACCACTTCTGGTATTCTGGTGGTTCACTGGAGGGAAAGTCTCACAGACTTTCCTTCCCAAGCTGGCTTTGAACTGCCACTTTCAGATCTCAGCCTCCTGAGTAGCAAGGATGACAGTTATGAGCCACTGGCAGCACCCTGCTGCAGCCACCTTCTTATATCCAGGGGAAACCCAACTTGTCAGACTTTGACACCAGCATCCCAAACCATTCTTCCATGTTTGGAGAGAATATCATTGACACTACCCTTTAAACCCCTGTTCCCATTTGCCCACTCCCTGCCAAAGACAGGCTATGTCCTCTAGTGTTCTTGGTAAGGCAATACCCACACTGCTGTGACTTCACAATGGGACAAACCTGGGGAGTCCTTAGAAATAATTGTACACTAAGGCCAGAACCTGGTCTTCCAACCACAGCACCCCACTCCTTCACCATCTCTTGCAGGCAAGGGGTGTCTTTTTTTCTTGTGTTTTTTCAGTTGAGAAGCTTGAACTCAGGGCTTGGGTACTGTCCCTGATGATCATTTTTGCTCAATGCCAGTGCTCCACCATTTGAGCCATAGTGCCACTTCAGGTTGGAAATTGGAGATGAGACTCTCACGGGACTTTCCTGCCTAGGCTAGGAAAAGAGATCCTCTTGATCTCAGCCTAACTGAGTAGCCAGGATGACTGGCATGAGCCACCAGTGCACGGATTATGGTATCTCATTCTTTAGAATTTCCATCCAGTGCTCCTCTAGACACTACCACCAAGACATTCCTGTACTTCCCTCAGGGAAAACAAAGGGAGTCTCAGAATCTGGGTAGGGACATGGGCATTAAAGAACCACTCCAAATCACTTCCACTCTCTAAGCTCCCAACTGCCTTCTCTTGATGGTCTGGTTGTCTGCAGCAAATCAGACCAACTAGGATTTCTGGGTCCTGCCCCAAATCCCCCCGCCCCACCAAACTGGTACCTGAGGTTTTCTGGGGTCAGCTGCTCCATGTCCCAGTAGAAGATGTTGGGAGGGTTGCTAATAACTGGGTCCAGGAGTGCCCAGGAGAGAAGGAGTGTCCATCTCCCCTCTGTCAAAGGAGAGACAAAGCATGGATGCATCTACTAAGAGCTACAGGGCAGAGCCATCCACCTGTCACCAAGGTCACTTGGAGTGCTGTTTTATGTTGACAGTCCTGGGACTTGACCTCAGGGCCAGGGAGCTATCCCTGAGCTTCTTTAGTTCAAGGCCAGTGCTCTTCTACGTGATTCCAAGAGCAACTTCCAGCTATTTCTGTGTATGTATGCGGGAGCAGGGGAATCGAACCAAGGGTTTCATGTGTGCTAGGTAATCCCACTACTGCTAAGACACAATCCCAACCTTGCATAGCTGTTTTCCTGTGACCCCTCTGGCCTGTTGCGAGACAGCCCTGCACATCTGTACCGAGTTTCTCACCAGCAGCCCTGGCTGGAAATGAACTCAACCTGCTATGTTGTCCTTTATTTACAGCATCTTTGCTCTCTCTGTTTCCTGTAATATCCTCCTTGGTAAGCAAGATCCCCTTTCTTTGGGAAGGGCGAGTTTGAATTGGCCTAGATGAGTGTGCGTTTGTGCGTGTGTGTGTGAGTGTGTGTGTGTGATAGACAGAGAGAAAGAGAGAGAGAGAAAGTATGAGTTTCAGAGATACCTACCCTGTCTCTGTAACGCCTCATCCTCCCAATGGTGAGTACATCCAGAATCTCCACCAAATAGAAGGTGGGTAGGGGAGGGTATGTAAGGTCACATAGAGTGGGATGATAGGAATTCTATCCAGCAACTGAAGCCTGGAGAGATAAAGGAGAGAAGGAGAGGTTTAGACGAACAATAAGGGAAGCCCTTACCTTTGGCTACAAGTACCAGAAAGATCACCAAATCCATCCTTTTTGGTAGTAAGATAACAGGTGCCACTATTCATTTATTTCATTTTTTTTTTTTAGTCCTAGGTCTTGGATTGAGGGCCTTGCTGTCGTCCCTGAGCTTCTTTTACTCAAGGCTGAGGCTCTACCACTTGAGCCACATCACCACATCTGCCTTTTTCTCTAGAGGGGGGAGAGTAGGTCTATGCGTAGAGGGGGGGAGTAGGTTTATGCGAGGTAAGAATCTCACACACTCTCCTGGTGGTCTGCATCACATCATCAGACCTCAGTCTCCAGAATAGCCAGGATGGTGGGCGGGAGCCACTGGCACCTGACCAGTACCATCTATTCATAATCCCCTATGGCCAGTGCCGGGAAAGCCTTACTGCAACCCCCTTGTCATGAGTGGGAAGCAGACATGGATGGGTTTGATACTTCCAACAGCCTACCTACCTTTGAACATCATTCTGGATCAGTCTGATAACAGCTTCCTCCTTATCCACAGCAATGACTTGACTCTGTCACAAGATCAAATGTCCCACAAGAGGTGTCAGGTCTGGGGTCTTTCCTCTGCACACCGTCCCTCCTCCCTGAAACAACACACCACAGCAAAGAGAAGTAGACATGGAGTGAATTCATTTCCTTATAATCAGAGTCTGGCCAGATAAGTGGCAGTGAGGATCAGAGACCCGGGATCTAGCTGGGTGGTGGGGAAATGAGACACCTCCTTGTCCACTTTCCTTTAACTGTCTTAGCAGAGGGTAGTGGGGAAGGACTGATGGGATGGACGGACAATGAATAACCATCAGGGTCTAGCCCAGGCACAGAGGGGCTTGCCTCAGGGAGCTAGTTCAACAGGCTGAGTGAGACAGGTTCTGGCCCAGAGCCCACATCCAGAATGAGAGGGCAACCTTGAGTACTATCCACATGGGGATGCTGGGCCACTTCCTCCATCACCCATTTAACCAGCTCCGGGTATGAAAGAGATAGAGACAGAGAGATACAGAGAGAAAGAGAGAGAGAGAGACAGAGAGACAGAGAGACAGAGAGAGAAAGTTAGAATTACACTTTAGCTGGGTGAAAGTGGCACAAGACTATAATGTGTACTACACAGGAGGCTGAGATATTAAGATATTGGTTCATAGTCAGCCCAGGCATTCACATATGTGAGACTCTTTTCTCCAAAGAACCAACACAAATCTGGAAGTAGCACTGTGGCTCAAGTGGTAGAGTGCTAGCCTTGAGCTGAGGAACCATTGGACAGCCCCCAGGCCCAAACTTCAAGCCCCACAACTGACAAAAAGTGGGCTTTTGACCACAAGTAGTGGACTGAATAGGACCCATCCTCCTAGGGAGCATAGCAGGGAAGTTAGGCCGAGCTTCCTGTCAGCGTGGGGTCATAAGTACGTCACCCAGGTTCTCTGTGCTCTGTTTTCCCCAGCTGCAAAATTGAACACAGTGAAGTATTCCCTTCCTCATTGGGATAGGGTAAGGTCAAAGAGAGACATGTTTTGTTTCATAATCCCATACCTATAATCCGATAAATAACAGGCCCCATCTGAGCCCTTTCTGGATATCTTCCTGTCATATGCTCACAGAATTTCCAACAACCATATCTGACAGCTGCTCCCCTTTTGCCTAGCCCTGTCCTCGAGATCCCCCTATATTGATCCCTTTTTTCCTTACAACTGTCCCGGGAGGAGACTGAGGTCTGATGGTCAAGGTCCAACCCACAGCTTCATCTGTGGTCAAGAATCGGCTGCCGTGGAATGAGTTTGGGACAACCCATCTCAAGCGCTGACTGAGGGTGGTGCTACATGTCTAGCATCCCAACTACAGATGACCAGGCATGGTAGTGCACACCTGTCACAGGAGGACCGCCATCCAGTTTAGCTTGAGCACATATTGAGTCTCTATCTCGGAAATGCCCAAGACAGAAAGGCTTGGCTCACATGGTAGAAGACCTAACTGGTAAGCCTAAGGCCTTGAGTTCAAACCCTAATATACCAAAAAGAATCAAAGGCCTGGTGCCAGAGGTTCATGCCTATAATCCTAGCTACTCAAGAGGCTGAGATCTGAAGATCACAGTTCAAGATTTAAAAAACGGTTGGCCTCCCCCATCAGACATCATTATGAAAAGACCCAGACTCTCACCCAAGCAACTATTCTCCATACGAACAGGGCTGGCATCCTTCCTAAGTGCTGGCCACACTCTCTGTCCCCCAGGAGAAGCACCCCCTGTGGTCCCCACCCCTAGGTCCTCCCAAGCTCCCCTTTCCACCAACCAGGCCCAAGGTAGTAGACAGTTGCAGGGCATACAGATCCCTTGGTCTTATAATTTGATGGTGCTGAGTACCATCAAGCATCTCACCTTTCCAGTCCCCCAGACCTCAGCCACAATTTCCTTGCATCCCCACCACATAGATAGCAGGCAGAAAATACCAAAGGGTCTAGCGCTCCTTGTAACAACACATTTCTACACACACACACACACACACACACACACACACACACACACACACACACACACAAAGCGGACACAAGAGGCTAATGTCTGTCATCCTAGCTACTCAGGAGGCTGAGGTCTGAGGATCATGGATCAAAGCCAGCCCAGGCAAGAAAGTCTCTGAGGCACTTATCTACAGTGAACCACCAAATATCCAGAGGTGGAGCTGTGGCTCAAGGGTCAGAGCACTAGCTTCGAGAACAGAAGATCAGGAACAGCACCTAGGCCCTGAGTTCAAGGCCCAGGTCTTCTACCTCCAAACACACACAGGCACACAGACAGACAGACAGACAAACACACACACACACACACACACACACACACACACCAATGATTCAGCATGCCCTGAGAACAGAACCATGAACTCCATCCATTAGGATCACATCCCACCCCGGAGAAGGTGGAACTACTGACCTCAGACCCACTGTAGACAAACATTGAACCTCTCACATCTCTGGAATGTCTCATAGCCCAGCATGGCATTTCCTACCGTACACAGTGCTATGGGGAAAACTTACCCACCTCTTTTGTTGTTGTTGGTCATGGGGTTTGAACTCTGGCCAGGCAGGGCACTATCTATCACTCAGCTCTTCAGCTGAAGGTGAGCACTCTCTCACTTGAGCCAAGACACCACTTCCTGTACTCTGGTGGTCCATTGCACATCAAATCTCACAGACTTTTCTGCGCAAGCTGGCTTGGAACCATGGTCTTCAAATCTCAGCTTTCTGAGTAGCTAGGTTGACAGTTGTGAACCACTGGTGGCTTCCAGCTTCAGCCACCTTCATATAAAAAGAGGAAATACATATTATCACGCCACAAACTTCTTATAACCCTTCACTTCAGACTTTATCATCCAGCATCCAAATATATCCTTCAATGGAGAGAATACAGACACAACAATCCCAACCCTGCACCCATTGGCTCACTCCCTGCCGACCTGCCAGAGGCCACATCCTCTTGAAGCTGTGGATTCAAACTGGGGCAAACTTGGAAAATTCTTAGAAATGTCTCTACAGTTGGGCCAGCACCTGGTCACACAAACACTGAATCCCCCGCACCGCCACCCTGCCCACACTTCCACCATCATTGCAGGCAAAGATGTTTTACTTTTTTTCAGTTGTGGGGCTTGGACTCTGGGCCTGGGTGCTGTCCCTGAGCTCTTAAGTTCAAGGGCAGCACTCTAATACTTGAGCCACAGCAACACTTCTGCTTTTCTGGGAGTTTGTTGGAGATAAGTCTCAGCATTTTTTCTGCCCAGGCTGACTTTCAGCCCTGATCCTCAGATCTCAGCTCCTGAGTACCTAGGATAACAGCCATGAGAAACTGGCACCTGGCCAAAGATACTTTTCCATGCCTTTCATCCTATCCCCTCTGGAGATTGAGATCTGGGGGGGCTGCAGTTGGATGCCACCATTGGCAGCAAAATCCATGAGAACTCTTTCTCTCAAATTAAACACACAAAAAAGTTGGAAGTGGAACTGTGGCTCAAATGGTAGAGTGCTAGCTTTGAGCATCAAACACAAAGGATAGGACACAGTCCCTAGTCTCACGCTTTTTCTAGCAAAGACCCACCTGAGAAAGGGAAGCAGGTGGCATAGGAAGCTCGAACCTCACACATAATACTCAAGCTTCCCACAACAGACCCCATCCTGCTCTGATAGTGTGGATTATATGTTCCACATCATGGCAGACTTAGATAGGACTGACCATGCACCAAGTTAGGATGTTCAAGTACAATCTGATATTGAAGATCCCTTGACCTTATCAAAGACTCAGGATCTCTCACGGTCCTGCCTCCACACTAGGCAGTGAGGTAAGGTCTAGTTATCCAACCACATGTTGTAGGAACAAAAAGATTTCTCAACCGAGGGATCCAGACTGGAGGGCTCTAGGTCCCCACAGAGATTGTGAATGGTTGTCTCCCTTGATCCAGTGACTCCAAACCAAGGCTTGCATGTTCTCCCTTCTTCCTTCCCTTCCTCTTTTTGTCCTTCCATCCTTCCCTCCTCTCTCTCTTTCCTTTCTCTCTCTCACTGCTGGGCCTTGAATTTGAGCCTGGCTGTTGTCCCTGATCCTTTTTACTCAAGGCCAAGAGACTTCAGCCACTCATCCACTTTTAGCATTTTCTTTTTGCTGGTTAGTTGGAGAGAAGGGTCTTAAAGGCTCTCTTGCCTGGCTTTTAAGCCTCAATTCTTCCATCTCAGCCTCCTAAGCAGCTAGGATAACAAGTGTGAAGCACCTGAAACCAAGGTTTCTTCATGTACTGTGGAACCACCACTGGAATCTTTCATCGTCTATGACCTCCCCCCCCAAAGCCTGGAAAACACTGTAACAGTTTGTTGGATACATATATGAGTATCTGTCTCTGGCAATACTACAGAAAAGTCCCATGTGACTCAGGTAAGCATCCTGGGGGAGGGGGAGTTGTCGAAGCCTCATGTAACTCTCCCACAGTTCTCTGTCATCCCTCTTCCCGCCCTCCTGGTGCCACTGCACTTAACTGTTTTGGCTCTGAGCACATGAGCCACGATGTACTCGCTGGCTTCTGGGGGCTCTGGATGCATCTCTTCTCAAAGATGTCTGTCCAGTGGCTGACCACTTCTTTGGCACTCAATTCCACACTCAGGTATGAACGACGCTGCAGTAAGCTGAGAACGTGGCTCAAGGAGCCTCCTCTCCTCCCCCTGGGGCCAGACAGGATGGTCCACCACATCCGGCCCCACAAGTTTGATGTTGCAGAGAAAGGATTCTCAAGGCATCCCAGGTCTCTGAATCTTCCAGATTCCAATGCAGGAGATGAGAATCGTCTCTGCTCACAGCTGGCAGGCTGGGGATGGCAAGGTCACAAGCTCTGCTACCCACGATGTTTTTGACTATGGTGGTCACCCTAGAGAGAGCCAAAAGAGAATCAGCAGCTGCCAGAGAAAGGCAGTCAAGGCACAATTTTCAGAGCAGGACATGATTTGGCTTGGAAACTCTGCCTGGGCTGCTTTGAAAGTCATTCTTTGGCAGCTGAAACCATCTGTCTAATTTGACCCATAATCCCAGGCATTAGTGGAAATTGCCAGTTGAAAGAAAAAACCCTGGAATAGCTGGCATTTCAGTTGGCCCATTTAAACTTAAAGAGTTCCAAAGTTAGTGGTCCCCTTTTCCTTCCAGACAGCCAATCACAGGTTACAGAAACTGGCATTCGGTGAGCCTTAGCTAACTGTCACATCCCAATACCGAGCAGGTTCCAGCAGGGGGAAAGCACTGCCTACTACTGCCCAGCTGGAAAGGGCCCAGGCGGGACACAGATTGGAGTCTGAAGGACTCCAGGGAGGACTGCCCACCGGTGAACTGCCCTGGCAAGGAACCCACGCCACCAGTGGCGGCCTAGAGCCCTCTGCACAGATGCCCACAGACTCCATCATTGCCCTGGGGAAAGTTCCCCTCTCATCCTCAGTCATGGTGAACCATCTGCCATTTCACTCCATTCACCACTTCCCACTCTCACCTAGTTTCACAGCCCCTGCTCTACTCCCCCCTTCTCATTCCCTAATTATGTTTGGCAGACACATTCGCAATCCTTGAATTACCTCCGACTCTATACAACAGAGCAGTTTCTAGCTGGAAGAGTGCCGCTGTGTTCGCACTTGCCTCACGAGCCTTCTGGCTGAAGACAGAAGGACAGCTGTCCACTCTGGTCTGCGATTCACATAGGCCTCCTAGGAGAGGCCCAGCAGCTACTGTGGGTTCAGAAGAGGGGGAAGAGAGAGGTGGAAAGAGGTAGAAAGAATCATCTACTGAAACCTTCCTCAAAGGAACAATGAAATTGTGAAGGAGAAACAAAAATTGTCCCTCGGCTCGTACTTGGCATTGATGACAAAAGAACAATACACAGACACACAAAATGCTTTTGCTCTTTTTAGACACGGTGACTTCAATGAGTTTTCATTATTCTCATCTCCCTGCTCTCCCAACACACACACACACATACACACACACACACACACACACACACACACACACACACATAAATCCAGACTGGTGACAGAAGTTTCTTCCATGCAGTACCTGCAATTTAGCAATTGATCACTCACCTGAGCACAGTCAGCATGTATGAGGAGAAAGATGATCTGTCTCTGTCTCTGTTTCTCTCTCTCTCTTCCTCTCCCTCTCTTACTCATACACACACACACACACACACACACACACAGACTCAGAGCCGTGCCTCTCCTGCGTTTTTCAGCTCTTCATGTGGGACAATGTAGAAGCTGGATCATGGGGGCTCCCAGTGGCTCCCACCCAAGGGGAATACTACTCTAATAATAAAGGATCACCCTGCCTCTCCCATTCTCCAGGGCTAGAACCTTTCTCTTGGGAACAACCAGCCTTGACTCCCCACTCTCCAAAACCCTAGGCCAGGATGCTGAGTGAAGGAGTCCCCATGCAGGTGGCTCTTCAGAACTCGGACAGATAATAAGCAGCGTGTCATGGTGCCCCATAGGGGTGTCCGACCCATGGTGGAGGTGGTGTTTGGGAAATGGATGGGGTCCTAAAGCCTACATATAGGGATGGACTCCCTAATTTCAGCCTAGATGTTTCTGGGCGACTTGGGGCATTCTTGGGGAGGAAGAGGAGACCAGATGGACTGGCAGCACCAGCAGATGTTGGCAGAGCTGGGAAATGTGATCACCCTATGAGAACTGATGATAGCTGTGGGGGGTAAGGGTCGGCCAGGTATGGGGAGGGAGGGGATGTGTTCCTCCCAGATATTCATCTTCTATCTGACCCCAGTCCCCTCACCTCCTAGTGGGCTCTTCTGGGACCCTGCTCTGGTGAATGGGGGACTTAGCACACAGGAAAGGGCTAATCCAGCAAGGGAGCCTATCTTCTGCACCAAACACCTCCATCCCCAGAAAAAAGGAAAAGACCCGAGAAGGCAGGATTGCAGGTGCTGCTCCCCACCTCTGCCTGAAGCCACCAGGTCCCCACCTGGGAGAGGAAGGGTGCAGATGTGAAGCTGTGTGGCTCCATTACTCCAGGCCAGGGGCTCTCTGGCGACCCCTCCTCACCCAGCCCTGCATCTCCCCGTTGCCTGGGACACTGACCGCTTGGGACAGAGGTGGGATCCTCGGGTCGCCACCCACCCCCACCCCCTCCACCCCTGGGTGCATTTGGGCAGAGCCAGGACTGACTGTGGGGCCGGGGGAGCCGCAGGCGGGATGGGAGAGGGGAGGCGGGAGGCACGGGTCCGGGTCCGCGGGGCGCAGGCGGGGGTCAGGGGGTCGCGGGGTGTGGGCTGGAGGGGGGCGGCCCGCGGGGCGGCCACTCACCTGTGCTGCTGGGAGAAGTTGTGGGCGGCGGCTCCGGGTACAGCGGGCAGCGGCAGCAGCAGAGGGCGGCGGCATGGCGCACGCGCGGCCCAGAGTCTGAGGACGGGGCGGGACCAGGTCGGGGCGGCAAGCCGGCCAGCGGCGCCATCTCCGCAGCGCAACTCGGAGAGGCGCCGCGGTTTGGAGCTGGCAGCGCCATGTGTGGAACGCGGCGCGGCTGCGAGGGCGGGGGCGTCTGCGGGCGCGTGGCGGGGCTGCGTGCGGCCTCCGCTCCGCCGCCGCCCCCTGAGCGGCCTCCTCCACAGAGGCGGTGCCGCCGTCGCCTCTGCTGCCGCCGAAGCCTCAGCTACTGCCGCCTGCGCTGCGGCCGTGGCTCAGCCTCCGCCTCCGCTGGCGCCGCCGCCATGCTCCCCGCGCCAGGACGTTGGACTCGGGGCCGCCATGGTCACCGCGCCTCCGCCGGGCTGCACGCAGCGTTGTGCCTGCTGCAGCGGCTCCGTGTGCTCTGAGCTCCCGACGAGGACCCTGCTTCAATTGCGGCCTCAGCCAACTGCTGAAGCCGCTTCCCCTCGTGCCTATGCTCGCTCTTAGGTCTGCTCTCTCTGCCCCCACTCCTCTAGTGGGCTGCCCCGCCCCCTCGCGCATGCGCTCCTGTTGTATGACCGCTGGGCCCCGCCCCCTCCTCCCCTCGGCCCCTCCCCACCTCTGGCAACATGCACAGCCCTGACTGGGCCCTAAGAATTCCAGGCCTGGGCATTGCAGCCTCACCTCACTCAGCACTTTCCCCAAACCCAGCACCTGCCAGGGGGATAGAATCTGCCCTCAGCTCCACCTCTGGAGGAGAATCTCCTCCATCCCCCTCCACTCCACACACCAAGCAGGTGCACCTTGACCCCCGTTTGTGTGTGTGGGGGGGGGAATTGTTTGGGATAGCTGCCACTAAAGGTCTAACACCAAAGCAACATTTGGGATGACTCAGCACACAGCAAGCTTCAAAAACAGCACAAAATGCCCTGTGTAAAGGACTCAGCACACAGCTCCCTTTGAAGAACTCAGCTTAAAGTACCCTGTGTAGAGTACACAGCATGCAGCACCCTCTGAAGGAGGGAGTCCATAGCACACAGTAAAGGATTCAGCACATGGCACACTTTGAAAAACTCACCACATAGTATTCTTTCCCAGGGATTCAGCCCATAGCACCTTGTGTTAAGGCTCCACACACAACACCATTTGAAGGGCTGACTACCTAGCACACTGTGTAAAACACTCAGTGCACAGGCCTCTTTGAAAAACTCAGAGCACAATTTTGAAGGACTCAGCACATACCACCCTGTGGAAGGACTCAGCACACAGCACCACTTGAAGGATAGTACAGAGCACCCTTGGCACACAGCACTCAAAAGACTCACCTCATCCTTCTCTTCTCAAGGATGCAGCACATTGCCCCCATTGGGATGACTCAGCACACAGCCCCCTTTGAAGGACTCAGCAAAAGTACCCATGTAAAGCACTCGGCACACAGTACCCATTGAAAAACTCACCTGTTCCACCCTTCTCAAGGGCTCAGCACACAGCATCATTTGGCTTTAATTAGCACACTGCAGCTTTTGAAGGACTCAGCATAAAGTACAGTCTGTAATAGACTCAGCACACAGCAACCTTTGAAAAACCCAGCATGACCCACTCTTTTCAAGGACTCAGAACATAGCACCATTGGGATGACTCAGGACACAGCACAATTTTTGATGACTCAGAACAAAATCCCCATGTGGAAAGGACCCAGCAAACAGCACCCTGTGAAGGACTCAGCACATAGCTGTATGTCACAAGTTCAGCTGTCATTAGAATTACGGTGCTTTTTTCAGTATCACCATTCTTCAGAAACACTTCACAAATCCAACTAGTTCACATTTAGCTAATCTATATTTTATGGGGGAGGGTCAGCTGGGGATCTTGAACTCAAAGCTTGGGGGCCCTGTCCATGAGCTCTTTGGTTCAATGCTAGAACTCTACCAATTTGAGCCACAGCTCCAATTTTGTTTTTCTTTTTTTTGGAGAGGGGACTTGTTCTTTGACAGGTCTTATGGTGATCAGGAAGGTCAAGTAGGGGTGTCCTTGGACAAAGGCTCTTAGCTCGGCCCGGAGCTGACCTCTCCCTTCCTTGTGCCCCTGGGAGCCGGGTCTCCTGGAGCTCTCTGGGCCTAGGGTGGAACAGATCTGCTCTGGAATCAACATTCAGGGTGAGCAAAAGTCAGCTTGGCCCCAGTCACTTCCCCAAATTCAACTCTAGAGGAGGATAGTCCCCCATGGTGGCATGAGGCCACATGTCCTGCATCTCTCCACCAGGGGGCAGGAGTCACCCACCATAGGGATTGTACCTGCAAGATGTGTTTACTCTTGCTTCCCTGGGACCCCCATCATGCTTTGAAGCCACCATGGACAGAAAAGTCCTTGAGACTCTTACCAACAATTAACCATCAAAAAGCAGGTGGGGCTGTGGCTCAAGTCAGGGGTAGAGCCTAGGCCCTGAGTTCACACACACACACACCCCACATGCATGCAAATCAGAGATTTCTACACTGCACACTTTGGGTATTCTCTACCTTTTCAACACTAAGCCTGGTGGCTGTTGGCCTAGATTTCTAACGCATCCAACACCAACTGGAATCTCTAATTTGGCTAGGAAGTCAGCCTTCCCCCACCCTAGCTCCTTGATTCGGTCGTGGTCTATCCAGGTCCTTTGGGGTTCCTTTTACAGACTCACCAAGATGCCTTCAAAAGGCATCACATGGTGGGTACTGGTGGCTCATGCCTGTCATCTTAGCTACTCTGGAAGCTGAGATCTGGAGAATCAAGATTCCAAGCCAGCCTGGGCAGGAAAGTATGTGAGACTTTTATCCTCTTACCCTCAAGGAACCATCAGAAAACAAAAAGTGGCCCTGTGGCTCAAGTGGTAGAGTGCCAGCCATGAGAAAAGAGCTAAGGGACAGCGCTCACGGCCAACAACAACGAGGAGAGGCATTATAGGATGGCTTTTGGGATTGGCATGGGCCAAATAGAATTGGAATTTTTAAGTGCTCCAAGATAAAGCAGTACCTCCATTAGTTCCATGTTCCTCCATCTCATCTCCCCTCCTTACCTTGGCCTGGCTTCAGATCAGGTTATCCGTGGTTGGACGGGAGGGCTCCAAGTAGGAAGATTCCAGAGTAATCGCCCTGCCTCCTTCCACCCTGCTCACCCTGCTGCTTCATCTCTTTGCCATAGACCTTCTTCCTGGAATCCATCCGTGAGGTCATCACTACCAACATAGTGGTGAGTGGTGGGTCCGGCCTAACTCAGGAAGTCAGAGGTGGAAGTGGGTCTGGAACTAGGAGCTTCCACCCTGGGTGAGGGCTGAGTAAAGGCCAGACCTTTATTTCATCGTGAGCCTTGCAGGGGTGGGGAGACAGTGTAGACTCCACATTGAGTCAGGTAAGATCAGAATCTGGAGGACCACTTGTGGGGGGGAGGCTGTGGGGCTCAGGGGGCCACTGTTCTTGGTACTCCTCTCTTGGGACTCCCCTCTCCTGCTCTCATCCCACAACGGTAGAAGAGAAACTTCAACTAAGGGTGTCGAGGAGGGGACAGGGGGAGGATGTATGTGTGAATCAGACCTGGGCTTAATATTCCTCAAACCCCTACTTCTTGTTTATCTGAGGAAAGGATATATGGATTTGGGCATGAGGGATCATCCCAGCTGAGAATGTGGCTCAGTGGGTGGGGGGTGTCCTAGAATGTCTGAAGCCCTGGGTTCGATTCCACATAGAAAAAGCTGGAAGGGGAGGGGGGGCTCAACTGGTAGAGCACCAGCCTTGATCAAAAAGAGCTCAGGGACAGTGGCCAGGCCCCAGGACAGTTTAAACCCCAGGACTGGAAGCACAAATCTTGGTGGAGGCTTGCTTTCCCTTTGAAAACAATTTATTCTTTGTGATAAGCATAACATGGGGCACTTCCATGGCCACCAATTGGCCATTTCAATTTGGTCCTTTGAATTTGGGCCACATCTCTGCAGCCTCTGTCCTACCCAACCTGCAGTTTACCCTTCTCATCACCAACAGATGGAGGCCTGAGAGAAGGAAACCTGGCCACCTTCTTGTAGTGGCTGCCTAGACTTAGGAGAGTTAGTATGTCAGATAGAGAGCCATCATCCGCATCAGTCTACAGAAGAAAGGGAGGGAGCTCTCTGAGCCCCAGCCTGCCACCTGTGGGCGGCTCTGCATGTGGGGCATCTGCAGCAAGACCTGCTCCGTGGGGCAGTCGTCTATGGGGTTCAAAACTCCCACCACTCCTCCGGCAGGTTCCACACTGCATTGAAGTGGCAATTCTTCAAAACCTTCCTGCTGCTCCCTCATTTCGACAACCCCGGGACCTGAGGCATCTGAAGCTGTGGCGGTGGCAGGAGGCTCAGGCTCGGCTGGCATCTGGAGTCCACTCTCTGCACCTTCACTTGGGAGGAGTGACAGCAGTTCCTGCAGCTCTCTCCTCTTCTCCAGCTTCTCCTGGGACAGCCGGCGCCCGTGCTCAGCTTTCTCCCGACAAAGCACATCCAGGATATGCATCTGTTCTTTACACTTCAGGAGGGAATCCTCGATGGTCTCGATGTGTGCTGACAGCTGGCTGTATCGATGGTGTAGCTCCTCCACTGGACTCTGGAAGTCCACTTCATCAGGCAGATGGTAGATGAAGCAGATTTTCTTCATGGACGCCCCCGTGTCCTGCTTCCCATCCGCACACAGGCTGTGTTGGCAGCTCATAGGGCAGATGGCCTGTGGCTCCAGATTTATCTGGCACTGAGCTGCCAAGTGGGCTGGGCGTCCCAAGCGGGCCTGCAGATTCGGTGGCAGGAGCTTCCACCTGTGGATTTCAGCCACCAAGAGTGCTTGCAGATCCACGACCCTCTCGGTCTGGGGGGTGTCTCCATGCGCTGCAATGGTCACGTCGGGGGGACTCATGTCCTCAGCTTTTGCTTCTCCAGGGCTCTCAACTTCCCCTTCCCCAGGAAAAGCCAGGGTGCTCAGCTGGGCCTGCAGGCGCTCCTCCTGTGGTCTGTTCACTTCCAGGCACTTGAGAGTGTCCTGCCACTTTTGGGGCACCTCCTGGTCCCCCCAGTTGGTCGGGGCCTACACTTGCTTCAACTGCTTCAGCAGCTGGGTCTGCCTCTGCAGGTGCTGCTGCATGGCGTCCTTCTCGGAGCTCAGCTGCTCATTGGAAGTGAGGTGCAGCTCACAGGTGGCTCTGAGCTCCTGCAGCTGGGCCAGGGACTGCTCCTGCCACTGCTGCAGCTCCTGAGCCGCTTGGTTCTCTCTCTCAGCCACCTCTTTCCATTCCTCTCTCTTCTCCTCTGCATGGTCCAGCTGTTCCCGCAGATGTTTCTTCACCTGCAGCTCAGAGTCCAGGATGCTGGTGAGCCCCTCCTTCTCACCGCTCACCTTGTGGAGAGAGTCCTGCAGCAGGGACAACTGTTCCTCTGGCTGTGGGTCACACACACATGTGTATCCTGGGATCTCTGGGATCTCCTGCCGATCCTTGGCCTTCTCCTCCAGTCTCCGCAGTTGCTCCTGCTGCTCCGCATTCTGGAGACGGAGCCTCTGGTTTTCCTGGACCTGGATGTGAAGTTGTTCCTTCAGGTTTTTTAACTCTATCTGTGTGCGGTAGGCCTGGGCCTGCAGCTGCCGCTCGGCCTGAGACAGTCGTGTGGGGGGCCTTGACTCTGCCCGCTTCCTTCTCAGTTCTCCCACCTCATTCTGTAGGGCTAGCACCTGCCTTGACACTTGCTCCTTCTCCTCTGTCAGTTCGTTCACCCTCTGGGTCAGCTGCTGGGCCTCCTCCTTCCGCGCGGACCTCTCAATGCTCAGGTCCTCTGCGAAGGTGTCTCTTTCAAGATTCGCTGCGGTCACCCTCCACCTCAAATTGTCCAGTCGTCTCTTCAGGGCCTCACGCCCTGCCAGGGCTTGTTGGAACTTGCAGATTCTCTTCTTCATGTTGTTTCTCTGGGTCCAGAGTGCTTCCAGCTTCTCCTGCAACTCTGTATTCACTTGTTCCAGGTCATTGAAGCTTCTGGTCTTTTCCTCGAGCTGAAGTGTTACATCATTCAGCTGTTTGAAGAACATTTCAGCCTCCTTCTGTGCAGCAGTGACCGCAGAAGCCGCCATCTCCAGCTCCACCACGCGCCGCTCTGCGGCCTGTAGGCGGTTGGTGAGAGCTTCATGCTCCATTTCTCTGTCATTGGCTACCTGCTGCATGTAGGCTGGTGCACATTGTAAATTGCTTTCTGCCAAATCCAACCTCTGTATGGGTGGCTTGTGGATCTCTAGGTCTGTTTTCAGTGCTTCATGCACCTGGGATATCTTCTCCCTCTCTTTCACCTGTCGATCCCGCAGGTCTGTCTTTTCATGCTTCAGTGGGTGGATCTTGGCACAGTGCACCTTGTTTCTTCTTTTGCTGCATTCCAGGGCAGGCACCTTGGGTGGATAGCACCTCTGCACATCCTTGGTGGGATTGGGACCCTTGATTCTCTGGACTCTGGTGGTTGTGACTTTTTCCAAAGGCAGGGGAGCCCCGTGGTAAGCATCACCTTTGCCCAGACCTGACTCACACTCCCCAGTGGTGTTTGGCTTGGGGATCCCTCCCTTTTCTGTGTTCTTTGTTCTCTTGAATGTTGCAGGTCTGATGGGAGGATTTTTCTGCCGGTGTTCTGGCAGTAGTTTCTTGCCTGCAGCTCTCTCATGGAGTCTTCTTGTTTCAGACATCTGAGCGCTGGGACGGGAAAGATGGGCTGGCCACATTCCCAGGCTCTTGGAAATCCTCTATTCTCCCACTCACTGACTAGAAGGTCAATTTCCTCCTCTACACCAAAGTCGCCTTGAGTCTCTTGCTCACCACTCAGCCACCTCTACCTTCCTCAGCTGCTGGTAGTGGTGTCAACCAACAGAAGTAATCCTGGTGCTACCAGGCAGCATGGAATGTGGGCGTGGCCTCCATTCTTGTATCCCATTGGTCAGAAAAAAACATGGAAGAATGGGGGTGTGGCTGGAACCCTGTGATGCAGGCAGCATGGGCAGAGTCAAGATGAAAGCGGCTCCCCCAGCCCCGTTCCCAGGGAATTCTGTCCAATCCGGTTGGGGACAAGAGGGTGACCTGCTTTAGCCAGATGGCTGCACAGATTGTTGTGTATATGTTTGTTGCCAGTCCCGGACCTTGAACTCAGGATTTGGACACAGTCTGTGAGCTGCTTTTGCTCATAGCTAGCCTTTTATCACTGAAATTCTCTATCCTCAGGTTGAAGTGGTGGGAGCTGGAGCCCACAATTGGAATCCTGGTCCTGCCACCTCCAAATGGCAGGAGATCCAAAGAAACTCATTCCTATCCATATGAATACCACTGGAATGTGATGTATGTCATGATTGAATGGGCAGATCTTGGATGATTCTAGGATAAAATTATACACAATTATTTTATAGAACACGGATCAATTTTAATGGCTAATTTATGAAGCATTGAAAGAATTACTTTCATTAAATGGAGGCAGAATGAAATACCTAAGAATTGGGTGTCACATAGTACAGAGATGCCATTTTTTCTGCCAGGACCAGGATTGGAACTCATGGTCAGGCTAACTCTGTTGCACTGAGAGGGAAGGGGAAGCTTAACTCCCTGGAGTCAAGAAATTCAAGTCTGTCCTCCACTTTGAAAATCAGTATGGAGGTTCCTCCAGACTCCACATAGAGCTCCCCTATGACCCAGCAATCCCACTTTTGGGCAGTTACCGTAATGTTCACAAACAAGCCACACTAAAGCTACCAGCACGACTATGTTTACTGCAGCATTATTTATCATAGCTAAGATATAGAACCAACCCAGATGTCCCTCAGAAGATGAATGGATCAAGAAAATGTGATACATATACACAATGGAATTCTATGCCTCCATCAGAAAGGATGACATTGCCCCATTTGTTAAGAAATGGAAAAACTTGGAAAAAATTCTATTAAGAGAAGTTAGCCAGGCCCAAAGAAACATAGGTCCCATGATTTCCCTTACTTGCAATAACTAGTATATGTCTGAGTCAAGCAGAAGAGGTCAGATAAGTTGATGTCAGGGAAATGAACCCAAGATATGTATTCAAATGTTTTTTTTTTCTTTCATGGGATTGTTTCAAACACATTTATAAGATGATTTCCTTCTTGCTTTGTATGTCCCTCCCCCACGGAATAACCCCTGCTTTCACTGTATTTGATGTCGGTATAATTTGTGGAGGGGAAGGGAAAAAAATCGTTTAAATAGGGATACATGTTACCTATTTCAACAATGAGATATATAAGTTGTTATGCTGAAAATGAACTTTACAAGTTAGGTGGGGAGGGGAGGAGGACGGGGTGGGAGGTAGGAGAAGGATGGGAAGGAATGGGAAGGGAAAAAAAAAAGGAGGAGGCTACAATGCTTGATAAGAAATGTATTCATTTTCTTGCCCATGTAATTGTAAACCCTCTGTATAGTATTTTCACAATAAAAAAAAAAAGAAATTCAATTCTGTTCCTTAGGATGGAAATCGATCCTCAGCACTAGAAAACATCCTATTCATGGACATTTTACATATATGATTTATATTGACATACATAGATTGACTCCATATTGCATTCAGCGTAGTAATTCATTTTATTTTTTGTTTTATTCATATATTGACCGTTTATTTCATTGACCACTATGGCACATAGAATATGTATGCCACTTCATACCTGACACCCAGGACTTTCACAGAAAAGGAAAACAGGTGTCACCATCAGCTTCTTACTCCATGATTCATTGTTTTAGAGTGCTGGCATCTTAACTCATGGCCTACTGGGCCAAATTCATGAATGGTTGAGTGTCAGCATGCCATCCTGGGGCAAATTGAACTGACAGGCAGTTCCCAGGACCTGAGATAGAGCTCTAGTAGTTGACAAAACAAGAACAGATTGACTCGCAGATGGTAGCATGCTAATAAATACATACCTTTATAGAGTGCCAGAGATGTCTATGCATTATTCAATTATATTGACTACATTCCTACCAATTCTTGGCTATTTATTATGCCTCCATGCAATTAATGTTACTGTTTTCATCCTTAATAAACTATTAAGTAAATCAGTGTCCTGAAATTATTGAGTCCCTGTAAGAAATAGTATTCTTTTCATGCTTCATAAAGTATTTAATAAAAGCAATCAGCCTTCTGAAATCATGATGTCTAATTTTATATGCATATCATTCATGAACAACTCATTCAACTGGGACATTGATAACATTCCATTATTATTCCTATGGATGGGAACAAGTCTCTTAGAAACTCCCGTAATCTGGAAGTGGCTTGACTGGGATTTGAACTGTAGGCCTATGTTGAAATGGAGGACTATGGTTTCCCCAGTAGCCCGCAATAAAAAAGATTATTTAGCTCCCTGGTTTGCAATTCGTGCCATTTTTTCTACCAGGGCTGGGATTCGAACTCAAGGTCTGGGTAAATACGCAGCACTGTCGGGGAAGGGGAATCTCACTATACTGAAGACAAGAAAGTCAGGCCTGTTCCCTAGGCCTGAATTCAAGCCTCAGTTATGGAAAACATATTCCTTATGTACATTTTAAAGATAGGATTTCTACTTCCAAATAGATATTCAGTCCATAGCGTTTGGTGTGGTTATTCCTTTTATTTCTTGTTTTATGCATTTATATACCATTGATTTTATTGACCCAGATGACACCTCTACCATTTATTACATTATTTACATCCTATCACATTGAATCCAGATTTGTAGATATGTTTTCCATTATGCCTGACACCCTGGACTCTCCCAGAAAAGAAACACATGTATCACACTCGGCTTCTTACTCCAAGATTAAATGTTTGGCAGTGCTGGGATCTGAACTCAGGGCCTAGCAGGCACAATTCATGAATGGGTGAGTGTGCGCATAGCAGACTCTAGCCAATGAAGCTGTCAGGTGGATCCCAGGTGCTGAAATCAAGCCCCAGGTTGGGCCAAAACAGCGATACATGGATAGGCTGATGGTGGTATACAAATAAATATATATTGGTAAAGAAAGCCAGAGCCATCTATTTATGATTCAATGATGCCTACTATGTTCCTACCAACTCTTAGGTATTTATTATACTGCCTTTGAAGGAATATTATTCCTTTCAGGCTTAATAAACTATTCATTATAATCAATCAGCGTCCTAGGATTATTGCACCCAATTTTAGACTAGACCGATGCACAAACTACTCTTTCATTCAATATTCCTGTGCATAGGAACGAGTCTCTTGTGATCTCCTGCCATTGGTAGGTGTGAGGATCAGGATTTGAACCCGGAGCCTATGTTGACAGGTCGGCCTATGGCTTCCCTGATAGCCTGCCAGCCTTCAGCAATGGCAGGCCAGGTCCAGTTTGCAGGATGTCATTCAGACCCAGGATGCTCACCGTGCAAAGAAAAAAAATGTAAAATCCCCAGGCCTCTGCAGCTTGCCTTATTTTGTGCTATCCTACTTTTCTTTTTTCTTCCTGCAAGCCCTCTGGGCCTAGGATCCCAGGTTCGGCTATGGGTCCGGAGACTGCACCCCAGCCTAGGGCAATCGAAGCTGAGGCAGAGTTGCCATGACCTGAGTTCAAGCCCCGTAGTTGGCAAAATAAAGAATAAATTTAAAAAATTAATCAAATTAAATTAAATCAAATTAAAGAAGAAATAAAGCTCCCAGGTTTGGAATTTCTGCCAGTTGTCTTTCCTTGCCTGGGATTTGAACTCACGGTCTTGGTAAATCTGTAGCAATGTGAGGGCAACTACAGAGTTGCCACTACTTGAATGCAAACCCCTTGCCAAACTATAAACAAGAAATTAAGTCACTGACCTCGGCAGGGGGAGTAGTTGTGGAGATGGAAGGGAAGGGATGGTAGGGGGAAAACAAAGGAGGAGGCAACAATGCTCAATACGAAATGTTCTCATGACTTTGCTCTTGTAACTGTGACCCCTCTGTACACCATTTTCACAATAAAAATCATAAAAAAGAGAAACAATGTAGTGCTCATAGAAGCACTTTGTGTGTAAGGGAAGGATGTCTGAATGGCTGTACAAAATTCTACACTGCTTTTGTTAAAATGTTCAGTATGGAACTGAAAAAACAAAACTGCTTTTATTAAAAAGTATTAAGCCACTGTCTTGGAACTAGGGCCAGTATTTCTGCCATTGCTGGGATTTGAGCTCCCTGTCCAGGTAACTCTTTTGTACCATGGGTGAAGCTGAAGATCTCTGTCCTTGAGGAAAAGAAATTCAGGCTAGACTTCCCAGGGCCTGAATGAAGACCCTGCAATGGAAAAAATGAGCCTGTACCTCCCTGTCCTTGTGTATGTATGGCTGTATCCCTATAGGTGAAGCTCTAGAGTAGCTATGATGAATGGCACCAAACTAGGAAATTTGTTTTCAATACAATGATTTCATAGCACAGAGAGTGTTTTCAAGACAGTGCATGTTCCAGGGATCCCCTCACTGCTCCCAGTGTAGCCTGAGGGTTTCTCTGCATCCCAGGCCTGATGAAAGAAGAAGTCTCTTTCATTGTCTGGTCTAAAACTATGTCTCCATTAATTAAACACGGTAGAAGACTTAATAAGGTATTAATTAATCGATGACCTATATTTATTGTGTACAATCTTACACTAGAAAGTCTAGCTAATTAGTAATTCAATTAGTACATGCCACACATTCTATTAGTGTTCCTATAGATAGGAACGAGTTTCCTATGATATTCAGCCGCGTTTAGGAGGCATTCCCATGATTGAACTCAGGGCCTTGGTGTCTGGGTTGGGTTTCAGGCTTAACTGACAGTCTGCCAACCTTCGGCCATGCAAGGTCACTACAATTTTCAAGCCAGGTCATTGGGACCCAGGATGGTCACAGTGCAAAGGAAACAAAGGTAAAATGGTAGTGTAAAACTTCCTGGTTTATTCCTCCTCCATTTTTTTTGGTTTGATGATTATTTTGCCAGTGCTGGGTGTTGAACTCGGCTCCTAGGATCCCTGGATTATCTGCGGGTGTAAAAGCTACACCCCAGCCTAAGCTAATCATGGTTAAGGACACAAGAAAGTGCTTCCTTGAGCATAAGGAGCTCAGGGACAATGTCTAGGCTCACAGTTCAAGCCTCAGGACCTGCCACAAAAGAAGAGCCCGTAACTCCATGTGTCTGTGTATGTATGCATGTATTTCTATTGGTGAACATCCAGAGTCACTATGAAGAAAGGCACACAGCTAGGAAATTTGCTTTGAATAGAATGATTTCATAGCACAGAGAGTTCTTTCAAGACAGTGCTGTTCCGGGACTCCCCTCACTGTTCCCAGTGTAGCCTGAGGGTTTCTCCACACACCAGGCTACTGGAGGAAGTCGGCCTCATTGTTGGAATAGGCAGTTACACTGCTGTACAGCTGTGTAACAAACAATTCATCCAGGGCAATTAGTGAGGAGGAGTGTGGGTGGGCTCTAAAGGCCAGGAGATAAAGGTCTCTCTGTACCCAAGCTATCTCTCTCCCCAGTAATCTGTTTTGACAGGAAGCCTTCCTTTGTGCTACCTCCCTTGGCAGGCCAAGTTCCCTGCACTCATCCTGTCTTTGTTACACTATATTCCAGTGTTGAAAAAAACTGCTGCAATTAATTCAGAAGTCCTTCTGGCAGATAACTAGGGAGCTGAACCTCATGAAATGATTCCTAATTAGCAACGGTGCCTCCCTAGGTTTCCGGAAGCTTGTTAACTCGAAGCATTTGTTCAAAATAATAATGCTTTCTGTCAAATAGGGCTGGTGAAGCTCATCAGGTTTTGAAACCTCTGACTTCTCTTCATTGGACCTTGGGTAGCTAGGTTTTGGGGTTGGACACAGGGCCAAGGTGCTGACCATGAGCTCAGAGCAAAAGCTCTTTGCTTTACCGTTTGGTGTCCCAGCTTCACTTCTTGTATCTGTGTGTTTGTGTGTGTGTGTGCATACATCAGTCCTGGAGCTTGAACTCAGGACCTGAGCACTTTACCTGAGTTTCTCCTGTACAAGGATAACACATTACCACTTGAGCCACACAGCCACTTCAGGCTTTTTTTTCTAGGGATGTGGTACTGAGGATTCAAATCAGGGTTTCATACATGCAAAGCACTCTACCCCTAAAACACTTTCCCAGCATTCCATTTCAGGTTTATTTCTTTCTTTTCTTGTAAGTTGGAGGAGTTGCAGTTTGGGCCTGGGTGCTGTGTCTGTGCTCTTCAGCTCAAGTCGAGATCTCTACCACTTGAGCTACAGTGCCCCTTCAGGCTTTCTGAAAGGGTTCATTGGAGATAACCATCTCAAGGAATCTCCTGCCCAGGCTTGTTCTGGACCATGGTGCTAAGTTCTCAGCCTCCTGAGTAGCTAGTGTGACAGATATGAGTCACCAGCGCCCAGCTTCCCCTTCAAGTTTCTAAGTGGTGAATAGGAGATAATAGTCTCATGGGACCTTTTGTGTCTAGGCTAGTTTAGAATCCAGATCCTCAGCTTCCTGAGTAGGCAGGAGGACAGATCTCAGCTAAGGCGCCTGAGCCGTGACACTTTGCTGCAAGTGGGTCCTTGGATCTGCTTGGTGGAGTGTTAGCCATGAGCCCAAGAGGAAAATCAGCGCCTAAGGTCTGAGTTCAAGGTTCATGATGGAGAAAACTAAACCAAAACCAAAACAATTGTCTGAAGGAGACCACTCATTAGAGTTCAGTACATACATAAATTTGGCCCTGCCTTGGGGACATATCTGAGCCTCAATTTTCTCATCTGTAAGGTCATCTTACTTGTGGGGCTCTTACAAGGAACAGATGAAAGAATGCACTTAGTGAAGGACTCAGTACACCTGACCTCGTGAAGGACTCATCACATAGCTGTATCCCACTCGCTGTCATTAGAATTAGGGTGCTTTCATCTATATTACCATCTTTCAGAAACATGTCACAAACCACATAGTTCACATCTAATGATTTAGAGGGCTGGGTATTTGCGGGGGGAGATTTGGGGTTGGGGATTCAGCCAAGGGAATTTCACTCAAAGGTTGGGGGGTACTGTCCTAACATCTTTAACTCAAGGCTAGAGCTCCACCACTTTGAGCCACAGCTCAGAGTTTCGCAGACTTCCTGCCAGGGCTAGGTTTGAAAACCACCAGTATCAGATCTCAGCCCCTGAGTATCTTGGATGACAGGGCTAAGTGAGCCAGCAGCATCTGGTTCCATGGACCTGGGTTGCCATGGTTTCCCTCTGGCTAAGTCAGGTTAGATGGCAGTTGTCAGTACCAGATTCCCTGCTCACTCTGTGATGAGGTATTTGCAGTCCTATCCTTATATTGTGGGCATTGGAACACTCTATCTTTTTGTTTGGTGCCAGGCCTGGGTCTTGAGTAAGGGTCTAGACACAGTCCATAATCTTTTATGCTCAAAGCTAGTGCTCAACTGCTTGAGTGACAGCACGACCTCCCGATTTTTCTGTGCACATGGTAGTGAGGAAAGGAACCCAGGGCTTTGTACATATTAGGCGAGCACTCTACCACTGAGCCCCAGGAATGACAAGTGTATAAATAGATAAATGTGCAGATAGATAGATAGATATGTAGATAGATAGATAGATAGATAGATAGATAGATAGATAGATAGATAGATAGATAGATAGATAGATAGATGTAGAAGTTTAAAACAAGAGAGAGATGTCTGTACATTATGAAATTGCATATACTATATTAATACCAATTATGGGCTACTAAATTACTCTTTCCTTTTTTAAGTATCATGATTGAATACATAATAAAGTATTAATTGAAAATTAGCCAAAGTAGTATAATTGTTATGTATAAGTTTATAATATAACCATATACTAACATCTAATTTAACTGTTACTTTTATAATATTCCATTTTGTACAGATGCATATCAGAATCTGTTTCTTAGAATCTGCTGTCATTCACTAGTTGCAGTACTGGGATTTGATCTCCAGGCCAAAGTTGTCAATTTCGGCTATGGCTTCCCTGATAGCCCGTCTGAATATCAGCAATGCAAGGTCATGTATATTTTCTGTGCCTTGTCATTTAGACCCAGGATGTTCACAACGAAAAGAGCTTAAAAAAAAATAAAACCACCATCTTGAACTTCTCGTTTTTTTTGGTTTTTGTTTTAGTTTTGTTTGGGGGGGTCCGGTGTGGGGCCTGAACTCTGGGCCTGGGTGCTGTCCCTCAGCTCTTCAGCTCAAGGCTAGCGCTCTACCACTTGAGCCACAGTGCCACTTCCGCCTTTTTTCCTTTTGCTTATATGGTGCTGAGGAATCGAACCCAGGGCCTCAGGCTTGCAAGGCAAGTGCTCTACCACTGAGCCACCTTCCCAGCCACGAACTTCTCGGTTTTATTCTTCTGCTTTTAATTTTTTTTGCCAGTCCAGAGATTTGAACTCAGGTTCTAGGATCCCAGGGATGGCTGTCACATAGTTGCCAAGACCTAAGTTCCAGCCCATGCTTGGGCCAACTAATAATAATAATAATAATGCCCTGGCTAGGAATTTGCACCATTTTTCTGGCAGGCCTGGGATTTGAACTCATGGTCTGGGTAAATCTGTGGCACTGTGGGTGAAGGAGAAAGCTCACCATCCTTGAAGATAAGAAAATCAGACCAGTTCCCAGGGCCTGAATTGAAGCCCCAGCACTAGAAAAAATAATATTTATATATGAGATCTATTTACATACACAGTTTTATTGTGTATGACATTTATTACCCTTATTTCTCTTATAAGATTCTTTTATGACATCATATCACATAGGATATATTTGCATATGGATCATACATTGTCTTGAGACCTAGGACTTTTACAGAGAAGGAAAAAAAATGTGACAAATTTGGCTTTGTACTCCACGAATGAATTTCTGGCCATGCTGGGATTTCAACTCACGGCCTACAATGTGCCCAATCCATATAGGGTTCACAGTCTTAGCACACCAGCTTCCAGAAACCTGAGCTGCCAGGAAGTCCTGAGGACCTGTAATCAAGCCACAGTAATGCCCAATGAATAGATAGATAGATGTGTAGGTTGATATATATATACAAAGATGGAATGTGAGGATATCATTAAATTATATATATTATTATCAATTACTACTTATTAAATTATGCCTCCATTAAATGAAGTATCATGGTTGAATACTTGTTAAAGCATTAATTAAAAATTAGTCAAGATCCTACCATTAGGGGATACATACCATGGTACTAGAACGGAAGTTATAAATCCAATAATTTTTGTGTGGCATTCTAAACTGGACTCATGAATTCAAGGCATATTTAAGTATTACTTTTATAACATTCCATTATTACTCAGATGAACAGAAGTGAGTTTGCCAGGATCCTCCATTTGTGGGTGGCAGTCCTGGCATTCCAACTCCAGGCCTGGATAAATTACTTCAAATGCAAACCATTGGAATGACACAATGAAGATTTCAGATTGGTATGATGAAAAAAAGAGCAACAAGAAGAAAAGAAAGCCAGGTGTCAATGGCTTCTGCCTGGAATCCTAGCTCCTCAGGAGGCTGAGATGTAGAGAATGCCAATTTGAATTCATCTGGGGCAGAAGAGTCTGTGAAACTCTAATTTCTAAGAGATCACAGGGGAAAACAAACAAACAAACAAAAAACCCTGAGTGGTTGAGCTGTGGCTCAAGTTGCAGAGTGCTACCCTTGAGCAAAAGGAGCTCAGGGACAGGGTCTAGGCTCATAGTTCAACCCCGGACCTGCCACAAAAAAAAAAAAAAAAGGAGGCAGTAAGTCCATGTCTCTGTGTATGGATGACAACATATGGATGATGGGCATTCAGCAGGTTGCCCATGCCCAGCCCCCCAACCTGGGCAAGCTAGGACAAGCCCTCAGAGAGCACAAAGTCTAAGATGGCAGCTTGAACAAAGCATCCATTTCTGCCATTTAAGAATTGAAGCCCCGAAGGCTTTGCCTGGGCTGGTGTGTGCAACGGTTGCCTTATGTTCTGGCTGAAGTGTCCCATCCAGACACCTAGCAGCCAGCCACTGCCTCCAGGGAGACCACAGTTCCTAGGCTGTAGGAGTTGTCAATGGTTCTGGTTCCATATTTTTTATACCTATGTAGGATGTCCTGGTGGCCATCACTTATTCATCATTCCTCATTGTAGAGTCTCAGGGTGGTCCTAAATCTTGGCAAAGATATGCAATTTCTACACTGAAAGCTGTAAAGCAATAAATACCACCCTCATACCTCCTGTCACAAGTGAGCCTTGGGCTCTCAAAGTGCCTTACTGGTAGAGTGCTTACCTAGCCTGCACCAAGCCCTGGATTTGGGTCCTTTTTCTGTTTCAGTTCCACAGAAACAGAAAAACCCAGAAGGCACACTGTGACTTAAGTGATAGAGTGCTAGCCTTGAGCAAAAGCAGCTGAGGAACATGTGCAGACCCTTAGTTCAAGCCGGAAGACTGGCAAAAAAAAAAAAAGAACTGAGCTTCCTCTTGGACTCAGAGGAAGGCCAAGGTTAGAGGTAAGAAGGTAGAGGGCAGGTGCTGATGGCCCACCCCTGTAATCTTAGCTACTCAGGAGGCTGAGATCTGAGGATCACAATTACAAGCAGAAAAGTCTATATGAGACACTTTTCTCCAATTAAACACCCAGAAAGCCAGAAGTTGAGCTGTGGTTCAACTAGTAGAATACTAGCCTTGAGCACAAAAGTTCAAGGATAGTGTCTAGGCCATAAATTCAAACCTCAGAAGTGGGCTCATTCACACACCCACACACCCACTCACGCACAAACACACACACACACACACACACACACACACACACACACACACACCCCAAGATCAGATCATTTGCCATTAAGCCTGAACAAGTTCCATCTCTAGAAATTCACTTCAAAAAAAAGACAGAGAAGAGAAGGAAAGATTTGCTCCATGCGGAGATAATAACCAGTACCAAAATTCCACAGGAGTTCTAAGATGTGGAACAGAAGAGAGCATCAGAGGCAGAAGGGACAGCATAGGCAAAGGTCCTGAGGTGTGCTGTAGAGCAGGTGGTGTGGGTGGTGTGGTCTGGGGCTTCAGACAAGTCTGGCAGGACACTCAAGGCTGGGTAAAGGTTTCTACTTAAGTCACAGATAGGTAGAGGGTGGGGGTCCCACAATGGGGCCCAGAGGAAGATTAGCTTGGCTTTTCACCAAGGACTCCAGCCATTTCCCATGGCTGGAAGCTTATTTTTCACAACTCATGATCATCAGGCCTCCTTCACATGGAGAAGTCAGGGCCAACGCAGGCTTATTAAAAGCTTCTAGCCCAATGCCAGCAGTGGCTCAACACCTCTAAATCCTAACAACTGAGGAGACTGAGATGAGAGGTCTTGGGACAAAACCAGCACAAGGGAGGAAAGTTGGACTCTTCTTGCTGATGAACTAACAAAGGCCAGAAATAGAGCTGTGGCTCAAGAAGTAGAGTGCCAGCCTTGAGGGCAAAAGTCAAGAGACCAGAAGCCCAATCCCTGAGTTCAAGCTCTAGTACTGGCACAGAAAACTAAAAGAAAGCTTTCAGGAGCTCCCCAGTGCACTGTGGTGAAATGCCAGATCAGCCATGTGCCGGTGGTTCAAGCCTGTCCTTAATAGCTCCTAAGAAGGGTGAAATCTGAGGATCATGGGTCAAAGCCATCCCAGGCAGAAAGGTCCGGGAGACTCTGATCTCAAAGGAACCTCCAGGACACCAGCAGTGGTGCTAGGCTCAAGTGGTAAGCCAAAGAGCTGCGCAACAGCTCCCAGGCACAGAGTTCAAGCCCCATGACCAACACCTGGTCTGCATGGACCTCACTGTGTGGCTCTAGGCAGAGTACTTTCCAGTGGGCCCCTGAGGGTCTCCCAATGTCTAGGTGGCCTACGATTCTTGAGAAGAGCCTCTTTGGAGGCCTTTGCATACTGAGCAGGCCTCTGTATCAGAGAAGGGTCCCGCCTTGGGGTATAGAGGTCACGGGCAGGTCATCAGAATAGCATCTCTCATGTGTGCAGTGAGCATCTGAGCAGTAAACCGACACCTTAGACCATGGTTCTGAGCCAGGAGGGGCAGGAGCTGCAAATGGCACCACAGGTAACCCCCACACAGGTATCACAAGAGTATGAATATGTCAGGTACCCTGTGGGCAGGTGCTGAGTTGGGATCATGAAAGTCTTGTAGGCTCAGGAATCCACAGCCTGCTGGCTCGGCTGCTTGTACCAGTTTCTATGCCTGGACTCCCAGACCTCAGAACCCTGCATTCCTCACCAGTGCTTGGGGCAGATGAAGGTCCAGAATCGTGGGCCAACTACAAAGGAGCATTCATAGTGTCTTTCTCTTGGTCCTGTGACACTGTGCTCTGATGGAGCAGCTGGTTCCATGGAACTTACTGCCATGGCCCAGACCCCTCAGCCCAAGAAAGAAATAGAGAAAAACCACTTGATCTGCCTGGAGAGTTCACTGTGACTATGCCTCAGGATTGCCCCCAGTTCTAGCTCAGCTCATCATTACCACCTTCTTCAGTGTGTGTGTGCATGTGTGTGTGTGTGTGTCTGTGTATTTGTGTGTGTGCACACAGGCCCTTGAGTGCACATGAATCTTGGTACTACGGTTTGAAATCAGGGCCCGGGCTCTGTCCCTGAGTTTTTTCATTCAGGGCTAGCACTCTACCACTTGAGCTTTTCTTCCAGTTTTCAGGTGGTTATTTGCAGAACAGGGTCTCACAGACTTTTCTAGCTGGGCTGCCTCTGAATGGCAATCCTCAGATCTCAGCCTCCTGAGGAGTAAGGAATAAGAGAGGATGAGCTATTAGCATCTATCTGGACACACTTTCCTTCTTGGTTAAAACAGACGACCTCTCTCCCAGCCAAGCATCCATCTACAGCTACCCCTCCTACCTCAGGCTTCAGAAGAAACATACCCTCCCCTGAGGACAAAGAAATGGGATCAGGTTTGAGCTTTATGTACTCCACACAGTCAGGGGCTGCTGAGAGCTGATATGGAGGCCAAAAATCTAGGACAGAGCAAGTAGACCGCTGTTAGAACAAAAAGCATGTGAAAAGACATCCTTACAACTCGGTGCCAGTGGATCATGCATATAATTCTAGCTACTCAAGGCTGACACCTGAGGATTAATCAAGATTCCAAGCTAGCCTGGGCAGACTCTTCTTTCCAATGAGTCACCAAAATGCTGGGAAGCAGACCTAGTCTAGTTCAAGTGGTACAACACCAACCTTGTGAAAAAAAGCTAAAGGATACCACCTAGGCTCTGAGTTCAAACCCCGGTAAACACACACACACACACACACACACACACACACACACACACACACACACATGCATGCACCCACTAACATCCTTAGCAGGTGCCAATGGCTCATACCAGCAATGCCAGCTACTCAAGAGCTTGAGCTCTTAGGACAGCAGCTTGAAGCCAGCCCAGGCAGGAAAGTCTGTGAGACTCTTCTCTCCGGTAAACTACCAAAAAAAGGTGAAAGGTAAGCTCTGATTCAAATGGTAGAGTGTTAGCTCAGGGACAGTGCCTAGGCCGCAAGTTGCAGCTCTGAGATTTTGTTGTTGTTGTTGTTTTTAATAGACATCCTTTGCCAACCCCACCCACACAGGCCATAAATCCAGATTTTGGTCATCCTAGATCTCACTTCCACCTCTGCCACTTCCAAAGTACTGCCTCAAGTGGCCGGTGTGTAGCCAGCACTGGGTTAGGAAGTGAACTTACACAACGGGGACATAGCCTGGTCAAGGCTAATGCTCCAGAACATTGAGGTACTGACCATACCGGTCTCTCATCCCTTAGTTCCCTGGCCCTGGTATCTAAAGTCTGTGCTTCTGTATTCTAGGCATCTGCAATTGTCTAGAAGGACCTGAGAGGCACATCTGTGGCCACAAGTTAGACTTGCCTGTGATAAGGTATACTGACATTTCCTAGATACCAACAGATACTTCCAAGCCACCTTGGCCTCACCTCCCATGTAGCCCCAGATCCTCCTTGCTTGGGCGGCCTTCAGTCAGTGATTAAGCTCAAGTTGGCCAAAGCAACTGGCAACCACCCTTCCCCGACTCCACTGACTTCCTGATGGGAGGGATGTGCAGCCAGAAACCCAGCTGAGGAAAAGAACAGGACATTGCATGACTGAGCCCCACCCATCCAGAAGCAGGGGAGAAGCTATGCCAGCTGGCCCTTCTGACCAGAATGCCCTGGAGGCAGCCAAAGATATGGACAGCCGGACTGGGCCCCAAAGAAAGCTAGAATATAGAGGTCTCTGGCAATTTAGGACTCATTGTAGACCCTGATAAGGAGCTAAAGGCAAGGTTGCCTTGGAGGAGGGGCACCATCCGAGGTAGGAAGAGGCAGACAGGCGCCCAGACACAAAGCAAGATGAGAAAAAAATACACTCACATACAAACATACAAACATACACACACACACACACACACACAGAGGAGTAGCTCAAGACCTCAGCAGGCCTTGAGCAATGGAACATCCCAATCCCCGAGAAGATAGCACTACCATTCTCAGACCAACTGTATACAAAACTCAGAGCCTCTCACACATCTGGTTCATAACACAGCATTGCATCTCCTACTATACATAGCACTATGCAGAAAACTCAGCTACCTATTTTTTGCTTGTCAGTCATGGTGTTTGAACTTTGGGCATAGACACAGTCCCACAGCTCTTCAGCTGAAGGTGTGTGCTCTACAACTGGCGCAAAAGCATCACTTCCGGTTTTCTGGTGGTTCCCTGGAGACAAAGAATCACAGACTTTCCTTCCCAAGCTGGCTTTGATATGCGAACTTCAGATCTCAGCCTCCTGAGTAGCTAGGATGACAGTTGTGAGCCACTGGCAGCACCCGACTTCAGCCACCTTCTTACATCCAGGGGAAACCCAACTTGTCAGGCTATGAACCACACGCAACCCTTCACTTCAGACTTTGACACCAGCATCGAAAACCATTCTTCCATGGACGGAGAGAATATAATTGACACTACCTTCCCAAACCCTGCTTCCATGTGCCCACTCCCTGCCTAAGACAGGCTATACCCTCTGAACTTCTTGGTAAGGCAACACCCATCCTGCTGTGACTTCACAATTGGACAAAAATGGAGAGTTCTTAGAATTGTTGTCTTCCAACCCAAGCACCTCCACTTCTTCACCATCTCTTGCAGGCAAGGGGTGTCTTTATTTATTGGGTTTTTTTTTTTTGGTTAAAAGGCTTGAACTCAAGTCTTGGGTACTGTCCCTGATGATGATTTTTGCTCAATACCAGTGTTCTACCATTTGAGCCACGGTGCCACTTCCGGTTGAAGATTGGAGATGGGAGACTCATGGGACTTTCCTGCATGGGCAGGGAAAAGAGATCCTCTGGATCTCATCCTAACTGAGTAGCCAGGATGACAGGCATAAGCCACTAGTGCACAGAGTATGGTATCTCATTCTTTAGAATTTCCACCAAGTGCTCCTGTAGACACTACCACCTAGACACTCCTGTACCTCCCTCAGGGACAACAAAGGGAGTCTCAGAATCTGGGTAGGGACATGGGCATTAAAGAACCCCCTCCAAATCACTTCCCCTCTCTAAGCTCCCAGCTGACTCCTCTTGATGGCCTGGTCATCCGGAGCAGATCAGAACAATTAGGATTTCTGGATCCTGCACCGTATCCCCCCGCAAAACCACACTGGTACCTGCGGATTTCTGGAGTCAGCTGCTACATGTCTCGGTAGAAGATTTTGGGAGGATTGCTGATAACTCGGTCCAGGGGTACCCAGGACAGAAGGAGTGTCCATCTCCCTTCTGTCAAAGGAGAGACAAAGCATAGATGCATCTAAGAGCTACAGGGCATACCCATCCACCAGTTACCGAGGTCACTTGGAGTGCTGTTGTATATTGACAGTCGTGGGACTTGATCTCGGGGCCAGGGTGCTGTCCCCAAGATTCTTTTGTTCAAGGCCAGCGCTTTTCTACCTGATCCCCTGGGCAATGTCCAGCTTTTTCTGTGGATGATTGCAGGACCAGAGGAATCTAACCGAGGTTTTCATATGTGCTAGGTAAGCCCACTACTGCTAACACACAATCCCAACCCAACATAGCTGTTGTCCTTTTACGCCTCAGGGCTGTTGTGGGACAGACTTGCACATCTGTACCGAGTTTCTCACCAGCAGCCCTGGCTGGAAATGAACTCAATCTGCTATGTTTTCCTTATTTACAGCATCTTTCTCTCTATGTTTCCTGTCATATCCTCCTTGGTAAGCAAGATCCCCTTTCAAGTGCTGCCACTAAGAAGCCTGCTCCAATCACCCTGGCAGAGTGGGACCTTCTTTGTGCAGGCTGCCAGCTTTGTCACGCTCTGTCTTCTGGCCGGTGTGAGTTGAGAGTGCATGAAGGGGAAGGCCTGGCTTCCACCACACAATTTCTGAAGGCTCTGATATACCACCCAGGGACCGGTGCTATATCACACTCTGGGAGAGGGCACTCAAGGACAAGGCAGTCTTGGGGTAACAAGGTGGGTCCATTTCTTTGTATGGGCTTGAACTGAGGATCTGGGAGCTTTCTCTGAGTTTTCATGCTCAAGGCTGGTGCTCTACCACTTCAGCCACAGCTCCGCTTCTGGCTTTTTGTTGGTTCCATGGAGAGAAGAGTCTCACCAGCTTTGGGCTGGCTTCAATCTTTGATCCTCAGATCTCTGCCTCCCGAATTGCCAGTATGTCAAGCGTGACCCTGAGCCAGAGGTGATGGGCACCAGAGCCTTACTTTTCAGCTTCTGTTTACCTTATGTCAACTTGCAATCCCTAGATAAAATAGTCAGTTACAGGGGATCAAGTTCCTCTCCTAGGCTTGTTAATGCAAGGGGATAAAGTGTCTTTGGGAAAAGCTAGTTTGAGTTGGCCTAGATGATTGTGTGTTTGTGTGTGTGTGTGTGCATGATAGACATAGAGAGAGAGAAAGTATGAGTTTCAGTGATACCTACCCCGTCTCTGTAATGCCTCATCTTCCCAATGGTGAGTACATCCAGAATCCCCACCCCAAGGAAGGTGGGTAGGGGAGGGTATGTAAGGTCACATCGAGTGCGATGATCTGAATTCTATCCATCAACTGAAGCCTGGAGTGATAAAGGAGAGAAGGAGAGGTTTAGAGGAACAATAAGGGAAGCCCCTTACCTTTGGCTACAAGTACAAGAAAGATCTCCAAATCCATACTTATTGGTACTAAGATAACAGGTGCCAATATTCATTTACTTCATTATTTTTTTTTGAGTCCTAGGGCTTGGATTGAGGGCCTCCGTGTCGTCCCTGAGATTCTTTACTCAAGGCTGAGGCTCTACCACTTGAGCCACAGCACCACATCTGGCTTTTTCTCGGGGGGTTGGGGGGGAGTAGATCTATGTGAGGTAAGAATCTCACACACTCTCATGGTGGGGGGCTCTGAGTCACAATCATCAGACCTCAGCCTCCAGAATAGCCATGATGGTGGGCGGGACCCACTGGCACCTGACCAGTACCATCTATTCATAATCCCCTACAGCCAGTGCCGGGAAACCCTTATTGCAACCCCCTTGTCGTGAGTGGGAAGCAGACATGGATGGGTTTGATACTTCCAACAGCCTACCTACCTTTGAGCACTGTTCTGGATCAATCTGATGACAACTTCCTCCTTTTCCACAGCAATGACTTGACTCTGTCACAAGATCAAATGTCCCCCAAGAGGTGTCAGGTCTGGGATCTTTCCTCTGAACACTACCCCTCCTCCCTGAAACCACACACCACAGCAAAGCGAAGTAGACATAGAGTGAATTCAATTTTTTATAACCAGGGTCTGGCCAGAAAAGTGGCCGTGAGGATCAGAGGCCCGGGATCTAGCTGGGTGGGGGGGAATTGAGAAGCCTCCTTGTCCACTTTCCTTTAACCATCTTAGCAGAGGATAGTGGGGAAGGACTCACAGGACGGACAGACAATGAATAACCATCAGGGTCTAGCCCAGGCACAGAGGGGCTTGCCTCAGGGAGCTAGTTCAACAGGCTGAGTGAGACAGCTTCTGACTCAAAGCCCACATCTAGAATGAGAGGGCAACCTTAAGTCCTATCCGCATGGGGATGCTGGGCCACTTCCTTCATCACCCATTTAACCAGCTCCTGGGTGTGAAAGAAAGAGAGATAGAGAGAGAAAGAAAGACAGAGAGACAGAGAGAGAAAGTCCACTTTAGCTGGGTGCAGGTGGCACAGGACTATAATGTGTACTACACAGGAGGCTGAGATATCAAGATATTGGTTCATACTCAGCGGAGGCATTAACATTTGTGAGACTCTTATCTCCAAAGAACCAACAGAAATCTGGAAGTAGCACTGTAGCTCAAGTGGTAGAATGCTAGCCTTGAGCTGAGGAACCCTTGGACAGTCCCCAGGCCCAAAGTGTAAACCCCACGACTGACAAGAAGTGGGCTTCTGACCACAAGTAGTGGACTGAATAGGACCCATCCTCCTAGGGAGCATAGCAGGGAAGTTAGGCCGAGCTTCCTGTCAGCGTGGGGTCATAAGTACGTCACCCAGCTATTCCGTGCTCTGTTTTCCCCAGCTGCAAAATTGAGCACAGTGAAGGATTCCCTTCCTCATTGGGATAGGGTAAGTATCAAAGAGAGACATGTTTTGTTTCATAATCCCATACCTATAATACGATAAATAACAGGCCCCATCTGAGCCTGTCCTGGGTATCTTCCTGTCATATGCTCACAGAATTTCCAACAACCATATCTGAGAGCTGCTCCGCTTTTGCCTAGCCTTGTCCCGGAGATCCCCCTGTACTGATCCCTTGTTTCCTTACAACTGTCCCGGGAGAGGACTGAGGTCTGATGGTCAAGGCCCAACCCAGAGCTTCATCTGTGGTCAAGAATCGGCTGCCGTGGACTAGTTTGGGACAACCCATGTAAACCACTGACTGAGGTTGGCGCTATATGTCTAGCATCCCAACTACAGATGACCAGGCATGGTGGTGCACACCTGTCACAGGAGGACCACCATCCAGTTTAGCTTGAGCACATATTGAGTCTCTATCTCAGAAATGCCCAAGACAGAAAGGCTTGGCTCACATGGTGGAAGAGCTGACTGGTAAGACTTAGGCCTTGAGTTCAAACCCTAATATACCAAAAAGAATCAAAGGCCTGGTGCCAGAGGATCATGCCTATAATCATAGCTACTCAAGAGGCTGAGATCTGAAGATCACAGTTCAAGATTTATAATAGGGTTGGCCTCCCCCAACAGACATCATTATGAAAAGAACCAGAGTCTCACCCAAGCCAATATGCTCCATACTAACAGAGCTTGCATCCTTCCTAAGTGCTGGCCAAGCTCTCTGTCCCCCAGGGGAGCCACAGCCTGTGGGCCCCACCCCTAGGTCCTCCAAAGATCCCCCTGCCAACAACCAGGCCCAACACCCTTGAGCCACTCATCCACTTTTAGCGTTTTCTTTTTGGTGGTTAGTTGGAGATAAGGGTCATACAGGTCCTCCTGCCTGGCCCTTAGGCCACAATTCTTCCATCTCAGCCTCCTAAGTAGCTAGGATGACAGGTGTGAAGCACGGATATCCAGCTAAAACCCAGGATTCTTCACGTACAGTGGAACCAGCACTAGAACCTTTCATTGTCTATGACCACCCAAGCCTTTTGCACACTGTAACAGTTTGTTGGATAAATAAACGAGCATCTGTTTCTGACAATACTACAGAAAAGTCCCATCTGACTCAGGTAAGCATCCTTGGGGTGTGGTGGGGCTGGGGGAGGTTTCCATGCCTGATGTAGCTCTCCCACAGTTCTCCATCATCCCTGTTCCCGCCCTACTGGTGCCACCACACTTAACTATTTTGACTCAGAGCACGGGAGCCATGATGGACTTGCTGATTCTGGGGGCTCTGGATACATCTCTTCTCAAAGATCTCTGTCCAGGTGTTAAAGGGCCTGCAGTAAGCTGAGGGGGTAGCTAAAGGAGCCTCCTTTGCTCCCCTAGGGGCCAGACAGGATGGTCCACCACATCCGGACCCCAAGTTTGATGTTGGAGAAAAAGGATTCTCGAGGCATCCCGGGTCTAGAATCTTCCAGATTCCAGAGCAGGAGCTGGAAATCATCTCTGCTCACAGCTGGCAGGTTGGGAATGGCGAGGTCACAAGCTCTGCTCTCCATGATGTCTTCAACTCTGGTGGTCACCCTAAAGAGAGCCAGAAGAGAATAAGCAGCTGCTGGAGAAAGGCAGCCAAGGCACAATATTTATAGCAGGAGATGATTTGGCTTGGAAACTCTACCTGTGCCACTTTGAAAGTCATTGTTTGGCAGCTGAAACCCTCTCTCTAATTTGACCCATAATCCCAGGCATTAGTGGAAATTGCCAGTTTAAAGAAAAATCCTGGAATAGCTGGCATTTCAGTTCTCCCATTTAAACTTAAAGGGTTCCAAAGTCAGTGGTCCCCTTTTCTTTCCAGACAACGTACAGCAGGTTACAGAAACTGGCATTCGGCGAGCCTTAGCTAACTGTCACGTCTCAATACTAAGCAGGCTCCAGCAAGGGGTACACACTTGCCTAACACTGACCAGCTGGAAAGGGCCCAGGAGGGACACAGATTGCAGTCTGCCGGACTTCAGGGAGGACTGCCAACTGGTACACTGCCCTGGGAGGGAACCCACTCCACCAGTGGCAGCCCAGAGCCGCCTGCCCAGATGCCCACGGACACTGTCATTGCCCTGGATAACGTTCCCCTCTCATCCTCAGTCATGGTGAACCATATGCCCTGTCACTCTGTTTATCACTTGCCAGTCCCTCCTAGCTTCACAGCCCCTGCTCTACTCCCCCCTTCTCATTCCCTAATTATGTTTGGCAGTCACATTCCCAACCCTCAAATTAGCTCCAACTCTATACACCAGAGCAGAGTGTCTGACTGGAAGAGTGCCGCTGTGGTCACACTCACCTCACGAGCTTCTGGCTGAAGACAGAAGGACAGGTGTCCACTCTGATCTCCGATTCACAAAAGCATCCTAGGGGAGACCCTAGCAGGCCCAGCAGCTACTGTGGGCTACAGGAAAGGGGGAAGAGAGAGGTGGAAAGAGGGGAAAAGGAACATCTATTGAAACCTTCCTCAAAGGAGCAATGAAACTGAAAACAAAAATTGTCCCTGGGCTCAAACTTGGCATTGATGACTAAAGAACTTTACACAGACACACAAAATGCTTCTGCTCTTTTTAGACACAGTGACTTAAATATGTTTTCATTGTTCTCATCTCCCTGCTCTCCCAAAACACACATACACACACACACACACACAACAATCCAGACTGGTGACAGAAGACTCTTCCATGCAGGCCCCATCTGAGCCCTTTCTGGGTATCTTCCTGTCATATGCTCACAGAATTTCCAACAACCATATCTGACAGCTGCTCCCCTTTTGCCTAGGCCTGTCCTCGAGATCCCCCTGTATTGATCCCTTGTTTCCTTACAACTGTCCGGGGAGGAGACTGAGGTCTGATGGTCAAGGTCCAACCCACAGCTTCATCTGTGGTCAAGAATCGGCTGTCGTGGACTGAGTTTGGGACAACCCATCTAAACCGCTGACTGAGGGTGGTGCTACATGTCTAGCATCCCAACTACAGATGACCAGGCATGGTGGTGCACACCTGTCACAGGAGGACCGCCATCCAGTTTAGCCTGAGCACATATTGTGTCTCTATCTCGTTAATGCCCAAGACAGAAAGGCTTGGCTCACATGGTAGAAGACCTCACTGGTAAGCCTAAGGCCTTGAGTTCAAACCCTAATATACCAAAAAGAATCAAAGGCCTGGTGCCAGAGGATCATGCCAATAATCCTAGCTACTCAAGAGGCTGAGATCTGAAGATCACAGTTCAAGATTTAAAAAACAGTTGGCCTCCCCCATCAGACATCATTATGAAAAGACCCAGACTCTCACCCAAGCCACTATTCTCCATACTAACAGGGCTTGCATCCTTCCTAAATGCTGGCCACACTCTCTGTCCCCCAGGAGAACCAGCCCCTGTGGTCCCCACCGCTAGGTCCTCCCAAGCTCATCCTTCCACCAACCAGGCCCAAGGTAGTAGACAGTTGCAGGGCATACAGATCCCTTGGTCTTATAATTTGATGGTGCTGAGTCCCCATCAAGCATCTCACCTTTCCAGGCCCCCAGACCTCAGCCACAAATTCCATGCATCCCCACCACATAGATAGCAGGCAGAAAATAGCAAAGGGTCTAGCGCTCCTTGTAAGAACACATTTCTACACACACACACACACACACACACACACACACACACACACACAAAGCCGGCACAAGAGGCTAATGTCTGTCATCCTAGCTACTCAGGAGGCTGAGGTCTAAGGATCATGATTCAAAGCCAGCCCAGGCAAGAAAGCCTCTGAGGCACTTATCTACAGTGAACCACCAAATATCCAGAGGTGGAGCTGTGGCTCAAGTGTCAGAGCACTAGCTTCGAGAACAAAAGATCAGGAACAGCACCTAGGCCCTGAGTTCAAGGCCCAGGTCTTCTACCTCCAAACACACACAGGCACACAGACAGACACACAGACAGACAGACAAACACACACACACACACACACACACACACACACACACACACACACACACACCAATGATTCAGCAGGCCCTGAGAACAGAACCATGAACTCCATCCATTAGGATCACATCCCACCCCGGAGAAGGTGGAACTACTGACCTCAGACCGACTGTAGAAAAACATTGAGAAGAGTTCTCAAGATGGCGACGGGGCAGTAGGGAAACGCCACAGCTCTCTCCAACCAAAAAGAGAGTTCGAGTTCCAACCTTTAATCTCCCCAAGAGACCGACAACAACAAAAAGACGAACACTCAGAGAAAAACCAGAGGTGGAAAATAACAAAAAAAGAAAGAGAGGAAAAGAAGAATTTCAGAACAGAGAAGAGCGAAGACCCCTCCCCCAACCTTTACTGGCCGCGCGGCAGTGCGCCAAGCCGCCGGCCAGCCGGCCCGGCAGGGGCTGCCGGAGCCACAGAGACACAGGGGGCTGCTTGCAGATCACCAGGTACCGGATTGCAGAACAGCGGATCGCCAGGAACAGAGAAACCTACCAGCCGGGAGTCTCCAGGAGGATCCCACCCCACCCATCACTCTCCACCGGAGCGGAGAGGCTCCATCCCGCCAAAGCCGCCCGGCACCAGCAGCGCCACAAAGGGACCTGTCCGCAGACCACCCGCCCAATCGCGATCGCAACGACCCGGCGGGGGGCCGCCCAACCCAGCCCGCAACCACCCCAACTGAACTCGGACTGCAACAACAACTGACGGACTGCAACAACAACTGACGACCTACAGGGTGAGTACCCATCAGGGGACAGGGAATCCATCAAGGGAGACCAGAGCTGGAGGGAATCCCCAGACCCTGACCTAGACTCCCTACCCCAACACCCGGACCACAGGACCCACTAAAACTGGGAACTGTTCGAGAGCCCCACCAGCCGGTGGAGCACACTCTGCTGGCCAGGCCAGAGCAAGAGCGCCCCGGGAAGGGAGCTTAAATGCTCAAGCCAGGAACAGTGCCCCTGGGTCAAGACTACCAACAGTAGAAGAAATTTGAACTGTGTCCTCCAGGCTGCATAACCAAGGTGGTATACACATTAGCACAGGCCTAACGAGCGCGCTCCAGGCTGGGGCCGGAACCAGGCCAGGGGACCGGCGCCTGAACAAAGCAAAAAGGGTCAGAAGTGGGGCTGTGGCTCAAATGGTAGGGTGCCAGCCCTGAGCTGAAGAGCTGAGGGACAGCACCCAAACCTAGAGTTCAAGCCCACAACCAGCCCAAAACAAACAAACAAAAACACATCAGGAGCCCATAGCAGACTCCAGTATTTGGGAGAGTGCATCCAGAGCATCTGATCTTCCCAAGAGCACCCGCAGGAGCAAACACAAGCAGTCTAGGCTGCTCAACCCTTCCAAAGGCGGGAATTGCTACAGCAGAGAGCTGAGAATCCTAAGTGAATAGCAGCTGGAAATAGGCTCCCAACAGAATCCAGATCAGACACAGACTCTCTCTACCAATAGAGAATCAGCAACCAAGCAAAGACAGACACACCAAAACAAGATTGAAGAGCAGCCTCCTGAACCCCCATGCGAAAATCACAGAGAAAAATCACAAGGTTTACCACTACCCAGGACAGCAAGCTCACCTCAAAAGCCAGCAGCCACGCAGGGGAGAGCCCCAGTGGGAGCAAAGCAGGAATGGAAGACAAAAACTACATCCAAGGGTTGCTGGAGGCAATGACTCAAGAAATAAAGCGAGAAATGGATCAGAAATTGAAAGAGCACAAGGATGAACTATCAAAAGATATACAGGATATCAAACAAAAATTGGATGCAAAAATAGAAGCTGCACAAACCTCAGTAAGAAGTGAGATAAACGCCAAATTAGAGGTAATGCATACTGATATCACCTCATTGAGAGGTGAGATCAGTACTCTGAGAACCAACATTGAATCCATAAAGGGATCCATTTCCACCATGCAAACCACAATAGAAGCCACGGTCAACAGAGTGAATGAAATGGAAGGTAGAGTGTCAGATACAGAAGACAGAATACACCAACTGGACCAAAAAGTGACAGATATGGAAAAATCACTCAAATTAAACCAAAGGGAAATTCAAGAGCAAGCAGATAATGCTAAAAAATTTAACCTTCGCATAATCGGAGTGGACGAAGGTGAGGAATTCCAGAGCAAGGGAATGCAACACCTATTTAACAAGATAGTCAATGAAAATTTTCCCCACCTCAAAAACGACCATCTTAACTACATCACAAAAGCTTATCGAACACCCAACAAGCAAGATCCCAGGAGAAACACTTCTAGGCACATAATAGTAACAATGATGGATCTGAATAATAAGGAAACAATCCTGCATGCAGCAAAAATGAAGAAGGAGCTATACTACAACGGGAAAAAAATTAGAATCACTGCAGATCTCTCCACACAAACAATGAATGCAAGAAAAGCCTGGGAAAGCACCATACGAGCCCTGAGAGCCAATAACTGCCAACCCAGACTGATATACCCGGCAAAGCTAGCATTCACATTCGATGGAGAACTGAAAACTTTTAATAGCAAAGAAAAACTAAATGAATACATAAACATTAAGCCAGCATTACAAAGAATTCTAAGAGGGGGGACACAACCTGAAGAAAGCAACCAGGAACTGGGACCTGCCCCAAACAGGCATTACTCAAAGTCTAACTGAGCAAGCACAGGAGGAAAGGAAAGAAGAAAAACTTAGGAAAACGGAATGGCAGGGACAACAATGCATCTCTCTATACTTTCTCTTAATATAAATGGGCTGAATTCGCCAATTAAAAGAAAACGAACTGAGGACTGGATCAGAAAACAAGACCCATCCATCTGTTGCCTTCAGGAGACCCACCTCTCAGCCAAACATACAAACAAACTCAGAGTGAAGGGGTGGAAAAGGATCTACCAATCAAGTTCCCCCAATAAGAAAGCAGGTGTAGCTATCCTGATATCTGACAAAATAAACTTTTCATTAAAATCAGTACAGAAAGACAAGGACGGACATTACATATTAATAAAGGGAACAATCCAAGAGGAGGATATAACCATCATCAACTTATATGCCCCAAATATCGGTGCACCCAGATATGTTAAACAAATGCTCTCAAACTTACAGAATAAAATAGATCCCAATACGATAATACTAGGAGACTTTAACACGCCACTCTCACCAAAGGACAGGTCTACCAACCAGAGGATTGGCAAAGAAGCTACCGAATTAAGTGAGGCCATACTTCAAGCGGAATTAACTGACATCTACCGAGTATTTCACCCTAAAACAACACAGTACACATTCTTCTCAGCAGCTCATGGAACTTTCTCCAAAATAGACCATATCATAGTTCATTCAAGGAACTTAAGCAAATACAAAGGGATCGACATAATCCCCTGTATCCTATCTGACCACAGTGGAATCAAGCTAGCTCTCAATAACAAAGCATACCGCAGAAATTTCTCTAATACATGGAAATTGAACAGCACACTCCTTAACAAGGCCTGGGTAACAGAAGAGATCAGAGAAGAAATAAAGCATTTCCTAGAACTCAATGAAAATGAAAACACCTCACAAAGAAACTTGTGGGACACAGCAAAAGCAGTCCTGAGGGGCAAATTTATTGCCCTCAGTGCCCACATCAAGAGAATGGAGACAGACCAAGTAAATAATCTCATGTTGCAACTAAAACAGCTAGAAAAACAAGAAAAAATGGGACCTAAAGCTACTAGACGAAGCCAGATAACCAAATTGAGAGCAGAGATTAACCAATTAGAAAATCAGAAAACCATAACCAAAATAAACCAAACAAAAAGCTGGTTCTTTGAAAAAATAAACAAAATTGATGGCCCGTTGGCAAGATTAATTAAAAAAAGAAGAGAGGAAACCCATATTAATAGGATTAGGGATGCCACGGGAAACATCACAACACGTACCCAAGATATCCAAACAATTCTAACAGACTACTTTCAAAAGCTATACTCTCTAAAGGAAGAAAATCTGGCGGAAATGGATGCATTTTTAGAGAAATACAAGTTACCCAAACTGAGCAAAGAAGAAGTTAACCAATTAAATAAGCCAATATCCTATAATGAGATACAGGAAGCTATCAAAAGTCTTCCAACAAAAAAAAGCCCAGGACCAGATGGATTCACAGCAGAATTCTATAAGACCTTTAAAGAAGAACTAATACCCATACTCCTCAAGCTCTTCAGAGAAACAGAGAAGGAGGGAGCTATCCCAAACTCATTCTACGAAGCCAATATCACACTCATCCCCAAACCAGGCAAAGACCCAACCAAAAAGGAGAATTACAGGCCAATCTCCTTGATGAACACAGATGCAAAGATCCTTAACAAGATTCTAGCTAACAGAATCCAGAAACACATAAAAAAAATAATACACTATGATCAGGTAGGCTTCATCCCAGAGACACAGGGATGGTTTAACATACGTAAGTCAATAAATGTAATCCAGCATATCAACAGAGCCAAGGTCAAGAATCACATGATTATCGCCACAGATGCAGAAAAGGCCTTTGATAAAATTCAACATTCATTCATGCTAAAAGCTCTGGAGAAAATAGGAATAGAAGGAACATTTCTAAAAACAATAAAAGCCATTTATGACAGACCAATAGCCAATATTATACTTAATGGGGAAAAGCTACAACCAATCCTCCTAAAAACAGGAACAAGGCAAGGATGTCCACTGTCTCCACTCCTCTTCAACATAGTCCTAGAACCCTTAGCCAGGGCAATAAGGCAAGAAAAAGACATTAAAGGGATCCGCATAGGGAAAGAAGAAGTGAAACTATCCCTTTTTGCAGACGACATGATACTATACCTCCATGATCCCAAAAACTCCATCCCCAAACTTTTAGAAATCATAAGTCACTTCGGCAAAATAGCAGGATACAAAATAAACCCACAAAAATCAGTTGCCTTCCTATACACTGATAACGCACAGGAAGAGAGGGAAATAAAGGGAGCAACCCCATTCACAATAACCTCCCAAAAAATAAAATATTTAGGAATTAACCTAACCAAAGATGTAAAAGAACTATTTAATGAGAACTATAAAAAGTTAAAGAAAGAAATTGCAGAAGACACTAGGAAATGGAAAGACCTCCCATGCTCCTGGATAGGCCGACTTAATATAGTAAAGATGGTGATACTTCCAAAATTAATATACAAATTCAATGCAATTCCTATTAAAATCCCAATGACGTACATCACTGAAATACAGAAAACAGTCCAAAAATTTATATGGAACAACAAAAGACCTAGAATAGCCAAAACAATTCTAGGGGATAAAGACAATATGGGAGGGCTATCCATGCCGAACTTCAAACTCTACTACAGAGCTATAATCACAAAGACAGCATGGTACTGGCACAAAAACAGACCCGAAGACCAATGGAACAGAATAGAAGATCCAGATATAAATCCACAGGCCTACAGCCAGCTGATATTCGACAAAGGAGCCAAAGACATACAATGGAAGAAACACAGCCTCTTCAACCGCTGGTGCTGGGAAAACTGGGCAGCCACATGCAGAAAACTAAAAGTGGACCCCAGCCTATCACCATGCACCAACATCAACTCAAAATGGATTAAAGACCTTAACATTAAACCTGAATCTCTGAAACTACTGCAGGACAGAGTAGGAGAGACACTTGAACTAATAGGCACAGGAAGGAACTTCCTGAACAGAGTCCCAGGGTCACAACAAGTTGGAGAGAGACTCGACAAATGGGACTACCTTAAAATAAAAAGCTTCTGCACAGCTAAATCTATCGCAACTAAGCTAGAAAGACAACCAACTAATTGGGAAAAAATATTTACCAGCAATATATCAGACAAGGGGTTAACATCCTGTATATACAGGGAACTCAAGAAACTAATCCCTCCCAAACCTAACAAACCAATTACTAAATGGGCAAGGGAACTAAAGAGGGACTTCTCAAATGAAGAAATAAAAATGGCAAAGAAACACATGAGGAAATGTTCATCATCCCTGGTGGTGAAGGAAATGCAAATAAAGACAACCCTGAGATACCACCTTACCCCAGTCAGAATGTCCCACATCCACAAATCAGCCAACGACAAATGCTGGAGGGGATGTGGAGAAAGAGGAACCCTATTACACTGCTGGTGGGAATGTACACTTATACAACCACTTTGGAAAGCAGTCTGGAGGGTCCTTAGAAAGCTAAAGATTGACCTCCCTTACGACCCAGTCATACCACTTCTAGGCATCTACCCTGAACAACAGGAACCAATATACAAGGACACGTGCACCTCCATGTTTATTGCAGCACTGTTCGCAATAGCTAGGATATGGAAACAACCTAGGTGCCCCACCACAGATGAATGGATCCAAAAATTGTGGTATCTATACACAATGGAATATTATGCAGCCATTAGAAATGACAAAATAATGGCATTTGCAGGGAAATGGATGGAGCTAGAAGGAATCATGTTGAGCGAGGTAAGCCAAGAACGAAGAGACAAACGGTACATGGTCTCCCTCATAAGTGGATGCTAAATCCAAAAGGTTAGTGATACGACAAAACTAACAGGACTTAAGAAACAAAGAACTCCCGCTCATCTGGTTGAACCACTACTAAATATCCTCATGCTGCTGATCACAAATATGGTATATAACATGTGAACACTGTTATATATTACAGACTGTGGTAGACAATTTGCTCCAGGGAAGTTAGAATGAACTTGTGACTTTGAAATTATGTAATCATTTAATCACAATCAAAAAAAAAAAAAAAAAAGAACCTCGGGGAAGGGAGGGAGGGAGGGGATGGTAGGGGGAAAACAATGGAGGGGGTAACAATGTTCAAGAGGAAGTGTACTCATAACCTCACTCATGTAACTGTGACCCTCTGTATAGTAGCTTTACAATAAAAAAATAAAATAAAATAAAAAAAAAAAAGAAAAACATTGAACCTCTCACATCTCTGGAATGTCTCATAGCCCATCATGGCATTTCCTACCATACACAGTGCTATGGGGAAAACTTACCCACCTCTTTTCTTGTTGTTGGTCATGGGGTTTGAACTCTGGGCCAGGCAGGGCAATATCTATCACTCAGCTCTTCAGCTGAAGGTGAGCACTCTCTCACTTGAGCCAAGACACCACTTCCTGTACTCTGGTGGTCCATTGCATATCAAGTCTCACAGACTTTTCTGCGCAAGCTGGCTTGGAACCATGGTCTTCACATCTCAGCTTTCTGAGTAGCTAGGTTGACAGTTGTGAACCACTGGTGGCTTCCAGCTTCAGCCACCTTCATATAACCAGAGGAAATACATCTTATCACTCCACAAACTTCTTATAACCCTTCACTTCAGACTTTATCATCCAGCATCCAAATACATCCTTCAATGGAGAGAATACAGACACAACAAACGCAACCCTGCACACATTGGCTCACTCATTGCCTACCTGCCAGAGGCCACATCCTCTTGAAGCTGTGGATTCAAACTGGGGCAAACTTGGAGAATTCTTAGAAATGTCTCTACAGTTGGGCCAGCACGTGGTAACACAAACACTGAATCCCCATGCACCGCCACCCCGCCCACACTTCCACCATCTTTGCAGGCAAAGATGTTTTACTTTTTTTCAGTTGTGGGGCTTGAACTCTGGGCCTGGGTGCTGTCCCTGAGCTCTTAAATTCAAGGGCAGCACTCCAATACTTGAGCCACAGCAACACTTCTGCTTTTCTGGGAGTGTGTTGGAGATAAGTCTCAGCATTTTTTCTGCCCAGGCTGACTTTCAGCCCTGATCCTCAGATCTCAGCTCCTGAGTACCTAGGATGACAGACATGAGCTACTGGCACCTGGCCAAAGATACTTTTCCATGCCTTTCATCCTATCCCCTCAGGAGACGGAGACCTGGGGGCTGCAGTTGGATGCCACCATTGGCAGCAAAATCCATGAGAACTCTTTCTCTCAAATTAAACACACAAAAAAGTTGGAAGTGGAACTGTGGCTCAAATGGTAGAGTGCTAGCTTTGAGCATCAAACAAAAAGGATAGGACACAGTCCCTAGTCTCACGCTTTTCTAGCAAAGACCCACCTGAGAAAGGGAAGCAGGTGGCATAGGAAGCTCGAAGCTCACACATAATACTCCAGCTTCCCACAACAGACCCCATCCTGTTCTGATAGTGTGGATTATATGTTCCACATCATGGCAGACTTAGATAGGACTGACCATGCACCAAGTTAGGATGTTCAAGTACAATCTCATATTGAAGATCCCTTGACCTTATCAAAGACTCAGGATCTCTCACTGTCCTGCCTCGACACTAGGCAGTGAGGTAAGGTCTAGTTATCCAACCACATGTTGTAGGAACAAAAGGATTTCTCAACCGAGGGATCCAGACTGGAGGGCTCTAGGTCCCCACAGAGATTGTGAATGGTTGTCTCCCTTGATCCAGTGACTCCAAACCAAGGCTTGCATGTTCTCCCTTCTTCCTTCCCTTCCTCTTTTTGTCCTTCCATCCTTCCCTCCTCTCTCTCTTTCCTTTCTCTCTCTCACTGCTGGGCCTTGAATTTGGAGCCTGGCTGCTGTCCTTGATCCTTTTTACTCCAGGCCAACAGGCTTCAGCCACTCATCCACTTTTAGCATTTTCTTTTTGCTGGTTAGTTGGAGAGAAGGGTCTTAAAGGCTCTCTGGCCTGGCTCTTAAGCCTCAATTCTTCCATCTCAGCCTCCTAAGCAGCTAGGATAACATGTGTGAATCACCTGAAACCAAGGTTTCTTCATGTACTGTGGAACCACCACTGGAATATTTCATCGTCTATGACCTCCCCGCCCAAAGCCTGGAAAACACTGTAACAGTTTGTTGGATACATATATGAGTATCTGTCTCTGACAATACTACAGAAAAGTCCCATGTGACACAGGTAAGCATCCTGGGGAAGGGGGAGGTGTCGAAGCCTCATGTAACTCTCCCACAGTTCTCTGTCATCCCTCCTCCCGCCCTCCTGGTGCCACTGCACTTAACTGTTTTGGCTCTGAGCACATGAGCCACGATGTACTCGCTGGCTTCTGGGGGCTCTGGATGCATCTCTTCTCAAAGATGTCTGTCCAGTGGCTAACCACTTCTTTGGCACTGAATTCCACACTCTGGTATGAATGACGCTGCAGTAAGCTGAGAACGTGGCTCAAGGAGCCTCCTCTTCTCCCCCTGGGGCCAGACAGGACGGTCCACCACATCCGGCCCCACAAGTTTGATGTTGCAGAGAAAGGATTCTCAAGGCATCCCAGGTCTCTGAATCTTCCAGATTCCAATGCAGGAGATGGGAATCATCTCTGCTCACAGCTGGCAGGCTGGGGATGGCAAGGTCACAAGCTCTGATACCCACGATGTTTTTGACTGTGGTGGTCACCCTAGAGAGAGCCAAAAGAGAATCAGCAGCTGCCAGAGAAAGGCAGTCAAGGCACAATGTTCATAGCAGGACATGATTTGGCTTGGAAACTCTGCCTGGGCTGCTTTGAAAGTCATTCTTTGGCAGCTGAAACCATCTGTCTAATTTGACCCATAATCCCAGGCATTAGTGGAAATTGCCAGTTGAAAGAAAAAACCCTGGAATAGCTGGCATTTCAGTTGGCCCATTTAAACTTAAAGAGTTCCAAAGTTAGCGGTCCCCTTTTCCTTCCAGACAGCCAACCGCAGGTTACATAAACTGGCATACGGTGAGCCTTAGCTAACTGTCACGTCCCAATACCGAGCAGGTTCCAGCAGGGGGAAAGCACTGCCTACTACTGCCCAGCTGGAAAGGGCCCAGGCGGGACACAGATTGGAGTCTGCAGGACTCCAGGGAAGACTGCCCACCGGTGAACTGCCCTGGCAGGGAACCCACGCCACCAGTGGCGGCCTAGAGCCCTCTGCACAGATGCCCACAGACTCCATCATTGCCCTGGGGAAAGTTCCCCTCTCATCCTCAGTCATGGTGAACCATCTGCCATTTCACTCCATTCACCACTTCCCACTCTCACCTAGTTTCACAGTCCCTGCTCTACTCCCCCCTTCTCATTCCCTAATTATGTTTGGCAGACACATTCACAATCCTTGTATTACCTCCGACTCTATACAACAGAGCAGTTTCTAGCTGGAAGAGTGCGGCTCTGTTCGCACTTGCCTCACGAGCCTTCTGGCTGAAGACAGAAGGACAGCTGTCCACTCTGGTCTGCGATTCACATAGGCCTCCTAGGAGAGGCCCAGCAGTTACTGTGGGCTTCAGAAGAGGGGGAAGAGAGAGGTGGAAAGAGGTAGAAAGAATCATCTACTGAAACCTTCCTCAAAGGAACAATGAAATTGTGAAGGAGAAAACAAAAATTGTCCCTGGGCTCGTACTTGGCATTGATGACAAAAGAACAATACACAGACACACAAAATACTTTTGCTCTTTTTAGACACGGTGACTTCAATGTGTTTTCATTATTCTCATCTCCCTGCTCTCCCAACACACACACACACACACACACACACACACACACAATTCCAGAATGGTGACAGAAGTTTCTTCCATGCAGTACCTGCAATTTACCAACTGATCACTCACCTGAGCACAGTCAGGATGTATAAGGAGAAAGATGATCTGTCTCTGTCTCTCTCTCTCCCTTCCTCTCCCTCTGTTACTCATACACACACAAACACACACACACACACACACACACACACGCACACACACAGACTCAAAGCCGTGCCTCTCCTGCGTTTGTCAACTCTTCATGTGGGACAATGTAGAAGCTGGATCACGGGGGCTCGCGCATGCGCTCCTGCTTTGTGCCCTCTGGGCGCCGCCCATTTCTCCCCTTAGAACCACCCCCTCCTCCGCTTGGTACCGCCCCCTCCTCCCCTCGGCCCCGCCCCCTACTCCCCTTGGTCCGTCCCCCTCCTCTACTCGGCCCTGCCCCACCCCTGGCCACCTACAAAGGCCTGACTGGGGCCTAAGAATTCCAGGCCTGGGAATTGCAGACTCACCTCACTCCACACTTTCCCCACCCCGAGCACCTGGCAGGGGGTTGGAATCTCCCCTCAGCCCCACCTCTGGAGGAGAATCTCCTCCATCCCCCTCCACTCCACACAACAAGTGGGTGCACATTGACCCCCGTCTGAGGGAAGGGATTACTGGGGATTACTACCTCTAAAGGACTCAGACCATAGCACCCTTTGGGATGACTCAGCACACAGCAAGCTTCAAAAAACAGGACAAAGCACCCTGTGTACAGGACTCAGCACACAGCTCATTTTGAAGAACTCAGCATAAAGTACCCTGTGTAGAGTACTCAGCACACAGCACCTTCTGAAGGAGGGAGTCCATAGCACGCAGTGTAAAGGACTCAGCACATGGCACACTTTGAAAAACTCACCACGTACCATTCTTTTCTAGGGACTCAGCACATACCACCTTGTGTTAAGACTCCACAAACAGCACCTTTTGAAAGGCTGACTACCTAGCACACTGTGTAAAACACTCAGTGCACAGCCTCCTTTTAAAAACTCACATTAGAACACAATTTTGAAGGACTCAGCACATACCACCCTGTGCAAGGACTCAGCACACAGTACCACCTAAAGTGCAGTATGGAGCACCCTGTGTAAAGGACTCGGCACACAGCACTCAAAAGACTCACCTCATCCTTCTCTTCTCAAGGATGCAGCACGTTGCCCCCATTGGGATGACTCAGCACACAGACCCGTTTGAAGAACTCAGCAAAAGTACCCGTGTAAAGGACTCTGCACACAGCACCCATTGAAAAACTCACCCATCCCACCCTTCTCAAGGACTCAGCACATAGCACCATTTGGGGTTAATTACCACACTGCAACTTTTGAAGGACTCAGCATAAAGTACAGTCTGTAATGGACTCAGCACACAGCACCCTTTGAAAATCCCAGCATGGCCCACTCTTCTCAATGACTCAGAACATAGCACCTTTGAAATGGCTCAGCACACAGAACAATTTTTGAGGACTCAGAACAAAATCCCCATGTAGGAAGGACACAGCAAACAGCATCCTGTGAAGGACTTAGCACATAGCTGTATGTCACAAGTTCAGCTGTCATTACAATTACGGTGCTTTCTTCAGTATCACCATTCTTCAGAAACACTTCACAAATCCAACTAGTTCACATTTAGCTAATCTGTGTTTTATGGGGGAGGGTCAGCTGGGGGTCTTGAACTCAAAGCTTGGGGGCCCTGTCCATGAGCTCTTTGGTTCAATGCTAGATAGAGCTCTACCACCTTGAGCCATAGTTCCAATTTTCTTTTTCTTTTTCTTGTTTTTTTGGAGGTTGGGCTTGTTCTTTGACAGGTTTTATGGTGATCAGGAAGGTCAAGTAGGGGTGTCCATGGGCAAAGCCTCTTAGCTCGGCCTGAAGCTGACCTCTCCCTTCCTTGTGGCCCTAGGAGCCGGGTCTCCTGGAGCTCTCTGGGCCTAGGGTGGAACAGATCTGCTCTGGAATCAACACTCAGGGTGAGCAAAAGTCAGCTTGGCCCCAGTCACTTCCCCAAATTGAACTCTAGAGGACGATAGTCCCCCATGGTGGCACGGGGACAGTGTTCCGCGTCTGGCCACCAGGGGGCAGGAGTCACCCACCATAGGGATTGTACCTGCGAGTTGTGTTTACTCTTGTTCCCTGGGACCCCTACCATGCTTCAAAGCCACCATGGACAGGAAAGTCCTTGAGACTCTTACCAACAATTAACCATCGAAAAGCAAGTAGGACTGTGGCTCAAGGGCAGTGCACTAGCCTTTAGCAAGAAAACTCAGAGATAGAGCCTAGGGCCTGAGTTCACACCCACACACACACACACACGCACACACACACACACACACACACACACACACACACACACCACTAGCATGCAAAATCTGAGATTTCTACACTGCAGACTTTGGGTATTCTCTACCTTTTGCACACTAAGCCTGGTGGCTGTTGGCCTAGGTTTCTAATGCATCCAACACCAACTGGCATCTTTAATTTGGGGGAACAGAATGGCTAGAAGGTCAGACTTCCCCCATCCCAGCTCCTTGATTGGGTCATGGTCTATCCAGGCCTTTTGGGGCTCCTTTTACAGACTCACCAAGATGCCATCAAAAGGCATCACACACTGGGCACTGCTAGCTCATGCCTGTCATCTTAGCTACTCTGGAAGATGAGATCTGGAGGATCACAGTCCCAAGCCAGCTTGGGCAGGAAAGTGTGTGAGACTTTTATCCTCTTATCCTCAAGGAACCATCAGAAAACAAGAAGTGGCCCTGTGGCTCAAGTGGTAGAGTGCCAGCCATGAGAAAAGAGCTAAGGGACAGTGCTCACGGCCAACAACAACAAGGACAGACATTACATGTTGGCTTTTGGGCTTGGCATGGGCCAAATAGAATTGGAATTTTGAAGTGCTCCAAGATAAAGCAGTACCTCTTTTAGTTCCATGCTCCTCCATCGCATCTCCCCTCCTGGCCTTGGCCTGGCTTTGGGTCAGGATGGGCCTGGTTGGACCGGAGGACTCCAAGTAGGAAGATCCCAGAGCAATCGCCCTGCCTCCTTCCACCCGGCTCACCCTGGTGCTTCTGCTCTTTGCCATAGACCTTCTTCCTGGAATCCCTCCCTGAGGTCATCACCACCAACATAGTGGTGAGTGGTGGGTCCGGCGTAACTAGGGGCATTCAGAGGTGGAAGTGTGTCTGGAACTAGGAGCTTCCACTCTGGGTGTTGGCTGAGGCCAGGGCTGACTAATTCATCCTGAGATTTGCAGGGGTGGGGAGACAGTGCAGAGTCCACATGAGTCAGGTAAGATCAGAATCTGGAGGAACACTTGTGGGGGGGGAGGCTGTGGGGCTCAGGGGGCCACTGTTCTTGGTACTCCTCTTTCGGGACTCCTCTCTCCTGCTCTCATCCAACAATGTTGGAAGAGATACTTCAACTAAGGGTGTCGAAGAGGGGACAGGGGAGGATGTCTGTGTGAACCAGACCGGTGCTTCATATTCCTCCAAGCCCCTACTTCCTGTTTATCTGAGGAAAGGATATATGGATTTGGGCATGAGGGATCATCCCAGCTGAGAATGTGGCTCAGTGGTTGAAGGGTGGCCTAGAATGTCTGAAGCCCTGGGTTTGATTCCACACAGAAAAAGCTGGAACAGGAGGTGACGCTCAACTGGTAGAGCACCAGCCTTGATCAAAAGGAGCTCAGGGACAGTGGCCAGGCCCTGAGTTCAAGCCCCAGGACTGGAAGCAAAAATCTTGGTGGAGGCTTGCTTTCCCTTTGAAAACAATTTATTCTTTATGATAAGCATAAATGGGGCTCTTCCCTGGCCACCAATGGGACATTAGATGTCCCTTGAATGTGGGTCACATCTCGGTAAGCTCTGCCCTGCCCAACACGCAGTTTACCCTTGCCGTCATCCAACACATGGAGGCCTGAGAGAAGGCCACCTGGCCACCTTCTTGTAGTGGCTGCCTAGGCTTAGGAGAGTTAGTATGTCAGATAGAGAGTCATCATCTGCATCAGTCTACAGAAGAAAGGAAGGGAGCGCTCTGAGCCAAAGCCCAGGAGCTGTGGGCGGCTCTGCTTGTGGGGCAACTGCAGCAAGACATGCTCCTTGGGGCAGTCCTCTATGGGGTTCAGAACTCCGACCTCTCCTCCAGCAGGTTCCATACCGCATTGAAGTGGCAATTCTTCAAAACCTTCCTGCTCCTCCCTCATTTGGACAACCCCGGGACCTGAGGCATCTGAAGCTGTGGCGGTGGTGGGAGGCTCAGCCTGTGCTGGCATCTGGAGCCCACTCTCTGCGCCTTCCCCTGCGAGGAGTGACAGCAGCTCCTGCAGCTCTCTCCTCTTCTCCAGCTTCTCCTGGGACAGCCGGCGGCCGTGCTCAGCTTTCTCCTGACAAAGCACATCCAGGATGTGCATCTGTTCTTTACACTTCAGGAAGGAATCCTCGATGGTCTGGATGTGTGCTGACAGCTGGCTGTATCGATGGTGTAGCTCCTCCACTGGACTCTGGAAGTCCACTTCATCAGGCAGATGGTAGATGAAGCAGATTTTCTTCTTGGATGCCCACGTGTCCTGCTTCCCATCTGCACACAGGCTGTGTTGGCAGCTCATTGGGCAGATGACCTGTGGCTCCAGATTTATCTGGCACTGAGCTGCCAGGTGGCCTGGGCGTCCCAAGCGGGCCTGCAGCTTCTGTGGCAGGAGCTTCCACCTGTGGATTTCAGCCACCGAGAGTGCTTGCAGATCCAGGTCCCTCTCGGTCTGGGGGATGTCTCCATCCTCTGCGATGGTCACGTCGGGGGGACTCACGTCCTCACCCTTTGCTTCTCCAGGACTCTCACCTTCCCCTTCCGCAGGAAAAGCCAGGGTGCTCAGCTGGGCCGGCAGGCGCTCCTCCTGTGGTCTGGTCGCTTCCAGGCACTTGAGAGTGTCCTGCCACTTTTGGGGCACCTCTTGGTCCCCCCAGTTGGTCGGGGCCTGCACTTGCTTCAACTGCTCCAGCAGCTGGGTCTGCCTCTGCAGGTGCTGCTGCAGGGCATCCTTCTCGGAGCTCAGCCGCTCATTGGAAGTGATGTGCAGCTCACAGGTGGATCTGAGCTCCTGCAGCTGGGCCCGGGACTGCTCCTGCCACTGCTGCAGCTCGTAAGTCGCTTGGCTCTCTCTCTCAGCCACCACTTTCCATTCCTCTCTCTTCTCCTCTGCATGGTCCAGCTGTTCCCGCAGATGTTTCTTCACCTGCAGCTCAGAGTCCAGGATGCTGGTGAGCCCCTCCTTCTCACCGCTCACCCTGTGGAGAGAGTCCTGCAGCAGGGCCAACTGTTCCTCTGGCTGTGGGTCACACACACATGTGAATCCTGGGATCTCTGGGATCTCCTGCCAATCCTTGGCCTTCTCCTCCAGTCTCCGCAGTTGCTCCCGCTGCTCCACATTCTGGAGACGGAGCCTCTGGTTTTCCTGGACCTGGATGTGAAGTTGTTCCTTCAGGTTTTTTAACTCCATCTGTGTGCGGTAGGCCTGGGCCTGCAGCTGCCGCTCAGCCTCAGACGGTCGTGTGGGGGCCTTGACTCTGCCCGCTTCCTTCTCAGTTCGCCCACCTCATTCTGTAGGGCTAGCACCTGCCTTGACACTTGCTCCTTCTCCTCTGTCAGTTCGTTCACCCTCTGGGTCAGCTGCTGGACCTCCTCCTTCCACGCGGACCTCTCAATGCTCAGGTCCTCTGCGAAGGTGTCTCTTTCAAGATTCGCTGCATTCACCCTCCACCTCAGATTGTCCAGTCGTCTCTTCAGGACCTCACGCCCTGCCAGGGCTTGTTGGAACTTGCAGATTCTCTTCTTCATGTTGTTTCTCTGGGTCCAGAGTGCTTCCAGCTTCTCCTGCAACTCTGTATTCACTTGTTCCAGGTCATTGAAGCTTCTGGTCTTTTCCTCGAGCTGAAGTGTTACATCATTGAGCTGTTTGAAGAACATTTTAGCCTCCTTCTGTGCAGCAGTGACCGCAGAAGCCGCCATCTCCAGCTCCAACACATGCTGCTCTGCGGCCTGTAGGCGGCTGGTGAGAGCTTCATGATCCATTTCTCTGTCATTGGCTATCTGCTGCATGTAGGCTGGTGCACATTGTAAATTGCTCTCTGCCAAATCCAACCTCTGTATGGGTGGCTTGTGGATCTCTAGGTCTGTTTTCAGTGCTTCATGCACCTGGGATATCTTCCCCCTCTCTTTCTCCTGTCGATCCCGCAGGTCTGTCTTTTCATGCTTCAATGGGTGGATCTTGGCACAGTGCACCTTATTTCTTCTTTTGCTGCAGTCCAGGGCAGGTACCATGTGTGGATAGCACCTCTGCACATCCTTGGTGGTATTGGGACCCTTGATTCTCTGGACTCTGGTGGTTGTGACTTTTTCCAAAGGCAGGGGAGTCCCGTGGTAAGCATGACCTTGGCCCAGACCTGAATCACACTCCCCAGTGGTGTTCGGCTTGGGGATCCCTCCCTTTTCTGTGTTCTTTGTTTTCTTGAATGTTGCATGTCTGATGGGAGGATTCTTCTGCCGGTGTTCTGGCAGTAGTTTCTTGCCCACAGCTCTCTCATGGAGTCTACTTGTTTCAGACATCTGAGCGCTGGGACAGGAAAGATGGGCTGGCCACGTTCTCAGGCTCTTGGAAATCCTCTATTCTCCCACTCACTGACTAGGAGGTCAATTTCCTCCTCTACACCAAAGTCGCCTCGAGTCTCTTGCTCACCACTCAGCCACCTCTACCTTCCTCAGCTGCTGGTAGTGGTGTCAACCAACAGAAGTAATCCTGGTGCTACCAGGCAGCATGGAATGTGGGCGTGGCCTCCATTCTTGTATCCCATTGGCAGAAAAAAAACATGGAAAAATGGGGTGTTGCCAGAATCCTGTGATGCAGGCAGCATGGACAGAGTCAAGATGACAGCAGCTCCCCCAGCCCCTTTCCCAGGGAACTCTGTCCAATCCTGTTGGGGACAATAGGGTGACCTGCTTTAGCCAGATGGCTGCACAGATTGTTGTGTATGTCTGTTTGTTGCCAGTCCCGGACCCTGAACTCAGGATTTGGACACAGTCTGTGAGCTGCTTTTGCTCAAAGCTAGCCTTTTATCACTGGAGTTCTCTATCCTCAGGTTGAAGTGGTGAGAGCTGGAGCCCACAATTGGAATCCTGGTCCTGCCACCTCCAAATGGCAGGAGATCCTAAGAAACTCATTCCTATCCATATGAATACCACTGGAATGTGATATATGTCATGATTGATTGGCCAGTTCTTGGATGATTCTAGGATAAAATTATACACCATTATATTATAGAACAGGGATCAATTTTAATGAATAATTTATGAAGCATTGAAACAATTACTTTCATTAAATGGAGGCAGAATGAAATACCTAAGAATTGGGTGTCACATAGTATAGAGATGCCATTTTTTCTGCCAGGACCAGGATTGGAACTCATGGTCAGGCTAACTCTGTTGCACTGAGTGGGAAGGGGAAGCTTAACTCCCTGGAGTCCAGAAATTCAAGTCTGTCCTCCACTTTGAAAATCAGTATGGAGGTTCCTCAAGACTCCACATAGAGCTCCCCTATGACCCAGCAATCCCACGTTTGGGCATTTACCCTAATGTTCACAAACAAGCCACACTAAAGCTACCAGCACGACTATGTTTACTGCAGCATTATTTATCATAGCTAAGATATAGAACCAACCCAGATGTCCCTCAGAAGATGAATGGATCAAGAAATTGTGATATATATACACAATGGAATTCTATGCCTCCATCAGAAAGGATGACATTGCCCCATTTGTTAAGAAATGGAAAAACTTGGAAAAAATTCTATTAAGTGAAGTTAGCCAGGCCCAAAGAAACATAGGTCCCATGATTTCCCTTATTTGCAATAACTAGTATATGTCTGAGTCAAGCAGAAAAGGTCAGATAAGTTGATGTTAGGGAAATGAACCCAAGATATGTATTCAAATGTTTTTTCTTTCTTTCATGGGATCGTTTCAAACACATTTATAAGATGATTTCCTTCTTGCTTTGTATGTCCCTCCCTCACGGTATAACACCTGCTTTCACTGTATTTGATGTCGGTTTAATTTGTGGAGGGGAAGGGAAAAAAATCGTTTAAATAGGGATACATGTTACCTATTTCAACAATGAGATATATGAGTTGTTATGCTGAAAATGAACTTTACAACTTTGGTGGGGGTGGGGGGAGGAGGAGTGGTTGGGAGGTAGGAGAAGGATGGGAAGGAATGGGAAGGGAAAAAAAAGGAGGAGGCTACAATGCTTGATAAGAAATGTATTCATTTTCTTGCCCATGTAATTGTAAACCCTCTGTATTGTATTTTCACAATAAAAAAAAAAAGAAATTCAAGTCTGTTCCTTAGGATGGAAATCGATCCTCAGCACTAGAAAACATCCTATTCATGGACATTTTACATATATGATTTATATTGACATACATAGATTGACTCCATATTGCATTCAGTGTAGTAATTCATTTTATTTTTTGTTTCATTCATATATTGACCGTTTATTTCATTGACCACTATGGCACATAGAATATGTATGCCACTTCATACCTGACACCCAGGACTTTCACAGAAAAGGAAAACACGTGTCACCATCAGCTTCTTACTCCATCATTCATTGTTTTAGAGTGCTGGCATCTTAACTCATGGCCTACTGGGCCAAATTCATGAATGGTTGAGTGTCAGCATGCCATCCTGGGGCAAATTGAACTGACAGGCAGTTCCCAGGACCTGAGATAGAACTCTAGTAGTTGACAAAACAAGAACAGATTGACTCGCAGATGGTAGCATGCTAATAAATACATACCTTTATAGAGTGCCAGAGATGTCTATGCATTATTCAGTTATATCGACTACATTCCTACCAATTCTTGGCTATTTATTATGCCTCCATGCAATTAATGTTACTGTTTTCATCCTTAATATACTATTAAGTAAATCAGTGTCCTGAAATTATTGAGTCTCTGTAAGAAATAGTACTCTTTTCATGCTTCATAAGGTATTAAATAAAACCAATCAGCCTTCTGAAATCATGATGGCTAATTTTATATGCATATCATTCATGAACAACTCATTCAACTAGGACATTGATAACATTGCATTATTATTCCTATGGATGGGAACAAGTCTCTTAGAAACTCCCGTAATCTGGAAGTGGCTTGACTGGGATTTGAACTGTAGGCCTATGTTGAAATTGGGAACTATGGTTTCCCCAATAGCCCGCAATTAAAAAAGATTATTTAGCTCCCTGGTTTGCAATTCGTGCCATTTTTTCTACCAGCGCTGGGATTCGAACTCAAGGTCTGGGTAAATACGCAGCACTATCAGGGAAGGGGAATCTCACTGTGCTGAAGACAAGAAAGTCAGGCCTGTTCCCTAGGCCTGAATTCAAGCCTCAGTTATGGAAAACATATTCCTTATGTACAGTTTAAAGATAGGATTTCTACTTCCAAATAGGTATTCAGTCCATATCGTTTGGTGTGGTTATTCATTTTATTTCTTGTTTTATGTATTTATTTACCATTGATTTTATTGACCCAGATGACACCTCTACCATTTATTACATTATTTACATCCTATCACATTGAATCCAGATTTGTAGATATGTTTTCCATCATGCCTGACACCCAGGACTCTCCCAGAAAAGGAACACATGTGTCACACTCGGCTTCTTACTCCAAGATTAAATTTTTGGCAGTGCTGGGATCTGAACTCAGGGCCTAGCAGGAACAATTCATGAATGGGTGAGTGTGAGCACAGCAGCCTCTAGCCAATGAAGCTGTCAGGTGGAATCCAGGTGCTGTAATCGAGCCCCAGGTTGGGCCAAAACAGCAATACATGGATAGGCTGATGGTGGTATACAAATAAATATATATTGGTAAAGAAAGCCAGAGCCATCTATTTATGCTAATCTAATGATGCCTACTATGTTCCTACCAACTCTTAGGTAATTATTTTACTGCCATTGAAGGAATATTATTCCTTTCAGACTTAATAAACTATTCATTATAATCAATCAGCATCCTAGGATTACTGCATCCAATTTTAGACTAGACCGATGCACAAACTACTCTTTCATTCGGTATTCCTATGCATAGGAATGAGTCTCTTGTGATCTCCTGCCATTGGTAGGTGTCAGGATCAGGATTTGAACCCGGAGCCTATGTTGACAGGTCGGCCTATGGCTTCCCTGATAGCCTGCCAGCTTTCAGCAATGGAAGGCCAGGTCCACTTTGCAGCCATGTCATTCAGACCCAGGATGGTCACCGTGCAAAGAAAAAAAATGTAAAATCCCCAGGCCTCTGTAGCTCGCCACTTTTTGTGCTATCCTACTTTTCTTTTTTCTTCCTGCAAGCCCTGTGGGCCTAGGATCCCAGGATCGGCTATGGGTCCGGAGACTGCACCCCAGCCTAGGGCAATCGAAGCTGAGGCAGAGTTGCCACGACCTGAGTTCAAGCCCCATGGTTGGCAAAATAAAGAATAAATTCTAAAAATTAATTAAATATTTAACTAAATTAAAGAAGAAATAAAGCTCCCTGGTTTGGAATTTCTGCCAGTTTTCTTTCCTAGCCTGGGATTTGAACTCAGGGTCTTAGTAAATCTGTAGCAATGTGAGGGAAAGTGCAGAGTTGCCACTACTTGAGTTCAAACCCCATGCCAAGCCAAAAACAAGAAATTAAGGCTCTGACCTCGGCAGGGGGATTAGTTGTGGAGATGGGAGGGAAGGGAGGGTAGGGGGAAAACAAAGGAGGAAGCAACAATGCTCAATAGGAAATGTTCTCATGACCTTGCCCTTGTAACTGTGACCCCTCTGTACAACATTTTCACAATAAAAAATGTACAAAAAAAGAAACAATGAAGTGCGCAGAGAAGCACTTTGTGTGTAAGGGAAGGATGTCTGAATAGCTGTACAAAATTCTACACTGCTTTTGTTAAAATGTTCAGTATGGAACTAGATAAACGTAACTGCTTCCATTAAAAAATATTAAGCCACTGTCTTGGAACTAGGGCCAGTATTTCTGCCATTGCTGGGATTTGAGCTCCCGGTCCAGGTAACTCTTTTGTACCATGGGTGAAGCTGAAGATCTCTGTCCTTGAGGAAAAGAAATTCAGGCTAGACTTCCCAGGGCCTGAATGAAGACCCTGCAATGGAAAAAATGAGCCTGTACCTCCATGTCCTTGTGTATGTATGGCTGCATCCCTATAGGTGAAGCTCTAGAGTAGCTATGATGAATGGCACCAAACCAGGAAATTTGTTTTCAATACAATGATTTCATAGCACAGAGAGTGTTTTCAAGACAGTGCATGTTCCAGGGATCCCCTCACTGTTCCCAGTGTAGCCTGAGGGTTTCTCTGCATCCCAGGCCTCCTGGAAGAAGTCTCTTTCATTGTCTGAACCGGCAGACAAAAAGCCACACTCCTGTACAGCTGTGTAACAAACATCTCCATCAGGGTCCATTAGTGTGAATGAGTGTAGGTGGGCTCTGAAAGTCAGGAAAAAAAGGCCTCTTTTACCCCAAGCTACCCCTCTCCCCAGTGCTCTGTTTGGACAGGAAGCCCTCATTTGTGCCACCTCCCGGGGCAGACCAAGTTCCCTGCACTTATCCTGCCTTTGTGAGACTATATTCCGGTGTTCAGATACAGTGCTCAATATAATTCAGGATTCCTTCTGACAAACAACTAGAGCAGGGAACCTAATGAAATGTTTCATCATGGGCGATGATAGGCCTATGACACCTCTCCTAGGTTTCTGGAAGCTTGGGAAATCCAAGCACATATCTGATATCCCATTGCTTCCTGTCATCTGGGGATGGTGAAGCTCATCAGGTTTTGGAAACTTTGACCTCTCCTAGTTGGTCCCTGGGTAGTTAGGTGTTGGGGTTGAACACAGGGCCTAAGGTGCTGACCATGAGCTCAGTGCAGAAGGCCAGTGCTTTACCACTTTGTGTCACAGCTTCACTTCTGGTCTATGTGTGTGTATTTGTGTGTGTGTGTGTGTGTGTGTGTGTGTGTGTGTGTGTGTGCATACACCAGTACTTGGCTTGAACTCAGGACCTGAGCACTATTCCCAGTTTCTCTTGTACAAGAAGAGCCCTCTTCCAATTGAGCCACAGAGCCAGCTCAGGCTTTTTGTAGTGATGTGGTCCTGAGAAATCAAGCCCAGGGTTTCATAGATGCTAAGCACTCTACTCCTAAAGCTTTTTCCCAGCCCTCTACTTCAGGTTTGTTAGTTTGTTTCTTTTCTGTTGTGGGTTGTAGGAGCTGACGTCTGGGGCTGAGTGCTGTCCCTGCACTAATCAGCTCAAGTCTTGTGCTCTCCCACTTGAGCCACAGAGTCACTTCAGATTTTCTGGTGGTCCATTGGAGCTATAGTGTCATGACTTTCCTGCCCAGGAAAGCTTTGAAGCATGATCCTCCGATCTCATCCTCCTGAGTAGTTAGGATGACAAGCATGAGTCACAAGCACCCAGCTTCCACTTCAGGTTTCTTAGTGGTAAATTGGTGATAAGTCTCATGGGACCTTTTGTGTCTGGGATAGTTTGGCACCCAGATCCTCAGATCTCAGCTTCCCGAGAAGGCAAGAAGACAGACCTGATCTCTAGACCCCTAGGCCGTGGCACTCTGTTGCAAGGGGGTCCTTGGCTCCACGTGGTGGAGTGCTATCCGCGAGCCCAAGAGGTAAGGGTCAGTGTCTAGGCCACCAGTTCAAGGTTCAAGACTGAGAATAAACAAAACAAAACAACCCTCTGCAAGAGACAACTCACTATTCTTCGCTAATACATAATTTTGTCTCTGCCATGGGGACATATCTGAGCCTCAATATTCTTGTCTGCATAATCATCTCAGTTGTGGAACTCTTACAAGGACCAGATGAAAGAATGTACCCTGTGAAGGACATAGCACATGGCTCTCTTTGAAGGACTCACACACAACATCCTTTGAAAGACTCAACACACAGCACAAAATGCAGGACTTAGCACACTGCACCCTGTGAAGGACTCAGCACATAGCACCCTGTGCAAGACTCACCACAGAGCACCCTATGAAGGACTCAGCACATAGCTCTATTCCACAAGTTGTCATTAGAGTTAGGGTGCTTTCATCAGTATCACCATTTTTAGAGGAACATTTCACAAATCACACAAGTTCACATCTAATGCTTTAGTTTGGGTGTTTTTTTTATGGGGGGAGGTTACACATGTGGCTTGAGCTCAAAACTCATAACATTTGCTCAAGGCTAGAGCTCTACCACTTTGAGCCACATTTCCAAGAGTCTCACAGACTTCCTGCCAGGGCTGGGTTTTAAAGCCACCACGCAGCCAGGATGACGTGGGTAAGCCAGCAGCATTTGGTTCCATGGCGCTGGGTTGCAGTGGTTTACATCTGCCTAAGTCAGGTTAGGTGGCAGCTGTCAGCACCAGACTCCTAAATTGCTCTGTGATGAGGTATTTGACGTCCTTCCTTCTATAGTTGCAGTTAGATCACTCTACTTTGTTTGGCCACAGTCCTGGGGCTTGAGTAAAGGCTTCAACATTGTCCCTAAACGTTTGTGCTCAAGGCTAGCACTCAATTGACTGAAAGACAGCAGAACTTCTGGCTTTTCTGTTTATGTGGCACTGAGGAATCAAACCCAGGGTTTGGTGCTCACTAGGTGAGCACTCAACCACCGAGCCCCAAGAGTGAATGAGGTATATATAGATTGCTGTATATAAATATTATATACACAAAAAGAGAGATGTCTGCATATTATGAACTTATAGATAATATTACTATCAATTATTAGGTATTAAATTATGTCTCCATTTAATGATGTGTACCAGTTAACAATTAATAAAGCATTAATTAATACTCAATATCCTGTTATTGTTGATCATGTATGTACATATATCCATACATATAATTACATATTTTCTAAATGAGACAGATGTCTATATATTATTAAATTATGCATCATGTGTTACTACCAATTATTAGGTATTTAATTATGTCTCCATGCAATTTTTATTCTCCTAATATTTAATAAAACATTAATTAAACTTAAACCATGTCCTATGATTACTGCATCTACTTTTATCATAGAATGATTCACTACTAATTCAATCTATTCATCACTGATTGTGGTGACAAATATTCCACCTATGACATTTATTACACTTATGACATCTTATTACGTATCACATAGATTTGCATTGGAATTATACATCCTGTCTGACACCAAGCACATTCAAAGAAAAGGAAATCGTGTGTCACGTGTGGCTTCCCACTCCACGATTACATTTTGGGCAGTGCTGGGATCTAATCTCAGGGTCTAGCAGGCTCAGTTCATGAATAGGTGGCTGCCAGCACAGGAGCCTCTACCCAATTCACCTGCCAGGCAGTTCCCAGGCCCTGAGATCGTGCCTCGTATGTTGACTCCATATTGGGCTTAGTGTAGTTATTCATTTTATTGTTTCTTTTACTCAATTATTTTCCAATTATTTTATTGACGGTTCTCACACATGGAATATTTATTACATTCATTATATAGGCTAGATTTGCCTATGTATGAAACTTTACACCTGACACCCTGGACTTTCCAGAAAAGGAAAACCTGTGTCACCATGGGCTTCTTGTTCCATGATTCAATTTTTGTGAGTGCTGGCACCTGAACTCACACCCTACAAGGACCAATTTATGAATAGGTGCGTGTTAGCACGCCAGCCTGGGGCATACGGAGCTGACAAGCAGATCCCAGCACATGAGATCAAGCCCCAGAGGTTGACAAAATAAGAACAGATCGACATGCAGATGGTAGTGCACAAATAAATATACATCTTTATAGAGTGCCAGAGATGTCTATACATTATTCAGTTATATATGCTACATCCTCCCAATTCATGGGTATTTATTATGCCTCCATGTAATTAATATTACTGTTTTCATTCTTAATGAATTATCAATTAAATCAACCACTGGTCCCAAACTATTGCATCTATGTAATTAATAGTATTCTTTTAATGTGTCAAAAATATTCATTAAAATCCATCGGACCCCTAAAGTCACTCTGTCCAATTTTATAGTATCATTCAGGAACAACTAATTCAACCTTGACTTTCAGAACCTTCCATCGGTATTCCTATAAATAGGAATAAGACTCTTAGGATCTCCCGCCATTGATCAGAACCAGGCTTCGAACGCAGGTACTATGTTGTCGTGTTGGCCTATGGCTTCTCTGGTAGCTGCCAGCCTTCAGCAATGCCAGGTTACTCACACTTTTCATCTGTGTCATTCAGACCCCGGATGGTCACCTTGCAAAGAAAACAAATGTAAAACAGGCAGCCATCTCCAAGTTGCCGGGGTTTTTTTTCTGTGTTGTTTTATTTATTTATCTTTCCTGTCAGCCTTTGGGTCCCAGGAACCCAGGTTCAGCTGTGGGGCCAGTGGCTGCACCCAGCCTAGAGTGATCGAAGCTGAGGCAGAGTTACCACGCCCTGAGTTCAAGCCCTGTTCTTGACAAAATCAAAATAAATTAATAAATAAATATATAGATAAATACATTAAAATTATTATAAAAATTATGAGGCTCCTTGACTTGAAATTCATGATGTTTTTCTCTGCCAGGCCTGGGATTTGAACTCAGGGACTAGGTACATCCTATCACTGTGGTAGAAGGGGAAGCTCACTGTGCTGGAAGACAAGAAAATCAGGCCTGTTTCCAGGGCCTGAATTCAAGTCAAAGCACTTGCAATAATAATACTTGTATACATTTTAAATACAGGATTCATATTTACATACATGTTTACTGCATATTGGAGTTAGTGTGATTATTCATTTTATTCTGTGCTTTATTTATTTCTTATGTATTTTAGTGAGGATGATTATACATATGACATTTTTTATATCCTATTACATAGGACACAGATTTTTCTATGTATTATACCTCATTCCTGAGACCCAGGACTTTTACCAATAAGGAAAACAAGTGGGACAATTGGCTTCTTCCAACAGGATTAAGTTTTTGGCAGGTCTGTGTTTTGAACTTGGGGCCTAGAAGGTCCATTTCATGAATGGGTCAATGTGAGCACACCAGTGTGATTCAAGTGAAGTTGTTGGGCAAATTTGAGGACCAGAAATCAAGCTCTAGAAGTGGCCAATACATAAAAAGATAGACGTGCAGATTTCAGTATGTGTGTGTGTATTTACATATGTATATGCATCTATAAGTAAATGTATACAGAGAGACACAGACATTTATGTCGACTCTAGTGTATAAGTCTATATAAAATGATGTTTGTTTTATTTTTTTTAATTTTTTTAATTTAATTTAAGTCTGTTTAATTTTTATATATTCTATTACTACCAATTATTTGGTCTAACCTATGTCTCCATTAATTAATCACGGTAGAAGACTTAATAAGATATTAATTAAAATTATCGATGACCAATATTTATTGTGTACAATCTTATGCTAGAAAGAAAACTAATTAGTAATTCAATTAGTACATGCCACACATTCTATTAGTGTTCCTATAGATAGGAACGAGTTTCCTAGGATCTTCAGCCGTGTGTAGGTGGCATTCCCATGATTGAACTCAGGGCCTAGGTGTCTGGGTTGGGCTCAGGCTTAACTGACAGCCCGCCAACCTTCGGCCATGCAAGATCAACTACAATTTTCAAGCCTAGTCATTGGGACCCAGGATGGTCACAGTGCAAAGGACACAAAGGTAAAATGGTTGTGTAAAACTTCCTGGTTTTTTCCTCCTCCATTTTTGTTGGTTTGATGATTATTTTGCCAGTGCTGGAAGCTGAACTCGGCTCCTAGGATCCTGGAATATCTGCAGCTGTAAAAGCTACACCCCAGCATAGGCTAATCATGGTTTAAGACACAAGAAAGTGCTTCCTTGAGCATAAGGAGCTCAGGGACAATGTCTAGGCTCACAGTTCAAGCCTCAGGACCTGCCACAAAAGAAGAGCCCATAACTCCATGTGTCTGTGTATGTATGCATGTATTTCTATTGGTGAATATCCAGAGTCGCTATGAAGAAAGGCACACAGCTAGGAAATTTGCTTTGAATAGAATGATTTCATAGCACAGAGAGTGCTTTCAAGAGAGTGCTGTTCCGGGACTCCCCTCACTGTTCCCAGTGTAGCCTGAGGGTTTCTCCACACCCTAGGCTGGTGGAGGAAGTTGGCCTCATTGTTGGAACAGGCAGTTACATTGCTGTACAGCTGTGTAACAAACAATTCTTCCAGGGTAATCAGTGAGGAGGAGTGTGGGTGGGCTCTAAAGTCCAGTAGAAAAAGGTCTCTTTGTACCCCAAGCTATATCTCTCCCCAGTACTGTTTTGACAGGAAGCCTTCCTTTGTGTCACCACCCTTGGCAGGCCAAGTTCCCTGCACTCATCCTGTCTTAGTTACACTATATTCCAGTGTTGAAACAAACTGCTGCAATTAATTCAGAAGTCCTTCTGTCAGATAACTAGGGAGCTGAACCTCATGAAATGATTCCTAATTGGCAAGGGTGGCTCCCTAGGTTTCCAGAAGCTTGTTAACTCGAAGCACTTGTGCAAAATAATAATGCTTTCTGTCATATAGGGCTGGTGAAGCTCATCAGGTTTTGAATCCTTTGACTTCTCTTCATTGGACGTTGGGTGGCTAGGTTTTGGGGTTGAGCACAGGGCCAGGGTGATGACCATGAGCTCAGAGCAGAAGATCTTTGATTTACCGTTTGGTGTCCCAGCTTCACTTCTTGTATCTGTGTGTTTGTGTGTGTGTGTGCATACATCAGTCCTGGAGCTTGAACTCAGGACCTGAGCACTTTACCTGAGTTTCTCCTGTACAAGGATAACACATTACCACTTGAGCCACACAGCCACTTCAGGCTTTTTTTCTAGGGATGTTGTACTGAGGATTCAAATCCAGGAGTTCATACATGCAAAGCACTCTACCCCTAAGACACTTTCCCAGCATTCCACTTCAGGTTTCTTTCTTTCTTTTCTTGTAAGTTGGAGGAGTTGAAATTTGGGCCTGGGTGCTGTCTCTGTGCTCTTCAGCTCAAGTCGAGATCTCTACCACTTGAGCTACAGTGCCCCTTCATGCTTTCTGAAGGGGTTCATTGGAGATTACCATCTCAAGGAATCTCCTGCCCAGGCTGGTTCTGGACCATGATCCTTAGCTCTCAGCCTCCTGAGTAACTACTGTGACAGACATGAGTCACCAGCACCCAGCTTCCCCTTCAAGTTTCTAAGTGGTGAATAGGAGATAATAGTCTCATGGGACCTTTTGTGTCTGGGCTAGTTTAGAATCCAGATCCTCAGCTTCCTGAGTAGGCAGGATGACAGACCTCAACTAGAGATGCCTAAGCTGTGACACTTTGCTGCAAGGGGGTCCTTGGATCTGCTTGGTAGAGTGTTAGCCATCAGCTCAAGAGGAAAATCAGCGCCTAGGGTCTGAGTTCAAGGTTCATGATGGAGAAAACTAAACCAAAACCAAAACAGTTGTCTGCAGGAGACCACTCATTAGACTTCAGTACACACATAAATTTGGACCTGCCTTGGGGACATATCTGAGCCTCAATTTTCTCATCTGTACAATCATCTTACTTGTGGAGCTCTTACAAGGAACAGATGAAAGAATGCACTCCATGAAGGACTCAGTACACCTGACCTCGTGAAGGACTCATCACATAGCTGTATCCCACTCGCTGTCATTAGAATTAGGGTGCTTTCATCTATATTACTATCTTTCAGGAACATGTCATAAACCACATAGTTCACATCTAATGAATTAGAGGGGTGGGTATTTGCTGGGAGTGGGGGTTGGGGATTCAGCCACGGGAATTGCACTCAAAGGTTGGGGGGTACTGTCCTAAGATCTTTAGCTCAAGGTTAGAGCTCTACCACTTTGAGCCACAGCTCAGAGTTTCGCAGACTTCCTGCTAGGGTTGGGCTTTAAACCCACCAGTATCAGATCCCAGCCCCTGAGCATCTTGGATGACAGGGCCAGCGAGCCAGCAGCATCTGGTTCCATGGAGCTGGGTTGCCGCGGTTTCCCTCTGGCTAAGTCAGGTTAGATGGCAGTTGTCAGTACCAGATTCCCGGCTCACTCTGTGATGAGGTATTTGCAGTCCTATCCTTATATTGTGGGCATTGGAACACTCTTTTTGTTTGGTACCAGTCCTGGGTCTTGAGTAAGGGTCTAGACACAGTCCATAAGCTTTTATGCTCAAAGCTAGTGCTCAAATGCTTGAGTGACAGCATGACCTCCCGATTTTTTGTGCACATGGCAGGGAGGGAAGAAACCCAGGCCTTTGTACATACGAGGCAAGCACTCTACCACTGAGCCCCAGGAATGACAAATGTATAAATAGATAAATGTGCAGATAGATAGATAGATAGATAGATAGATAGATAGATAGATAGATAGATAGATAGATAGATAGATGGATGTAGAAGTTTAAAGCAAGAGAGAAATGTCTGTACATTATGAAATTGCATACAATATAACACCACCAATTATGTGCAACTAAATTACTCTTTCCTTTTTTAAGTATCATGATTGAATACATAATAAAGTATTAATTGAAAATTAGTCAACGTAGTATAATTGTTATGTATAATTTTATAAAATAATCATAAACTAACGTCTAATTTAACTGTTACTTTTATAATATTCCATTTGTATAGATGCATATCAGAATCTGTTTCTTAGAATCTCCTGCCATTCACTAGTTGCAGTCCCGGGATTCGATCTCCAGGCCAAAGTTGTCAATTTCAGCTATGGCTTCCCTGATAGCCCATCGGAACATCAGCAATGCAAGGTCATGTATATTTTCTGTGCCTTGTTATTTAGACCCAGGATGGTCACAATTAAAAGTGGGAAAAAAAAGTAAAACCACCTTCTTGAACTTCTCTGTTTATTTTGTTTTTGTTTTGTGTGTGTGTATGTGTCCGGTTGTGGGGCCTGAACTCTGGGCCTGGGTGCTGTCCCTCAGCTCTTCAACTCAAGGTTAGCACTCTACCACTTGAGCCACAGTGCTACTTCTGGCTTTTTTCTTTTTCCTTATATGGTACTGAGGAATCAAACCCAGGGACTCAGGCTTGCAAGGCAAGCGCTCTACGACTGAGCCACCTTCCCAGCCACGAACTTCTCGGTTTTATCCTTCTCCTTTTTATTTATTTATATTTTGCCAGCCTGGAGATTTGAAATCAGGTTCTAGGAACACAGGGACAGCTGTCGCACAGTTGCCAGACCTAAGTTCCAGCCTGTGCTTGGATGAAATAATAATAATAATGCCCTGACTTGGAATTTATACCATTTTTTTGGCAGGCCTGGGATTTGTACTCACGGTCTGGGTAAATCTGTGGCACTGTGGGTGAAGGAGAAAGCTCACCATCCTTGAAGATAAGAAATTCAGACCAGTTCCCAGGGCCTGAATAGAAGCCCCAGCACTAGAAAAAATAATATTCATATATGAGATCTATTTAAATACATGGTTTTAGTGTATGAAGTTTATTACCCTTATTTCTCTCATAAGATTCTTTTATTACATCATATCACATAGGATATATTTGCATATGGATTGTACATTGTCTAGAGACCTAGACTTTTACAGAGAAGGAAAAAAAATGTGGCAAATTTGGCTTCTTATTCCACGAATAAATTTCTGGCCATGCTGGGATTTCAAATCATGGCCTACAATGTGCCCATTCCATAAATGGTTCACAGACTTAGCACACAAGCTTCCAGAAACCTTAGCTGCCAGGAAGTCCTGAGGACCTGTAATCAAGCCACAGTAATGCCCAATGAATAGACAGATGGATGTGTAGATTGATACATATACATAGAGAAAGGGAATGTGAGGATATCATTAAATTATATATATTATTATCAATTACTACTTATTAAATTATGCCTCCATTTAATGAAGTATCATGGTTGAATACTTATTAAAGCATTAATTAAAAATTAGTCAAGACCCTACCATTAAGGGATACATACCATGGTGCTAGAACGGAAGATATAAATCCAATAATTTTTGTGTGGCATTCTAAACTAGTGTCATGAATTCACTGAATATTTAATTATTACTATTATAACATTCTATTATCACTCAGATAAATAGGAGTGAGTTTGCCAGGATCTCTCTCCATTTGTGGGTGGCAATCCTGGCATTCCAACTCCAGGCCTGGGTAATTTACTTCAAATGCAAACCATTGGAATGACACCGTGAAGAATTCAGATTGGTACGATGAAAAAAAGAGCAACAAGAAGAAAAGAAAGCCAGGTGTCAATGGCTTCTGCCTGGAATCCTAGCTCCTCAGGAGGCTGAGATATAGAGAATGCCAATTTGAATTCAGCCGGGGCAGAAGAGTCTGTGACACTCTAATTTCTAAGAGATCACAGGGGAAAACAAACAAACAAACAAAAAACCCTGAGTGGTTGAGCTGTGGCTCAAGTTGCAGAGTGCTACCCTTGAGCAAAAGGAGCTCAGGGACAGGGTCTAGGCTCATAGTTCAACCCCGGACCTCCCACAAAAAAAAAAAAAAAAAGGAGGCAGTAACTCCATGTCTCTGTGTATTGATGGACAACATATGGATGATGGGCATTCAGCAGGTTGTCCATGCCCAACCCCCCAACCTGGGCAAGCTGGGACAAGCCCTCAGAGAGTACTAAATCTGAGCCGGCAGCTTGAACAAACATCCTTCTCTGCAATATAACTACTGAAGCCCCGAAGGCTTTGCCAGGGCTGGTATGTGCAAAGGTTGCCTTATGTTCTGGCTGAAGTGTCCCATTGGAACACCTAGCAGCCAGCCACTGCCTCCAGGGAGACCACAGTTCCTAGGCTGTAGGAGTTGTCAAAGGTTCTGGCTCCATATTCTCTATCCTTCTGTCTGATGTCTTGGTGGCCATCACTTATTCATCATTTCTCATTATGGAGTCTCAGGGTGGTCCGAAATCCTGGCAAAGACATGCAATTTCTACACTGAAAGGGGTAAGCCAATAAATACCACCTTCATAGTTCCTGTCACAAGTGAGCCTTGGGCTCTCAAAGTGCCTTACTGGTAGAGTGCTTACCTAGCCTGCACCAAGCCCTGGGTTTGGGTCCTTTTTCTGTTTCAGTTCCACAGAATCAGAAAAACCCAGAAGGCACACTGTGACTTAAGTGATAGAGTGCTAGCCTGGAGCAAAACCTGCTGAGGAACATGCGCAGACCCTGAGTTCAAGCCCCAAGACTGGAAAAAAAGAAAAAAAGAACTGAGCGTGGTGAGACATATTCCTCTGGGTCTCAGAGGAAGGCCAAGGTTAGAGGTAAGAAGGTAGAGGGCAGGTGCTGGTGGCCCACCCTTGTAATCTTAGCTATTCAGGAGGCTGAGATCTAAGGATCACATATACAAGCAGGAAAGTCTGTATGAGACACTTTTCTCCAATTAAACACAGAAATCCAGAAGTTGAGCTGTGGTTCAAGTAGTAGAATGCCAGCCTTGAGCACGAAAGCTTAAGCATAGTGTCCAGGCCATAAATTCAAACCTCAGAACTGTGCTCGTGCACACACCCATACACCCACTCATGCACAAACACAAACACACACACACACACCAAGATAAGAGCATTTGCCATTAAGCCTGCACAAGTTCCATCTCTAGAAACTCACTTCAAATAAAACACAGAAATGGGAAGGGAAGATTTGCTCCAGGAGGTCATAATAAACAGTGCCAAAATTCCACAGGAGTTCTAACATGTGGAACAGAACAGAGAGCCTCAGAGGCAGAAGGGACAGCATAGGCAAAGGTCCTGAGGTGTGCTGTAGAGCAGGTGGTGTGGGTGGAATGAAGGTTCTGTGGCTTCAGACAAGTCTGGCAGGACATTCAAGGCTGGGTCAAGGTTAGTACTTGAGTCACAGGTAGGGCAGAGGGTAGGGGTCCCAGAATAGGGCCCAGGGGAAGATTAGCTTGGCTTTTCACCAAGGACCCCAACCATTTCCTGTGGCTGGAAGCTTATTTTTCACAGCTCATGATCATCAGGCCTCCTTCGCATGGAGGAGTCAGGGCAAAGGCAGGCTTATTAAAAGCTTCTAGCCCACTGCCACCAGTGGCTCAACACCTCTAAATCCTAGCTACTCAGGAGACTGAGAGCAGAGGTCATGGGACAAAGCCAGCACAAGGGAGGAAAGTTGGACTCTTCTTGCTGATGAACTAACAAAAGCCAGAAATAGAGCTGTGGCTCGAGAAGTAGAGTGCCAGCCTTGAGGGCAAAAGTCAAGAGACCAGAAGCCCAAACCCTGAGTTCAAGCTTCAGTACTGGCATACAAAACTAAAGAAAAGCTTTCAGGAGCTCCCCCAGTGCACTGTGGTGAAAGGCTATATCAACCATGTACCGGTGGCTCATGCCTGTCCTTCCTAGCTCCTAAGGAAGGTGAGATCTGAGGATTGCGGTTCAAAGCCAGCCCGGGCAGAAATGTCCGGGAGACTCTGATCTCAAAGGAACTTCCAGGAAACCAGAAGTGGTGCTGTGGCTTAAGTGGTAAGCCAAAGAGCTGAGCAACAGCTCCCAGGCACAGAGTTCAAGCCCCATGACCAACACCTGGCCTGCATGGACCTCACTGTGTGGCTCTAGGCAGAGTACTTTCCAGTGGGCCCCTGAGGGTCTCCCAATGTCTATGTGGCCTACAAGTCGTGAGAACATCCACTTTGGAGGCCTTTGCATACTGAGCAGGCCTCTGTTTCAGAGAAGGGTGGCGCCTTGGGGTATAGAGGTCATTGGTCAAGTCATCAGAATACCATCTCTCATGGGTGCAGTGCGCATCTGAGCAGTATACTGACATTTCAGACCATGGTTCTGGGCCAGGAGGGGCAGGAGCTGCAACATGGCACCACAGGAAAGCCCCACACAGGTATCACAATAGTGCGAATATGTCAGGTACAGAGTGGGCAGGTGTGGAGTTGAGATCCTGAAAGACTTGTAGGCTCAGGAATCCACAGTCGGCTGGCTCTGCTGCTTGTACCAGTTTCTATGCCTGTACTCCCAGGGCTCAGAGCACTGCTTTCCTCACCAGTGCTTGGGGGCAGATGAAGGGCTGGAATCATGGGCCAACTACAAAGGAGCATCCCTAGTGTCCTTCTCTTGGTCCTGTGACCCTGTGCACGGATGGAGAGGCAGGTTCCATGGAACTTACTGCCATGGCCCAGACCCCTCAGCCCAAGAAATATTTAGAGAAAAATCACTTAATCTGCCTGGAGAGTTTACTGTGACTATGCCTCAGGATTGCCCCAAGTTCTAGCTCAGCTCATCATTACCACCTTCCTCAGTGCATGTATGCATGTGTGTGTGTGTGTGTGTGTCTGTGAATTTGTGTGTGTGCGCAGAGCGCTTGAATGCGCGTATATCTTGGTACTATGGTTTGAAATCAGGCCCCGGGCTCTGTGGCTGAGTTTTTTCATTCAGGGCTAGCACTCTACCACTTGAGCTTTTCTTCCAGCTTTCAGGTGGTTATTTGCAGAACAGAGTCTCACAGACTTTTCTAGCTGGGCTGCCTCTGAATGGCAATCCTCAGATCTCAGCCTCCTGAGGATCTAGGAATAAGAGAGAATGAGCTATTAGCATCTATCCGGCCACACTTTCCTTCTTGGTTAAAACAGAGGACCTCTCTCCCAGCCAAGCACCCATCAAGAGCTACCCCTCCTACCCCAGGATTCAGAAGAAATATACCCTCCCCTGAGGACAAAGAAATACAATCGGGTTTGAGCATTATGTACTCCACACAGTCAGGGGCTGCTGGGAGCTGATGTGGAGGCCAGAAAACTAGGCCAGAGCAAGTAGACAGCTTTAGAATCAAAGAGCATGTGAAAAGACATCCTTACACCTCAGTGTCAGTGGCTCATGCCTATAACCCTAGCTACTCAAGGTTGACACCTGAGGATTAATCAAGATTTAAGGTAGGCTGGGCAGACTCTTCTTCCCAATGAATAACCAAAATGCTGGGAAATGAAGCTTGCCTAGGTAACGTGGTACAACACCAACCTTGTGAATAAAAGCTAAAGGATACCACCTGAGTTCAAGCCCCAGTAAACACACACACACACACACACACACACACACACACACACACACACACCCATGCACCCACTAATGTCCTTAGCAGGTGCCAATGGCTCATACCAGCAATGCTAGCTACTCAAGAGCGTGACCTCTTAGGACAACAGCTTGAAGCCAGCCCAGGCAGGAAAGTCTGTGAGACCCTTCTCTCCACTAAACTACTAAAAAAGGGGAAAGGTGAGCTCTGATTCAAATGGTAGAGTTTTAGCTCAGGGACAGTGCCTAGGCCACGAGTTGCAGCTCTGAGATTTTTGTTCTTGTTGTTGTTGTTTTTGTTTTTAATAAACACCCTTTGCCATCCCACCCATACAGGCCATAAATACAGATTTTTGTCATCCTAGATCTCACTTCTACTCCTGCCACTTCCAAAGCACTGCCACAAGTGGCCGGTGTGTAGCCAGCATTGGGTTAAGAAGTAAACTTGCACAAGGGGGACATAGCCAGGTCACGGCTAATGATCCAAAACATTGAGATACTGACCATACCAGTCTCTCATCCCTCAGTTCTCTAGCCCTGGTATCTATTGTCTGTGCCTCTGTATTCTAGGCATCTGCAATTTTCTAAAGGGCCTGAGAGGCATAGCTGTGGCCAGAAGTTAGACTTGCCTGTGATAAGGTATATTGACATTTCCTAGGACCAACAGATACTTCCAAGCCACCTTGGCCTTACCTCCCATGTAGCCCTAGATCCTAATTGCTTGGCAGCCTTCAGTCAGTGATCAAGCTCAAGTTGGCCAAAGCAACTGGCAACCACCCTTCCCCCACTCCACTGCCAGCCTGATGGGAGGGATGTGCAGCCAGAGACCCAGCTGAGAAAAAGAACAGGACATTGCATGACTGAGCCCCACCCCTCCAGAAGCAGGGGAGAACCTATGCCAGCTGGCCCTGCTGACCAGAATCCCCTGGAGGCAGCCAAAGATATGGACAACTAGACTGGGCCCCAAAGAAAAGCTGGAAAATGCAGGTCTCTTGCAATTTAGGACTCATTGTAGACCCTGATAAGGGGCTAAAGGAAGGTTGCCGTAGAGGAAGGGCACAATCCAAGCTCAGGAAGAGGCAGACAGGCACCCAGAAAGGAAAGAAAGATGAGAAAACACACACACACACACACACACACACACACACACACACACGAGTATCTTAAGGCCTCAGTAGGCCCAGAGCAATGGAACATCCCAATCCCCGAGAAGATAGCACTACCATTCTCAGACCAACTGTATACAAAACTCAGAGCCTCTCACACGTCTGGAATGGTTCATAAGTACAGCCTGGCATCTCCTACTATACACACCACTATGCAGAAAACTCAGCTACCTGTTTTTTTGGTTGTTGGTCATGGGGTTTGAACTTTGGGCATGGGCACAGTCCCACAGTTTTTCAGCTGAAGGTGCGCACTCTACAACTGGAGCCAAAGCATCACTTCCGGTTTTCTGGTGGTTCACTGGAGACAAAGAATCACAGACTGTCCTTCCCAAGCTGGCTTTGATATGCAAACATCAGATCTCAGCCTCCTGAGTAGCTAGGATGACAGTTGTGAGCCACTGGCAGCACCCTGCTTCAGCCACCCTCTTACATCCAGGGGAAATCCAACTTGTCAGGCTATGAACCACACACAACCCTTCACTTTGACACCAGAATCCAAAACCATTCTGGCATGCATGGAGAGAATGTAATTGACACTACCCCCCAAACCCCTGCTCCCATTTGCCTACTCCCTGCCTAAGACAGGCTATGCCCTCTGGACTTCATGGTAAGGAAACACTCACCCTGCTGTGACTTCACAATGGGGCAAACATGGAGAGTTCTTAGAAATGTCTGTACACTAAGGCCAGCACCTGGTCTTCCTACCCCAGCACCCCCACTCCTTCACCATCTCTTGCAGGCAAGGGGTGTCTTTATTTCTTGTTTGTTTGTTTGTTTGTTTTGGTTGGAAGGCTTGAACTCAGGTCTTGAGTACTGTCCCTGATGATGATTTTTGCTCAATGCCAGTGTTCTACCATTTGAGCCACGGTGCCACTTCTGGTTGAAGCTTGGAGATGGGACTCTCATGGGACTTTCCTGCCTGGGCTGGGAAAAGAGAGCCTCTGGATCTCAGTCTAACTGAGTAGCCAGGATGACAGGCATGAGCCACCAGTGCACAGATTATGGTATCTCATTCTTTAGAATTTCCACCAAGTGCTCCTGTAGACACTACCACCTAGACAACAAAGGGAGTCTAAGAATCTTGGTAGGGACATGGGCATTAAAGAGCCCCTCCAAATCACTTCCCCTCTCTAAGCTCCCATCTGCCTCCTCTTGATGGCCTGGTCGTCCGGAGCAGATCAGACCAATTAGGTTTTTTGGATACTTCCGCGTATTCCCACACCCCACCAAACTGGTACTTGAAGATTTCTGGGGCCAGCTGCTCCATGTCCCAGTAGAAGATGTTGGGAGGGTTGCTGATAACTGGGTCCAGGGGTGCCCAGGTCAGAAGGAGTGCCCATCTCCCCTCTGTCAAAGGAGAGACAAAGCATGGATAGATCTACTAAGAGCTACAGAGCAGAGCCATCCACCTGTCACCAAGGTCATTTGGAGTGCTGTTTTATGTTGAAAGTCCTGGGACTTGACCTCAGGGCCAGGGCGCTGTCCCCGAGCTTCTTTTGTTCAAGACCAGCGCTTTTCTACCTGATCTCTGGAGCAACTTCCAGCTTTTTCTGTGTATGTATGCAGGACCAGAGGTATCGAACCAAGGGTTTCATGTGTGCTAGGTGAGCCCACTACGCTAAGACACAATTCCAACCCTGCATAGCTGTTCTCCTTTTACCTCTCAGGTCTGTTGCGGGAAAGTTCTGCACATCTGTACCGAGTTTCTCACCAGCAGCCCTGCCTGGAAATGAACTCAAATCTGCTATGCTGTCCTTTATTTACAGCATCTTTGCTCTCTGTGTTTCCTGTCACATCCTCCTTGGTAAGTAAGATCATCTTTCAAGTGCTGCCACTAAGAAGCCTGCTCCAATCACTCAGGCAGAATGGGATCTTCTCCTCTCTGTAGACTGCCAGCCTTGTCACGCTCTGCCTTCCGGCCAGTGCGGGTTGAGGTGCATGAAGGGAAAGGCCTGGCTTCCACCACACAATTTCTGAAGGCTCTGATATACCACCCAGGGACCGGTGCTACATCACACTCCCTGAGATGGCACTCAATTACCAGGCAGTTTCAGCGTAACAAGATCAGGCCATTTCTTTGTATGGGTTTGGACTGAGGATCTGGGAGCTGTCACTCTGAGTTTTCGTGCTCAAGGATGGTGCTCTACCACTTGATCCACAGCTCCACTTCTGTCTTTTTGTTGGTTCCATGGAGAAGAGAGTCTCACCAGCTTTCCATCTTATGGCTGGCTTTGATCTTTGATCCTCAGATCTCTTCCTCCGTAATAGCCAGGATGTCAGGCATGAGCTTGAGCCAGAGGTAATGGGCACAAGAGCCTTTCTTTTCAGCTTCTGTTTATCTCATGTCAACTAGCAATCTCTAGATAAAATAGTCAGTTATAGGGGATCAAGTTCCTCTCCTAGGTTTGTTAATCCAAGGAGATAAAGTGTCTTTGGGAAAGGCTAGTTTGAGTTGGCCTAGATGAGTGTGTGTGTGTGTGTGAGAGAGAGAGAGTGTGTGTGTGTGCGTGATAGACAGAGAGAGAGAGAGAAAGTATGAGTTTCAGTGATACCTACCCCCATCTCTGTAATGCCTCATCCTCCCAATGGTGAGTACATCCAGAATCTCCACCGCATGGAAAGTCGGTAGGGGAGGGTATGTATGGTGACATCGAGTGGGATGATCTGAATTCTGTCCTGCAACTGAAGCCTGGGGAGATAAAGGAGAAAAGGAAAGGTTTAGAGGAACAATAAGGGAAGCTCCTTACATTTGGCTACAAGTACCAGAAAGATCACCAAATCCATCCTTTTTGGTAGTAAGATAACAGGTGCCACTATTCATTTCTTTCATTATTTTTTTTTAGTCCTAGGGCTTGGATTGAAGGCCTCGGTGTCATCCCTGAGCTTCTTTTACTAAAGACTGAGGCTCTACCACTTGAGCCACAGCACCACATCTGGGTTTTTCTCTAGAGGGGAGGGGAGTAGGTTTATGGGAGGTAAGAATCTCACAGACTCTCCTGATGGGCGGGCTCTGAGTCAAAATCATCATACCTCAGCCTCCAGAATAGCCAGGATGGTGGGTGGGAGCCACTGGCACCTGACCAGTACCATCTATTCATAATCCCCTATGGCCAGTGCAGGGAAACCAGTATTGTACCCCCCCTTGTCGTGAGTGGGAAGCAGACATGGATGGGTTTGATACTTCCAACAGACCACCTACCTATGAGTATTGTTCTGGATCAGTCTGATGACAGATTCTTCTTTATCCACAGCAATGACTTGACTCTGTCACAAGATCAAATGTCCCCCAAGAGGTGTCAGGTCTGGGGTCTTTACTCTGCAGCTCCTCACTGAAACAACACACCACAGCAAAGCGAAGTAGACATGGGATGAATTCATTTTTTTATAACCAGGGTCTGGCCAGATAAGTGGCAGTGAGGGTCAGAAGCCCAGGATCTAGCTGGGTGGTGGGGAAATGAGACACCTCCTTGTCCACTTTCCTTTAACTGTCTTAGCAGAGGGTAGTGGGGAAGGACTCACGGGACAGACGGACAATGAATAACCATCAGGGTCTAGCCCAGGCACAGAGGGGCTTGCCTCAGGGAGCTAGTTCAACAGGCTGAGTGACACAGCTTCTGACCCAGAGCCCACATGGAGAATGAGAGGGTAACCTTGAGTCCTATCCGCATGTGGATGATGGACCAGTTCCTCCATCACCCATTTAACCAGCTCCTGGGAGTGAAACAGAGAGATACAGAGAGAGAGACAGAGAGACAGAGAGAGAGAGAGAGAAAGTCAGAATTACACTTTAGCTGGGTGCAGGTGGCACAGGACTATAATGTCTACTACACAGGAGGCTGAGATATTAAGATATTGGTTCATAGTCAGCCCAGGCATTAAAATTTGTGAGACTCTTATCTCCAAAGAACCAACACAAATCTGGAAGTAGCACTGTGGCTCAAGTGGTAGAGTGCTAGCCTTGAGCTGAGGAACCATTTGACAGCCGCCAAGCCCAAAGTTCAAGTCCCACGACTGACAAGAAGTGGGCTTCTGACCACAAGTAGTAGACTGAATAGGACCCATCCTCCTAGGGAGGATAGCAGGGAAGTTAGGCCGAGCTTCCTGTCAGCGTGGGGTCATATGTACGTCACCCAGCTTCTCAGTGCTCTGTTTTCCCCAGCTGCAAAATTGAACACAGTGAAGGATTCCCTTCCTCATTGGGATAGGGTAAGGGTCAAAGAGAGACATGTTTTGTTTCATAATCCCATACCTATAATACAATTAAAAAAAGGCCACATCTGAGCCCTTTCTGGGTATCTTCCTGTCATATGCTCACAGAATTTCCAACAACTATATCTGACAGTTGCTCCGCTTTTGCCTAGCCCTGTCCCGGAGATCCCCCTGTATTGATCCCTTGTTTCCTTACAACTGTCCCGGGAGGAGACTGAGGTCTGATGGTCAAGGCCCAACCGAGAGCTTCATCTGTGGTCAAGAATCGGCTGCCGTGGATTGAGTTTGGGACAACCTAACTAAACCGCTGACTGAGGGTTGTGCTACATGTCTAGCATCCCAACTACAGATGACCAGGCATGGTGGTGCACAACTATCAAAGGAGGACTGCCATCCAGCTCAGCTTGAGCATATATTGAGTCTCTATCTCGTTAATGCCCAAGACAGAAAGGCATGGCTCACATGGTAGAAGACCTGACTGGTAATCCTAAGGCCCTGAGTTCAAACCCTAATATACCAAAAAGAGTCAAAGGCCTGGTGGCAGAGGATCATGCCTATAATCCCTAGCTACTCAAGAGGCTGAGATCTGAAGATCACAGTTCAAGATTTAAAATAGGGTTGGCCTCCGACATCAGACATCATTATGAAAAGAACCAGAGTCTCACCCAAGCCAATATGCTCCATACTAACAGGGCTTGCATCCTTACTAAGTGCTGGCCACGCTCTCTGTCCCCAGTGGGCCCCACCTCTATGTCCTCCAAAGATCCCCCTGCCAACAACCAGGCCCAAGGTATAGACAGTTGTAGGGCATACAGATTCCTTGGTGTTATAATTTGATGGTGCTGAGTCCCCATCAAGCATCTCACTCTTCCAGGCCTCCAGACCTCAGCCACAATGCCCGTGTACCTCCCCCCAAAGATAAAAGGCAGAAAATACCAAAGGGTCCAGTGCTCCTTGTTACAACCCATTTTGACACACAAACACACACACACACAAAGCCGGCAAAAGTGGCTCATGTCTGTCATCCTATCTACTCAGGAGGTTGAGGTATGAGGATCATGTTTCAAAGCCAGCCCAGGCTCTTATCTACAGGGAACCACCAAATATCCAGAGGGGGAGCTGTGTCTCAAGTGTAAGAATACTAGATTTGAGAACAGAAGATCAAGTACAGCACCTAGGCCCTGAGTTCATAACTCAGGTCTTCTACCTCCAAACACATACAGACACAGAGACAGACAGACAGAGAGAGAGACAAACACACACACACACACACACACACACACACACACACACATACACACACACACACACTCACACACAGCCAAAGGCTTCAGCAGGCCCTGAGAACAGAACCATGAACTCCATCCATTAGGATCACATCCTACCCCGGAGAAGGTGGCAGTACAGACCTCAGACCCAATGTGGACTAAACATTGAACTTCTCACATATCTGGAATGTCACCGAGCCCAGCATGGCATTTCCTACTGTACACTCTGCTATGTGGAAAAGTTAGCCACATCTTTTGTTGTTGTTGGTCATGGGGTTTGAACTCTGGGCCAGGGTGCGAACCTCAGCTCTTCCCCTGAAGGTGACCACTTTCGCACTTGAGCCAAAACACCATTTCCTGTACTCTGGTGGTCCATTGCACATCAAGTCTTACAGACCTTTCTGTCGAAGCTGGCGTGGAACCACGGTCTTCACATCTCAGCCTTCTGAGTAGCTAGGTTGACAGTCGGGAGCCACCAGTGGTTTCCGGCTTCTGAAACTTTCATATAACCAGAGGAAACCCATTTTATCAGGCCACAACCTTCTTGTAACCCTACATTTCAGACGTTGTCATCCAGTATCCAAATCCATCCTTCAATGGAGAGAATACAGACACAATCCCAACCCTGCACCCAGTGGCTCACTCCCGGCCTGCCATAGGCCACATCCTCTTGAAGCTGTGGAATCACACTGGGGCAAACTTGAAGACTTGTTAGAAATGTCTCTACAGTTGTGCCAGCACCTGGTCACCCAAACACTGAATCCTCACGCCTGACCACGCTACCCACACCTCCACCATCCTTTGCAGGCAAAGATGTTTTAAATTTATTAGTTGTGGAACTTGAATTCTGGGCCTGGGTGCTGTCCCTGAGCTCTTAAGCTCAAGGCCAGCACCCTAATACTTGAGCCACAGCAACACTTCTGCTTTTCTGGAAGTTTGTTGGAGATAAGTCTCAGCATCTTTTCTGCCCTGGCTGGCATTAAACCCTTGATCCTCAGATCTCAGCTCCTGAGTACCTAGGATGACAGCCATGAGCTACTGGCACCTGGCCAAAGATACTTTTACATGCCTTTCTTCCTATCCCCTCAAGGAGACTGAGATCTGAGGACTGCAGTTGGATGCCACCATTGACAGCAAAATCCATGAGAACTCTATCTGAAATTGAACACACAAAAAAGTTGGAAGTGGAGCTGTGGCTCAAATGGTAGAGTGCTAGCTTTGAGCATCAAAGACAAGGGATAGGACACAGTCCCCAGTTTCAAGCTTTTTCTAGCAACGATCCACCCAAGAAAGGGAAACAGGTGGACATACAGGAGCTCAAAGCTCACACATAATATTCAAGCCTCCCAGAAAAGACCCCATCCTTCTCTGATTGTGTACATTCTATGTCCCACATCATGGCAGTCTCAGATAGGACTGACCATGCACCAAGTGAGGACATTCAAGAACAATCTCATACTGAGGATCCCTTGACCTTATCAAAGACTCAGGATCTCTCACTGTCCTGCCTCCACACTAGGCAGTGAGGTGAGGTCTAGTTATCCAACCACAGGATGTGGGAACAAAAGGATTTTTTGGCCAAGGGATCCAGACTGGAGGGCTCTAGGTCCCTCTCTCTAGGGGAGGAGAAAAGAGCCAATCCATCCCAGCAATGTTCCTGGGTTGTGAGTATCCTCAAAGAAACAACCCTGCCCAGAGACCTGTGCCTCTGGTTTTCCCACCAACCTCTACCCAACCCAGCCCCACCTTCAGTTGGCCCTCTCTGAATCCCAGATCTGCCATCTAGACTAAAGGTTGAACCAGCAAAGAGACCTACCTCACCCTATGCGAATGGGAGTCATGGGGTCCTAGTCCCCCTAGAGGAAGTCTCATGGAAAACAGGGGTCCTGACTCTCGTCCTCATTCCCTGGCTGTACTGTGCCAGTGGCCAGCTTACCTCTGATTCTGGTGAAGGAATGAACACTAAGGGTATCATCTTCACCTTGAGCCCTCTAAAGTTCCAGTTCTCAAGGATGTACTGCTCAAGCATCATTCAGGTGATGACAGCCAGGTGATTACTGGTGAACCCACGGCACCAGGAATTTTAATATCCATGTGACTGGGTCAAAAGCTCTATCACTGATGGTCTAGGTTGTCAGGCAAGGTCATGGGTCCAATGTTCTGACACACCTGACCTGGGATGGTCCTCCCTCTTCATCTTCCTTCTTATCCCTTGCCCCAAACCCTCTTAAGACTTCCTCACTTCAACACCTCCCTAGCCCTTGGACACTTTCTTCTTATCTGACAAGAAAATAAACTGTGTGGGGCCTAGAGAGATTGAAACTTGGTGAAACACCCTAAGCCCTCCGGTCTACCCAAGGCTGCTTAATTCTGCAGTCATCAACAACACAGCTCCTGGATGTCATGAAGTTGCTGAGGGGTCAGTGTATTGGTCCTACATACTGGATTTAGGCTTTGAAATTGTCCCCACAAAGATTGTGAATGGTTGGCTCCCGTGATCCAGGGACTTCAAACCAAAGCTTGCATGTTCGCCCTTCTTCCTTCCATTCATCTTTTTCTCCCTCCATCCTTCCCTCCTCTCTGTATTTCCTTTCCCTCTCTCACTGCTGGGCCTTGAATTTGGAGCCTGGGTGCTGCCCCTGAGCCTGTTTTCCTCAAGACCAACAGGCTTGAGCCACTCATCCACTTTTAGCGGTTTCTTTTTGGTGGTTAGTTGGAGATAAGGGTCTTAGAGGCTCTCCTGCCTGGACCTTAAGCCTCGATTCTTCCATCTCAGTCTCCTAAGTAGCTAGGATGATAGGTGTGAAGCACCAGCATCCAGCTCAAACCAAGGTTTCTTCACGTACTGTTGAACCCGCACTAGAACCTTTCATTGTCTATGACCCCCCAAGCCTTGTGCACACTGTAACGGTTTGTTGGATAATAAACGAGCATCTGTTTCTGACAATAATACAGAAAAATCCCATTTGACTCAGGTAAGCATCCTTGGAGTGTGGTGGGGGTGGGGGAGGTTTCCAAGCCTGATGTAGCTCTCCCACAGTTCTCCGTCATCCCTCTTCCCACCCTAGTGGTGCCACTACACTTAACTGTTTTGACTCAGAGCATGCGAGCCACGATGGACTTGCTGTTTCTGGGGGCTCTGGATGCATGTCTTCTCAAAGATCTCTGGCCAGGTGTTAAAGAGCCTGCAGTACGGTGAGGGGTTGGCTCACAGAGCCTCCTCTTCTCCCTTAGGGGCCACACAGGATGGTCCACCACATCCGGCTCCTAAGTTTGATGTTGCAGAGAAAGGATTCTCGAGGCATCCCGGGTCTAGAATCTTCCATATTCCAGAGCAGGAACTGGAAATCATCTCTGCTTACAGCTGGCAGGCTGGGAATGGCGAGGTCACAAGCTCTGCTCCCCACGATGTCCACAACTGTGGTTGTCACCTTAAAGAGAGCCAGAAGAGAATCTGCAGCTGCCAGCGAAAAGCAGTCAACGCACAATATTTATAGCAGGAGATGATTTTGCTTGGAAACTCTACTTGTGCCACTTTGAAAGTCATTGTTTGGCAGCTGAAACCCTCTGTCTAATTTGACCCATAAATCCAGGCATTAGTGGAAATTGCCAGGTGAAAGAAAAAATCCTGCAATAGCTGGCATTTCAGTTGTCCCATTTAAACTTAAAGAATTCCAAAGTCAGTGGTCCCCTATTCTTTCCAGACAACGTACAGCAGGTTACAGAAACTGGCATTCGGCGAGCCTTAGCTAACTGTGACCTCCCAATACTAAGCAGGCTCCAGCAAGGGGAACGCACATGCCTACCACTGCCCAGCTGGAAAGGTCCCATGAGGGACACAGATTGGAGTCTGCAGGACTCCAGGGAGGACTGCCAACTGGTACACTGCCCTGGGAGGGAACCCACTCCACCAGTGGCAACCCAGAGCCGCCTGCCCAGATGCCCATGGACACTGTCATTGCACGGGATAAGGTTCCCCTCTCATCCTCCGTTATGGTGAACCATATGCCCTGTCACTTTTTTCACCATTTCCCAGTCACTCCTAGCTTCACAGCCCCTGCTCTACTCCCCCCTTCTCATTCCCTAATTATGTTTGGCAGTCACATTCCCAACCCTCGAATTAGCTCCAACTCTATACACCAGAGCAGAGTGTCTGACTAGAAGATTGCCACTGTTGTCATACTCACCTCATGAGCTTCTGGCTGAAGACAGAAGGACAGGTGTCCACTCTGACCTGCGATTCATACAAGCCTCCTAGGGGAGACCCAAGCAGGCCCAGCAGCTACTGTGGGTTACAGGAAAGGGGGAAGAGAGAGGTGGAAAGAGGGGGAAAGGAACATCTACTGAAACCTTCCTCAAAGGAGCAATGAAACTGAAAACAAAAATTGTCCCTGGGCTCCTATTTGGCATTGATGACTAAAGAACTTTACACAGACACACAAAATGCTTCTGCTCTTTTTAGACACAGTGACGTAAATATGTTTTAATTGTTCTCATCTCCCTGCTCTCCCAACACACACACACACACACAAACACACACACACACACACACACACACACACGGATGAAGACTAGTGACAGAAGACTCTTCCATGCAGTACCTGCAATTTACCAACTCATCACTCACATGAGCACAGTCAGGATGTACAAGGAGAAAGATGATCTGTCTCTGTCTCTGTCTCTGTTTCTCTCTCTCTCCCTCTCCCTCTCTCACTCATACACACAGAAACACAGACTCACACAGACTCTGAGCAATGCCTCTCCTGTGTTTGTCAGTTCTTCATGTGGGACAATGTAGAAGCTGGAGACCAGGGGTTACCAGGGGCTCCACCCAAGGGGAACACCACTCTAATAACAAAGAAACATCTTTCCTCTCCCATTCTCCAGGGCCAGAACATTCCTCTTAGGAATAACCAACCTTGACTCCCCATTGACCAAAACCCTACGCCGGGATGATGGGTGAAGGAGTCCCCAGACAGGTGGCTCCTCAGAGCCGGGACAGATAACAAGCAGGGGGTCATGATTCCCCCAGAAGGGCGTCTGACCCGTGGTAGAGGTGGAGTTGGGGAAATGGCGGGACTCCTAAAGGCTCCATATATGGATGGACTCCCTACTTCCAGCCTAGATGATTCTGGGCAACTTGGTGCATTCTTGGGGATGCCTAGGAGACCAGATGCACTGGCAGCAGCAGCAGATGTTGGCAGAGCTGGGAAATATGATCACTCTGTGAGAACTGATGATAGCTGGGGTGGGGGGGACAAGACAGGTACGGAGGAGGGAGGGGTGTGTTCCTCCCAGATATCCATCTTCTATCTGACTCCCGTGCCCTCACCTCCTAGTGGGCTCTTCTTGGACCCTCCTCAGGTGAATGGGTGACTGAGAACAGAGGCCAAGGGCTAATCCAGCAAGGGGGCCTATCTTCAACACCCAACACCTCCACCCCCAGAAGAAAGGAAAAGACCTAAGAATGCAGGTTTCGAGGTGCTGCTCACCACCAGTGCCTGAAGCTACCAGGTCCCCACATGGGAGAGGAAGGGTGCAGATGTGAGGCTGTGTGGCTCCATTCCTCCATGCCAGGGGTTCTCTCCTGCACCCAACCCTGCATCTCCCCGTTTTCTGGGACACTACCATTCTCAGACCAACTGTATACAATACTCAGAGCCTCTCACACTTCTGGAATGCTTCATAACACATCATGGCACCTCCTACTATACACAACACTATGCAGAAAACTCAGCTACCTTTTTTTTCGTTGAAGGTCATGGGGTTTGAACTTTGTGCATGGGCACAGTCCCTCAGCTCTGAAGCTGAAGGTGTGCGTTCTACAACAGGAGCCAAAGCACCACTTCTAGTTTTCTGGTGGTTCACTGGAGCCAAAGTCTCACAGACTTTCCTTCCCAAGCTGTCTTTGAACTGCCAACTTCAGATCTCAGCCTCCTGAGTAGCTAGGATGACAGTTATGAGCCACTGGCAGCACCCTGCTGCAGCCACCTTCTTACATCCAGGGGAAACCCAACTTGTCAGACTTTGACACCAGCATCCCAAACCATTCTTCCATGTTTGAAGAGAATATAATTGACACTATCCTTTAAATCCCTGCTCCGATTTGCCCACTCCCTGCCTAAGACAGGCTATGTCCTCTAGTGTTCTTTGGTAAGGCAATACCCACCATGCTGTGACTTCACAATGGGACAAACCTGGGGAGTTCTTTGCAAAACTTGTACACTAAGGCCAGCACCTGGTCTTCCAACTACAGCACCCCACTCCTTCACCATCTCTTGCAGGCAAGGGGTGTCTTTTTTTCTTGTGTTTTTTTGGTTGAGAAACTTGAACTCAGGGCTTGGGTACTGTCCCTGATGATGATTTTGCTCAATGCCAGTGCTCAACCATTTGAGCCATGGTGACACTTCCGGTTGGAGATTGGAGATGAGACTCTCACGTGATTTTCCTGCCTAGGCTAGGAAAAGAGATCCTCTGGATCTCCGCCTAACTGAGTAGCCAGGATGACAGGCATGAGCCACCAGTGCACGGATTATGGTATCTCATTCTGTAGAATTTCCACAGAGTGCTCCTCTAGACACTATCACCTAGACACTCCTGTACTTCCCTCAGGGACAACAAAGGGAGTAGCAGAATCTGGGTAGGGACATGGGAATTAAAGAACCCCTCCAAATCACTTCCACTCTCTAAGCTCCCATCTGCCTCCTCTTGATGGCCTGGTTGTCCACAACAAATCAGACCAACTAGGATTTCTGGGTCCTGCCCCAAATTCCCCCGCCCCACTAAACTGGTACCTGAGGTTCTCTGGGGCCAGCTGCTACATGTCCCGGTAGAAGATGTTGGGAGGCTTGCTGATAACTGGGTCCAGGGGTGCCCAGGACAGGAGTGTCCCCTCTGTCAAAGGAGAGACAAAGCATGGATGCATCTACTAAGAGCTGCAGGGCATAGCCATCCACCTGTCACCAAGGTCACTTGGAGTGCTGTTTTATGTTGACAGTCCTGGGACTTGACCTCTGGGCCAGGGTGCTGTCCCTGAGCTTCTTTTGTTCAAGGCCAGCGCTTTTCTACCTGATCCTCTGAGCAACTTCCAGCTTTTTCTGTGTATGTATGCGGGACCAGAGGAATCAAACCGAGGGTTTCATGTGTGCTAGGTAATTCTACTACTGCTAAGACACAATTCCAACCTTGCATAGCTGTTCTCCTTTTACCCCTCAGGCCTGTTGTGGGACAGACCTGCACATCTGTACCCAGTTTCTCACCAGCAGCCCTGGCTGGAAATGAACTCAACCTGCTATGTTGTCCTTTATGTACAGCATCTTTGCTCTCTGTTTCTCCTGTCATATCTTCCTTGGTAAGCAAGATCCCCTTTCAAGTGCTGCCACTAAGAAGCCTGCTCTAATCACCCTGGCAGAGTGGGACCTTCTCCTCTGTACAGGCTGCCAGCCTTGTTACGCTCTGCATTCTGGCCAGTCTGGGTTGAGAGTGCATGAAGGGGAAGCCCTGGCTTCCACCACACAATTTCTGAAGACTCTGATATACCACCCAGCGACTGGTGCTATATCACACTCCACGAGATGGCACTCAAGGACCAGGCAGTCTCATTGTAACAAGATCGGGCCATTTCTTTTTTTTTTTTAATTTAATTTAATTTTATTTGAGAACATACTGTACGGAGGGGTTACAATTACATGGGCAGGATAAGGCATACATTTCTTACCAAGCATTGCAGCCTCCTCCTTTGTTTACCCTTCACCTCCCTTCCAGCCTCCCCCGTCTCCCCCCACCCAATCATACCCCTCCTCCCCCCCCTTACTGACATTGTAAAGCTGGTTTTGACATGACATTTTGTACTTCTCATTGTTGCAACAGGTCCACCTGAATCCTTAAACGACTTGTTTGTCCACATCTCCTCCACATGTTATACTGACATCAAATATAGTGAAAGCGGGGGTTACACTGTGGGGGAGGGACATACAAAGCAACAAAGAAATAATCTTATAAATGCGTTAGAAACACATGCAGGAAAGAAACAAAAACATTAAAATAGATATTTAAGGGTTCCTTTTCCTGACATCACATTATCTGACCTTTTCCGCTTGACTCATACCTATACTAGATATTGCAAATAAGGGAAACCATGGGACCTATGTTTCTTTGGGCCTGGCTTACTTCACTTAATATAATTTTTTCCAAGCCTTTCCATTTCCTAACACATGGGGAGATGTCATTCTTTCTGATGGAGGCATAGAATTCCATTGTGTATATATACCACATTTTCTTGATCCATTCATCTACTGAGGGACATCTGGGTTGGTTCCATATCTTAGCTATGGTAAATAATGCTGCAATAAACATAGTTGTGCTGGTAGCTTTAGTGTGGTCTTTTTTGTAAACATTAGGGTAAATGCCCAAAAGTGGGATTGCTGGGTCATAGGGGAGTTCTATGTGAAGTCTTTTGAGGAACCTCCACACTGCTTTCCAAAGTGGTTGAACAAGTTTACATTCCCACCAACAATGAAGTAAGGTTCCTTTCTGTCCACATCCTCTCCAGCATCTGTTGTTGTTAGAGTTCTTGATTTTTGCTGTTCTAACTGGAGTGAGGTGATATCTCAATGTTGTTTTGATTTGCATTTTTTTTATGGCTAGGGATGTTGAACATTTCTTCATGTGTCTATTGGCCATCCTTCTTTCTTCTTCAGAGAAGCTTCTCTTTAAGTCTTTCGCCCACTTATTTATTGGGCAGTTGTTTCTTTGAGGATTTGTTGTTGGGTGGTTTAATTTTTTGAGTTCCAAGTATATTTTAGATATGAGACCCTTGTCCATTGTATGGCTACTAAAGATCTTCTCCCAATCCGTGGGCTTTCTATTGATCTTGCTATCTATGTCATTTGCCCTGCACAAGCTCTCCAACCTTATGCAATCCCATTTGTCCAACCTTTCTTTGATTTGTTGTGTTTCCGGGTCTCTATTCAGAAAATTTCAGCCTGAGCCAAGGAGACCTAGGGTTTCTCCTATTCCATCCTGTAATGTTTTCAGAGTGTCTGGTTTGACTTCAAGGTCTTTGATCCATTTGGAGTTGATTCTGGTGCAGGGTGATATATAAGGATCTAGCTTCAGTTTTCTACATGTAGTTAACCAATTTTGCCAACACCATTTACTGAAGAGGCTGTCTTTCTTCCATTCTATTGTTTTAGCTCCCTTATCGAAGATTAGATGGCTATAGGTCTGTAGGTTCATTTCTGGGTTTTCAATTCTATTTCATTGGTCCTGAGGTCTGTTCTTATGCCAATACCAAGCTGTTTTGATTACTATGGCTTTATAGTAGAGTTTGAAATTTGGTCTTGATATTCCTCTAGCAGTGTTCTTTCCGTTGAGGAGCGTTTTTGCTATTCAGGGTCTTTTATTGTTCCATATGAATTTTTGGATTGCCTCTTCTATTTCCTTGAAGAATGAGGGTGGAATTTTGATAGGTATTGCGTTGAATTTGTAGATAGCCTTGGGAAGTATTGCCATTTTCACAATGTTAATCTTTCCAATCCAGGAGCATGGGAGGTTTTGCCATTTTTTAAGTTCTGTGTTGATTTCCTTTTTCAAAATTTTAATGTTTTCATCATAGAGGTCCTTCACTTCTTTAGTTAATTCCTAGGTATTTTATTTTTTGTGGGGCTATTACAAATGGAGTTGCTTTCCTAATTTCAGCCACACTTTTCTCATTGTTGGCATACAGAAAAGCCATTGATTTTGGGGGGTTAATTTTATAACCTGCTACTTTGCCAAAGTTTTGAATCAGCTTGAGTAATTTGGGAGTGGAGTCTATGGGATTCTTTAAATACAAGATCATGTCATCTGCAAAGAGGGAGAGTTTTATTTCTTCTTTCCCTATTTGGATCCCCTTTATGTCTGCATCTTGTCTTATTGCTGTAGCTAGGCATTCTAATACTAGATTGAAGAGAAGTGGAGAGAGTGGGCATCCTTGTCTTGTTCCTGAGTTAAGAGGAAATGGCTTTAGTTTTTCACCATTGAGTATAATGCTGGCTGTAGGTTTGTCATATACAGCCTTTATTGTATTGAGGAATGTTCCATGGATTCCTAATTTTTCCAAAACCTTCATCATAAGGGGTGTTGGATCTTGTCGAATGCGTTTTCTGCATCTATTGAGATAACCATGTGGTTCTTATTCTTGCTCCTGTTGATGTGATGAATAGTATTAATTGATTTGTGTATATTGAACCAGCTTTGCATCCCTGAAATGAATCCTGTTTGATCGTGGTGTATGATTTTTTGGATGAAATGTTGAAGTCGGTTGGCCAAAATTTTGTTGAGAAGTTTTGCATCAATGTTCATCAAAGAAATGGGTCTATAGTTCTCTTTCTTTGATGAGTCCCTGCCTGGTTTTGGGATGAGGGTTATGATGGCTTCATAGAATGTGTTCGGTAGTGAGCTTTCTCTTTCAATTTCATTGAAGAGTTGGAGGAGAATTGGTGTGAGCTCTGCTTTGAAGGACTTGTAAAATTCCACTGTAAAACCATCTGGTCCTGGACTTTTCTTAGCTAGGAGGTCTCTTATTGCTGTTTCTATTTCAATGCTTGATATGGGCCTGTTAAGATAGTTTAACTCATCTTGGTTTAGTTTTGGCATGTCAATATTTGCTAGGAAGAGGTCCACTTCTGTCAAGTTCTCAAACTTATTAGCATAAAGTTTTGAGAAGTATTCCCTTATTATGTTCTGAATCTTGGTTGTTTCCGTGGTGCTATTTCCATTCTCATCTCTGAGTTTATTAATTTGGGTGTGTTCTCTTCTTTTTCTGATAAGATTTGCTAAGGGTCTGTCAATTTTGTTAAGTTTTTCGAAGAACCAACTCTTTGTTTTGTTGATTCTTTCTATAGTTTTTTTGGATTCTAATTCATTTAATTCTGATTTAATTTTGATTATTTCTTTCCGTCTACTGGATTGGGGTTTATTTTGCTGCTCTTTTTCAAGGAGGTTTAGATGTGTCATTAAATTGTTAGTTTCAGATCTCTCCAATTTGTTGATGTAGGAGCTCAGAGCTATAAACTTGCCTCTGAGTACTGTCTTTGCTGTGTCCCAGAGGAGCTGGTAATTTGTGTGTTCATTTTTGTTGAATAGCATGAACATTTGAATTTCCTTTCTAATCTCTTCTATGACCCACTCATGATTCAGCAGTGTGTTGTTCAGCCTCCATGTGATACCGGACTTTCTTTGGTGGCTTTTGGTGTTGAGTTCTAATTTTATTCCCTTGTGGTCAGAGAGGATGCAAGGTATAACTTCAATGTTTCTGAATTTAGACAAGTTTGCTTTGTGGCCTAAAATTTGGTCTATTTTAGAAAACGTTCCATGTGCTGCTGAGAAAAACGTGTATTCTGATGCTGCTGGGTGTATTGTTCAGTAGATGTCTGTTAAGTCTAGTTGATCTATGCAGCTGTTTAGATCTGCAGTTTCTCTGTTGAGTTTTTGCTGACTTGATCTATCTAGTGGGGAGAGTGGTGTGTTAAAATCCCCAACTATTAATGTCTTTGGATCTATATGGGATTTGAGGGAAAGTAGTGTTTCTTTGATAAATTTGGGTGCTCCATTGTTTGGCGAATAGATATTTAGAATTGTAATATCCTCCTGAAGGAGAGATCCTTTAATTAGTATGTAGCGACCTTCTTTATCTCTTCTCACGAATTTTAATTTGAAGTCTATTTTATCTGATATTAGGATTGCAACTCCCGCCTGTTTATGGGGGCCATTTGCTTGGTAGATTTTGTTCCCACCTTTAACATTGAAAATGTGTTTGTTTTTTCGGGCAAGATGTGACTCCTGCAGGCAGCAGATAGAAGGGTCTTGTTTTTTAATGCAACTAGACAGTCTATGTCGCTTAATTGGAGAGTTCAGTCCATTAACATTAAGGGATAAGACTGAGAGGTATTTGGGAGTTCCTGCCATGTTATCTACCTTCTTGGGGACTGCAAAAACTGGGTTCTTCCTATGGTTCTTGGATTCTCAGTTTGGGTGCAGTTTCTTGGCCTTTATTACGGTCTTGTTGGTTTTCTATGTGTAGGACATCTTTAAGAATCTTTTGTAGGGCTGGTTTGGTGGAGATGTATTGTTTCAATTTTTCTTTCCTATGGAAGTTTTTGATTTGGCCTTCAGTTATGAAGGAGAGTTTAGCTGGGTACAGTATTCTTGGTTAAAAGTTGTTTGTTTTTAGGGCATGGCATACATCATTCCAGGCTCTTTTTGCTTTGATTGTCTCTACTGAGAAATCTGAGGTGATTCTAATTGGTTTCCCTTTATAGGTGATTACCCTTTTCTCCTTGACAGCTTTAAGGATCTTTTCCTTGGTCTGAGTTGATCCTGTGTGGATGATAATGTGATGGTGGGATGTCCTATTCTGGTCTGGTCTATTTGGGGTTCTAAAGGCTTCTTGTATCTGAATAGGCCTATCTTTTTGCATGTTTGGGAAGTTCTCTGCTAGGATCCTGTTAAACAAATTTCCTAGACCATTAACTTCTGTTTCTAGGTGCTCCTCTACACCCATTATCCTTAGATTAGGCCTTCTGATGGTGTCTTCCAGGTGTTGGATAGATCTATCATATTTCTTGGACTTGTCTTGGATGGTTGTATGTTCTTTCTCTATAATATCTAGGCTGTCTTCAATCCCTGAGATTCGATCTTCTGCATGGTCTAACCTGCTGTCAAGACTCTCTACTTTGTTTTTTATCTCTTTTCCTTCTAATTGGTCAGCTTTGATGGCTTCAAGTTCTTTGTTGAAGCTCTGTTTTAGGTCTTGTATGTATTTCTTTACTTCCTTAATTTGGTGTTCAGTGTTTGTCCTCAAATCACTTAGTTGATTGGTTATGGTTTCTTTGGACTCCCATTCCTTCTGTTGGGTTCCATTCAGCATTCCCTTTGTGGTCTCCCTGACTTCCTTCAGCTCTTTGTTAATGGATTCCATGAATGCCTTTATTGATCTTTGTGTGTTCTCTACCTGGTCTCTCAATTCCTGTATTACTCTTTGATTAGCTGCCTCCCGTTCGTGGGATTCCTGCAGTTCTCTTTGAGTGTTCTCAGCCTGCTCACGCCATTCCTCCCTTTCTCTTTGAGTATTCTCAAGTTGTTCACGCAAATCCTGTATCAGTTTTTGAGTAGCTTCCTCACGCTTATGATATTCCTGTATAAACTTCTGGGATGCCTCCTCTCTCTCCCTATCACGCTCATACAGAGTCCTTTGTACGTTGTCAAACTTCTCATTTATCATGTTTGCCAGCAGTGTTTGTAGAGCTATTTGAGAACTCTCCTCTGGATTACTCATTATCTGTTCTAACCCCTGATTATCAAGATTGGGAATTGAGATACCCGAATTTGCCATTTTTCTTGTGTTTTTCCGGCTTACTCTGCCCATTTGAGATGAAGATAGCACCAGTTTTGTGCTAGAACACTATCTTAAGGCAACCATCAACCAAAGTTTCCATTTGTACAGTCAATAGTCTACAGATACAATCTAGTTCAACAGATACATCTATTCGACATCAAACAACTATATGTTAAAGGACTTCAAACCGCAGAGAAGAATTTGGAAAACCAGAAATTATTAGGGTCAGGGAGAGATGTGGGTAAAAAATAGGAATAGATTGGTGTGGGGAGGCACAGGGAGAGTTAACTATGTCCTAATCACAATGCAGGAAATAGGTTGGGTAGGATGCAAGTAGAGAGAGAGAGAGAAAGAAGAAAGGGAAAGGGGTATGAAAAGAGACTAGAAAAAAAATAGAAACATAAAAATTAATGTTATTATAGAGATTAAAAGACCATCTATTTAGAGAGGAATGTGAATATATTGAGAGAAAGGGAGGGACATAGAGGAGATGTGAAAAACTTTAAAAAAATGCTTAAAATATTATATAGGTATAAAGAGGTAGTACTGCTATTAATGAATTTAAGTCTCAGAGGTTTTGAATTGAGTAATAAATTTGTGGATTAAGTGTGTACACAATGGGGGATAGGGTCTACTAGTTAACTACGGGTTTATCTGAGGATGTGCAGGACAAGAGTTAAGTCACATAAAGAAGAACAAAAGAGAGGAAAAGGTGGAAAGGATAGGAAAGTGAGAAGAAAAGATCAGAAGTTCAGTAGAGCTAGACAAAAAACAAAAAGATAATTAAGAAAGAAAGAAAAAGAGAAAGAAGACAAGAAAAGAAAGGAAAACGCACATTCACGTATTCCTAAAATAAAAATTATAAGAGGAGAAAAAAAAAGTTATTGGAAAACAGTTATTTTTTCAGAAGAAGCAAAAATTAGAGATTAATAAAAGTTTTAGAAAAGGAAAAAAATTTTTTTATATATATAAGGTAACAAAAAACAAACAAAAAAGAAGAAGAAGAAAAAAAAAAGTTCTTTGATTTTTTTTTTTTGGGAGGGGTGGGAAGAATCCTGTATCTCCCTTTTGTCTGTAACCAGCCTCTTGTTGGAGTCTCTAGTCAGCTTGAGGTCCTGTGGCTTGATTGGTTTCTTAAGTCAGTTTGTTGGAACAGGCAGAAAAACGCTCTGCTTTACCCAAGATTTTGAGATCCCCCTCCCAGGTTAGTTTACTGGGAGGGTGATCTGCTTTGAGAATCACGAAAGAGGGGGATGCAGTGATGAGGCTAGGTTCTGGGTAGAGTTGAGGCCTTTCAACAAACAGTAGCTTTTCCCTGGGGCTATTTTGTGAAAAAACTCACAGCGCCCAGCCTGGAGCCATTCTCAGGGTTTCTGTTTTTCAATTGATTGTGGTGGCTGCTAGAGGGAGGGGCAACCTCTGGCTCTGGTTACCCAGTGAGGAGAGCCACTCCAATGGCTGGCGCCTGAGCTGGGTGACTTTTCCCTGGATGGAACTGAGTCTGTGAGGTCACTTCACCGTTAAGTTCTTGTGACCTGCTAAATGACTCGTTTTATTCCAAAGCCTGAGCTGGAGCTAGCAGCTCCTCTAAGCTTTGTCGGTATCCAAGATGGAGATCACCGGTGCTGGGCGGGGAGGGGTGGCCTTCCCTCCTCTGCTCCCTGAGAAGGAGTGAGGACGTCGGGCTTCTACTCACGCCGAGTCTTGGATCCTGGGTCGTCTCTGGTCTGCAAACTGCAGGATGAAGATGTCCGCTCCTTGTCGGTTCTTGCTGGTGTTGAGTAGAATCCGCTCGTCCGCTGCGTCTGGCTCCTTCGTCCCGGACTCTCTCTGTGAGATTCTTATCTCCAACTAACCACAAAATTCTGGAAATTGAGCCTAGTTCCATCAAGGAGATACTCAATATGCTTCTCAGACATCAGCTTCTCCCTGTGTAGAGGCATCCCATTCGCCGCAGAACTGCATGGCACATCTCACAGCACCCTTGATCTTCCTTTCTCTGAAAACAAGTCCACAGACTAGGATGGGAGATTCCTAATTTCCTTTCTCCTTGGATACAATCTTGGGCAGCAGGCCAGTCAGCCTGGAAGAGCGGGGCCATTTCTTTGTATGGGCTTGAACTGAGGATCTGGGAGCTGTCTCTCTGAGTTTTTGTGCTCAAGCCTGGTGCTCTACCACTTGAGCCACAGCCCCACTTCTGGCTTTTTGTTGGTTCCATGGAGAGAAGATTCTCACCAGCTTTGGGCTGGCTTCGATCTTTGATCCTCAGATCTTTGCCTCCCAAGTAGCCAGGATGTCAGGTGGGAGCCTGAGCCAGAGGTGATGGGCACCAGAGCCTTTCTTTTCAGCTTCTGTTTATCTCATGTCAACTAGCAATCCCTAGATAAAATAGTCAGTTACAGGGGATCAAGTTCCTCTCCTAGGTTTGTTAATCCAAGGAGATATAGTGTCTTTGGGAAAGGCTAGTTTGAGTTGGCCTAGATGAGTGTGTGTTTGTGTGTGTGTGTGTGTGTGTGTGTGTGTGTGTGTGTGTGTGTGAGCATGTGTGCGTGATAGACACAGAGAGAGAGAGAGAGAACGTATGAGTTTCAGCAATACCTACCCCCATCACTGTAACGCCTCATCCTCCCAATGGTGAATACATCCAGGATCTCCACCCCAAGGAAGGTGGGTAGGGGGAGGGTATGTAAGGTCACATAGAATGGGATGATCGGAATTCTATCCAGCAACTGAAGCCTGGAGAGATTAAGGAGAGAAGGATAGGTTTAGATGAACAATAAGGGAAGCCCCTTGCCTTTGGCTACAAGTACCAGAAAGATAACCAAACCCATCCTTTTTGGTAGTAAGATAACAGGTGCCACTATTCATTTCATTATTTTTTTTTTGAGTCCTAAGGCTTGGATTGAGGGCCTCAGTGTCGTCCCTGAGCTTTTTTTACTCAAGGCTAAGGCTCTACCACTTGAGCCACAGCACCACATCTGGCTTTTTCTCCTGTGTGGGGTGGAGTAGGTTTATGGGAAGTAAGAATCTCACAGACTCTACTGGTGGGCTGGCTCTGAGTCAAAATCATCAGACCTCAGCCTCCAGAATAGCCAGGATGGTGGGCAGTAGCCACTGGCACCTGACCAGTACCATCTATTCATAATCCCTTATGGCCAGTGCCGGGAAACTCATATTGCACCCCCCTTGTCCTGAGTGGGAAGCCGACATGGATGGATATGATACTTCCAACAGCCTAACTACCTTTGAGCATTGTTCTGGATCAGTCTGATGACAGCTTCCTCCTTATCCACAGCAATGACTTGACTCTGTCACAAGATCAAATGTCACCCAAGTGGTGTCAGGTCTTTCCTCTGCAGACCTCCCCTCCTCCTTGAAACGACACACCATAGCAAAGCAAAGTAGACATGGAGTGAATTCATTTCCTTATAATCAGGGTTTGGCCAGACAAGTGGCTGTGAGTATCCTAGGACCGGGATCTAGCTGGGTGGGGGGGAAATGAGACATCTCCTTGTCCACTTTCCTTTAACCATCTTAAAAGAGGATAGTGGGGAAGAATTCACAGGACGGACGGACAATGGATAACCATCAGGGTCCAGGGAGCTAGTTCAACAGGCTGAGTAAGACAGTTTCTGACCCAGAGCACACCGCCAGAATGAGATGGCAAGCTTGGGTCCCATCCACATGGGGATGCTGGGCCACTTCCTCCATCACCCATTTAACCAGTTCCTAGCTGTGAAAGAGACACACACACACACACATACAGAGGGAGAGAGGGAGAGAGAGAGAGAGAAAGACAGAATTACACTTTAGCTTTGTGTAGGTAGCCCAGGACTATAATGTGTACTACACAGGAGGCTGAGATATTAAGATATTGGTTCATAGTCAGCCAAGGCACTAACATTTGTGAGATTCTTATCTCCAATGAACCAACAGAAAGCTGGAAGTAGCACTGTGGCTCAAGTGGTAGAGTGCTAGCTTTGAGCTGAGGAACCCTTGGACAGCCCCCAGGCCCAAAGTTCAAACCCCACGACTGACAAGAAGTGGGCTTCTGACCACAAGTAGTGGACTGAATAGGACCCATCCTCCTAGGGAGCATAGCAGTGAAGTTAGGCTGAGCATCCTCTCAGCATGGGGTCATAAGTATGTCACCCAGGTTCTCTGTGTTCTGTTTTCCCCAGCTGCAAAATTGAACACAGTGAAGGAATCCCTTCCTCATTGGGATAGGGTAAGGATCAAAGAGAAACATGTTTTGTTTCATAATCCCTTACCTATAATACCATAAATAACAGGCCCCATTTGAGCCCGTCCTGGGTATCTTCCTGTCATATGCACACAGAATTTCCAACAACCATATCTGACAGCTGCTCCCCTTTTGCCTAGCCCTGTCCTGGAGATCCCCCTGTATTGATCCCTTGTTTTCTTACAACTGTCCCGGGAGGAGACTGAGGTATGATGGTCAAGGCCCAACCCAGAACTTCATCTGTGGTCAAGAATCGGCTGCCGTGGACTGAGTTTGGGACAACCCATCTTAACTGCTGACTGAGAGTGGTGCTACATGTCTAGCATCCCAACTATAGATGACCAGGCATGGTGGTGCATAACTATCACAGGAGGACCGCCGTCCAGCTCAGCTTGAGAATATATTGAGTCTCTATCTCGGAAACGCCCAAGACAGAAAGGCTTGACTCACATGGTAGAGGACCTGACTGGTAAGCCTAAAGCCTTGAGTTCAAACCCTAATATGCCAAAAAGAATCAAAGGCCTGGTGCCAGAGGATCATGCCTATAATCGTAGCTACTCAAGAGGCTGAGATCTGAAGATCACAGTTCAAGATTTAAAAAAAGGTTGGCCTCCCCCAACAGACATCATTATGAAAAGACCCAGAGTCTCACCCAAGCCAATACGCTTCATACTAACAGGGCTTGCATACTTCCTAAGGGCTGGACACGCTCTCTGTCCCCCAGGAGAGCCACAGTCTGTGGGCCCCACCACTAGGTCCTCCAAAGATCTCCCTGCATTCAAGCAGGCCCAAGGTAGTAGACAGTTGCAGGGCATACAGATTCCTTGGTCTTATAATTTGACGGTGCTGAGCCCCATCAAGCATCTCACCCTTCCAGGGCGCCAGACCTCTGCCACAATTCCCATGTACATCCCACCCCCAAAGATAGCAGGCAGAAAATACCAAAGGGTCCAGTGCTCCTTGTTACAACCCATTTCTACACACACACACACACACACACACACAACACACACACAAAGCTGGCAAAAGTGTCTCTCATGTCTGTCATCCGAGCTACTCAGGAGGCTGAGTTCTGAGGATCATGGTTCAAAGCCAGCCCAAGCTCTTATCTACAGGGAACCACCAAATATTCTGAGATGGAGCTGTGGCTCCAGTGTCAGAGTACTAGCTTTGAGAACAGAAGATCAGGTACAGCACCAACGCCCTGAGTTCAAAGTTCAGGTGTTCTACCTCCAAACACACACAGACACAGACACAGACACACACACACACACACACACACACACACACACACACACACACACACACATACACACACTGCCAAAGGCTTCAGCAGGCCCTGAGAACAGAACCATGATCTCCATCCATTAGGATCACATCCCACCCCGGAGAAGGTGTCACTACAGACCTCAGATCCAATGTGGACAAAACATTGAACTTCTCACATATCTGGAATGGCTCATAGCCCAGCATGGCATTTCCTACTGTACACTCTGCTATGAGGAAAAGTTAGCCACATCTTTTTTTGTTTTTGGTCATGAGGTTTGAAGTCTGGGCCCAGGGCGCTGTCCCTCAGCTCTTCACCTGAAGGTGACCACTCTCGCACTTGAGCCAAAACACCATTTCTTGTACTCTGGTGGTCCACTGCACATCAAGTCAAACAGATGTTTCTGCCTAAGCTGGCTTGGAACCACGGTATTCACATCTCAGCATTCTGAGTAGCTAGGTTCACAGTCGAGAGCCACCAGTGGCTTCCAGCTTCAGAAACCTTCAAATAACCAGAGGAAACCCATTTATCAGGCAAAAAAACTTCTTGTAACCCGTCATTTCAGACTTTGTCACCCAGCATCCAAATCCATCCTGCAATGGAGAGAATACAGACACAACAATCCCAACCCTGCACCCATTGGCTCACTCCCTGCCTGCCATAGGCCATGTCCTCTTGAAGCTGTGGATTCAAACTGGGGTAAACTTAAAGAATTCTTAGAAATGTCTCTACAGTTGGGCCAGCACCTGGTCACCCAAACACTGAATCCCCACGCGCGGCCACCCCACCCACACCTCCAGCATGCTTTGGAGGCAATGATGTTTTACTTTGTGAGTTGTAGGACTTGAACTCTGGGCCGGGGTGCTGTCCCTGAGCTTTTAAGCTCAAGGCCAGCACTCTAATACTTGAGTCACAGAACACTTCTGCTTTCCTGGAAGTTCGTTGGAGATAAGTCTCAACATCTTTTCTGCTCAGGATGGCTTTGAACACTGATCCTCAGATCTCAGCTCCTGAGTACCTAGGATGACAGCCATGAGCTACGGACACCTGGCCAAAGATACTTTTACATGCCTTTCATCCTATCCCCTCAAGGAGACTGAGGTCTGAGGACTGCAGTTGGATGCCAAAATTGGCAGCAAAATCCATGAAAACTCTATCACAATTTAAACACACAAAAAAGTTGGAAGTGGAGCTGTGGTTCAAATGGTAGAATGCTAGCGTTGAGCATCAAAGACAAGGAATAGGACACAGTCCCCAGTTTCAAGCTTTTTCTAGCAAAAACCCACCCAAGAAAGGGAAACAGGTGGATATACGGGAGCTCAAAGCTCACACATAATACTCAAGCCTCCCAAAACAGACCCCCATCCTGCTCTGATTGTGTAGATTCTATGGCCCCCATCATGACAGTCTCAGATAGGAGTGACCATGCACCAAGTGAGGACATTCAAGTACAATCTCATACTGAAGATCCCTTGACCTTATCAAAGACTCAGGATCTCTCACTGTCCTGCCTCCACACTGGGCAGTTAGGTGAGGTCTAGTTATCCAACCACAGGATGTGGGAACAAAAGGATTTCTTGGTCATGGGATCCAGACTGGAGGGTTCTAGGTCACTCTCTCTCAGGAAGGACAAAGGAGCCAATCCATCCCAGCAATGTTCCTGGGTTGTGAATATCCTCAAAGAAACAACCCTGCCCAGAGCCCAGTGCCTCTGGTTTTCCCACCAACTTCTACCAACCCAGCACCACCTTCAGGTGACCCTCTCTGAATCCCAGATCTGCCATCTAGACTAAAGGTTGAACCAGAAAAGAGACCTACCTCTCCCAAAGGGAATGGCAGTCATGGGGTCTTAGCACCCCCTAGAGGAAGTCTCAGGGAAAACAGGGGTCCTGACTCTCGTCCTCATTCCCTGGCTGTACTGTGCCAGTGGCCAGCTTACCTCGGTCTCTGGTGAAGGAATGAACACTAAGGGTATCATCTTCACATTGAGTCCTCAAAATTTCCAGTTCTCCAGGATGTACTGCTCAGGCATCATTCAAGTGATGACAGCCAGGTGATCACTGCTGGACCCATGGCACGAGGACGTTGAATATCCATGTGACTGGGTCAAAAGCTCTATCACTGATGGTCTAGGTTGTCAGGCAAGGTCATGGGTCCAATGTTCTGACACACCTGATGTGGGATGCTCAGGCATCATTCAGGTGATGACAGCCAGGTGATCAGTGGTGAACCCAAGGCACCAGGACATTTAATATCCATGTGACTGGGTCAAAAGCTCTATCACTGCTGGTCTAGGTTGTCAGGCAAGGTCATGGATCCAAGGTCCTGACACACCTGATCTAGGATGGACCTCCCTCTTCATCTTTCTTCTTATAACTTGCCGCCAACCCTCTTGAGACTCCCTTACCTGAACACCTCCCTAGCCCTTGGACACTTTCTTCTTATCTGACCAGAAAATAAACTGTGTGGGGCCTAGAGAGATTGAAACTTGGTGACAGACCCTTAGCCCTCCGGTCTACCCAAGGCTGCTTAATTCTGCAATCAGCAACAACACAGCTCCTGGATGTCATGAAGTTGCTGAGGGGTCAGTGGCTTGGTCCTACATAGTGGCTTTAGGCTTTGAAACTGTCCCCACAGAGATTGTGAATGGCTGGCTCCCTTCATCCAGGGACTCCAAACCAAGGTTTGCATGTTCTCTCTTCTTCTTTCCCATCATCTTTTTCTCCATCCATCCTTCCCTCCTCTCTCTCTTTCCTTTCTCTCTCTCACTGCTGGGCCTTGAATTTGGAGCCTGGGTGCTACGCCTGAGCCTTTTTACTCAAGACCAACAGGCTTGAGCCACTCATCCACTTTTAGCGGTTTCTTTTTGGTGGTTAGTTGGAGATAAGGGTCTTACAAGCTCTCCTGCCTGGCCCATCTCAGCCTTCTAAGTAGCTAGGATGACAGGTGTGAAGCACCGGATCCAGCTCAAACCAAGGTTTCTTCACCTACTGTGGAACCAGAACTAGAACCTTTCATTGTCTATGACCCACCAAGCCTTGTGCACACTGTAACGATTTGTTGGATAAATAAACGAGTGTGTGTTTCTGACAATACTACCGAAAATTCCCATCTGACAAAGGCAAGCATGCTTGAGGTGAGGTAGGGGTGGGGGAGGTTTCCAAGCCTGATGTAGCTCTCCCACAGTTCTCCGTCATCCCTCTTCCCGCCCTACTGGTGCCACCACACTTAACTGTTTTGACTCAGAGCACGCGAGCCACGATGGACTTGCTGATTCTGGGGGCTCTGGATGCATCTCTTCTCAAAGATCTCTGTCCAGGTGTTAAAGAGCCTGCGGTAAGGTGAGGGCGTGGCTCAAGGAGAATCCTCTTCTCCCCGAGGGGCCAGACAGGATGGTCCACCACATCCGGACCCCATGTTTGAAGTTGCAGAGAAAGGATTCTCGAGGCATCCCGGGTCTAGAATCTTCCAGATTCCAGTGCAGGAGCTGAAAAATCATCTCTGCTCACAGCTGGCAGGCTGGGAATGGTGAGGTCACAAGCTCTGCTCCCCACGAAGTCCTCAACTGTGGTTGTCACCCTAAGGATAGCCAGAAGAAATCTGCAGCTGCTCGAGAAACGCAGTCTAGTCACAATATTTATACCAGGAGATGATTTGGCTTGGAAACTCTACCTGTGCCAGGTTGAAAGTCATTGTTTGGCAGCTGAAACCCTCCGTCTAATTTGACCCATAATTCCAGGCATTAGTGGAAATTGCCAGTTTAAAGAAAAAATCCTGGAATAGCTGGCATTTCAGTTGTACCATTTAAACTTAAAGGTTTCCAAAGTCAGTGGTCCCCTTTTCTTTCCAGACAACGTACAGCAGGTTACAGAAACTGGCATTCGGCGAGCCTAAGCTAATTGTCACGTCCCAATACTAAGCAGGCTCCAGCAAGGGGAAGGTACTTGGTTACCACTGCCAAGCTGGAAAGGTCCCTCAAGGGACACAGATTGGAGTCTGCAGGACTCCAGGGAGGACTGCCAACTGGTACGCTGCCCTGGGAGGGAACCCACTCCACCAGTGGCGGCCCAGAGCCGCCTGCCCAGATGCCCACGGACACTGTCATTGCAAGGGATAAGGTTCCCCTCTCATCCTCTCTCATGGTGAACCATATGCCCTGTCACTCTGTTTACCACTTCCCAGTCCCTCCTAGCTTCATAGCCCCTGCTCTACTCCCCCCTTCTCATTCCCTAATTGTTTGGCAGTCACATTCCCAACCCTCGAATTAGCTCTAACTCTATACACCAGAGCAGAGTGTGTGACTGGAAGAGTGCCGCTGTGGTCACACTCTCCTCAGGAGCTTCTGGCTGAAGACAGAAGGACAGGTGTCCACTCTGACCTGCAATTCACACAGGCCTCCTAGGGGAGACCCAAGCAGGCCCAGCAGCTACTGTGGGCTACAGGAAAGGGGGAAGAGAGAGGTGGAAAGAGGCGGAAAGGAACATCTATTGAAACCTTCCTCAAAGGAGCAATGAAACTGAAAACAAAAATTGTCCCTGGGCTCGAACTTGGCATTGATGACTAAAAAACTATATACAGACACACAAAATGCTTCTGCTCTTTTTAGACACAGTGACTTAAATATGATTTCATTGTTCTCATCTCCCTGCACTCCCAACACACAGAAACACACAAACACCCACCCACACACCCACACACACACACACACACACACACACACAAACCAATCCTGACTGGTGACAGAAGACTCTTCCATGCAGTACCTGCAATTTACCAACTGATCACTCATCTGAGCACAGTCAGGTTGTACAAAGAGAATGATGATCTGTCTCTGTCTCTGTCTCTGTTTCTCCCTCTCTACCTCTCCCTCTCTCACTCATACACACAGAAACACACAGACTCACACAGACTCTGAGCAGTGCCTCTCCTGTGTTTGTCAGTTCTTCATGTGGAAGCTGGAGACTGGGGGTTCCCAGGGGCTCTCACCCAAGAGGAACACCGTTCTAATAACAAAGAATCACCTTGCCTCTCCCATTCTCCAGGGCCAGAACCTTCCTCTTGGGAACAACCAGCCTTGACTCCCCATTCACCAAAACCCTAGGCCAGGATGCTGGATGAAGTAGTCCCCAGACAGGTGGCTTCTCATAGCCGGGACAGATAATAAGCAGGGGGTCATGGTGCCCTGAGAGGGGTGTCCAACCTGTGGTGGAGGTGGTGTTGGGGAAATGGATGGGGTCCTAAATGCTCCATATATGGATGGACTCCCTACTTCCAGCTTAGATGTTTCTGGGCGTTTTGGGGCATGCTTGGGGAGGACGAGGAGACCAGATGGACTCGCAGCACTAGCAGATGCTGGCAGAGCTGGGAACTGTGATCACCCTGTGAGGACTGATGATAGCTGGGGTGGGGTGGGACAGACCAGGTATGGGGAGAGAGGGGGTGTGTTCCTCCCAGATATTCATCTTCTATCTGACCCCCGTGCCCAAAACTCTGTAGTGCGCTCTTCTGGCACCCTCCTCAGGTGAATGGGTGACTGAGCACACAGGACAAGGGCTAATCCAGCAAGGGAGCCTATCTTCTGCATCCAACACCTCCATCCCCAGAAAAAAGGAAAAGACCCGAGAAGGCAGGATTGGGGGTGCTGCTCCCCACCTCTGCCTGAAGCCACCAGGTCCCCACTAGGGAGAGGAAGGGTGTAGATGTGAGGCTGTGTGGCTCCATTACTCCAGGCCAGGGGCTGTCTGGCGCCCCCTCCTCACCCAATACTGCATCTCCCCATTTCCTAGTGTGGCTCTAGGCAGAGTACTTTCCAGTGGGCTCCTGAGGGTCTCCCTATGTCGAGGTGGCCTATAATTCTTTAGAACAGCCTTTGCCTACTGAGCAGGCCTCTGTATCAGAGAAGGGTCGCGCCTTGGCGTATAGAAGTCATCAGGTCATCAGAATAGCATCTCTCATGGGTGCAGTGTGCATATGAGCAGTAAACTGACATCTCAGACCATGGTTCTGGGTCAAGAGGGGCAGGAGCTGAAAGATGGCACCACAGGTAATGCCCACACAGGTATCACAAGAGTGTGAAAATGTCAAGTATACAGTGGACAGGTGTTGAGTTGGGCTCATGAAAGGCTCATAGGTTCAGGAATCCACAGCTGGCTGGCTCTGCTGTTTGTACCAGTTTCTATGCCTGGACTCCCAGGCCTCAGAGCCCTGCTTTCCTCACCAGTGCTTGGGGGCAGATGAAGATCTGCAATAGTGGGCCAACTACAAAGGAGCATCCATAGTGTCCTTCTCTTGGTCCTGGATGGACCTGTGCCTGGATGGAGGAGCAGGTTCCATGGAACTTACTGCCATGGCCCAGACCCCTCAGCCCAAGAAAGACTTAGACAAAAACCACTTGATCTGCCTGGAGAGTTTACTGTGACTATGCCTCAGGATTGCCCCCAATTTTGCTCAGCTGATAATTACCACCTTCCTCATTGTATGTGTGCATGTGTGTGTGAGTGTGTGTCTGTGTATTTGTGTATGTACACACGGGCGCTTGAGTGCGGGTGAATCTTGGTACTACGGTTTGAACTCAGGGCCCGGGCTCTGTCCCTGAGTTTTTTCATTCAGGGCTAGCACTCTACCACTTGAAATTTTCTTCCAGCTTTCAGGTGGTTATTTGTAGAACAGGGTCTTACAGACTTTTCTAGCTGGGCTGCCTCTGAATGACAATCCTCAGATCTCAGCCTCCTGAGGAGCTAGGAATAAGAGAGAATGAGCTATTAGCATCTATCTGGCCACACTTTCCTTCTTGGTTAAAACAGAGGACCTCTCTCCCAGCCAAGCACCCATCAAGAGCTACCCCTCCTACCCCAGGCTTCAGAAGAAACATAACCCCCCCCCCCCGAGGACAAAGAAATGGGATCAGGTTTGAGCTTTATGTACTCCACATAGTCAGGAGATGCTGGGAGCTAATGTGAAGGCCAGAAATCTAGGCCAGAGCAAGTAGACAGCTGTTAGAATAGAAGAGCATGTGTAAAGACATCCTTAAAACTCGGTGTCAGTGCCTCATGCCTATAATCCTAGCTACTCAAGGCTGACACCTGAGGATCAATCAAGATTCAAAGCTAGCCTGGGCAGACTCTTCTTTCCAATGAGGCACCAAAACTCTGGGAAGCAGAGCTACCCTATTCCAAGTGGTACAACACCAACCTTGTGAAAAAAGCTAAAGGATACCACCTAGGTTCTGAGATCAAGCCCCGGTAGAAACACACACACACACACACACACACACACACACACACACATACACACATGCCTGCACCCATTAACATCCTCAGCAGTTGCCAATGGCTCATACCAGCAATGCCAGCTACTCAACATCCTGAGCTCTTAGGACAGCAGCTAGAAGCCAGCCAAGGCAGGAAAGTCTGTGAGACTCTTCTCTCTACTAAACTACTAAAAAAGGTGAAAGGTGAGCTCTAATTCAAGTGGTAGAGTGTTAGCTCAGGGACAGTGCTAGGCCGCGAGTTACAGTTCTCAGACTTTTGTTTTTGTTGTTTTTGTCTTTAATAGACACCATTTGCTATCCCCACCCACAGCGGCCATAAATCTAGATTTTGGTCGTCCTAGATTTCACTTCCACTCCTGCCACTTCCAAAGCACTGCCACAAGTGGCCGGTGTATAGCCAGCACTGGGTTAAGAAGTAAACTTGCACAAGGGGGACATAGCCAGGTCAATGCTATGTCAGCGATCAGGCTCAAGTTGGCCAAAGCCACTGGCAATCACCCTTCCCCTACTCCACTGCCAGCCTGATGAGAGGGATGTGCAGCCAGAGACCCAGCTGAGGAAAAGAACAGGACATTGCATGACTGAGTCCCACCCCTCCAGAAGCAGAGGAGAACCTATGCCAGCTGGCCCTGCTGACCAGAATCCCCTGGAGGCAGCCAAAGATATGGACAGCCAGACTGGGCCCCAAAGCAAAGCTGGAATATGCAGGTCTCTGGTAATTTAGGAGTCATTGTAAACCCTGATAAGGGGCTAAAGGCAAAACCTTTAGCCTCCTTGGAGGAGGGGCACAATCCGAGGTCAGGAAGAGGCAGACAGGCACCCAGAAAGGAAAGAAAGATGAGAAAAAATACACACACACACACACACACACACACACACACACACACACACACACACGAGTAATTTAAGGCCTCAGTAGGCCCAGAGCAATGGAACATCCCAATCCCCGAGAAGATAGCACTACCATTCTCAGACCAACTGTATACAAAACTCAGAGCCTCTCACACATCTGCAATGGTTCATAACACAGCATGGCATCTCCTACTATACACACCACTATGCAGAAAACTCAGCTACCTATTTTTTTGGTTGTCGGTCATGGGGTTTGAACTTTGGGCATGGGCACAGTCCCACAGATCCTCAGCTGAAGGTGCATGCTCAACAACTGGAGCCAAAGCATCACTTCCGGTTTTCTGGTGGTTCACTGGAGACAAAGAATCACAGACTGTCCTTCCCAAGCCGGCTTTGATATGAAAACTTCAGATCTCAGCCTCCTGAGTAGCTAGGATGACTGTTGTGAGCCACTGGCAGCACCCGGCTTCAGCCACACTCTTACATCCAGGGGAAACCCAACTTGTCAGGCTATGAACCACACGCAACCCTTCACTTCAGACTTTGACACCAGCATCCAAAACCATTCTGGCATGCATGGAGAGAATATAATTGACACTACCCTCCATACCCCTGCTCCCATTTGCCCACTCCCTGCCTAAGACAGGCTATGCCCTCTGGACTTCTTGTTAAGGCAACACGCACCCCGCTGTCACTTCACAATGGGGCAAAAACGGAGAGTTCTTAGAAATGTCTATACACTAAGGCCAGCACCTGGTCTTCCAACTCCAGCACCCCCACTCCTTCACCATCTCTTGCAGGCAAGGGGTGTCTTTATTTCTTGTTTGTTTGTTTGTTTGTTTTGGCTGAAAGGCTTGAACTCAGGTCTTGGGTACTGTCCCTGATGATGATTTTTGCTCAATGCCAGTGTTCTACCATTTGAGCCACGGTGCCACTTCTGGTTGAAGCTTGGAGATGGGACTCTCATGGGACTTTCCTGCCTGGGCTGGGAAAAGAGAGCCTCTGGATCTCAGTCTAACTGAGTAGCCAGGATGACAGTCATGAGCCACCAGTGTACAGATTATGGTATCTCATTCTTTAGAATTTCCACCAAGTGCTCCTGTAGACACTACCACCTAGACAACAAAGGGAGTCTCAGAATCTGGGTAGGGACATGGGCATTAAAGAGCTCCCTCCAAATCACTTCCCCTCTCTAAGCTCCTATCTGCCTCCTCTTGATGGCCTGGTCGTTCCGGAACAGATCAGACCAATTAGGATTTCTGGATCCTGCCCCGTATCCCCCCGCCCCACCACAATGGTACCTGAGGATTTCTGGGGCCAGCTGCTGCATGTCCCGGTAGAAGATGTTGGGAGGGTTGCTGATAACTGGGTCCAGGAGTGCCCAGGACAGAAGGAGTGTCCATCTCCCCTCTGTCAAAGGAGAGACAAAGCATGTATGCATCTACTAAGAGCTACAGGGCAGAGCCATCCACCTGTCACCAAGGTCACTTGGAGTGCTGTTTTATGTTGACAGTCCTGGGACTTTACCTCAGGGCCAAGGCCTTGTCCCCAAGCTTCTTTTGCTCAAGGCCAGTGGTTTTCTACCTGATCCCCGGAGCAACTTCCAGCTTTTTCTGTGTATGTATGTGGGACCACAGGAATCAAACCGAGGGTTTCATGTGTGCTAGGTGAGCCCACTACTGCTAAGACACAATCACAACCCTGCATAGCTGTTCTCCTTTTACCCCTCAGGCCTGTTGCGGGACAGTCCTGCACATCTGTACCGAGTTTCTCACCAGCAGCCCTGGCTGGAAATGAACTCAATCTGCTATGTTGTCCTTTACTTACAGCATCTTTGCTCTCTATGTTTCCTATCACATCCTCCTTGTTAAGATCCTCGTTCAAGTGCTGGGTTTAATACTTCCAACAGTCTACCTACCTTTGAACATCATTCTTGATCAGTCTGATGACAGCTTCCTCCTTATCCACAGCAATGACTTGGCTCTGTCACAAGAACAAATGTCCCCCAAGAGGAGTCAGTACTGGGGTCATTCCTCTGCACACCGCTGCTCCTCCCTGAAACGACACACAACACAAAAGTGAAGTAGATATGGAGTGAATTCATTTTCTTATAACCAGGGTCTTGCCAGATAAGTAGCGGTGAAGATCAGAGGCCCGAGATCTAGCTTGGTGGGGGGAAAACAAGATGCCTCCTTGTCCTGGGAAGGACTCATGGGACGGAGAGACAATGAAAAACCATCAGGGTCTAGCTCAGGCACAGAGGGGCTTACCTCAGGGAGCTAGTTCAACAGGCTAAGCTAGACAGCTTCTGACCCAGAGCCCACATCCAGAATGAGGCGGCAACCTTGGCTCCCAGCCACATGGGGATGCTGGGCCACTTCCGCCAGCACCCTTTTAAACAGTGACTGGGAGAGAGAAAGGGAGAGAGACAGAGAGAGAGAAAGGGAGAGAGAGCAAGAGAGGGGTGAGAAGAAGAGGGAGAAGGAAAGAGAGAGAGAGACATACAGAGAGAGAGAGAAAGTCAGAATTACACTTTAGCTGGGTGCATGTGGCACAGGACTATAATGTGAACTACACAGGAGGCTGAGATATTAAGATATTGGTTCATAGTCAGCCCAGGCAGGAACATTTGTGAGACTCTTATCTCCAAAGATCCACCAGAAATCCGGAAGTGGTACTGTGGCTCAAGTGGTAGAGCACTAGCCTTGAGCTGAGGAACTTGTGGACAGCACCCAGGCCCAGAGTTCAAGCCTCACCACTGACAAGAAGTGGACTTATGACCACAAGTAGTGGATGGAATAGTACCCATCGTCCTAGGAACCATGGTAGGGAAATTAGTCCGAACTTCCTATCTGCTGGCGGTCATAAGGATTCATCCGGCTGATCCATGCTATGTTTTCCACAGCTGCAAAACTGAGCACAATGAAGGATCCCCTTCCTCATTGGGATAGGGTAAGGATCAAAGAGAGACCTGTTTTGTTTCATAATCCGATACGTGTCCCATGATAAATAAGCGGTACCATCTGAGGCATTATTGGGTATCTTCCTGTCATATGCCACAGAATTTGCAACAACCATATCTGATGGCTGCTCCCCCTTTGCCATGCCTTGTTCAAGAGATCCCCTTGTAATGATCCCTTGTTTCCTTACAACTGTCCCGGGAGGAGACTGAGATCTGATGGTTGAGGCCCAACCGAGAGCTTCATCTGTGGTCAAGAATCGGCTGCCGTGGACTGAGTTTGGGACAACTCATCTAAACCGCTGACTGAGGGTGGTGCTACATGTCTAGCATCCCAACTACAGATGACCAGGAATGATGGTGCACATCTGTCACAGGAAGACCGCTGTCCAGCTCAGCTTGAGCACATAATGAGTCTCTGTCTCAGAAATGCCCAAGACAGAAAGGCTTGGCTCACCTGGTAGAAGACCTGACTGGTAAACCTAAGGCCTTGAGATCAAACCCTAATATACCAAAAAGAATCAAAAGCATGATGGCAGAAGACCATGCCTATAATCCTAGCTACTCAAGAGGCTGAGATCTGAAGATCACAGTTCAAGATTTAAAATAGGGTTGGCCTCCCCCATCAGACATCATTATGAAAAGACCCAGAGTCTCACCCAAGCCAATGTGCTCCATACTAACAGGGCTTGCATCCTTCCTAAATGCTGGCCACGCTCTCTGTCCCCCAGGAGAACCACCCCTGTGGGCCTCACCCCTAGGTCCTCCCAAGCTCCCCCTTCCACCAACCAGGCCCAAGGTAGTAGACAGTTGCAGGGCATACAGATCCCTTGGTCTTATAATTTGACGGTGCTGCATCCCCATCAAGCATCTCACCCTTCCAGGCCCCCAGAGCTCAGCAACAATGCCCATGTACCTCCCCCAAAGATAACAAGCAGACAATACCAAAGGGTCCAGTGCTCCTTGTTACAACCCGTTTCTACACTCACGCACACACACACACAACACACACAAAGCTGGCAAAAGTGGCTCATGTCTGTCTTCCTAGCTATTCAGGAGGCTGAGGTCTGAGGATCATGGTTCAAAGCCAGCCCAGGCTCTTATATACAGTGAACCACCAAATATTCAGAGGTGGAGCTGTGGCTCAAGTGTCAGAGTACTAGCTTTGAGAACGGAAGATCAGGTACAACACCTACGACCTAAGTTCATAACCCAGGTCTTCTATCTCTAAACACACACAGACACAGAGACAGACAGAGAGACAAACACACACACATACACACACACAGACACACAGACACAGACACAGACACACACACACACCCAGCCAAAGGCTTCAGCAGGCCCTAAGAACAGAACCATGATCTCCATCCATTAGGACCACATGCCACCCCGGAGAAAGTGGCCCTACAGTCCTCAGATCCAATGTGGACAAAACATTGAACTTCTCACATATCTGGAATGTCTCGTAGCCCAGCATGGCATTTCCTACTGTACACTCTGCTATGTGGAAAAGTTAGCCACATCTTTTATTGTTGTTGGTCATGAGGTTTGAAATCTGGGCCAGGGCGCTGTCCCTCAGCTCTTCACCTGAAGGTGACCACTCTCCCACTTGAGCCAAAACACCATTTCCTGTACTCTGGTGATCCATTGCACATCAAGTCTCACAGACTTTTCTGCCCAAGCTGGCTTGGAACCACGGTCTTCACATCTCAGCCTTCTGAGTAGTTAGGCTGGCAGTCATGAGCCACCGGTGGCTTCTGGCTTCAAAAACCTTCATATAACCAGAGGAAACCCATCTTATCAGGCCACAAGCTTCTTGTAACCCTTCATTTCAGACTTTGTCAGCCAGCATAAAAATCCATCCTTCAATGGAGAGAATACAGACACAACTATTCCAACCCTGCACCCATTGGCTCACTCCCTGCCTGCCATAGGCCACGTCCTCTTGAAGCTGTGGATTCACACTGGGGCAAACTTGAAGACTTGTTAGAAATGTCTCTACAGTGGGGCCAGCACCTGGTCACCCAAATACTGAATCCCCACGCCTGGCCACCCCAACCACACCTCCACCATCCTTTGAAGGCAAAGATGTTTCACTTTTCTCAGTTGTGGGATTGAACTCAGAGCCTGGGTGCTGTCCCTGAGCTCTTAAGCTAAAGGCCAGCACCCTAATACTTGAGCCACAGCAACACTTCTCATTTTCTGGAAGTTTGATGGAGATAAGTCTCAGCATCTTTTCTGCCCAGGCTGGCTTTGAACCCTGATCCTCAGATCTCAGCTCCTGAGTACCTAGGATGATAGCCATGAGCTACTGGCACCAGGCCAAAGATACTTTTACATGCCTTTCATCCTATCCCCTCAAGGAGACTGAGATCTGAGGACTGCAGTTGAATGCCACCATTGGCAGCAAAATCCATGAGAACTCTTTATCTCAAATTAAACACACAAAAATGTTGGAAGTGGAGCTGTGGCTCAAATGGTAGTGTGCTAACTTTGAGCATCAAAGACAAGGGATAGGACACAGTCCCTAGTCTCAAGCTTTTTCTAGCAAAGACCCACCCAAGAAAGGGAAACAAGTGGACATACAGGCGCTCAAAGCTCACACATAATACTCAAGCCTCCCAGAACAGACCCCATCCTGCTCTGCTTGTGTCGATTCTACATCTCACATCATGGCAGTCTCAGATAGGACTGGCCATGCACCAAGTGAGGACATTCAAATACAATCTCATATTGAAGATCCCTTGACCTTATCAAAGACTCAGGATCTCTCACTGTCCTGCCTCCACACTGGGCAGTGAGGTGAGGTCTAGTTATCCAACCACAGGATGTGGGAACAAAAGGATTTCTTGGCCAAAGGATCCAGACTGGAGGGCTCTAGGTCCCTCTCTCTCTGGAAGGAGAAAAGAGCCAATCCATCCCAGCAATGTTCCTGGGTTGTGATTATCCTCAAAAAACCAACCTGCCCAGAGCTCTGTGCCTCTGGTTTTCCCACCAACCTCTAAACAACCCAGCGCCACTTTCAGATGGCCCTCTCTGAACCTCAGATCTCCCATCTAGACTAAAGGCTGAACTAGCAAAGAGACCTACCTGAGCATACGCGAATGGCAGTCATGGGGTCCTAGCACCCCCTAGAGGAAGTCTCAGGGGCAACAGGGGGCCTGACACCTGTCCTCATTCCCTGGCTGTACTGTGCCAGTGGCCAGCTGACCTCTGTCTCTAGTGAATGAATGAACACTAAGGGTATTATCCTCACATTGAGCCCTCAAAAGTTCCAGTTCTCAAGGATGTACTGTTCAAGCATCATTCAGGTGATGACAGCCAGGTGATCAATGGTGAACCCACAGCATGGGGATGTTCAATATCCATGTGACTGGGTCAAAAGCTCTATCACTGATGATCTAGGTTGTCTCAAGGTCATGGGTCCATTGTTCTGACACACCAGACTTGGGATGATCAGGCATCATTCAGGTGACGACAGCCAGGTGATCAGTGGTGAACCCAAGGCACCAGGACTTTTAATATCCATGTGACTGGGTCAAAAGCTCTACCACTGATGGTCTAGGTTGTCAGTCAAGGTCATGGGTCCAATGTCCTGACACACCTGACCTGGGATACTCCTCTGTCTTCATCTTCCTTCTTATCCCTTGCCCCAAACCCTCTTGAGACTCCCTCGCCTCAACACCTCCCTAGCCCTTGGACATTTTCTTCTTATCTGACAAGAAAATAAACTGTGTGGGGCCTAGAGAGATTGAAACTTGGTGACATACCCTAAGCCCTCTGGTCTACCTAAGATTGCTTAATTCTGCAGTCAGCAACAACACAGCTCCTGGATGTCATGGAGTTGCTGAGGGGTCAGTGGCTTGGTCCTACATACTGGCTTTAGGCTTTGAAACTGTCCCCACAGAAATTGTGAATGGTTGGCTCCCTTCATCCAGGGACTCCAAACCGAGGCTTGCATGTTCTCTCTTCTTCCTTCCCTTCATCTTTTTCTCCTTCCATCCTTCCCCCCTCTCTCTCTTTCCTTTCTCTCTCTCACTGCTGGGCCTTGAATTTGGAGCCTGGGTGCTGCCCCTGAGCCTTTTTACTCAAGACCAACAGGCTTGAGCTACTCATCCACTTTTAGCGTTTTCTTTTTGGTGGTTAGTTGGAGATAAGGGTCTTACAGGCTCTCCTGCCTGGCCCTTAGGCCACGATTGTTTCATCTCAGCCTCCTAAGTAGCTAGGATGACAGGTGTGAAGCACGGACATCCAGCTAAAACCCAGGATTCTTCACGTACAGTGGAACCAGCACTAGAACCTTTCATTGTCTATGACCCCCCAAGCCTTTTGCACACTGTAACAGTTTTTTGGATAAATAAATGAGCATCTGTTTCTGACAATACTACAGAAAAGTCCCATCTGACTCAGGTAAGCATCCTTGGGGTGTGGTGGGGGTGGGGGAGGTTTCCATGCCTGATGTAGCTCTCCCACAGTTCTCCATCATCCCTCTTCCTGCCCTACTGGTGCCACCACACTTAACTGTTTTGACTCAGAGCACGGGAGCCATGATGGACTTGCTGTTTCTGGGGGCTCTGGATATATCTCTTCTCAAAGATCTCTGTCCAGGTGTTAAAGAGCCTGCAGTAAGCTGAGGGGGTGGCTCAAGGAGCCTCCTCTGCTCCCCTAGGGGCCAGACAGGATGGTCCACCACATCTGGCCCCCAAGTTTGATGTTGCAGAGAAAGGATTCTCGAGGCATTGCGGATCTAGAATCTTCCAGATTCCAGTGCAGGAGCTGAAAAATCATCTCTGCTCACAGCTGGCAGGTTGGGAATGGTGAGGTCACCAGCTCTGCTCCCCACGATATCTTCACCTCTGGTGGTCACCCTAAAGAGAGCCAGAAGAGAATAAGCAGCTGCTGGAGAAAGGCAGTCAAGGCACAATAATTATAGCAGGAGATGATTTGGCTTGGAAACTCTACCTGTGCCACTTTGAAAGTCATTGTTTGGCAGCTGAAACCCTCTGTCTAATTTGACCCATAATTCCAGGCATTAGTGGAAATTGCCAGTTTAAAGAAAAAATCCTGGAATAGCTGGCATTTCAGTTCTCCCATTTAAACTTAAAGGGTTCCAAAGTCAGTGGTCCCCTTTTCTTTCCAGACAACGTACAGCAGGTTACAGAAACTGGCATTTGGCAAGCCTTAGCTAACTGTGACCTCCCAATACTAAGCAGGCTCCAGCAAGAGGAACGCACTTGCCTACCACTGCCCACCTGGAAAGGTCCCACGAGGGACACAGATTGGAGTCTGCAGGACTCCAGGGAGGACTGCCAACTGGTACACTGCCCTGGGAGGGAACCCACTCCACCAGTGGCAGCCCAGAGCCACCTGCCCAGATGCCCATGGACACTGTCATTGCCCTGAATAAGGTTCCCCTCTCATCCTCAGTCATGGTGAACCATATGCCCTGTCACTCTGTTTGTTTACCACTTCCCAGTCCCTCCTAGCATCACAGCCCCTGCTCTACTCCCCCCTTCTCATTCCCTAATTATGTTTGGCAGTCACATTCCCAACCCTCGAATTAGCTCCAACTCTATACACCAGAGCAGAGTGTCTGACTGGAAGAGTGCCGCTGTGGTCACACTCACCTCACGAGCTTCTGGCTGAAGACAGAAGGACAGGTGTCCACTCTGATCTGCGATTCACATAAGTCTCCTAGGGGAGACCCAAACAGGCCCAGCAGCTACTGTGGGCTACAGGAAAGGGGGAAGAGAGAGGTCGAAAGAGGGGGGAAAGGAACATCTATTGAAACCTTCCTCAAAGGAGCAATGAAACGGAAAACAAAAATTGTCCCTGGGCTCGTACTTGGCATTGAAGACTAAAGAACTATACACAGACACACAAAATGCTTCTGCTCTTTGTAGACACAGTGACTTAAATATGTTTTCATTGTTCTCATCTCCTTACTCTCCCAACACACACACACACACACAACAATCCCGACTGGTGACAGAAGACTCTTCCATTCAGTACCTGAAATTTACCAACTGATCACTCACATGAGCACAGTCAGGATGTACAAGGAGAAAGATGATCTATCTCTGTCTCTGTCTCTGTTTCTCTCTCTCTCCCTTTCCCTCTCTCACTCATACACACAGAAACACACAGACTCACACAGACTCTGAGCAGTGCCTCTCCTGTGTTTGTCAGTTCTTCATGTGGGACAATGTAGAAGCTGGAGACCAGGGATTCCATGGGCTCTTACCCAAGGCGAAAACCACTCTAATAACAAAGAACCACCTTGCCAATCCCATCTTCCAGGGCCAGAACCTTCCTCTTGGAAACAACCAGCCTTGACTCCCCACTCACCAAACCCCTAGGCCAAGATGCTGGGTGAAGGAGTCCCCAGACAGGTGGCTCCTCAGAGCCAGGACAGATAACAAACAGGGGATCATGGATCCCCCAGGAGGATGTCTGACCCGTGGCAGAGGTGGAGTTGGGGAAATAGCTGGGGTCCTAAAGGCTCCATATATGGATGGACTCCCTACTTCCAGCCTAGATGATTCTGGGCGACTTGGGGCATTCTTGGGGAGGCCTAGGAGACCAGATGGACTGGCAGCACCAGCAGATGCTGGCAGAGCTGGGAAATGTGATCACCCTGTGAGAACTGATGATAGCTGGGGTGGGGGGGACAGACTGGGTATGGGGAGTGAGGGGTGTGTTCCTCCCAGATATTCATCTTTTACCTGACCCCCGTGCCCTCACCTTCATAATGGGCTCTTCTGGCACCCTCTTCAGGTGAATGGCTTACTGAGCACAGAGGACAAGGCCTAATCCAGCAAGGGGGCCTATCTTCAACAACCAACACCTCCACCCCCCCCAAAAAAGGAAAAGACTTGAGAATGCAGGTTTGGAGGTGCTGCTCCCCACCTCTGCCTGAAGCCACCAGGTCCCCATCAGGGAGAGGAAGGGTGCGGATGTGAGGCTGTGTGGCTCCATTACTACAGGCCAGGGGCTCTCTGGCGCCCCCTCTTCACCCAACCCTTCATCTCCCCGTTTTCTGGGACACTACCATTATCAGACCAACTGTATACAAAACTCAGAGCCTCTCACACGTCTGGAATGGTTCATAACACAGCATTGCATCTACTACTATACACACTGCTATGCAGAAAACTCAGCTACCTTTTTTTTGCTTGTCCGTCATGGGATTTGAACTTTGTGCATGGGCACAGTCCCTCAGCTCTTCAGCTGAAGGTGTGTGCTCTACAACAGGAGCCAAAGCACCACTTCTGGTATTCTGGTGGTTCACTGGAGGGAAAGTCTCACAGACTTTCCTTCCCAAGCTGGCTTTGCACTGCCACTTTCAGATCTCAGGGTCCTGAGTAGCAAGGATGACAGTTATGAGCCACTGGCAGCACCCTGCTTCAGCCACCTTCTTATATCCAGGGGAAACCCAACTTGTCAGACTTTGACACCAGCATCCCAAACCATTCTTCCATGTTTGGAGAGAATATCATTGACACTACCCTTTAAACCCCTGTTCCCATTTGCCCACTCCCTGCCAAAGACAGGCTATGTCCTCTAGTGTTCTTGGTAAGGCAATACCCACACTGCTGTGACTTCACAATGGGACAAACCTGGGGAGTCCTTAGAAATAATTGTACACTAAGGCCAGAACCTGGTCTTCCAACCACAGCACCCCCACTCCTTCACCATCTCTTGCAGGCAAGGGGTGTCTTTTTTTCTTGTGTTTTTTCGGTTGAGAAGCTTGAACTCAGGGCTTGGGTACTGTCCCTGATGATCATTTTTGCTCAATGCCAGTGCTCCACCATTTGAGCCATAGTGCCACTTCAGGTTGGAAATTGGAGATGAGACTCTCACGGGACTTTCCTGCCTAGGCTAGGAAAAGAGATCCTCTTGATCTCAGCCTAACTGAGTAGCCAGGATGACTGGCATAAGCCACCAGTGCACGGATTATGGTATCTCATTCTTTAGAATTTCCACCCAGTGCTCCTCTAGACACTACCACCAAGACATTCCTGTACTTCCCTCAGGGAAAACAAAGGGAGTCTCAGAATCTGGGTAGGGACATGGGCATTAAAGAACCACTCCAAATCACTTCCACTCTCTAAGCTCCCAACTGCCTTCTCTTGATGGTCTGGTTGTCTGCAGCAAATCAGACCAACTAGGATTTCTGGGTCCTGCCCCAAATCCCCCCGCCCCACCAAACTGGTACCTGAGGTTTTCTGGGGTCAGCTGCTCCATGTCCCAGTAGAAGATGTTGGGAGGGTTGCTAATAACTGGGTCCAGGAGTGCCCAGGAGAGAAGGAGTGTCCATCTCCCCTCTGTCAAAGGAGAGACAAAGCATGGATGCATCTACTAAGAGCTACAGGGCAGAGCCATCCACCTGTCACCAAGGTCACTTGGAGTGCTGTTTTATGTTGACAGTCCTGGGACTTGACCTCAGGGCCGGGAGCTATCCCTGAGCTTCTTTAGTTCAAGGCCAGTGCTCTTCTACGTGATTCCAAGAGCAACTTCCAGCTTTTTCTGTGTATGTATGCGGGAGCAGGGGAATCGAACCAAGGGTTTCATGTGTGCTAGGTAATCCCACTACTGCTAAGACACAATCCCAACCTTGCATAGCTGTTTTCCTGTGACCCCTCTGGCCTGTTGCGAGACAGCCCTGCACATCTGTACCGAGTTTCTCACCAGCAGCCCTGGCTGGAAATGAACTCAACCTGCTATGTTGTCCTTTATTTACAGCATCTTTGCTCTCTCTGTTTCCTGTAATATCCTCCTTGGTAAGCAAGATCCCCTTTCTTTGGGAAGGGCGAGTTTGAATTGGCCTAGATGAGTGTGCGTTTGTGCGTGTGTGTGTGAGTGTGTGTGTGTGATAGACAGAGAGAAAGAGAGAGAGAGAAAGTATGAGTTTCAGTGATACCTACCCTGTCTCTGTAACGCCTGATTCTCCCAATGGTGAGTACATCCAGAATCTCCACCAAATAGAAGGTGGGTAGGGGAGGGTATGTAAGGTCACATAGAGTGGGATGATAGGAATTCTATCCAGCAACTGAAGCCTGGAGAGATAAAGGAGAGAAGGAGAGGTTTAGACGAACAATAAGGGAAGCCCCTTACCTTTGGCTACAAGTACCAGAAAGATCACCAAATCCATCCTTTTTGGTAGTAAGGTAACAGGTGCCACTATTCATTTATTTCATTTTTTTTTTTTAGTCCTAGGTCTTGGATTGAGGGCCTTGCTGTCGTCCCTGAGCTTCTTTTACTCAAGGCTGAGGCTCTACCACTTGAGCCACATCACCACATCTGGCTTTTTCTCTAGAGGGGGGAGAGTAACTCTATGCGTAGAGGGGGGGAGTAGGTTTATGCGAGGTAAGAATCTCACACACTCTCCTGGTGGTCTGCATCACATCATCAGACCTCAGTCTCCAGAATAGCCAGGATGGTGGGCGGGAGCCACTGGCACCTGACCAGTACCATCTATTCATAATCCCCAATGGCCAGTGCCGGGAAAGCCTTACTGCAACCCCCTTGTCATGAGTGGGAAGCAGACATGGATGGGTTTGATACTTCCAACAGCCTACCTACCTTTGAACATCATTCTGGATCAGTCTGATAACAGCTTCCTCCTTATCCACACCAATGACTTGACTCTGTCACAAGATCAAATGTCCCACAAGAGGTGTCAGGTCTGGGGTCTTTCCTCTGCACACCGTCCCTCCTCCCTGAAACGACACACCACACCAAAGAGAAGTAGACATGGAGTAAATTCATTTCCTTATAATCAGAGTCTGGCCAGATAAGTGGCAGTGAGGATCAGAGACCCGGGATCTAGCTGGGTGGTGGGGAAATGAGACACCTCCTTGTCCACTTTCCTTTAACTGTCTTAGCAGAGGGTAGTGGGGAAGGACTGACGGGAAGGACGGACAATAAATAACCATCAGGGTCTAGCCCAGGCAGAGCGGGGCTTGCCTCAGGGAGCTAGTTCAACAGGCTGAGTGAGACAGGTTCTGACCCAGAGCCCACATCCAGAATGAGAGGGCAACCTTGAGTACTATCCACATGGGGATGCTGGGCCACTTCCTCCATCACCCATTTAACCAGCTCCTGGGTATGAAAGAGATAGAGACAGAGAGATACAGAGAGAAAGAGAGAGAGAGAGACAGAGAGACAGAGAGACAGAGAGAGAAAGTTAGAATTACACTTTAGCTGGGTGAAAGTGGCACAAGACTATAATGTGTACTACACAGGAGGCTGAGATATTAAGATATTGGTTCATAGTCAGCCCAGGCATTCACATATGTGAGACTCTTTTCTCCAAAGAACCAACACAAATCTGGAAGTAGCACTGTGGCTCAAGTCGTAGAGTGCTAGCCTTGAGCTGAGGAACCCTTGGACAGCCCCCAGGCCCAAACTTCAAGCCCCACAACTGACAAAAATTGGGCTTTTGACCACAAGTAGTGGACTGAATAGGACCCATCCTCCTAGGGAGCATAGCAGGGAAGTTAGGCCGAGCTTCCTGTCAGCGTGGAGTCATAAGTACTTCACCCAGGTTCTCTGTGCTCTGTTTTCCCCAGCTGCAAAATTGAACACAGTGAAGTATTCCCTTCCTCATTGGGATAGGGTAAGGTCAAAGAGAGACATGTTTTGTTTCATAATCCCATACCTATAATCCGATAAATAACAGGCCCCATCTGAGCCCTTTCTGGATATCTTCCTGTCATATGCTCACAGAATTTCCAACAACCATATCTGACAGCTGCTCCCCTTTTGCCTAGCCCTGTCCTCGAGATCCCCCTGTATTGATCCCTTGTTTCCTTACAACTGTCCCGGGAGGAGACTGAGGTCTGATGGTCAAGGTCCAACCCACAGCTTCATCTGTGGTCAAGAATCGGCTGCCGTGGAATGAGTTTGGGACAACCCATCTCAAGCGCTGACTGAGGGTGGTGCTACATGTCTAGCATCCCAACTACAGATGACCAGGCATGGTGGTGCACACCTGTCACAGGAGGACCGCCATCCAGTTTAGCTTGAGTCTCACATATTGAGTCTCTATCTCGTTAATGCCCAAGACAGAAAGGCTTGGCTCACATGGTAGAAGACCTAACTGGTAAGCCTAAGGCCTTGAGTTCAAACCCTAATATACCAAAAAGAATCAAAGGCCTGGTGCCAGAGGATCATGCCTATAATCCTAGCTACTCAAGAGGCTGAGATCTGAAGATCACAGTTCAAGATTTAAAAAACCGTTTGCCTCCCCCATCAGACATCATTATGAAAAGACCCAGACTCTCACCCAAGCAACTATTCTCCAAACTAACAGGGCTTGCATCCTTCCTAAGTGCTGGCCACACTCTCTGTCAACCAGGAGAACCACCCCCTGTGGTCCCCACCCCTAGGTCCTCCCAAGCTCCCCTTTCCACCAACCAGGCCCAAGGTAGTAGACAGTTGCAGGGCATACAGATCCCTTGGTCTTATAATTTGATGGTGCTGAGTACCATCAAGCATCTCACCTTTCCAGTCCCCCAGACCTCAGCCACAATTTCCTTGCATCCCCACCACATAGATAGCAGGCAGAAAATACCAAAGGGTCTAGCGCTCCTTGTAACAACACATTTCTACACACACACACACACACACACACACACACACACACAAAGCGGACACAAGAGGCTAATGTCTGTCATCCTAGCTACTCAGGAGGCTGAGGTCTGAGGATCATGGTTCAAAGCCAGCCCAGGCAAGAAAGTCTCTGAGGCACTTATCTACAGTGAACCACCAAATATCCAGAGGTGGAGCTGTGGCTCAAGGGTCAGAGCACTAGCTTCGAGAACAGAAGATCAGGAACAGCACCTAGGCCCTGAGTTCAAGGCCCAGGTCTTCTACCTCCAAACACACACAGGCACACAGACAGACAGACAGACAAACACACACACACACACACACACACACACACCAATGATTCAGCATGCCCTGAGAACAGAACCATGAACTCCATCCATTAGGATCACATCCCACCCCGGAGAAGGTGGAACTACTGACCTCAGACCCACTGTAGACAAACATTGAACCTCTCACATCTCTGGAATGTCTCATAGGGCAGCATGGCATTTCCTACCGTACACAGTGCTATGGGGAAAACTTACCCACCTCTTTTGTTGTTGTTGGTCATGGGGTTTGAACTCTGGCCAGGCAGGGCACTATCTATCACTCAGCTCTTCAGCTGAAGGTGAGCACTCTCTCACTTGAGCCAAGACACCACTTCCTGTACTCTGGTGGTCCATTGCACATCAAATCTCACAGACTTTTCTGCGCAAGCTGGCTTGGAACCATGGTCTTCAAATCTCAGCTTTCTGAGTAGCTAGGTTGACAGTTGTGAACCACTGGTGGCTTCCAGCTTCAGCCACCTTCATATAACCAGAGGAAATACATATTATCACGCCACAAACTTCTTATAACCCTTCACTTCAGACTTTATCATCCAGCATCCAAATATATCCTTCAATGGAGAGAATACAGACACAACAATCCCAACCCTGCACCCATTGGCTCACTCCCTGCCGACCTGCCAGAGGCCACATCCTCTTGAAGCTGTGGATTCAAACTGGGGCAAACTTGGAAAATTCTTAGAAATGTCTCTACAGTTGGGCCAGCACCTGGTCACACAAACACTGAATCCCCACGCACCGCCACCCTGCCCACACTTCCACCATCATTGCAGGCAAAGATGTTTTACTTTTTTTCAGTTGTGGGGCTTGAACTCTGGGCCTGGGTGCTGTCCCTGAGCTCTTAAGTTCAAGGGCAGCACTCTAATACTTGAGCCACAGCAACACTTCTGCTTTTCTGGAAGTTTATTGGAGATAAGTCTCAGCATTTTTTCTGCCCAGGCTGACTTTGAGCCCTGATCCTCAGATCTCAGCTCCTGAGTACCTAGGATAACAGCCATGAGCTACTGGCACCTGGCCAAAGATCCTTTTCCATGCCTTTCATCCTATCCCCTCTGGAGACTGAGATCTGGGGGGGCTGCAGTTGGATGCCACCATTGGCAGCAAAATCCATGAGAACTCTTTCTCTCAAATTAAACACACAAAAAAGTTGGAAGTGGAACTGTGGCTCAAATGGTAGAGTGCTAGCTTTGAGCATCAAACACAAAGGATAGGACACAGTCCCTAGTCTCACGCTTTTTCTAGCAAAGACCCACCTGAGAAAGGGAAGCAGGTGGCATAGGAAGCTCGAACCTCACACATAATACTCCAGCTTCCCACAACAGACCCCATCCTGCTCTGATAGTGTGGATTATATGTTCCACATCATGGCAGACTTAGATAGGACTGACCATGCACCAAGTTAGGATGTTCAAGTACAATCTCATACTGAGGATCCCTTGACCTTATCAAAGACTCAGGATCTCTCACTGTCCTGCCTCCACACTAGGCAGTGAGGTAAGGTCTATCCAACCACATGTTGTAGGAACAAATAGATTTCTCAACCGAGGGATCCAGACTGGAGGGCTCTAGGTCCCCACAGAGATTGTGAATGGTTGTCTCCCTTGATCCAGTGACTCCAAACCAAGGCTTGCATGTTCTCCCTTCTTCCTTCCCTTCCTCTTTTTGTCCTTCCATCCTTCCCTCCTCTCTCTCTTTCCTTTCTCTCTCTCATTGCTAGGCTTTGAATTTGGAGCCTGGCTGCTGTCCCTGATCCTTTTTACTCAAGGCCAACAGGCTTCAGCCACTCATCCACTTTTAGCATTTTCTTTTTGCTGGTTAGTTGGAGAGAAGGGTCTTAAAGGCTCTCTTGCCTGGCTCTTAAGCCTCAATTCTTCCATCTCAGCCTCCTAAGCAGCTAGGATAACAAGTGTGAAGCACCTGAAACCAAGGTTTCTTCATGTACTGTGGAACCACCACTGGAATCTTTCATCGTCTATGACCTCCCCCCCCAAAGCCTGGAAAACACTGTAACAGTTTGTTGGATACATATATGAGTATCTGTCTCGGACAACACTATAGAAAAGTCCCATGTGACTCAGGTAAGCATCCTGGGGGAGGGGGAGTTGTCGAAGCCTCATGTAACTCTCCCACAGTTCTCTGTCATCCCTCTTCCCGCCCTCCTGGTGCCACTGCACTTAACTGTTTTGGCTCTGAGCACATGAGCCACGATGTACTCGCTGGCTTCTGGGGGCTCTGGATGCATCTCTTCTCAAAGATGTCTGTCCAGTGGCTGACCACTTCTTTGGCACTCAATTCCACACTCAGGTATGAACGACGCTGCAGTAAGCTGAGAACGTGGCTCAAGGAGCCTCCTCTCCTCCCCCTGGGGCCAGACAGGACGGTCCACCACATCCGGCCCCACAAGGTTGATGTAGCAGAGAAAGATTCTCGAGGCATCCCAGGTCTCTGAATCTTCCAGATTCCAGTGCAGGAGATGGGAATCGTCTCTGCTCACAGCTGGCAGGCTGGGGATGGCAAGGTCACAAGCTCTGCTACCCACGATGTTTTTGACTGTGGTGGGCACCCTAGAGAGAGCCAAAAGAGAATCAGCAGCTGCCAGAGAAAGGCAGTCAAGGCACAATGTTCATAGCAGGACATGATTTGGCTTGGAAACTCTGCCTGGGCTGCTTTGAAAGTCATTCTTTGGCAGCTGAAACCATCTGTCTAATTTGACCCATAATCCCAGGCATTAGTGGAAATTGCCAGTTGAAAGAAAAAACCCTGGAATAGCTGGCATTTCAGTTGGCCCATTTAAACTTAAAGAGTTCCAAAGTTAGCGGTTCTCTTTTCCTTCCAGACAGCCAACCGCAGGTTACAGAAACTGGCATTCGGTGAGCCTTAGCTAACTGTCACATCCCAATACCGAGCAGGTTCCAGCAGGGGGAAAGCACTGCCTACTACTGCCCAGCTGGAAAGGGCCCAGGTGGGACACAGATTGGAGTCTGCAGGACTCTAGGGAGGACTGCCCACCGGTGAACTGCCCTGGCAGGGAACCCACACCACCAGTGGCGGCCTAGAGCCCTCTGCACAGATGCCCACAGACTCCATCATTGCCCTGGGGAAAGTTCCCCTCTCATCCTCAGTCATGGTGAACCATCTGCCATTTCACTCCATTCACCACTTCCCACTCTCACCTAGTTTCACAGCCCCTGCTCTACTCCCCCCTTCTCATTCCCTAATTATGTTTGGCAGACACATTCACAACCCTTGAATTACCTCCGACTCTATACAACAGAGCAGAGTTTCTAGCTGGAAGAGTGCCGCTGTGTTCGCACTTGCCTCACGAGCCTTCTGGCTGAAGACAGAACGACAGCTGTCCACTCTGGTCTGCGATTCACATAGGCCTTCTAGGAGAGGCCCATCAGCTACTGTCGGCTTCAGAAGAGGGGGAAGAGAGAGGTGGAAAGAGGTAGAAAGAATCATCTACTGAAATCTTCCTCAAAGGAACAATGAAATTGTGAAGGAGAAAACAAAAATTGTCCCTGGGCTCGTACTTGGCATTGATGACAAAAGAACAATACACAGACACACAAAATGCTTTTGCTCTTTTTAGACACGGTGACTTCAATGTGTTTTCATTATTCTCATCTCCCTGCTCTCCCAACACACACACACACACACACACACACACATCCAGACTGGTGACAGAAGTTTCTTCCATGCAGTACCTGCAATTTACCAACTGATCACTCACCTGAGCACAGTCAGCATGTATAAGGAGAAAAATGATCTGTCTGTCTCTGTTTCTCTCTCTCTCTTCCTGTCCCTCTCTTACTCATACACACACAAACACACACACACACACACACAGACTCAGATCCGTGCCTCTCCTGCGTTTGTCAGCTCCTCATGTGGGACAATGTAGAAGCTGGATCACGGGGGCTCCCAGAGGCTCCCACCCAAGGGGAATACCACTCTAATAATAAAGGATCACCCTGCCTCTCCCATTCTCCAGGGCCAGAACCTTTCTCTTGGGAACAACCAGCCTTGACTCACCACTCTCCAAAACTCTAGGCCAGGATGCTGAGTGAAGGAGTCCCCATGCAGGTGGCTCTTCAGAACTCGGACAGATAATAAGCAGCGTGTCATGGTGCCCCATAGGGGTGTCCGACCCATGGTGGAGGTGGTGTTTGGGAAATGGATGGGGTCCTAAAGCCTACATATAGGGATGGACTCCCTAATTTCAGCCTAGATGTTTCTGGGCGACTTGGGGCATTCTTGCGGAGGAAGAGGAGACCAGATGGACCGGCAGCACCAGCAGATGTTGGCAGAGCTGGGAAATGTGATCACCCTATGAGAACTGATGATAGCTGGTGGGGGGTAAGGGCAGGCCGGGTATGGGGAGGGAGGGGTGTGTTCCTCCCAGATATTCATCTTCTATCTGACCCCAGTGCCCTCACCTCCTAGTGGGCTCTTCTGGGACCCTGCTCAGGTGAATGGGGGACTTAGCACAGAGGAAAGGGCTAATCCAGCAAGGAAGCCTATCTTCTGCACCAAACACCTCCATCCCCAGAAAAAAGGAAAAGACCCGAGAAGGCAGGATAGGAGGTGCTGCTCCCCACCTCTGCCTGAAGCCACCAGGTCCCCACCAGGGACAGGAAGGGTGCAGACGTGAAGCTGTGTGGCTCCATTACTCCAGGCCAGGGGCTTTCTGGCGCCCCCTCCTCACCCAGCCCTGCATCTCCCCGTTGCCTGGGACACTGGCCGCTTGGGACAGAGGTGGGATCCTCGGGTCGCCACCCACCCCCACCCCCTCCACCCCTGGGTGCATTTGGGCAGAGCCAGGACTGACTGTGGGGCCGGGGGAGCCGCAGGCGGGATGGGAGAGGGTAGGTGGAGGCACGGGTCCGGGTCCGCGGGGCGCAGGCGGGGGTCAGGGGGTCGCGGGGTGTGGGCTGGAGGGGGGCGGTCCGCGGGGCGGCCTCTCACCTGTGCTGCTGGGAGAAGTTGTGGGCGGCGGCTCCGGGTACAGCGGGCAGCGGCAGCAGCAGAGGGCGGCGGCATGGCGCACGCGCGGCCCAGAGTCCGAGGACGGGGCGGGACCAGGTCGGGGCGGCAAGCCGGCCAGCGGCGCCATCTCCGCAGCGCAACTCGGAGAGGCGCCGCGGTTTGGAGCTGGCAGCGCCATGTGTGGAACGCGGCGCGGCTGCGAGGGCGGGGGGCGTCTGCGGGCGCGTGGCGGGGCTGCGTGCGGCCTCCGCTCCGCCGCCGCCCCCTGAGCGGCCTCCTCCACAGAGGCGGTGCCGCCGTCGCCTCTGCTGCCGCCGAAGCCTCAGCTGCTGCCGCCTCCGCTGCCGCCGTGGCTCAGCCTCCGCCGCCTCCGCCGCCGCCATGCTCCCCGCGCCAGGACGTTGGACTTGGGGCCGGCATGGCCACCGCGCCTCCACCAGGCTGCGATGTCCCGGATGTGCCGGCTCCATGTGCTCTGAGCTCCCAGCCAGGACTCTGCTTCAATTGCGGCCTCAGCCAACTGCTGCAGCCGCTTCCCCTGGAGCCTATGCTCGCTCTTCAGTCGGCTCTCTCTCTCTCTCTGCCCCCACTCCTCTAGCGGGCTGCCCCGCCCCCTCGCGCATGCGCTCCTGCTTCGTGCCCGCTGCGCCCCGCCCCTTTCTCCCCTTAGATCCGCCCCCTCCTCAGCTTGGTACCTCCCCCTCCTCTACTCGGCCCCGCCCCCTCCTCCCCTTGGTCCCTCCCCCTCCTCCCCTCGGCCCCCCCCCCCCCTGCCTACAGAGGCCTGACTGGGGCCTAAGAATTCCAGGCCTGGGAATTGCAGACTCACCTCACTCCACACTTTCCCCACCCCTAGCACCTGGCAAGGGGATGGAATCTCCCCTCAGCTCCACCTCTCAAGGAGAATCTCCTCCATCCCCCTCCACTCCACACACCAAGCAGGTGCACATTGACCCCCGTTTGAGGGAAGGGATTACTGGGGATTGCTACCTATAAAGGACTCAGACCATAGCACCCTTTGGGATGACTCAGCACACAGCAAGCTTCAAAAAACAGGACAAAGCACCCTGTGGACAGGACTCAGCACACAGCTCCCTTTGAAGAACTCAGCATAAAGTACCCTGTGTAGAGTACTCAGCACGCAGCACCCTCTGAAGGAGGGAGTCCATAGCATGCAGTGTAAAGGACTCAGCACATAGCACACTTTGAAAAACTCACCACATAGCATTCTTTTCCAGGGACTCAGCACATAACACCTTGTGTTAAGACTCCACACACAGTATCATTTGAAGGGCTGACTACCTAGCACTCTGTGTAAAACACTCAGTGCACAGCCTCCTTTAAAAATTCAGATTCGAACACAATTTTGAAGGACTCAGCACATACCACCCTGTGGAAGAACTCAGCACACAGCACCACCTAAAGTGCATTATGGAGCACCCTGTGTAAAGGATCAGCATACAGCACTCAAAAAACTCACCTCATCCTTCTCTTCTCAAGGATGCAGCATGTTGCCCCCATTGGATTGACTCATCACACAGCCCCCTTTGAAGGACTCAGCAAAAGTACCCGTGTAAAGGACTCGGCACACAGCACCCATTGAAAAACTCACCTGTCCCACCCTTCTCAAGGGCTCAGCACATAGCACCATTTGGGGTTAATTAGCACACTGCACCTTTTGAAGGACTCAGTATAAAGTACAGTCTGTAATGGACTCAGCACACAGCACCCTTTGAAAATCCCAGCATGGCTCACTCTTCTGAATGACGCAGAACATAGCACCTTTGGAATGACTCAGCACACAGGACAATATTTGAGGACTCAGAACAAACCCCCATGTGGGAAGGACCCAGCAAACAGCACCCTGTGAAGGACTCAGCACATAGCTGTATGTCACAAGTTCAGCTGTCATTAAAATTATGGTGCTTTCTTCAGTATCACCATTCTTCAGAAACACTTCACAAATCCAACTAGTTCACATTTAGCTAATCTGTGTTTTATGGGGGAGGGTCAGCTGGGGGTCTTGAACTCAAAGCTTAGGGGCCCTGTCCATGAACTCAATGCTAGAGCTCTACCACTTTGAGCCACAGCTCCAATTTTGTTTTTCTTTTTTTTTTTTTTCAGAGGGTAGGGGGTTGTTCTTTGACAGGTCTTATGGTGATCCGGGAGGTCAAATAGGGGTGTCAGTGGGCAAAGTCTCTTAGCTCAGCCTGGATCTGACCCCTCCCTTCCTTGTGTCCCTGGAAGCTGGGTCTCCTGGAGCTCTCTCAGCCTAGAGTGGAACAGATCTGCTATGGAATCAACACTCAGGGTGAGCAAAAGTGAGCTTGGCTCCAGTCACTTCCCCAAATTGAACTCTAGAGGATGATAATCCCCCATGGTGGCACAGGGCCGCACGTCCCATGTCTGGCCACCAGGGGGCAGGAGTCACCCACCATAGGGATTGTACCTGCGAGTTGTGTTTACTCTTGTTTCCCTGGGACCCCTACCAGGCTTCAAAGCCACCATGGACAGGAAAGTCCTTAAGACTCTTACCAACAATTAACCATCGAAAAGCAAGTAGGACAGTGGCTCAGGGGCAGTGCACTAGCCTTTAGCAAGAAAACTCAGAGATAGAGTCTAGGGGCCTGAGTTCACACACACACACACACACACACACACACACACACACACACACACACACACCACTAGCATGCAAAATCTGAGATTTCTACACTGCAGACTTTGGGTATTCTCTACCTTTTGCACACTAAGCCTGGTGGCTGTTGGCCTAGGTTTCTAATGCATCCAACACCAACTGGCATCTTTAATTTGGGGGAACAGAAGGGCTAGAAGATCAGACTTCCCCCATCCCAGCTCCTTGATTGGGTCTTGGTCTATCCAGGCCCTTTGGGGCTCCTTTTACAGACTCACCAAGATGCCTTCAAAAGGGATCACACACTGGGCACTGCTAGCTCATGCCTGTCATCTTAGCTACTCTGGAAGCTGAGATCTGGAGGATCACAGTTCCAAGCCACCCTGGGCAGGAAAGTATGTGAGACTTTTATCCTCTTATCCTCAAGGAACCATGAGAAAACAAGAAGTGGCCCTGTGGCTCAAGTGGTAGAGTGCCAGCCATGAGAAAAGAGCTAAGGGACAGCGCTCACGGCCAACAACAAGGAGAGGCATTACATGTTGGCTTTTGGGATTGGCATGGGCCATATAGAATTGGAATTTTGAAGTGCTCCAAGATAAAGCTGTACCTCCTTTGGTTCCACGCTCCTCCATCTCATCTCCCCTCCTGGCCTTGGCCTGGCTTTGGGTCAGGATGGCCCTGGTTGGCCTGGAGGACTCCAAGTAGGAAGATCCTAGAGCAATCGCCCTGCCTCCTTCCACCCTGCTCACCCTGCTGCTTCTGCTCTTTGCCATAGATCTTCCTCCTGAAATCCATCTGTGAGGTCATCACCACCAACATAGTGGTGAGTAGTAGGTCCAGCGTAAGTCCGGGCAGTCACAGGTGGAAGTGGGCCTGGGACTAGGAGCTTCCACACTGGGTGTTGGCTGAGGAAAGGCCAGACTTTTATTTCGTCCTGAGCCTTGCAGGGGTGGGGAGACAGTGTAGACTCCACATTGAGTCAGGTAAGATCAGAATCTGGAGGAACACTTGTGAGGGGGAGGCTGTGAGGCTCCGGGGGCCACTGTTCTCGGTACTCCTCTCTCGGGACTCCCCTCTCCTGCTCTCATCCCACAATGGTAGAAGAGAAACTTCAACTAAGGGTGACGAAGAGGGGACAGGGGAGGATGTCTGTGTGAACCAGACCTGTGCTTCATATTCCTCCAAGCCCCTACTTCTTGTTTATCTGAGGAAAGGATATATGGATTTGGGCATGAGGGATCATCCCAGCTGAGAATGTGGCTCAGTGGTTGAGGGGTGGCCTAGAATGTCTGAAGCCCCTGGGTTCGATTCCACACAGAAAAAGCTGGAAGGGGAGGTGAGGCTCAACTGGTAGAGCACTAGCCTTGATCAAAAAGAGCTCAGGGACAGTGGCCAGGCCCTGAGTTCAAGCCACAGAACTAGAAGCACAAATCTTGGTGGAGGCTTGCTTTCCCTTTGAAAACAATTTATTCTTTATGATAAGCATAACATGATGATCGTCCCTGGCCACCAATGGGCCATTAGATGTCCCTTGAATTTGGGTCACATCTCGGCAAGCTCTGCCTGCCCAACCCGCAGTTTACCCTTGCCGTCACCCAACACATGGAGGCCTGAGAGAAGGCCACCTGGCCACCTTCTTGTGGCCACCTCTCCTAGGCTTAGGAGAGTTAGTATGTCAGAAAGAGAGTCATCATCTGCATCAGTCTACAGAAGAAAGGGAGGGAGCTCTCTGAGCCGGAGTCCAGGAGCTGTGGTCGGCTCTGCTTGTGGGGCATCTGCAGCAAGACATGCTCCTTGGGGCAGTCCTCTACGGGGTTCAGAACTCCGACCTCTCCTCCAGCAGGTTCCACACTGCATTGAAGTGGCTATTCTTCAAAACCTTCCTGCTCCTCCCTCATTTGGACAACCCCGGGACCTGAGGCATCTGAAGCTGTGGCGGTGGCAGGAGGCTCAGCCTGTGCTGGCATCTGGAGCTCACTCTCTGCGCCTTCCCCTGCGTGGAGTGACAGCAGCTCCTGCAGCTCTCTCCTCTTCTCCAGCTTCTCCTGGGACAGCTGGCTCCCGTGCTCAGCTTTCTCCTGACAAAGCACATCCAGGATGTGCATCTGTTCTTTACACTTCAGGAGGGAATCCTTGATGGTCTGGATGTGTGCTGACAGCTGGCTGTATCGATGGTGTAGCTCCTCCAGTGGACTCTGGAATTCCATGTCATCAGGCAGATAGTAGATGAAGCAGATTTTCTTCTTGGATGCCCACGTGTCCTGCTTCCCATCCGCACACAGGCTGTGTTGGCAGCTCATAGGGCAGATGGCCTGTGGCTCCAGATTTATCTGGCACTGAGCTGCCAGGTGGGCTGGGCGTCCCAAGCGGGCCTGCAGCTTCTGTGGCAGGAGCTTCCACCTGTGGATTTCAGCCACCGAGAGTGCTTGCAGATCCAGGTCCCTCTCGGTCTGGGGGATGTCTCCATCCTCTGAGATGGTCACGTCGGGGGGACTCACATCCTCACTTTTTCCTTCTCCAGGACTCTCACCTTCCCCTTCTGCAGGAAAAGCCAGGGTGCTCATCTGGGCCGGCAGGCGCTCCTCCTGTGGTCTGGTCACTTCCAGGCACTTGAGAGTGTCCTGCCACTTTTGGGGCACCTCCTGGTCCCCCCAGTTGGTCGGGGCCTGCACTTGCTTCAACTGCTCCAGCAGCTGGGTCTGCCTCTGCAGGTGCTGCTGCAGGGCGTCCTTCTCGGAGCTCAGCTGCTCATTGGAGGTGATGTGCAGCTCACAGGTGGATCTGAGCTCCTGCAGCTGGGCCAGGGACTGCTCCTGCCACTGCTGCAGCTCCTGAGCCGCTTGGCTCTCTCTCTCAGCTACCTCTTTCCATTCCTCTCTCTTCTCCTCTGCATGGTCCAGCTGTTCCCGCAGATGTTTCTTCACCTGCAGCTCAGAGTCCAGGATACTGGTGAGCCCCTCCTTCTCACCGCTCACCCTGTGGAGAGAGTCCTGCAGCAGAGCCAACTGTTCCTCTGGCTGTGGGTCACACACACATGTGAATCCTGGGATCTCTGGGATCTCCTGCCGATCCTTGGCCTTCTCCTCCAGTCTCCGCAGTTGCTCCTGCTGCTCCGCATTCTGGAGACGGAGCCTCTGGTTTTCCTGGACCTGGATGTGAAGTTGTTCCTTCAGGTTTTTTAACTCCATCTGTGTGCGGTAGGCCTGGGCCTGCAGCTGCCGCTCAGCCTGAGACGGTCGTGTGGGGGGCCTTGACTCTGCCCGCTTCCTTCTCAGTTCGCCCAGCTCATTCTGTAGGGCTAGCACCTGCCTTGACACTTGCTCCTTCTCCTCTGTCAGTTCGTTCACCCTCTGGGTCAGCTGCTGGGCCTCCTCCTTCCGCGCGGACCTCTCAATGCTCAGGTCCTCTGCGAAGGTGTCTCTTTCAAGATTCGCTGCGGTCACCCTCCACCTCAGATTGTCCAGTCGTCTCTTCAGGAGCTCACGCCCTGCCAGGGCTTGTTGGAACTTGCAGATTCTCTTCTTCATGTTGTTTCTCTGGGTCCAGAGTGCTTCCAGCTTCTCCTGCAACTCTGTATTCACTTGTTCCAGGTCATTGAAGCTTCTGGTCTTTTCCTCGAGCTGAAGGGTTACATCATTCAGCTGTTTGAAGAACATTTCAGCCTCCTTCTGTGCAGCAGTGACCGCAGAAGCCGCCATCTCCAGCTCCACCACGCGCCGCTCTGCGGCCTGTAGGCGGCTGGTGAGAGCTTCATGCTCCATTTCTCTGTCATTGGCTACCTGCTGCATGTAGGCTGGTGCACATTGTAAATTGCTTTCTGCCAAATCCAACCTCTGTATGGGTGGCTTGTGGATCTCTAGGTCTGTTTTCAGTGCTTCATGCACCTGGGATATCTTCTCCCTCTCTTTCTCCCGTCCATCCCGCAGGTCTGTCTTTTCATGCTTCAATGGGTGGATCTTGGCACAGTGCACCTTATTTCTTCTTTTGCTGCAGTCCAGGCCAGGCACCATGTGTGAATAGCACCTCTGCACATCCTTGGTGGGATTGGGACCCTTGATTCTCTGGACTCTGGTGGTTGTGACTTTTTCCAAAGGCAGGGGAGTCCCGTGGTAAGCATCACCTTTGCCCAGACCTGAATCACACTCCCCAGTGGTGTTCGGCTTGGGGATCCCTCCCTTTTCTGTGTTCTTTGTTTTCTTGAATGTTGCAGGTCTGATGGGAGGATTCTTCTGCCGGTGTTCTGGCAGTAGTTTCTTGCCCACAGCTCTCTCATGGAGTATACTTGTTTCAGACATCTAAGCGCTGGGACGGGATAGATGGTCTGGCCACGTTCCCAGGCTCTTGGCAATCCTCTATTCTCCCACTCACTGACTAGGAGGTCAATTTCCTCCTCTACACCAAAGTCGCCTCGAGTCCCTGCTCACCACTCAGCCATCTCTACCTTCCTCAACTGCTGGTAGTGGTGTCAACCAACAGAAGTAATCCTGGTGCTACCAGGCAGCATGGAATGTGGGCGTGGCCTCCATTCTTGTATCCCATTGGTCAGAAAAAAACATGGAAGAATGGGGTGTGGCCGGAATCCTGTGATGCAGGCAGCATGGGCAGAGTCAAGATGACAGCAGCTCCCCCAGCCCCTTTCCCAGGGAATTCTGTCCAATCCGGTTGGTGACAATAAGGTGACCTGCTTTAGCCAGATGGCTGCACAGATTGTTGTGTATGTCTGTTTGTTTCCAGTCCCGGACCTTGAACTCAGTATTTGGACACAGTCTGTGAGCTGCTTTTGCTCATAGCTAGCCTTTTATCACTGAAATTCTCTATCCTCAGGTTGAAGTGGTGGGAGCTGGAGCCCACAATTGGAATCCTGGTCCTGCCACCTCCAAATGGCAGGAGATCCTAAGAAACTCATTCCTATCCATATGAATACCAATGGAATGTGATGTATGTCATGATTGAATGGGCAGTTCTTGGATGATTCTAGGATAAAATTATACACAATTATTTTATAGAACACGGATGAATTTTAATGAATAATTTATGAAGCACTGAAACAATTACTTTCATTAAATGGAGGCAGAATGAAATACCTAAGAATTGGGTGTCACATAGTATAGAGATGCCATTTTTTCTGCCAGGACCAGGATTGGAACTCATGGTCAGGCTAACTCTGTTGCACTGAGAGGGAAGGGGAAGCTTAACTCCCTGGAGTCAAGAAATTCAAGTCTGTCCTCCACTTTGAAAATCAGTATGGAGGTTCCTCAAGACTCCACATAGAGCTCCCCTATGACCCAGCAATCCCACTTTTGGGCATTTACCCTAATGTTCACAAACAAGCCACACTAAAGCTACCAGCACGACTATGTTTACTGCAGTATTATTTATCATAGCTAAGATATAGAACCAACCCAGATGTCCCTCAGAAGATGAATGGATCAAGAAAATGTGATATATATATATATATATATATATATATATATATATATATATATATATATATATATATACAATGGAATTCTATGCCTCCATCAGAAAGGATGACACGCCCCATTAGTTAAGAAATGGAAAAACTTGGAAAAAATTCTATTAAGTGAAGTTAGCCAGGCCCAAAGAAACATAGGTCCCATGATTTCCCTTATTTACAATAACTAGTATATGTCTGAGTCAAGCAGAAAAGGTCAGATAAGTTGATGTTAGGGAAATGAACCCAAGACATGTGTTCAAATGTTTTTTTTTTTTCTTTCATGGGATCATTTCAAACACATTTATAAGATGATTTCCTTCTTGCTTTGTATGTCCCTCTCTCCCAGGGTATAACCCCTGCTTTCACTGTATTTGATGTCAGTATAATTTGTGGAAGGGAAGGGAAAAAATCGTTTAAATAGGGATACATGTTACCTATTTCAACAATGAGATATATAAGTTGTTATGCTGAAAATGAACTTTACATCTTTGGTGGGGGGGTGGGGTGGAGGACTGGGTGAGAGGTAGAAGGATGGGAAGGGAAAAAAAAAAGGAGGAGGCTACAGTGCTTGATAAGAAATGTATTCATTTTCTTGCCCATGTAATTGTAAACCCTCTGTATAGTATTTTCACAATAAAAAAAAGAAAGAAATTCAAGTAAGTTCCTTAGGATGGAAATCGATCCTCAGCACTAGAAAACATCCTATTCATGGACGTTTTACATATATGATTTATATTGACATACATAGATTGACTCCATATTGCATTCAGTGTAGTAATTCATTTTATTTTTTGTTTCATTCATATATTGACCGTTTATTTCATTGACCACTATGGCACATAGAATATGTATGCCACTTCATACCTGACACCCAGGACTTTCACAGAAAAGGAAAACACGTGTCACCATCAGCTTCTTACTCCGTGTCACCATCAGCTTCTTACTCCATGATTCATTGTTTTAGAGTGCTGGCATCTTAACTCATGGTCTACTGGGCCAAATTCATGAATAGTTGAGTGTCAGCATGCCATCCTGGGGCAAATTGAACTGACAGGCACTTCCCAGGACCTGAGATAGAGCTCTAGTAGTTGACAAAACAAAAACAGATTGACTCGCAGATGGTAGCATGCTAATAAATACATACCTTTATAGAGTGCCAGAGATTCTATGCATTATTCAGTTATATAGACTAAATTCCTACCCATTCTTGGCTATTTATTATGCCTCCATGCAATTAATGCTACTGTTTTCATCCTTAATAAACTATTAAGTAAATCAGTGTCCTGAAATTATTGAGTCCCTGTAAGAAATAGTATTCTTTTCATGCTTCATAAGGTATTAAATAAAACCAATCAGCCTTCTGAAATCATGATGGCTAATTTTATATGCATATCATTCATGAACAACTCATTCAACTGGGACATTGATAACATTGCATTATTATTCCTATTGATGGGAACAAGTCTCTTAGGAACTCCCGTAATCTGTAAGTGGCTTGACTGGGATTTGAACTGTAGGCCTATGTTGCCATGGGGGAATATGGTTTCTCCAATAGCCCGCAATTAAAAAAGATTATTTAGCTCCCTGGTTTGCAATTCGTGCCAATTTTTCTACCATGGCTGGGATTCAAACTCAAGGTCTGGGTAAATACGCAGCACTGTTGGGGAAGGGGAATCTCACTATGCTGAAGACAAGAAAGTCAGGCCTGTTCCCTAGGCCTGAATTCAAGCCTCAGTTATGGAAAACATATTCCTTATGTACAGTTTAAAGATAGGATTTCTACTTCCAAATAGGTATTCAGTCCATATCGTTTGGTGTGGTTATTCATTTTATTTCTTGTTTTATGTATTTATTTACCATTGATTTTATTGACCCAGATGACACCTCTACCATTTATTACATTATTTACATCCTATCACATTGAATCCAGATTTGTAGATATGTTTTCCATTATGCCTGACACCCTGGGCTCTCCCAGAAAAGGAACACATGTGTCACACTGGGCTTCTTACTCCAAGATTAAATTTTTGACAGTGCTGGGATCTGAACTCAGGGCCTAGCAGGCACAATTCATGAATGGGTGAGTGTGAGCACAGCAGCCTCTAGCCAATGAAGCTGTCAGGTGGATCCCAGGTGCTGAAATCGAGCCCCAGGTTGGGCCAAAACAGCAATACATGGATAGGCTGATGGTGGTATACAAATAAATATATATTGGTAAAGAAAGGCAGAGCCATCTATTTATGATTCAATAATGCCTACTATATTCCTACCAACTATTAGGTAATTATTTTACTGCCATTGAAGGAATATTATTCCTTTCAGGCTTAATAAACTATTCATTATAATCAATCAGCGTCTTAGGATTATTGCACCCAATTTTAGACTAGACCGATGCACAAACTACTCTTTCATTCGGTATTCCCATGCATAGGAACGAGTCTCTTGTGATCTCTGGCCATTGGTAGGTGTCAGGATCAGGATTTGAACCCAGAGCCTTTGTTGACAAGTCAGCCCATGGCTTCCCTGATAGCCTGCCAGCCTTCAGCTATGGAAGGCCAGGTCCACCTTGCAGCCATGTCATTCAGACCCAGGATGGTCACCGTGCAAAGAAAAAAAAATCCCCAGGCCTCTGTAGCTTGCCACTTTTTGTGCTGTCCTACTTTTCTTTTTTCTTCCTGCAAGCCCTCTGGGCCTAGGATCCCAGGATCGGCTATGGGTCCGGAGACTGCACCCCAGCCTAGGGCAATCGAAGCTGAGGCAGAGTTGCCACGACCTTAGTTCAAGCCCCGTGGGTGGCAAAATAAAGAATAAATTCTAAAACTTAATTAAGTATTTAACTAAATTAAAGAAGAAATGAAGTTCCCTGGTTTGGAGTTTCTGCCAGTTTTCTTTCCTAGCCTGAGATTTGAACTCAGGGTTTTGGGAAATCTGTAGCAATGTGAGGGAAAGTGCAGAGTTGCCACTACTTGAGTTCAAACACCATGCCAAGCCAAAAACAAGAAATTAAGTCACTGACTTCGGCAAGGGGAGTAGTTGTGGAGAAGCGAGGGAAGGGAGGGTAGGGGGAAAACAAAGGAGGAGGCAACAATGCTGAATAGGAAATGTTCTCATGACCTTGCTCTTGTAACTGTGACCCCTCTGTACAACATTTTCACAATAAAAAACGTACACAAAAAGAAATAATGAAGTGCTCAGAGAAGCACTTTGTGTGTAAGGGAAAGATGTCTGAATAGCTGTACAAAATTCTACACTGCTTTTGTTAAAATGTTCAGTATGGAACTGAATAAACATAACTGCTTCCATTAAAAATTAGTAAGCCACTGTCTTGGAACTAGGGCCAGTATTTCTGCCATTGCTGGGATTTGAGCTCCCGGTCCAGGTAACTCTTTTGTACCATGGGTGAAGCTGAAGATCTCTGTCCTTGAGGAAAAGAAATTCAGGCTAGACTTCCCAGGGCCTGAATGAAGGCCTTGCAATGGAAAAAATGAGCCTGTACCTCCATGTCCTTGTGTATGTATGGCTGTATCCGTATAGGTGAAGCTCTAGAGTAGCTATGATGAATGGCACCACACTAGGAAATTTGTTTTCAATACAATGATTTCATAGCACAGAGACTGTTTCCAAGATGGTGCATGTTCCAGGGATCCCCTCACTGTTCCCAGTGTAGCCTGAGGGTTTCTCAGCATCCCAGGCCTGCTGGAAGAAGAAGTCTCTTTCATTGTCTGAACCGGCAGACAAAAGACCACACTCCTGTACAGCTGTGTAACAAACATCTCCATCAGGGTCCATTAGTGTGAATGAGTGTAGGTGGACTCTGAAGGGCAGGACAAAAAGGCCTCTTTTACCCCAAGCTATCCCTCTCCCCAGTGCTCTGTTTTGACAGGAAGCCCTCACTTCTGCCACCTCCCGGGGCAGACCAAGTTCCCTGTACTTATCCTGCCTTTGTGAGACTATATTCCGGTGTTCAGATACAGTGCTCAATATAATTCAGGAGTCCTTCTGACAGACAACTAGAGCAGGGAACCTAATGAAATGTTTCATCATGGGCGATGATAGGCCTATGACACCTCTCCTAGGTTTCTGGAAGCTTGGGAAATCCAAGCACATATCTGATATCCCAATGCTTCCTGTCATCTGGGGATGGTGAAGCTCATCAGGTTTTGGAAACTTTGACCTCTCTTAGTTGGTCCCTGGGTGGTTAGGTGTTGGGGTTGAACACAGGGCCTAAGGCGCTGACCATGAGCTCAGTGCAGAAGCCCAGTGCTTGACCATTTTGTGTCACAGCTTCACTTCTGGTCTATGTGTGTGTATTTGTGTGTGTGTGTGTGTGTGTGTGTGTGTGTGTGTGTGTGTGTGTGTGTGCATACACCAGTCCTTGGCTTGAACTCAGGACCTGAGCACTGTTCCCAGTTTCTCTTGTACAAGAAGAGCCCTCTTCCAATTGAGCCACAGAGCCACCTCAGGCTTTTTGTAGTGATGTGGTCCTGAGAAATCAAGCCCAGGGTTTCATAGATGCTAAGCACTCTACTCCTAAGGCTTATTCCCAGCCCTCTACTTCAGGTTTGTTAGTTTGTTTCTTTTCTGTTGTCGGTTGTAGGAGCTGAAGTCTGGGGCTGAGTGCTGTCCCTGAGCTAATCAGCTCAAGTCTTGTGCTCTCCCACTTGAGCCACAGAGTCACTTCAGGTTTTCTGGTGCTCCATTGGAGCTAAGTGTCATGACTTTCCTGCCCAGGAAAGCTTTGAAGCATGATCCTCAGATCTCATCCTCCTGAGTAGTTAGGATGACAAGCATGAGTCACATGCACCCAGCTTCCACTTCAGGTTTCTTAGTGGTAAATTGGTGATAAGTCTCATGGGACCTTTTGTGTCTGGGATAGTTTGGCACCCAGATCCTCAGATCTCAGCTTCCCGAGAAGGCAACAAGACAGACCTGATCTCTAGACCCCTAGGCCTTGGCACTCTGTTGCAAGGGGGTCCTTGGCTCCACGTGGTGGAGTGCTAGCCGCGAGCCCAAGAGGTAAGGGTCAGTGTCTAGGCCACCAGTTCAAGGTTCATGACTGAGAATAAACAAAACAAAACAACTCTCTGCAAGAGACAACTCACTATTCTTCGCTAATACATAATTTTGTCACTGCCATGGGGACATATCTGAGCCTCAATATTCTTGTCTGCATAATCATCTCAGTTGTGGAACTCTTACATGGACCAGATGAAAGAATGTACACTGTGAAGGACATAGCACATGGCTCTCTTTGAAGGACTCACACACAACATCCTTTGAAAGACTCAACACACAGCACCCAATGCAGGACTTAGCACACTGTACCCTGTGAAGGACTCAGCACATAGCACCCTGTGCAAGACTCAGCACAGAGCACCCTATGAAGGACTCAGCACATAGCTCTATTCCACAAGCTGTCATTAGAGTTAGGGTGCTTTCATCAGTATCACCATTTTTAGAGGAACATTTCACAAATCACACAAGTTCACATCTAATGCTTTAGTTTGGGCGTTTCTTTTTTTATAGGGGGAGGTTACACATGTGGCTTGAGCTCAAAACTCATAACATTTGCTCAAGGCTAGAGCTCTAACACTTTGAGCCACATTTCCAAGAGTCTCACAGACTTCCTGCCAGGGCTGGGTTTTAAAGCCACCACGCAGCCAGGATGACATGGGTAAGCCAGCAGCATTTGGTTCCATGGCGCTGGGTTGCAGTGGTTTACATCTGCCTAAGCCAGGTTAGGTGGCAGCTGTCAGCACCAGACTCCTAAATTGCTCTGTGATGAGGTATTTGACGTCCTTCCTTCTATAGTTGCAGTTAGATCACTCTACTTTGTTTGGCCACAGTCCTGGGCTTGAGTAAAGGCTTCAACATTGTCCCCAAACGTTTGTGCTCAAGGCTAGCACTCAATTGACTGAAAGACAGCAGAACTTCTGGCTTTTCTGTTTATGTGGCACTGAGGAATCAAACCCAGGGTTTGCTGCTCACTAGGTGAGCACTCAACCACCGAGCCCCAAGAGTGAATGAGGTATACATAGATTGCTGTATATAAATATTATATACACAAAAAGAGAGATGTCTGCATATTATGAACTTATAGATAATATTACTATCAATTATTAGGTATTAAATTATGTCTCCATTTAATGATGTGTACCAGTTAACAATTAATAAAGCATTAATTAATACTCAATATCCTGTTATTGTTGATCATGTATGTACATATATCCATACATATAATTACGTATTTTCTAAATGAGACAGATGTCTATATATTATTAAATTATGCATCATGTGTTACTACCAATTATTAGGTATTTAATTATGTCTCCATGCAATTTTTATTCTCCTAATATTTAATAAAACATTAATTAAACTTAAACCATGTCCTATAATTACTGCATCTACTTTTATCATAGAATGATTCACTACTAATTCAATCTATTCATCACTGATTGTGGTGACAAATATTCCACCTATGACATTTATTACACTTATGACATCTTATTACGTATCACATAGATTTGCATTGGAATTATACATCCTGCCTGACACCAAGCACATTCAAAGAAAAGGAAATCGTGTGTCACGTGGGGCTTCCCACTCCACGATTACATTTTTGGCAGTGCTGGGATCTAATCTCAGGGTCTAGCAGGCTCAGTTCATGAATAGGTGGCTGCCCGCACAGGAGCCTTACCCAATTCACCTGCCAGGCAGTTCCCAGGCCCTGAGATCGTGCCTCGTATGTTGACTCCATATTGGGCTTAGTGTAGTTATTCATTTTATTGTTTCTTTTACTCAATTATTTTCCAATTATTTTATTGACGGTTCTCACACATGGAATATTTATTATATTTATTATATAGGCTAGATTTGCCTATGTATGAAACTTTACACCTGACACCCTGGACTTTCCAGAAAAGGAAAACCTGTGTCACCATGGGCTTCTTATTCCATGATTCAATTTTTGTGAGTGCTGGCACCTGAACTCACACCCTACAAGCACCAATTTATGAATAGGTGCGTGTTAGCACGCCAGCCTGGGGCATACGGAGCTGACAAGCAGATCCCAGCACATGAGATCAAGCCCCAGAGGTTGACACAATAAGAACAGATCGACATGCAGATGGTAGTGCACAAATAAATATACATCTTTATAGAGTGCCAGAGATGTCTATACATTATTCATTTATATATGCTACATCCTCCCAATTCATGGGTATTTATTATGCCTCCATGTAATTAATATTACTGTTTTCATTCTTAATGAATTATCAATTAAATCAACCACTGGTCCCAAACTATTGCGTCTATGTAATTAATAGTATTCTTTTAATGTGTCAAAAATATTCATTAAAATCCATCGGACCCCTAAAGTCACTCTGTCCAATTTTATAGTATCATTCAGGAACAACTAATTCAACCTTGACTTTCAGAACCTTCCATCGGTATTCCTATAAATAGGAATAAGACTCTTAGGATCTCCCGCCATTGATCAGAACCAGGCTTCGAACGCAGGTACTATGTTGTCGTGTTGGCCTATGGCTTCTCTGGTAGCTGCCAGCCTTCAGCAATGCCAGGTTACTCACACTTTTCAGCTGTGTCATTCAGACCCAGGATGGTCACCTTGCAAAGAAAACAAATGTAAAACCGGCAGCCATCTGCAAGTTGCCGGGGTTTTTTTTCTGTGTTGTTTTATTTATTTATCTTTCCTGTCAGCCTTTGGGTCCCAGGAACCCAGGTTCAGCTGTGGGTCCAGTGGCTGCACCCAGCCTAGAGTGATCGAAGCTGAGGCAGAGTTACCACGCCCTGAGTTCAAGCCCTGTTCTTGACAAAATCAAAATAAATTAATAAATAAATATATAGATAAATACATTAAAACTATTATAAAAATTATGAGGCTCCTTGACTTGGAATTCATGACGTTTTTCTCTGCCATGCCTGGGATTTGAACTCAGGGACTAGGTACATCTGTAGCACTGTGGTAGAAGGGGAAGCTCACTGTGCTGGAAGACAAGAAAATCAGGCCTGTTTCCAGGGCCTGAATTCAAGTCAAAGCACTTGCAATAATAATACTTGTATACATTTTAAATACAGGATTCATATTTACATACATGTTTACTGCATATTGCAGTTAGTGTGGTTATTCATTTTATTCTGTGCTTTATTTATTTCTTATGTATTTTAGTGAGGATGATTATATATATGACATTTTTTATATCCTATTACATAGGACACAGATTTTTCTATGTATTATACATCATTCCTAAGACTCAGGACTTTTACCAATAAGGAAAACAAGTGGGACAATTGGCTTCTTCCAACAGGATTAAGTTTTTGGCAGGTCTGTGTTTTGAACGTGGGGCCTAGAAGGTCCATTTCATGAATGGGTCAATGTGAGCACACCAGTGTGACTCAAGTGAAGTTGTTGGGCAAATTTGAGGACCAGAAATCAAGCTCTAGAAGTGGCCAATACATAAAAAGATAGACGTGCAGATTTCAGTATGTGTGTGTGTATTTACATATGTATATACATCTATAAGTAAATGTATACAGAGAGACACAAACATTTATGTCGACTCTAGTGTATGTCTATATTAAATGATGTTTGTTTTATTTTTTTAATTTTTTTTAATTTAATTTAATTTAAGTCTGTTTTATTTTTATATATTCTATTACTACCAATTATTTGGTCTAACCTATGTCTCCATTAATTAATACGGTAGAAGACTTAATAAGATATTAATTAAAATAATCGATGACCAATATTTATTGTGTACAATCTTATGCTAGAAAGAAAACTAATTAGTAATTCAATTAGTACATGGCACACATTCTATTAGTGTTCCTATAGATAGGAACGAGTTTCCTAGGATCTTCAGCCGTGTGTAGGTGGCATTCCCATGATTGAACTCAGGGCCTAGGTGTCTTGGTTGGGCTCAGGCTTAACTGACAGCCCGCCAACCTTCGGCCATGCAAGGTCAACTACAATTTTCCAGCCTAGTCATTGGGACCCAGGATGGTCACAGTGCAAAGGAAACAAAGGTAAAATGGTTGTGTAAAACTTCCTGGTTTTTTCCTCCTCCATTTTTGTTGGTTTGATGATTATTTTGTCAGTGCTGGAAGCTGAACTCGGCTCCTAGGATCCTGGAATATCTGCAGGTGTAAAAGCTACACCCCAGCCTAGGCTAATCATGGTTTAAGACACAAGAAAGTGCTTCCTTGAGCATAAGGAGCTCAGGGACAATGTCTAGGCTCACAGTTCAAACCTCAGGACCTGCCACAAAAGAAGAGCCAGTAACTCCATGTGTCTGTTTATGTATGCATGTATTTCTATTGGTGAATATCCAGAGTCGCTATGAAGAAAGGCACACAGCTAGGAAATTTGCTTTGAATAGAATGATTTCATAGCACAGAGAGTTCTTTCAAGACAGTGCTGTTCCGGGACTCCCCTCACTGTTCCCAGTGTAGCCTGAGGGTTTCTCCACACCCCAGGCTGCTGGAGGAAGTTGGCCTCATTGTTGGAACAGGCAGTTACATTGCTGTACAGCTGTGTAACAAACAATTCTTCCAGGGTAATCAGTGAGGAGGAGTGTGGGTCGGGTCTAAAGTCCAGGAGAAAAAGGTCTCTTTGTACCCCAAGCTTTCTCTCTCCCAGTACTCTGTTTTGACAGGAAGCCTTCCTTTGTGTCACCACCCTTGGCAGGCCAAGTTCCCTGCACTCATCCTGTCTTTGTTACACTATATTCCAGTGTTGAAACAAACTGCTGCAATTAATTCAGAAGTCCTTCTGTCAGATAACTAGGGAGCTGAACCTCATGAAATGATTCCTAATTGGCAACGGTGGCTCCCTAGGTTTCCAGAAGCTTGTTAACTCGAAGCACTTGTGCAAAATAATAATGCTTTCTGTCATATAGGGCTGGTGAAGCTCATCAGGTTTTGAATCCTTTGACTTCTCTTCATTGGACGTTGGGTGGCTATGTTTTGGGGTTGAGCACAGGGCCAGGGTGATGACCATGAGCTCAGAGCAGAAGATCTTTGATTTACCGTTTGGTGTCCCAGCTTCACTTCTTGTATCTGTTTGTGTGTGTGTGTGCATACATCAGTCCTGGAGCTTGAACTCAGGACCTGAGCATTTTACCTGAGTTTCTCCTGTACAAGGATAACACATTACCACTTGAGCCACACTGCCACTTCAGGCTTTTTTTCTAGGGATGTTGTACTGAGGATTCAAATCCAGGATTTCATACATGCAAAGCACTCTACCCCTAAGACACTTTCCCAGCATTCCACTTCAGGTTTATTTCTTTCTTTTCTTGTAAGTTGGAGGAGTTGAAATTTGGGCCTGGGTGCTGTCTCTGTGCTCTTCAGCTCAAGTCGAGATCTCTACCACTTGAGCTACAGTGCCCCTTCAGGCTTTCTGAAGGGGTTCATTGGAGATTACCATCTCAAGGAATCTCCTGCCCAGGCTGGTTCTGGACCATGATCCTTAGCTTTCAGCCTCCTGAGTAGCTAGTGTGACACACATGAGTCACCAGCACCCAGCTTCCCCTTCAAGTTTCTAAGTGGTGAATAGGAGATAATAGTCTCATGGGACCTTTTGTGTCTGGGCTAGTTTAGAATCCAGATCCTCAGCTTCCTGAGTAGGCAGGATGACAGACCTCAGCTAGAGACGCCTAAGCTGTGACACTTTGCTGCAAGGGGGTCCTTGGATCTGCTTGGTAGAGTGTTAGCCATCAGCTCAAGAGGAAAATCAGCGCCTAGGGTCTGAGTTCAAGGTTCATGATGGAGAAAACTAAACCAAAACCAAAACAGTTGTCTGCAGGAGACCACTCATTAGACTTCAGTACACACATAAATTTGGACCTGCCTTGGGGACATATCTGAGCCTCAATTTTCTCATCTGTACAATCATCTTACTTGTGCAGCTCTTACAAGGAACAGATGAAAGAATGCACTCTGTGAAGGACTCAGTACACCTGACCTCGTGAAGGACTCATCACATAGCTGTATCCCACTCGCTGTCATTAGAATTAGGGTGCTTTCATCTATATTACCATCTTTCAGAAACATGTCATAAACCACATAGTTCACATCTAATGAATTAGAGGGGTGGGTATTTGCTGGGGGTGGGGGTTGGGGATTCAGCCACGGGAATTGCACTCAAAGGTTGGGGGGTACTGTCCTAAGATCTTTAGCTCAAGGTTAGAGCTCTACCACTTTGAGCCACAGCTCAAAGTTTCGCAGACTTCCTGCCAGGGTTGGGCTTTAAACCCACCAGTATCAGATCCCAGCCCCTGAGCATCTTGGATGACAGTGCTAGCGAGCCAGCAGCATCTGGTTCCATGGAGCTGGGTTGCCACGGTTTCCCTCTGGCTAAATCAGGTTAGATGGCAGTTGTCAGTACCAGCTTCCCGGCTCACTCTGTGATGAGGTATTTGCAGTCCTATCCTTATATTGTGGGCATTGGAACACTCTATCTTTTTGTTTGGTACCAGTCCTGGGTCTTGAGTAAGGGTCTAGACACAGTCCATAAGCTTTTATGCTCAAAGCTAGTGCTCAACTGCTTGAGTGACAGCATGACCTCCTGATTTTTTGTGCACATGGCAGGGAGGAAAGAAACCCAGGCCTTTGTACATATGAGGCGAGCACTCTACCACTGAGCCCCAGGAATGACAAATGTATAAATAGATAAATGTGCAGATAGATAGATAGATAGATAGATAGATAGATAGATAGATAGATAGATAGATAGATGGATGTAGAAGTTTAAAGCAAGACAGAAATGTCTGTACATTATGAAATTGCATACAATATATCACCACCAATTATGTGCAACTAAATTTCTCTTTCCTTTTTTAAGTATCATGATTGAATACATAATAATATATT